>NW_022589746.1:9965592-10565592 GCF_004348235.1 Phoca vitulina
GCCTTCGGCTCAGGTCATGATCCCAGGGTCCTGGGATCGAGCCCCGCATCGGGCTCCCTGCTCAGCAGGAGGCCTGCTTCTCCCTCTCCCACTCCCCCTGCTTGTGTTCCCTCTCTCGCTGTCTCTCTCTCTGTCAAATAAATTAAAAATAAATAAAAACAACAAACGGGTTCTGACTTATCTGTTGTTAAAGCAGAAAACACCTGCCTGGGCCATCAAAAGATTCCATGTCTGCTCTTGTTTCTGCCACAACAAAATGTGTGACTAGGAGCAGGTAAGTTAAGTGAAAGAAGACCCATTTCCTTCCCACCCTATCCCACTCCCATCTTTAAGCAGAGCACAAATAGGTAAGACTTAAGGACCCTTCCGGCAGTACCATCTCGGATTCTATCAGGGGGGCATTAGCATAGGGCCAGTTGTTCTGTAGTAAGCGAGCCGCTCAGAATCTGGGAGTGGAGAAAAGATGAAGGGACGAAGGAGGTAGTTTCCTTCTCTGTGGCTGGTAAGCCCTTCTTTCCATATGATGCCTCACAGCTCTCCAACAAGCAGTACCTTCTGTTCCTTTTGCCCTCCCCTCCCCTCCCAGCCACAGCTGACAGTCCTCCTGAAAGCTGGCCCACAACGTCCACCATCACCCCAGTCTTCGAGAATCTGGCTATGACCGTGGTTCTGGCGGGAGGACCCAAACTGCTTCTGGCTGAGCAAGAGTCTTTGCCCTTTCCACCTATCTCTACTGAGGTCTGGGGCCAACTGACTGGCGTCCTAGGAGTGGTCCCTGCTCCTGGGATCCCTCTTCCTCCCTCACAGGAGCTGCCTTGTTCCAGGAACATCCTAAGGGCATAGCCAGTTAGAATCCCCATCCAAGATCTAAAGCTCTTGGACCTTCCTGTCACCCTGAATCACAAGCTGGACCTTCTGTAAACGCAAACCGCTGCTACTGAGGACACAGGCAAGGCTGCAGGGTGTCAGCGGGATCTGGATGCTCCACTCAGGTTTCAGGCTCATAGGTTCTCCAGGAACAAGGTCAGGACTCCTGCAGCGGCGGCTAGCTGCTGGGTCTGCCTCGAGCCCAGGTTTGATGCGGGATAGATGAGGCAGGGCATCTCCCCCCTGCTCGTTCGCCACCTGGGTCTCTGTCACCTCCCTGAGCCCGGTACGCGGTTGCCATGGGAACGCGACACGGACCACAGGTGGCTTGGAGGACGAAGAGGGACCGTGAGTGGAGAAGAACAAGGTTCCCCCTCCCCAAGAGAGAAGCGCCAGGCCACGAGCGCCCCAAGGCCGGTTTCCGCCGGTCTTACCGAGGCCTCGGCCGACCCCTCACGTCGGAGATGAAAACACCAAACTTCTCTCGGTAACAAGCGCTGGGACGTGCTGGTTCGCATTCGATGCATAAGACGTAGCAGAACTCACCCCGAGCTCAGGCACCAAGGCCGACTCCGTCACCCGCCCCTCCCGCGCGGAGCCCCCAGTTAAAGGGCCACCCACGCCCAACCCCCCGGGGCTCCCCGGCCGGGCCGTCAGCCTCCGGAGCATCCGGGACCGTCTTCTCGCGAGGCCTCAGCCGCCGACGCGAACTAGACGGGAGGGGCGCAGTGCACATGCGCAGAAGGCCCGCAACGACTCCCGCGTCCGCTTCCACGGCGCACGCTGTTTTCCCAAATCCCTGGCGCCACGTCGCTGGAAACCAGCCTTCAGACTTGGGGGACGTTGGGCAGAACTGCTCGATTTAGCAAATAAGGTAAAAGCAGGAGACATACTGATACTACAGTATTCGTTGTTATTCCGAAATAATTTTAAGTATCTAAATACATACCTATTTCATTAATTATATTTCCCTGATGGATTGGCTCTCCTAGCAGTTCGTTGTTTTGCTGAATGCACTTGCGGAATTTCTTCCAGAGGCAGTCTGTGGTCCGTTTACATTGTAACATAAATAATAGTCGTATCTCTCTCATTTCGTTCTTTGTCCTTCTGGACATTCATTGATGAATTTAGCATTATGAGTGGTTATCCTGGCATGAAGTTAACGCTGGGAATTGCTCTTCAAATTTTGATTTGTTGAAATACATAATATCTTTTATGGCATAACATGCCTTTCCCATTCTTCAAAATTACGTTGGATCTCTTGATTAGTGACTTAAAAAAGTTGTTTACTGACAAAAAGAGAACTTTTTTTTTTTTGCCAATTTTTCCCTTCCTCTTTGACCTTACACATGATAATTCACTTGTTCCCATGCTGGAAAAGCATTTAGTAACATTTATGTAAAAAAAATCAAATTCTACAAGAGATGGAACTCATATCAAAAGACAGTCATGGAAAGTACAATAATGATGATCCACAAGTCAATTTATTTTCCTATTTATAAGTAATGTTTTTCCCTTTTAAGAACAAGCTTGGCACTTATGAAGATTTCATCAATTCTTCCTTTGATGCTTTCAAGTTCCATTGAACACTGGAATATTTAATAATACTTTTTGTTTTTCTTTCAATTTCCATAATCCTGTTGCTAAAAAGATACTGAAAACTATGAACAAGAAATAAGCAAATTAGCTTCACTCAATGGATTATTTAAAAAGACAACAAGAAAAAATAGTCAACAAGAATATTGGGACCTTTCCTTGAGAATTGAAATATGATTTCAGTGCTTTATATAAACAGAACTCTCTCAACTGTGTCTGTTAAAGAGAACCAGTGGGTTTCTGAATGCAAGAGATGTGAAGAATACTGTCACATAAATCCTTTTGTCTCTCAACCCAAACAGCATAAATTCGAAGTAAGGAAACAATTTCATGACAATTACTTCAACCTGTATAGAAAGAATATCAAAAGCTATTCGAACAGCAGGTATTATAAGCAGGACAGCCAACATCTTCCATAGAATCATTCATGCTTTGTTTCAACTTGGAGTAAACATGTCTGCAACTTTATGCAAACATCCACCAAAATTTGTATTAGTATTAACTTTCACCAAAAGCAGCACAGAAGCAAAGGGAAAATATTTGTTTTCTGCATTGTAATGACTTGAATCCATGGCTATGCTGAAAAAAGGTGGGGCATTTAGATCATTGATAATCTCTGTAATGATAAGTGGAGCTACTATTTTTGTTGTTGATTTCATCCTGGCACCTGAAATTCTGATTGCAACTTCAGAATCAGAAAAACACTTGTGTCAGCAGTACGTTCAAACAGTCTATTTGAGCTGAGAGACTGATGATGAAATAAAGCATACAGGGTACTCAGAACTTCTGCTGAAATTACTATATCAATCTGAATTCCTCATAATAGTAAATTTATTTTGTCACTTTCTATAGTACTAGTTGAGAAAATAATACATCTCTTATGTTTAGCTGTTAGTATATGCTGGTTTATACCTGACTACCATTTTTCCATAAGGAACAAAAAGCTTCAAAGGGAACTTTTCCTTGCTTAATAAATGTCCACTTTTCAGAAAATTCATCACACAATTTACACATGCATTTTGGCATTTTAGGATTCAAATATATGCAGATAAAAACATAATAGCAACCACTGCAAAAATTGAAATGATTGATAATCTCATGACTGCATTAGTGTGTCTGTCACAAGTTGGAACTCATAACTAATCACAAACAGGGGTTGAATCATTGAAAGCATTGCAAACTTGCAAACTAGAAATAAATTGAAGTCGTGTTACCATTTAAGTGGATGGAGACAGCTGTCCTTAGAAGGCCTGCTTGTAAGGCTGGCCTGTGGCTAGTATCTGGGAACTTGGATTTTGAAAAGGCTTGGGGGCTTGGACTTCTGAAGTGTTCCTACCAGTCTCCCTGATAAGAGTGGCTTACTGTGCCTAAATTTCTTTGTGCAAACAATATGGTTTATGCTGAACACGTACTTCTGAGAATCTGGAATTTTAGTATGTGCCAGGCAGAAGGTGCCTACATAACCAGCCCCCCATAAAAACCATGAGCACAGAGATTCTAATGAGCTTACATGGTAGACAGCATTCCACATGTGCTATCACAGTTCATTGCTGGAGTTATTAAACACATCCTAGTTGACTCCACAGGGAGAGAACCCTTGGAAGCTTATGCCTGGTTTCCTCTGGACATTGCCCCAAGAGCCTTTCCCCTTGATGATTTTGTTGGAATAAATTTTAGCTATGAGTAGGACTATATGCTGAGTCCTGTAAAACTTCCTAGCAAATCACTGAACCCAAGGATGTCAACCCAAAACCATTGACATCCGAAGCGGGATTATCTAGAACAGAATGGCACTGACTGACTGAAATATGGCTAAATTATTGTTTTGTCAAGGAAAAAACAAAGCTGGACAGTAAAGCCAAAAACAAACAAGCAAACAAACAGATTTTATTTGGCACTATTGCATTAGGGAAAGAGGGATCTCAGTATACAACCAGGCTCAATTCTAAATACAGCATGGGCAGTAGGAATTTATAGTCAAGGAGCAGAGTGGGGGTCAGTGGATGGAAAATTACCAAGAGGAAACATCAGGGTTAAGGAGGACTTAGGCTAAACCAACCTAACAAGAATCTTGCTAAAGACAGGCCAAGGTGATCAGACATCACCTGGAGGATGGTAGAGGATGAAAAACTGATCAGATATCCAGAGTGATCAGCTATGGAGGATGAAGGATTCTGGTTAAACTGATTTAGCCAATAAAGCTACCCACACAGTGGGAATCAGAAATTGCCGGACTTGTCATTTGGTCTCCAATTGCCTGTACCCTACCTTACATGCTTACTCTGCTGATATATTCAATTTCAGTCAACTCCAACTCACAACACCATTGCCCCAGGGTTGCCTTCAATTATATGCCCCACTAGTTTTCCATCCCAATTGCTCCAGGAGTAAGTTAGAAGTCCATTTAGGGGTCCATTTGCTGGACCAGCATTTGAAGAGGAATTATTTGAGAAGACAATTACATCTCTCAGTATACCATCCATCCAGAACATGTCAGTGACGTGGAAGTTCTATTGAATGCCTTTTCCAGGAGTCCAGAATTGTGTATTTTGAGAAATAAAATGTGTGCTTTGGTTACTACTAGTAATGTCTTGTACTTTGAAGGGAAAGAGGAATGTCCTGGCAAATCCTTGTATCATAGTGTTAGTATGTATAGAGACGTATGATTTTTTTTTAAGGTTTATTTATTTATTTTGGGGGGGCAGAAGGAGAGGGAGAGAGTCTTAAGCAGACTCCACACTGACTGTAGAGCGCAATGTGGGGCTCCATCTCACACCCTTGAGATCAAGACCTGACCCCAAACCAACAGTCAGGTGCTTAAGACTACACCTCTCAGGGACCCTGAGATGTAGGATTTTGATTTATATTTTTTAATTTATATTTATATTTTGAATATCTGGGGGCAGGAGATTCCCAGAGTTCTTTACTTTGATGGGGTTAACTCTTAAGCAATGTCACAGTAGTTCATAATAAATGTGAAGATGGGACCATTTTTTGGCAAAAGCATCCAGTGCTAAAATGACAACCTGAAGTTTGGCCAATTTTCTTGACCTTGGGGTCTCATCCTTTATCAAAGACTTCCTGACTAAGGGATGGAAACAGCAATATCCCACTGAGTTATATCATTTTTATGATGAATGGTAGTGCCAACAAACTCCTATTGCTCGTTTGGCTAATCCCAAGGGACTCTCTAGGCAGCTCAGGGGTCTTGAGGAGAGGTGGCCTCCTCTAGCACCATGGCATCTGGCAATGGACTGAGGACAGGGGATGCCACTGCAGGTGGATTATGCCAGAGATCCCAGGTTTGGCTCCATCTTGTATTAAAGAGGCATTGGTAGCTAGTGAAGTTTGTGAGGTCTTGTTTCCATGACCCAAGTATAATGGGCATCTGGGTGTGGAGGGCCATAGGCTTAGGGTCTGTGAGAGCCTTTATCTCTGAGATACCCCAGGATATAGCCAGTAATTTGTTGTTCTAATGGTGTATAGCATGAAGCTAAAAGGTGCAGTCTCTTCCATCAGAAGCTCTTGGGCAACTTAACTTATGTCCATGATAAGTGGTCCAGAGACTCTAGGAGGCATGAGATGAGGCTGTCAAAGTCTCTTTAGTGAAGGAGTTTCTGAGAGCATTCACAAGAGTGCGGTTGATTTCAATATGGACAGATTTTAGAGTTTTTTGGCTGGAGAAAGCCCCACTGGAAGTGAGTTGATTTGTAAGAAGCAGCAGCAGTGAGAGGAAGCAAAATTTATAGATGAGGACTATGTCATCACTAGAACCCCCCAAAAGACTAAAAGATACTGGATTTGTATGTCTTTAATGAGTGTGTCAAAACAATCTCCTTGAAGGAGGATGTCATCAAGGTCACGTCAGACCTGTGCTGCAACGTCAGCCGCCTGGAGAAAGGGTGATGCAGTTAATATCTTGTCTGCAAAGACTGAGCACAATGCCAGAACCACTGAAGTATGCTGTGAGTGGTCTGAAAAAGGTGTGTTGTGTCCCTTGGGAACTGAAGGCAAACTGCAACTGAGAAGCTATTAAAACAGGCACTGAATAGAACATGCTGGCCAAGTCTACAAGAGCAAACCATTTACTAGGTGCTGATTGGATAGAATCAGTAATTTTAACAATATTGGATAGTAAGTGTGAGGGCTGTTATGGACTGAATATTTGTGTCCCATAAAACATGTATATTGAAAACCTAATCCATTGTGTGGCTATATTTGAAGAAATAAGTAATTAAAGTTAAATGAGGTCATAAGGGTAGGGTCCTGATCCAATAAGATTAGTGACCTTATAAGAAGAGAGACCAGACAGTGAGCTTTTTCTTTTTCTCCCCACATGCCAACACCCAAGAAAGTCATGAAAGGACACAACAAGAAGGCAGCTATCTGCCAGCCAAGAAGAGAGCCCTCACTGGAGACTGCACCCTATCAGACCTGATCTTGGACTTTCCAGCCTCCAGAACTGTGAGATAATAAATTTCTGTTGGTTAAGCCACCCAGCCTATGCTATTTTGTCATGACAGCTTGAGTAGACTGATACAGGGGCCCTAATGGATGGGACCACAGGATTCAGGTTGTAATGATTCATCATGAGGCACCCCTTATATTTTCCAGGTTTAAGAATAGGCAAAATTGGGGTGTCACACAAAAAAGTAGTGGGGATAATCAGTCCTTTATTAATTAGGTTTTATATAATAAGTTTTAATCCTCTAATGCCCTGTTTTAGCTTACATTAGGACATATTAACGATTTTAACTGGGGTCCATAGGTTCCCATTTTATCAAGCCAATTTGTAAATCCCAAAGATTTTATGGGCATCTATGCCTAATATGCCTAATATGGGATATTTTAGGGCAATGGGTACAACAACTATGGAAAATTTAGGCAAGGCTACAGTGAAAGTGAAACATACCTATTTCCCCTCTATAATTTGGTTAATATCCTAATATTGTAGGATATTAGTAGTAGTAAATACGTAGTAAATACGTAGTAAATACGATGCTTATATTTAGCAGCATCCCCAAGTATAACAAATAATTTGAGACCCAGTGTTGATGAAGTCCACAAAGTTTTGTCAGTTGGTGCATTTTAGCAAATACTAAAGTTAATTTAGAACCTATATTCAAAAGAAAATCAGCACCCTTCTTATTTTATAAATCATTTTAGTATAGAAATTTTGGACTTTCAATTGGGTCAAATCATGGGACCTCTGTTTTAATAGTTATACATACACATATGTAATTTATTTACTATATATTTATATTAAAATATCATATGTGCCACTTATTTAGTTGTGTTTTATTTTCTCCCCTCTAACTAGGGCTTTTGTTTCTTTTTACTTTTTTCTGTTTTTGCTTTTAGCTGCCTGAAGCCATGGTTTTTAGATTATGTGTTTGCTGAAAGAAAAAGGGGAGGAGGAGGGAGCACTCTGGTGCCTTTAGGCAGGAGCTTCTACCTGAGATTAGCCCTGTCTGCAGTATAATGAGAGCCTTTCCCCACTTAAATAAAATCTTTTAGAATGATTTGTATCTCTAGGTGGATAAATTCACTCATTCTTTCTTTCTTCCTTCCTTTTGTTTGTTTTTGTCATCTGTTCCTGATCATGTTTTTCCCCCTTTTAGATGCTTCCCTGATAAACTCCTGGTGGTCCGTAGTGGCCTTCCTTTCAAGAGTGTCCCACTTGACCTCAAAGGGCGTGGGGTTTACGTCCAAGAGCAACAGTGGGATCAGCTTTCGCTTTCACATGTTTTGTGTAGAAGACTGTTTGTGTGCTGATAAGCAGCAGCCCTTAAGAGAGTCCATACACACTGATAAAGTATTTTAGAATTTTTTATTAATTAGGCCACATCCTTAGGGCTTGGGGCAAAGTCAGAACTAGATATTCCTTTCCATTCAACTTTTTCATCGAACATTGAGCTGCTCGTCTCCAGAGACGGGCCGTCTTACATCTGCTGGGTCTGGAGTCAAACTGACAGCACAAAGGCACACAATAGCAGTAGTCAGCAGCCACATAACAGTTGTGGGGAGCTGTGGTCTCCATGGGACAGGCATCCCCAAACCAATATTCAGTAGGTCCTTTCAGTGTAAGAATGCCTAGCCAGGCAGTCTCCTACTACCTGATGAGGCAAGCTGGTGCGTCTTTTGTATACAAGGAAAATAACGGTGAATAATGGAGTAGCCCCTGGGCACATTGGCCTGGAGGGTCAACAGATCAAGCCTGCCTTTCAGGTGAGGGTGGAAGGGTAACTGTTCCAGTCCCTTTAGAGGACCTCTGCTCAGTATGGTGGCCACTTACCCTAAGCACCCTGGAGACCTCATCCAGACTAGGTGTGTCTGTCACACACAGGGACCAACCGGGGACTGCTCTGCCCAGACTACAGCACCCTAAGCTAGGCAGATGATCTCTCTTCTTGAGCTCTAACACAACTGAACTGGGTAACCAGAGCAACCCAACAGACACCGCACAGTGTGGTGGCCACTAAAGCACAAGTGTGCCAACATCCAGCAGTGTGCTCCCAGGCAGGATTCGCTGTCCATGGGATCGGTTAATAAGCTGAAAGCATTCTAGAGACATGCCATCCCTGTCTGTCACTGAACCACCCTGGTCACTGTACCAGTTATCTCAAGATATACCCAGGATTTGTTATAAGCAGGTCTGATAAGATGACAGACATGAAGATAACTGCCTTTGAAGGAAAACTTTATTATATACAATTTTCAAGAGGAAAGAACATACCACACCATGCAGGGCCACCCAGGGAAGCACCAAGGTCAGTGAAGAGACAGAAGTGAGAGAAAATCATGGATGAGAGCCTTTATTTCTATAGTGTAGGAAGTTCTTAGGTGAGGATGTGCCCCACTGGGCAGGAAACAAAACAGATTTAGGGTTTGTGGTTGGAGGGTTTGTAATATGATTTCTGTGCCCCTGTGGAAACAGAGAGATGGTTTGAATATAAACAACTTTAGCCATCAGCTTGATGATGATTTTGAGATGCCAAATCATCAGTTACAGACTCTCAAGAAGGATTATTACAGTAAAACATCAAACTAATAGAATAAACTCATATTGTTATCTCATACAATTACATATAGACACAGGAAAGCACTCAACAAAACTCTTAACAAAATCCAGCACCTTTTCATGATACAACACACAACAAACTGCAAATAGAATGGAACTACCTCAACCTCCTGAGCTTAATAAAGGCCATTTATGAAAAACCTAAGCTAACATCATACTTAATGGTGATTAAGTGAAAGTAAAATCTTGAATTTGGACAGGGTGGTTAGTTTGGCTAGTATTCCAAAAAAGTAGAACATTAGAAGGAGGACATTTTACAGTTTAGTGTCTCTTATCTGACTAGTGTATGACCATACAACTTTAGCTGATCATGTCAGGAATTGCCAGACTCATCCCATCCTTAACACCAAAATTGTTAAGGAAATATAATTAAAAACAAAATCTTCTCCAAACCTAGAAAACATCCACTCAGGCATAAGACAAAGAAAACAACTTTATTATTGAATGACATGATACATATCACAGACAATCCAAAGACAGAAAGAAATCTTACCTCCCCCACCTTTTTTTTTTTTTTTTTTTGGTGCAAAAAGGTGTTTTTATCATAGCATGCGGACAGGACCCATGGGCAGAAAGAGCTGCCTTTTTTTTTTTTTTTCTGGTACCCCCCCTCTTTTTTTGAGAGAGAAAGAGAGTGAGTGGGGGGAAGGGCAGAGGAAGAAGGAGAGAGAGAATCTTAAGCAGGCCCCACACTCAGCACAAAGCCCGACACAGGGCTTGATCTCACAACCCTGAGATCATGACCTGAGCCAAAATCAAGAGTCAGACGTGGGGCGCCTGGGTGGCTCAGTCATTAAGCGTCTGCCTTTGGCTCAGGTCATGATCCCGGGGTCCTGGGATTGAGCCCCACATTGGGCTCTCTGCTCGGCGGGAAGCCTGCTTCTCCCTCTCCCTCACTTGTGTTCCCTCTCTTGCTGTGTCTCTCTCTGTCAAATAAATAAATAAAATCTTTAAAAAAAAAAAGTCAGACCCTTAACCGACTGAGCCACTCAGGCACCCCTCACCCTTTTTTATAGCCAAGCAGATACAACCCATTACATACATGTTGTCAAGATAAACAATAACTAGCCCTCAAGTAAGAGGACTTGAGAGCATCATTTATCACACATTGTTTGCCCTAAATTTACCTGGTAATTGGAATGACTGGCTGTGTTAGTTTATTGGTTTTTCAAAAAGTAAAACGAAAAAACAAAAAATAAGCTTCTCATATCTTTATGACAGGAGGTAATTTTGCAACTTGGATCAAGGCACCCACCACCAAAGTTAGGCTTCTACCCTCTCACAGAAACTGGGAAACCTAAGTGCTAGGTCCCTTGAAGTTTACATTTCAAAGAGATGGTTCTGAGGCCCTTGAGAAAGACATTCTAGGTTGTAAAACTGCCAAGAGACATTTAAGAAGATTTATGTTCATTCTCAAAGGGGCAGAAAAAGAATTTACAAGTTTACAAAAGAAAATACAAAGAGAGATGTCTCTTCCTTTATTTTTAGAGGAATATTAAGCCTCTTATTTTTAGTTTGTATTTGTCCTTACACCATTCTTACCACTTATAGTTAATACTATACTGAAGGTCCTAGAAGGGCAATTATACAATGAAATAGAATAAAAGTCATCCAGATTGGAAATGAAGTGGAAAACTATATCTGCAGATGATGTGATCTTATATGTAGAAAATTCTTAGGAAACTGACAAAAAACATCAGAACTGATAAATGACTGCAACAAGTTTACAGGATACATGATCCTGTAATATATTAATATCAAATGAATTTGCATACATTAGCATTGAGCAATCCAAAAACAAATAAAAAAGTTCTTAGAAATGAATTTAACAGAAGGAGTGTAAGACTACAATGAAAACTGCAAGACTTCTACAAGATTTGTATAATGAAAATTTCAGTGAAAGATTTTAAAGATCTAAGTAAATGGGAAATCAGGAGTGATGTCAGCAAGATGGCAAAAATGAAGTTTCAGTCCTTGTTCCTTCACAGAAACACCAATTTAACAACCACCCATGAATAAAAATACCTTCAGACAAGCTTCAGAATCTAGGTGAGAGGTTAAAGTACATTGGTGGAGCACAAAAACAAACAAACATATGGAAAAGGGTGAGAATAACAGTCTCACTATACCCTCATCACCCCTTCCCCAAACCCACACAGTGTAGCACCAAAAGAGATTCCCTTAGCCCGTAAATTCTCCTGTAGCAAAAAAGAGAGCAAAGTGAGTATCCAACTTCAGTGCAGACCCAGCACTGGGCCCATTCACTCCCAGACTCAGCCAACCAGCCCACCCAGAGTTCCTGGCCAGGCTGACTTGTATAGGGCTTCATTGACAATGCAAGTCTATAAGGACTGGAAAAGGTGACTGCTTCTTCAAATGTACAGACACCAACACAAGGCTATACATACAACCACCATAGGAACAAAATAAGCTCCAGTAACCAACCCTAAAGAAATGGAAATCTATATACTGCCTGACAAAGAATTCAAAATAATCATCTTAAAAAAGCTCAGTTAAGTACAAGAGAACACAGAGAGACAGCCAAATGAGATCAGGGAAGCAACAAGTGAACAAAATGAGAACTTCCACAAAGTAATAGAAACCACAAAATGGGGCGCCTGGGTGGCTCAGTCGTTAAGCATCTGCCTTCAGCTCAGGTCATGATCCCAGGGTCCTGGGATCGAGCCCCGCATCGGACTCCCTGATCAGCGGGAGGCCTGCTTCTCCCTCTCCCACTCCCCCTGCTTGTTCCTTCCCTTGCTGTATCTCTGTCAAATAAATAAATAAAAATCTTAAAAAAAAAAAAGAAACCACAAAAAAGAACCCAATTGAAATTCTTGGAGCTGAAGAATACAAAGATTGTACTGAAAATTTCAATAGAAAGTTTCAACAATAGACTCATTCAAGAAGAAGAAATAAGTGAACACAAAGACAGGTCATTTTAAATCATCCAGAGGAACATACAGAAAAAAAAAAAGAAAACAGAAAGAGTGAAGAAAACCTATAGGACCTATGGAATACTATCAAGAAAACAACATACACATTATGGGAGTCCCAGAAGGACAAGACAAAGAAAAAAGGAGAAATACATTTGTGTGTCCAAGAGTGGGAAATGAATCCAGCAAAAATTCATGGAAGGGGCAGCATTTTGTCCTTCCTGGAACAGACACTCTGGACACAGTCTTGTCTTCTTTGCATACAATGCTTCTGCCAAAACAACCATCTGTGGACTTATAGAATGTCTTATTCACTGTCATGGTGTTCCACGCTGTGTTGCTTCTGATCAAGGAAATCACTTCACAGCAGATGAAGTGAGGCAATAGACCCAGGCTCATAGAATTCACTAATCTCACCATCTGCTCTACCATCCTGAAGAAGCTGGCTTGAATGAATGGTGGAATAGCTTTTTGAAAACTCAGTGACAGTGCCAAGTAGGTGGCAATACCCTACAGACCTGGGGCAAGTTCTCCAGAAGGCTTATGCTCTGAATCAGTGTCCAATAAATGGTGCTATTTCCTCCATAGCCCTGATTCACAGGTCCATGAACCAAAGGGTAGAAATGGGATTGGCACCACTCACTATTACCTTTAGTGACCAGTAGCAAAATTTTTGCTTGCTATCTCCATGACCTTCTGTTCTGCTGGCATAGTTCCAAATGGAGGAAAGCTTCCATCAGGAGACACAACCATGATTCAACTGACGTGGAAGTTAAGACTGTCAACTTGGCCAATTTGGGCTCCCCATGCCTTCAAATGAACAGGCAAAGAAGGGAGATACTGTGTTGAGTTGATTGATCCTACTAAAGAAACTAGACTGTTACTACACATTAGAGGTAAGGAAAAATATGTCTAGAATACAGGAGATCCCTTGGGGCATCTCTTAGTACTAGCATGTCCTGTGATTAAAATCAATGGAAAACTACAACAACCTGATTCAAGGAAGACTACTAATGTCCCAGAACCTTCAGGAAGGAAGGTTTGGATCACCCCAGCAGGTAAAGAACCATGACCAGCTGAAGTGCTTGCAGAGGGTAAAGGGAGTAATGAAGGGTAGTGGAAGAAGATCATTATAAATACCCACTGTGACTGTATGACCAGTTACAGAAATAAGGACTGTAATTGTCAGAGGAGTATTTCTTCCTTATTTTGTTAGTAGGTGTATGCATATATCTTCAATTAAATATATATACTGAATACATATATATTTATATACTAAATAGTTTAGTTAACATACTTAGTATAATATATGTACTTAATTTATACTTGGTATATATATTAAGTAGGTATCTTTGTTTACTACCTTCTCCTATCCCTATATCCATAGTATATGGTGTACTGATTTTATATCATAGTGTTTAAGTATTGTTAACTTAATTATTTAAGTTACGGGCTATCAAAGAGAAGAGTAAATAAACATCACCCAAGGACTCTGCATCCTCTTTCAGGGATATGGCTAATGTTTTTTTCAGTTGTACCCTGGATAGTTGTATAATGGTAGATGGAGGAAGTATGACTTTGTTATTGTCTTTATTTGAGACAATTTAATTGAGATTAAGTATGGAATATGTTATTAGAAACCAGGATCTGGGCACTGCACGTACATGTTGCTTCTAGGACATTGGTGCACTTATATCCTGTCAGTTGACAGAAAAGATGTATTTTGTGTATACTAGCATATGTATATAAACATAAAAACTTATATATGCAATCATATGTATCTATATTCAGTTAAATATGAGTTCACATTGGTATTTCCAACTCTCACCCACTACCATGTGGATCATTCTAGTGTCCTTTTCTTGCTGATCTGTAACCTCCCAATGCAACAGTGATAAACCTGGCTCTTCCCATCTGCTACCTATTTACTCAGTACCCAGTGTAAATGTATAGCAGTACCAGAATTGTTAACCTGTACCCCATGGAAAACAGCTTTATCAACTAGAGTAGAATGCTTATGTGCAATTCTTTGTCTTGAGCATTATAGTCTCCACTCACTTCCATAATTACTTAAGTCAGCACCTTTCACCCTCCACCTCCTTCAATGAGGTTGTCCCATAGATAGTTTACAATCCTTCCTGGTATCCCCGGAACCCATCAATCGCTTTTTAAATTTGCTTACATTAAGTTTCCTTATATATGTTGTAAAGTCCTATAGGTTTGAACAAACGCATAAAGTCATGTACCCACCATTATGGTATCCTACAGAATAATAGCTTCACCGCTTAAAAAATTTCCTGCGAATCATCTGTTCAGCCCTCTCAACCTCCCCTTGAAGCTTTCTAAATGTTATTCTCTATAATTTTGCTTCTTCCAATGTCATATAAAAATCAATCATACATCATGTAGCTCTTTCAGACTGACTTCTCTCACTAACCAATATGCATTTAAGATTGCTCCATGACTTTTAGTGGCTTAATACACCATTTTTTCTTATCACCAAATAGTATTTCATTGTATGGATATGCCACAGTTTGTTTATCCATGCACCTATGGAAGGTATCTTGGTTGCTTCCAATGTGGGACATTATGAATAAAGCTGGTATAAGTATTCATATGCAGGCTTTGTATGAATGTTAAGCTTTCAAATAAGTTGAGTAATTACCTAGGAGTGCAGCAGTTGGATTATATAAGACTATGTTTAGCTTTGTAAAAAACTGCTAAAGTTTGCAGATATTTTTAACCTCAATTTATAGTAAGAAATACATTTTGATTCATGATCCAATATAAACACAAATACTCATTTAACATTTATTCATGGAGTATTTACAATGTGCCACAATCTAGGCACTGGATTTATAGTACTACCTAAAATGGAGAAAACTCCCAGTTTTTTGTTTTTTTTAAGTTTTTAATTTTAATTTTATTTACTTTTATTATTATGTTATGTTAATCACCATACATTACATCATTAGTTTTTGAGTGTTCCAGGATTCATTGTTTGCATATAACTCCCAGTTTTGATGGAGTTTATATTCTAGTGAGGGAATATAAAGAAAATAAGTAAGACATTTCATTTGCTGAATAACAGCTCTGTAAAAAAATTATAGTAGAAAGGGAATAGTTTACAGAAAAGGAAAAATTATGGAGACAAGATAAAACAACAAATCAACACTTCCCTTGTCACCTGGTGTGAAGCAATTTAGCAGCAAATGCTTTCCCCCCCCTCTATAGTTATTAGTAAATATCATCATAAACAGTTTGCTTTCTGCTGGCAAGGCCAGCAATACACCTTCACTGTCCTACCTCAGGGGCATATCAACTCTTCAGCCCCATATCATAGTCCAGTCTACAGACAGCTGGATTGTCTTTTTCTTCCACCAGATAGATGTCTTGCTGATTCATTGCACTGATGATATAATGCTGGTTGAACCTACTGTGCAGGAAGTAGCAAATACTCAAGACACAATGGTAAGACACTTGTGTGCCTGAGGGTGGGATTTAATCCCACAGAAATGCAGGGGGCTGCCACCATGGTAAGATTTCTAAGGGTCCAGTGGTGTAGGACATGCCAAGATATTCCTTCTAAGGTAAAGAATGAGTTGCTCCTCCTACCAATAGGAAAGACGTACAACCATTATTGGGCCACCTCAGATTTTGAAGACAATATACACCACATTTGGGCCTGCTACCCCAAGCCATTTACTAAGAGAACAGAAAAGCTATCAATTTTGAGTAGGGCCCAGAACAGGAGACTGTTCTGCAACAGATCTGAGCTGCCAAGCAAACTGCTGTGCCACTTGGGCTGTATTACCCAGCAGATCTAAGGTTGCTTGAAGTATCGGTAGTGGAGGGTCCTGCTTGGAGCTTTTTGCAGGCACCTATATGTGAATCACAGCGCATACCCTTAGGACTCTTTAAGCAAAGCCATGCCATCCTCTGTGAACAACTATTCTCCTTTTGAGAAACAGCTTTTGGCATGCCTGGTGGGCCACAGTGGAGACTGGACACAACCACAGGCTACCAAGTTACCATGTAACCTGAACTGCCCATCAAGAATTAGATGTTGTCTGATCCACCAAGCCATACAATTGAGTATTCACAGCAGCACTTCATCATCACATGAAATGGCATATACAAGATTAGTCTCCAGCAGGCCCGGAAAACACAAGTATGCCCATTACCCCTACTAATACTACATTCTACCCTCTTATCCTCTTCAACCCACAGCTATAGTCTCATGAGGAGTTCATGACCAGCTGACGGAGAAAGAAAAAACTCAGGCTTGAGTTAGATAATTCTGCACGGTATGCAGAACTTCAACCTCACTCTGAGATGGTCCTGAAAGTCAGTGATGAAAGGAAATCATCCAACTGGGCAAAAATTTGAGCAGGGTACCTGGTTACTTATTTGGCAGGGAAGGAGAGATGGCCATAGTTATGTTTCTATACTGATTCATGCACAGGGGCTAATGGTTTGGATGATCAAGGACTTGGAAGGAGTACATTAGAAAACTGCTTAACCAGCGCCCACACTGCATAAAGTCAAATCCCTGCAACAAATCTCTAACTACATCTGTCTCCTAATGGTTCTGCTTCTCTGATTGAACTCGCATTTACATTCTGATCATGCAGTTTAAAAACCCGTGATATCATGAATATAACCAAGATTATGACTTCTGGTTCATAGGTAGGTACTCCTCAGAATGACTGTTCCAGTTTATCCTCCCCATGCCTAAAAACTTTTGTATTTTTCTGTGAACCATTTTTCTGGAGTTAAAAGTGGTATTCTCAGTTTTGAACAGGTCTTCCCATACTTTGTGTACATGCTCAACTCCTAACGAACTGTGTGCCCCAAGCTTGCAATGGAAAAGAGGAGTCCTATACCCTAGGGATGCAAGCAGACTGAGAATTCCTGAGCTCCTCCACCACCACCACCAATCATGTTCTTACTCCCAAACAGCTGTCAGCAGATAGGGCCTGACCTACACAAGCAAGTATTTAATGGGGCTTTTGGTTCATAGCCCTGTAACAGGGTCATAAACACATTTCTGAAAAATCTATATGAAATGGGATTTACATGACAAAAAAGGATACAAACAGATTAAAGATGATCATCCAAATTCCAGTGATCTGGCTGTCCTGGTTACTACTGTTGTGTAATATTAACCAACCCAAACACAATGACATAAAACATTCACCATTTTGTTATGCTGGGGAATACAGAAAGGGTATAGTAGACACAACTTGTCCCTGCTCCTTGATGTCTGAGGCAAAGCTGGGATGACTCAAAGGTGGGCTGCAGTCATTTGAAGGCTTACTTGGCTACCATGCACAACATAAGGTTTGGGAAGACAAAGACTGGACTAATAGAGTTCCTAGGCAAAACTTCCCTGTGTTGTTTGGCTTCCTTATGATATGGTAGCTTCAGTATAGTTGGACTTCTCACATGGAGGCTCAGGTCTCCAAGTACAAGTGTTAATAGCGACCAAGGCAGTGAGTTCTGTAGCCTTTCATGACTAATGTTGGAAGATACAGCATCACTTCCACCATATTCTGTTGCTCAGTAGAGTCACAAATGTGCCTACATTCAAAAGGAAGGGACACAGAACTCCCCTTTCAATGGGATAAGTGTCAAAAGATTTGCAAATATGTTTCAAAACCTTCACATTTAGACCTCTTAAGAGCGGCTTCTTTCGGGGCGCCTGGGTGGCTCAGTCAGTTACGTGTCTGCCTTCAGTTCAGATCTATCTCAGGCTCCTAGGATGGAGCCCCAAGTCAGGCTCCCTGCCCAGCAGGGAGTCTGCTTCTCTCTCTGCCCCTCCCCACTGCTCATGCTCTCTAATTAAAAAAAAAAAAAATCTAAAAAAAGCAGCTTCTTTCATCTTCCCAAGAGAGGTTGTATGGGAGTTGGGGTGTTGAAAAAAAATCCCAAATTCCTGAGTAGGTTTTATTATCTGCAAATACATGAGCATTCCTGCAAAGATCATGAGCATTTGTCTAAGTTCAGCATTAAGCAGGCACTTTAAATAGCAAGATTTGCACAGGTGTACTCATATACTATAGCACGCCCCACATGCAAGAGGTGGCCTCTCAAGTAAACGGACTGCCTGGGACTTACAGGGTTAAGTGGAGGTTCTATTGAGTGCCTTTTTCAAGAGCCCAGTATTGTGTGCTCTGAGAAGTGACAGGAGTGCCCTGGTCACGATCAGTAATGTCTGGAACTCCTAAGGTAATAGGAGTGTCCTGGTTACTTCCTGTATTATAGTGATAGTCCATGTAGAAACATGTTACCTTGATTTATATTCAGCCTATACTGTGAGACAAAAGATTTCCAGAATTCTTTACCCCAAGAGGGGGCAATTCTTAGGTCATAGCTCAAGAGTTTGTAAAACTGTGCCGATGGGACCATTTGTTGGCCAGGGCATCCAGTGCTAAGATGACTACTTGATGTTTGGCCCGTTATGCGGACTCTTGGGTCCTTCCCTTTATCAGGGACATCCTGGATAAGGGATGAAAACCAGCAACATTCCCCTGTGCTCCATCACATACAATGATGATGATGTCACCTGTAAAGTCTAAGAACTGCTATTACTGTTCATTTAATCCCAAGGGGCTGCCCCAGTAACAGGGTCTGTGAGAGGAGTGACCTCTTCCAGCATCACAGCACCTGGTAAGGGACTGAATACAGAAGAGGCCCCCCCCCTCTTGCAGGTGGGATATGCCAGAGAACCCAGGTTTGGCTCCATCTTGTAGCAAGGAAGCCTCCGTAGCCATGCGTGTGAGATACTGTTTCCATGATTCAAACTATAACAGGCAGCTATGTATGGAGGGTCCCAGGCTCAGTCTGTGAGAGCCTCTGTGTACTGGAGCACCCAGTATATAACCAACAACTGATGCTCCAAAGGTGTAGATTGCAGGGCTGAAGAAGGTAGCTTCTTGCATCAGAAGCCCATGGGCGACTTATGGCCATCATGGATGGTCTACAAACTCCAGGAGGCATGAGAGGAGATTGCTAAAGTCTCTACAGGGAAGAAGGGCACTAACAGGAGTGCCTGTCGATTTCAATTTGGGTTGACTCCAGAGCCTGTTTTTGGAGAAGGCCCTATACAAGTTGAGTCAATTTGAAAGTAACAGCATTAGTAAAATTAAATAAACTTTGTAAGTGGGGAATGTGTTGCTTGCAGAACCCAAAAAGGACTAAAAGATGTTGTATTTGTATTAACATTCTGTGTGCTAAGAACACACAAAACAAATAACAGTCAATATCTGTTTCTCAACAGTGCCAGAGATGGAGCAGCCCTTGGTTTACCAATACTGAGGCAGATCTTTGCAATATGTATGGGGAAATGAATTACCCACTTTTGTGATTCTTTTGTATGTGTAGATCACTACTGAATGTGTGAAATTGCTCCTCAGAAGAGGATGGCATCAATATAATGTCTTACCTGTGCTCCTGAAGAAATGTGGATGCAATCAAGATATTGCCCACAAAGACTATGTGCAGAGGCAGAGGCGCTGAGATATCCCACTGGTACCCTGGGAAAGGTGCCCCTTAGGAGGTGAAGGTGAATTGTGGCTGAGGCTTTATATATATATATAAAGTAAATACTTTATTTACAGGTGGGATATGCCAGAGAACCCAGGTTTGGCTCCATCTTGTAGCAAGGAAGCCTCTGTAGCCATGCGTGTGAGGTACTGTTTCCATGATTCAAGCTATAATAGGCAGTTGTGTATGGAGGGTCCCAGGCTCAGTCTGTGAGAGCCTCTACTGGAGCACCCAGTATATAACCAACAGCAGGGTACAGCAGATCGATTGATCTATCCATCCATCCATCCATCCATCCATCCATCTCAGATTGTTCAGGTTGTTAAAACAAAATACCATAGACCAGGTGGCTTATAAACAACAGAAATTTATTTATTTCTCACAGTTAAGCAAGCTGGGAAGTGCAAGATCAGGGCGCCAGTGGTATTGGGGTCTGGTGAGGGCCTGCTTCCTGGTTCACAGATGGCTGTCCCTTTGCTCTGTCCTCACGTGGGCAGAAAGCCAAGGGAGTTCCTGGAGTCTTATAAGGGCATTGCTCCCATTCATGAGGACTCCATCCTCATAACCTAACCTTATCCCAAAGGCCCCACCTCCAAATACCATCACACTGGGGTTTAGATTTCAACATACGAATTTTGAGGAAACACAAATATTTAGTCGATAGCACTTCTCTTTTATATTCAAAAACTCCTCCAAGGAAGTAACATGATTAAATTTAGTGGAATGCCCAGATATAGCTGTAATTTGAGCCCTGTTTTAAGGCCATGAAACTTTGTCAATGGTGCATTTCAGCAGATATTTAAGTCAATTCAGAAACTAAATAGTAGAGGTACAAAAGCCAAACAGTGCCCTTTTGTCTTTTGCGGTATAAATTTTTTTAAGTCCATACCCCCAATTGGGTCAATCTGTGGACCTTCGTTTCTGTCATTTTGTAGTCTCCTCTTCCCGTATCTAAGTCCCTCCCTCTCCCTCATTCTTTCTTGCCCCTTCTTTCCTTTCTGTTGTCACTAGATATACCTCAGGGGGCTTCTCTTTACTCCGATCAAATTTACTAACTTCATTCCCCAGAGGAGTCTCCAGTCAGGATCTTCAGGGCCATGGGCGCACTCCATGGCAGTATTTGCTTCTTACAGATTAAAGATCCTGGGATGAAGTCACCTTTGGACTATCCCCTTGGCTGGGGCACAGAGTGCGCATTTTCCCCTCCACACACAAGGATGAGAGTTTCCTTCCAACACAGACACAGGCAGCGGAGCACGCCTGGCCAATAGCCCAGCAGTTGACTGATTATCTTCTGTATGGCTGCCTTTTTTTTCTGCCATGCACATCTTCTTCTCTCCTTCATTCCTCTCTGTACAAATTCCCTCTGAATGTTTTGGGTTTCTCGCCATGTCAAGTAGCAGCTTTCAGTTTTTGTCTCTACTCAGTCACCCGTGGCATGGACCTGTGTGATTAGAAGGGAAAGTACCAGAGCCCAGCAGGTGGCTTCATCGGCAGCTGTCGCTTCATCCAGGGAATGCCAGCCAATCTCCCTGTGGTCAGGGTTCACAAACAGTAGGGTCATTTGTCTATAGCCCGGGTCAGAGCCATTAAGCTCCATGATTCCAAGGTTAGACCCTTGGAAAACAGCGGTGCTAAGCAAATCCCAGGTTCACTGGCTAAAGGTTTTGCATTAGAAGAGCATTTGAGGTGCTTCCTCTGGTAATTTGGAAGGGGTCCCTTTTCTTTTCTCATCAGCATCTGGGCCACAGGACACCACAAATGTGCACCTCCACACTGCTGGGCATCAGGTGTGTGTGCAATGGCAGCAAGGGAAGAAGCAGCAGAGGAGGGGGGAAGGCTGCTACCCTGACCTGAGCAACAGCTCATTAGACAACTGGAGTGCCATGCTTAATTCTCCTGGGGCTGACTGTCCTACCTTTCCAAAATTTCACAAAGGGCCAGCTGCATGCCCACCCCAATGGTGCACAATGACAAACCATGGTATGCAGGGGCACCCTGAGCAGCCAGGGATGGTCGCCGGACGCTATGCAGTAACCAGAGAGTTCTAACCAGACCCTTGGTAGGTGGGGCACAAATGCAGTGGGGGTACAGTGCTGTCTCTGCCTTTACAGGCAGAAGCCTCACAGCCAAACTGAACCCAAAGGGAAGTCACCTGGGGTGTAGCCAAATAACAGTTCTCTCATAGGGAGCTTTTTAGGGTGGGAAGACACAGTGACACCCCAAAAAGAAGGCAGTACTGTGCAGGTCAAAAGGCAGGCCTGCCGGCGATTGGCAGCTCTGTCCCAAAGGGCCTTTGTCATATCACAGAACTAGTTAGTCAGTCAAGAACAATTAGTTAATGATAACTAGATGAACCACATCTTAGATGGTGACCTTGTTCTTGGATGGGCCATCCTGTTCATTATGACAACTGTATTAACTGCCTCCTATTCACTCAGTTGGTGGTAGGATTCCATCTTGGTTTCAGAGGTAAAAGAGTCCATTATACTAGGCCTTGATTTCAGGCCACAGTTACTATAATTTAAAATATTTCAAAGACTATAAAAACATCTCAAATGTTCATTAATGTTGATTATATTTTCAGTGCAGAAACGTATGAGAAACAAAAACCTTAATATAGAAACAAGATATTATGAAGAGAGGTAAGAAATTTATGATACTTCCAAAAAAGATAATAAGGCTTACAAGAGCAGAAAAGCTATAACTGAAAATAGGTTTAGTGGTTGTCAATATAAGATTTCTGAGAATGCATTCTGCCTCCCACCATGGGAAAACTGGTACCGAATAATGAGTTTTTAATTTTGTAAGTATAGAAGAAAGCACCTTCACAGATTCACCTACATTGCTATATGCAGGCAGGGTTGTTTATTTAATACACTTTATTTTTTAGAGTAGTTTTAGGGTTACAGAAAAATTGAGCAGAAAGTAGAGTTCCTATATACCCCTTCACTTCTACAGTTCCGTTATTCCTGTCTTGCGTTAGTGTGGTACATTTGTTACAACTGATAAGCCAATACTGATACATTATGACTAACTAAAGTCCACAGTTTACCTTAGGGTTTACCCTTTGTGTTTTACACTTTATGGGCTTTGACAAATGAATGACATGTATCTACCATTATAATATCCTACAGAATCGTTTCACTGTCCTAAAAATCCTCTACAATCCACCTATTCATCCTTCCCTGCCTTGTCCCAAACCCGTGGCAACCACTGATCTTTTTACTGTCTCCATATACTTGTGCTGTTATCAGAATGCATTATAGATGGAAACCAAAATGTAAAGCCTTTTCAGATTGGCTTTTTTCATTCAGCAATATGCAAGTAAGGTTCCTCCATGTCTTCTGTTACTTGAGAGCTCACTTGTTTTTACCACCCAATCATTGTACCTTGTAACCTTGTTATAATTGCTTACCAGTGTCAAGGTATTCTATTGTTGACTCCTCCAATTTTTCTACCTAGAGAATCATGTTATGTGTGAATATAGACAGTTTTATCTCTTCCTTCTAAATCCAAGGTTATTTCCTTCACTTGTCATACTGTGTTACCGATGACTTCCAGAAGGAGGCTGAAAAAGAGTGGTCAAAGGGGCCTCCTTCCTCCTTATCTTAACTGGGAAAGCATCTAGTTTCTCACCATTAAGTACGATGTTAGTGATAGGGCTGTTGTAGATGTGCTTTAACAAGTTGAAGAAGTTCCCTGTATTCCTAGTATGCTGAGATTTCTTACTGTGAATGTGGGTTAAGATTTTGTGAAATGCTTTTCTGCACCTATTGGTCTGATCATATGACTATTTTCCTTTTGCCTGTTGATGTGATGGGTTATGTGAACTGATTATCAAATGTTGAACCAGGACTGCATACCTGGAATAAACCCCACTTGGTCATGGTGTGAAGTTATATACTGTTGGATTCAGTTTGCTTATGATTGTTGAGGATTTCTGCATCTATGTTCCAAGACATAGAGTTCTGTCTGCAGTTTCCCTTTCTTGTAATGTCTGCCTGGTTTTGCTACTACAGCAATGCTGGCCTCACAGAATGAGTTAGGAAGTATTTCTTCTGCTCTTACTTTTTGGAAAAGATTGTAGAGAACTGGTATTTCTTCCTGAAGTGTTTGGTAGAATTCACCAGTGAACACATTTGGGCCTGACACTCTCTGATTTGGAAGATTAACTCAATTTCTTTAACAGCTATATGCCTAGTCAGATAGATCTGTGAGTTTTGGCAGATTGTGTCTTTCAAGGAATTGGTCCATTTCATCTAGGTTATGAAATTTGTGGACACAGAGTCATGCACAGTATTATTATCCTTTTAATGTCCATGAAATCAGTTATGACTTTCTTTCATTTCTGGTATTAGCACCTTGTATCTTCTCTTTTTCTTAGTTAATTTAGCTAAAGGTTTATCAGTTTGACCTTTCCAAATAACTAACTTTTTGGTTTTACTGATTTCCTCTATTTTGTTTTTGATTTCACTGATTTCTGCTCTAATTATTATTTCTTTTGTTTCACTTACTCCAGATTTAATCAGCTCCTTATCCTAGTTTCCTAAGATGGAAGCTTAGACCCTTTGTGCAAGTTAAGATCATTCGTTTGTGTAACCTGGTTTATGTAATCTGACTGATGGTGTAATCTAGTATACCACCATTTTATACCCTGTCTCTCAATAAAAGCCCCACTCTAGCTTCACTCTGGCTCTGCTCCAGTCTCAACCCACCTTCTCCTCACAGAGTCAAAAATCTCCAAGGGCACAGATCTGTCTCTGGGTACACTGGCCTCTGCCTTAGAGGGCAGTTACTTACAGAGGGTTTGTACAAAATGTAGGCTGACTAGAGGACTCACACATGTACACTCAAGGCACCTCCTGGCTTGACATGAACCATGGGTGAATGGGGAAAATGAGACTAGGGACTAGATATCCCTCTGTACTGAACACATTCTATTTGCCACTTTGTTATTTTGATTTATACATTCTAAATGGTTATGTATTACCTCTCTGGGCCTCCTTTTACAAGGCTGCTCAGCCCTTACACACATGGGGAGATGTGCCTGATATGGTAACAACTGCTAAATTAGGAGTGTCTGTTCTCTGTTCACAACTATATTAAGTTGCATTATGCCCATGAAGCACATATGGTTTATATAAGGAATGATACGTGGATACATAAGTCCTGTAAACTTAAGGGACACCTCACATAAGCATTTAAGGCTGTGACCCTAATTATTCAATTTATCTCTGCTTTTAAAAAGCTTCATATTCACGATTGCCAGGATGAGGGCTGCAGAAACGGTATGATTAACACAAGGGAACTTCTCGTGATGAAATCCTGATTCGTTTGTAATCCTAATGCAACAGAGACTCCAGATACCTTTATGATTTTGTAACCTGTGTTGATGGTTACTCAAACTATTAAGTGATAAAATTTCACAGAACTACACTGTACACAAAGTGCTTGTAAAAACTGTTGAAGTAGAAGTAGAAATAAGGACTGTATGTGACTTAGTACTGTAGTACCATCAACTTCCTGTGCTTGACAATATACCGTGGTTGTGGAAGATAGCATTAAAGGAGGGTTGGTGGAGGGCAAGTGAGAATTCTATGTATGACTGCAACCTATTATAAGTCTATTTTTTCATTTTACTACTTTCTTTTTTTTTTTTGGTTTTTAAAGCTTCACATGGCACAATATACATTTATAAACTATAATTTTTTATGTTTCCTAAAGATAAATATGGCATCAAAACCCAAAACACGACTTCTAATGTTGTATTACTTCTAAAAATAATCTTCAAGTTATATACCTCAAATTGAAAGGTTTCTCTTTAATATAAATTCTGACATAACCTAGTTTGTATTTTTGCTAAAAAAAAAAAAAAAATTGTTTTTACAAAATAAAAAAATCTGCAATATTTTATACCAGTATTTGCTTGGTGACATTCAATGGAATGTTACTTAACAAGACTGTCCTGCATTTGTTGCAGTCTACTCTGGAGTAAAATAAGGCCAGTTTGTGTGCAGGAAGGTTCCCGAACATTCAGGATATCCTGTCAACAGAGCTTCCGCCAGTGTGAATTCTTGTGTAATGGGTGCTGAACTGCAGCTCGACATTCCTAACATCCACTTCAATCGTAACGTTTTTCTCCTGCGTGTGTTCTCTGATGTACAATGAGGTTTGACTTCTGAGAGAAGGTTTTTCCACATGTGTTACATTCATAGGGCTTCTCCCCTGTGTGTGATCTCTGATGTTTAGCAAGGTCTGATTTACGGTAAAAAATTTTCCCACATTCATTACATTGACAAGATTTCTCTCCTGTGTGAGCCCTGTGATGCACTGTGAGGGATGATTTGTGACTGAAGGATTTTCCACATTCATTACATTCATAGGGTTTCTCCCCTGTGTGTTTTCTCTGATGTAAAATAAGTCCTGACTTCACACAGAAAGATTTTCCACATTCATTACATTTATAGGGCTTTTCTTCTGTATGAGTTCTCTGGTGGACAATTAAGGCTGACTTATGACAGAAAGCCTTTCCACATTCATTACACTCATAGGGTTTCTCACCTATGTGAATTCTCTGGTGCTGAGTGAGCTGAGACTTCTGGCAGAAGGTTTTCCCACATTCGTTACATTCATAGGGTTTCTCCCCTGTGTGTGTTCTATTATGTTTAGTTAGGTATGATTTATTATAGAAGATTTTCCCACATTCATGACATTCAAAGGGCTTCTCCCCTGTATGTGTCCTATAATGTTGAGAGAGGGTAGACTTATGGCTGAAGAATTTCCCACATTCAGGACATGCAAAGGGCTTCTCCCCTGTGTGAGTTCTCTGATGTACTGTGAGGTCAGACTTCAAGCAAAAGGTTTTCCCACATTCATAGCATTCATAAGGTTTCAACCCTGTATGAATGATCTGATGCCTGGTGAGTACTGACTTGTGGTAGAAAGTTTTCCCACAGGCATTACATTCGTAGGGTTTATCCCCTATGTGAGTTCTCTGATGTTGTGTAAGATGTGACTTCTGACAGAAAGATTTCCCACAGTCAGGACATTCAAAGGGTTTCTCACCTGTATGAGTTCTCTGATGCACTGTAAGGTGTGAATTCATACAGAAGGATTTCCCACATTCATAGCATTCATAGGGTTTCAGCCCTGTGTGTGTTCTCTGGTGTTTAGTGAGGTCTGACTTCTGGTAAAAAGTTTTCCCACATGCATTACACTGATAAGGTTTCTCCCCCGTATGTGTTCTCTGGTGTAACGTGAGGGCTGACTTGTGGCTGAAGGCTTTCCCACATTCACTGCACACATAGGGTTTCTCCCCTGTGTGTGACCTCTGATGTTTAGTGAGGTTTGACTTCTCCCAGAAAGTTTTTCCACATTCATTACACTGAAAGCGTTTCTCTCCTGTGTGTATCCTCTGATGTCGAGTGAGGTGGGACTTCTCCCAAAACGCTCTCCCACATTCATTACATTCAAAGTGTTTTTCTCCTTTATGAGTTTTCTGAAGTTGTGAAAGGCATAAATTCCTCCTGAAATTATTCCCACTTTCATTACAGTCATAGTGTTTCATATGTGCCCCATGATGTTTCAAAAGGGTAGACTTCACACATAAGGATTTTCCACAACCACTAAATCCATAGTGATTTTCCTTTGAGGAATTTATCTGGTGGAATAAGAAGGAGGAGTTATCAAAGAAGGTTCTCCCATATTCATTACATTCACAGTCATTCCCTTCTGCAATCTCTTTCCTGTATGTACTGAATATTGCCTTTCCAAGGAAGGTTTCTTGATAAATGTTATGATCAAAATTCTGCTCTAAAGTTTGAATCTTCTCATGATGAATAGGGTCCTCATCATGACTGAAAGTTTTCCCATTTTTAAAAAATTCACTTTTCTCTCTAGTATGAGTTTTCTCATGTTTAATACTGAGTAGCAATTTTCCACAGGCATTAAATTCATCAGTCTTTTTTCCTAAATAGTTTTTCTTATTGATAAACAATTCTGAAATACAGTTGAAACTCACTCCACATGAGTCACACTGACAGAGGGTTTTTCTGGAAGGAAAAGAATTTGTGTCCAAGTTATGTGGTTTTCCTACTACGTTGCCTCGTTCTTTAGTTAGCATTTTATTATTGATGAATGCAACTTCCCACACATGTTTAGGCTGGTTTTCGTGGCTCCTTTCTTTCTTGTGATCAGTTTTCCAGATTTCTAAAAATAAGAAAAATTAACCTTACATATGAATAGTAACACATTTTTTATGGAATGCAATGTATATACAAATGCCCTATGTTAGAGCTGATTTGGATTTCTTGTCTAGTCTCCAGAGAAGAAAATAACTAGGTACATATTCTTTCTATTCTTGAGTTTGAGATGAAAAAAGAAAAATGAAAACAAGAAACAAAAAGCCTGGCATAATGGAAAAAGGGAGCAGAAACTGGCTATTACAACACATACATCTGCATTCTGGTGTCAGAAGAATAACAGCACCCATTAAAAGCTGAATGTGTCCATCTATCCTCCAAAAAACTGTATGGATCAATATAAGGAGAGCAAATAAAATTACCTACAACAACCCATGACTTCAGCATAACCAGGACATACAAAATACTACTAACTTCAAATCGCCACTAAGGAAAGAAACTTTTAAATACAGAGAAAACTGATAATGAGCCCACATCCGTTGAGAGTCAGCTAGAGACTGTGGCAACCACACATAAAGAAGAGACAGGGAACTCAGAGATGATTAAATACAAATAAAATCATTCCCAGAAAGGGGAAGTCCCACTATGAGTGGGAAAACACTGAGATGACATTTCAGTTCTGATACATGACAGCTCAGACCACTGGGAACTCCAACAGAAGGGACTTGTAGTAAATGGGAACTGAGGACGCAAGCGCTGATCCAGGTCAGAAATAAAACTGTAAGAAGGACAAAGTGATCTTAGAATAGACTTAAATTACAAGGAGCCAGTTATGAACTGAATTATCCCTCTCCCAAATGCATATGGTGAAGCCCTAATCCCCAATGTGACTATAGCTGGAGACAGAGCCTTTAAGGAGGCAATTAAGGTTGAATCAGGTCATCAGGGTGTAGCGCTAATTTGACAGGAACAGCATCCCTATTAGAAGCAGAAGAGACACCAACTTGCTTGCTCCCACTGTGTGCACAGAAAAAAAGCCATGTGAGGCTACAGCAAGAAGGTGCCGTCTACAAGCTGAAGAGACAGGGCTCACCAGAAACCAACCCTGCTGGCACCTTCCCCTTGGCCTTACAGACTCCAGAAGGGTGAGAAAACAAATTTCGGTTATTTAGGTCACCCAGTCTGTGGTGTTTTGTTATAGCAGTCCAGGCAGACTAACAGAGAGTCCGAAGAGAAAAGAGATTTCACTGAAATTTTAATAAATAGCCCTGAAAAAAGGCATGACAACAGAGCAGAAAGAATGACAAGAAAACCAAAGAAAGAAGAACTGGTTCACAAAGAAGATCCTAGATAAAGAAGGTAGTCTGGAAAATAAATAAAAGATTTTAAAATAAAATTATATGCATATATGAGGATTATACTCTCTACAGAAAAAAAAAACAATGAATATTAAAAACCGTAATATGGGGAGCCTGGGTGGCTCAGTCGTTAAGCGTCTGCCTTCAGCTCAGGTCATTATCTTAGGGTTCTGGGATCGAGCCCCCCATCAGGCTTCCTGCTCAGCAGGGAGTCTGTTTCTCCCTCTCCCACTCCCCCTGCTTGTGTTCCCTCTCTCGCTGTGTCTCTCTCTGTCAAATAAATAAATAAAATCTTTAAAAACAAAACAAAAAGAAACCATAATCTAAGAAAACTGCCCAAAAGAGGACCTCATCTACACAGGATAAAGAACCACCATGAACCTGGGCAAAGCTGACCTGGAACAGTCTTCTCTAAGGAACACTTTAATAATACTAGACCTTAAAAATGAAGAAACATCCTCTGGGCAAAAAGACTAAATCTCAATAAACAAAAATGTAGATTTGGCAATAGATTCTGTCACCAATAAACAAAGCGAGGCTTAGTGGAGGAACATTTTCAAGTTAAAAAAAAAGTGGGAATAAAGGATTTGATAGGGAACACTGGCAGAAAAACTGAGCAATGGATAATTTAATTGTAGGCCTAAGACCAAAAGAAAGTTGAGAACAAGAATAGAAGAATAATATATAAATGTTAGAGATGCCTGGGTGGCTCAGTTGGTTAAGCGTCTACCTTCGGCTCAGGTCATGATCTCAAGGTCCTAGGATCAAGCCCTGAATCGGGCTCCCTGCTCAGCAGGGAGTCTGCCTCTCCCTCTCCCTCTGCACCACCCCCTACTCATGCTCTCTCTCTTTCCTCTCACATTCTTGCTCTCAAATAAATAAAATCTTTAAATACATACATACATATGTGTGTGTGTGTGTATGTATATATATATATATATATATAAATGTTATATATTCTAGTGAGGTAGAAATGATGCAATTAGAAGACCTATAGGAAACAGGAATGAAAAGAAGAAATAAGAATAAGCTCAGAGATAGCCATATAAATAATAGCCTAAAGAATGCCATTAAAAGCTAAAAAATCAAATAGAGACTTAAATAAGGAAATGGGCAAACTAAGGCCAGTATAAAAGATATTAGTGTAAAAGTAACTATGAGAACAAAAACATGAAAATTTCCTGACTCCCTCCAAAAAGAAAAAAAGATCAAACAGAATAATTCAGTAAATGTGATACACTCATTAAATGTAACAAAATGACAGAAATGAGACCAAACATGAATCATATTAATAAATATGAATGGGTCTACTTCATCAATTAACAAAATGACTTCAAACTGTGTCACAAGCAAAATCCAAATTGATGCTGTAAAGGGGAAATAAAATGATAAAAACGGACTCAAAAAAGCTAAAATCAAAAGGATGGACCATATTATTCCAGACAAAGGGAAACAATAAGGAAGCAGAGATGCAATCTTGTTATCAGTAAGGACAAAAAAAAAAAAAAAAAAAAAAAAAAAAAATAACAAAATTAAAATAATAAAATTAAAAAAAAAAAAAAAAAAAAAAAACAACCCACTTTACAAGGCTAAAATCCTCAACTTTGAATGCGAAAATCACGGTTATGAATATCTAGAGTCCAAAAACCCTTCATGAAGCAGAACTCAGAAAAGCAAGGAAAAAAATAAAATACACTATTCAAAATAGTATTTCAAGAAAGATCAAAAAGCAAAAAGTTGGGGGTGTAGAAGACTTAATGACAACAATCAAGACATATATCTTTATAATGTCAAAACTTGTAATAGAAAATACACTTCCATCTCAAGGGTGCGTGAAACATTAAAAAAAAAAAAAACTGATATAGGTAACATGCTCAGGTAATCCTACAGTAAAACTAGAAATTATTGGGGAAACTAAATTTATTGAGATTTAGTCTTTTTGCCCAGAGGATGTTTCTTCATTCAGCTTCCACTGGGACTTCAAAAACAAACAACTCTCTAGTAAAAACTGCTCTTTGGTGAAAAAGGAAACAAACCAAAGCTGAAGTTCTAAAGCAAAATAACTAGTCAAAATATTACTTAGGAGTACATATGGGATACACATACTGATCAGAGATTTCATAGCATTAAATGTTTTGTATCAGTGAAAAAGAATGAAAAATAAGTAAACCCTTGACTCAAAAAATAAAAAAAAACTAGAAGAAAACAATAGTAATGTAAAAGAATGAAGTAGAAAGCACAAAGAGGGGGCGCCTGGGTGGCTCAGTTAGTTAAGCGACTGCCTTCGGCTCAGGTCATGATCCTGGAGTCCCGGGATCGAGTCCCGCATTGGGCTCCCCGCTCAGCGGGGAGTCTGCTTCTCCCTCTGACCCTCATGATCTCTCTATCTCATTCTCTCTCTCAAATAAATAAATAAAATCTTTAAAAAAAAAAAAAAAAGCACAAAGAGGGAAATAATAAAGATAAAAACAGATAAACACAAAAATAAATTTAAAATAATACAGATAAAAACTTTCTCTTCAGGGCGCCTGGGTGGCTCAGTCATTAAGCGTCTGCCTTCGGCTCAGGTCATGACCCTGGGTCCTGGGATCCAGCCCCGCATGGGGCTCCCTGCTCCACGGGAATCCTGCTTCTCCCTCTCCCACTCCCCCTGCTTGTGTTCCCTCTCTCGCTGTGTCTCACACAGCGAAAAAAACCTCTCTCTTCATCTTTAAGGTCTACTAGTTTTATTAAAGGCTGTCTTTAGTGAACCATTCCACATCAGTTTTCCCAGGTTCCTGGTGGTCTCTGAATATGTGGATCAGGTCTTCTTTTATTTTTGGACAGTTTACTTACATTAGAAGTTAATGGAACAGAAACAGAAAAACAGCAGAACAAGAGTTAAGTCAAAAAAGCTGGTTCTTTGCAAATAATCAAGTCAAAAAGTGGGCAGAGGATATGAAAAGACACTTCTCCGAAGAAAACATACAAATGGCTAACAGACACATGAAAAAATGTTCATCATCATTAGCCATCAAGGAAATCCAAATCAAAACCACCTTGAGATACCACCTTACACCAGTTAGAATGGCCAAAATGCATAGGGAAAGAAACAACAAATGTTGGAGAGGTTGTGGAGAAAGGGGAACCCTCTTACACTGTTGGTGGGAATGAAACTTGGTACAGACGCTTTGGAAAACAGTGTGGAGGGTCCTCAAAAATTTAAAAATAGAGCTACCCTATGACCCAGCAATTGCACTACTGGGTATTTACCCCAAAGACACAGATGTAGTGAAAAGAAGGGCCATATGCACCCCAATGTTCATAGCAGCAATGTCCGCAATAGCCAAACTGTGGAAAGAGCCGAGATGCCCTTCAACAGACGAATGGATAAAGAAGATGTGGTCCATATATACAATGGAATATTACTCAGCCATCAGAAAGGATGAATACCCAACTTTTACATCAACATGGATGGGACTGGAGGAGATTATGCTAAGTGAAATAAGTCAAGCAGAGAAAGTCAATTATCATATGGTTTCACTTATTTATGGAACATAAGGAAAAGCATGGAGGACATTAGGAGAAGGAAGGGAAAAATGGGGCGGGGGAATTGGAGGGAGAGATGAACCATGAGAGACTATGGACTCTGAGAAACAAACAGGGTTTTAGAGGGGAGGGGGGAGGGGGGATTGGTTAGCCTGGTGATGGGTATTAAGGAAGGCATGTACTGCATGGAGCACTGGGTGTTATACGAAAACAATGGATCGTGGATCACCACATCAAAAACCAATGATGTATTGTATGGTGACTAACGTAACATAATAAAATTAAAAAAAAAAAAAAAAGCTGGTTCTTTGGAACCCCTGGCTGGCTCAGTCAGTGGAGCATGCAACTCTTGATCTTGGGGTTGTGAGTTCGAGCCCCACGTTTGGTGTAGAGATTACTTAAAAAATACATAAAATCTTTAAGAAACAAGAAAGCTGGTTCTTTGAAAAGATTAACAAAGGAGGCAAATCATTGACTACCCTAATCAACAAAAACAAGGGAAAGAAAGCTCAACTACCCAAACTGAGAAACAATAAGGAGGAAACAATCACTGGAACAAGGTATGAAAAAAATCAAAAAGGCTACTTTTACTCAACATGATACAGATATGTTTGAAAGAAAAGTAGCAAATAATTTCCTAAGAAAATACACTTTATCAAATTAAACTTGGTAGAGACAAAATGTAAATAGAATAATTTCCACATAAGAAACAAAGTATCAAGTTTGCTTGAGCCATAAAATAAAGCATTTCTGTGCTTTTCACAATTGTTAAATTTTTCCCATACTTGCCTTATCTTTCTCTACATAAAGTCTTCTTGACCATTAACTACGTGGGTTAAATGCAAACATCATGACCTGTTATTTCAAATGTAGCAGCATGTATCTCCTATGAGTAAAGGCATGATCACACTAAAGAAAACTGTGCACTGATACTATATTATCCATCATACAGTCCACTCAAGAAGAACAGTATCTTTGAAATATCTATGTGCTTTTCAACTATACAAATCCCCTTCCTTCACTGCAAAATCCTCCACCATTAGGGGGTATAGCTATCATGAAAATGGGTTTAATCAAAATTGTCTTCTTTAAAGATTTTCCACATAGGTTCTGAAATCTGTTAATGTATCTCTGAGGTATGCCTGTAATATCTTTGTCTAGTTCTGGTATTAGCAAAATGCTGGCCTCAGAGACTGAATTAGTTAGTATAACCTTCTCCTGGATTTTCTGGAAGAGTTTGGTAAAACTGGTATTATTCCATGTGTGGTAGAACTCACTAATAAAGTCCTGTACTTGGGTTTTCTTCATGGAGTGGTTATCTATTTCTCCTGAAGTGAGCTTGGATAGCTGTTGAAGGAAATTGTCCATTTTATCTAAATGGCTGAATTTATAAACCAGAGGCAAAACATTTCCTTATTTTCCTTGTAATATCTGTAGAATCTTTGGTGGTATTGCCACTGCTATACTTTTTTTTTTTTGTAAGATTTTATTTATTTTTTGACAGAGAGAGAGACAGCAAGAGAGGGAACACAAGCAGGGGGAGTGGGAAACGGAGAAGCAGGCTTCCCGATGCGGGGCTCAATCCCAGGACCCCGGGATCACGACCTGAGCCGAAGGCAGATGCTTAACTACTGAGCCACACAGGTGCACCACCACTGCTATTCTTTTTTTTTTTTTTTAAGATTTTATTTATTTATTTATTAGCGAGTGAGAGAGAAACAGCATGAGAGGGGAGAGGGCCAGAGGGAGAAGCAGGCTCCCTGCTGAGCCAGGAGCCCGATGTGGGACTCAATCCCAGGACCCTGGGATCATGACCTGAGCTGAAGGCAGTCACTTAACCAACTGAGCCACCCAGGCGCACCCCCACTGCTATTCTTGATATCAGTAATTTGTCTCATCTAGAAGCCTGTCAATTTTACTGATCTTAAAGAACCAGCTTTTGGTTTTACTAATTTTCTCAACTATTTTTCTGTTTTCAATTACATTATTTAAACATTCTGTTATTTACTACTTCCTTTCTTCTGCTTACTATGGATTTAATTTGCTCCTTTCCCCCTAGATTTGTAAGGTGGAAGCAGCCATTAAATTGTGACCTTCCTTCTTACCCAGCATGACTTTCACACACATGTTAGATATACACGTGTGTATACACACACAAAATCCAACATGTATGAAATTTACACATATGATAAATACATATTATTTATAATATATATTCCACATAAAAGGAATTTCATGTATGCATTTGTGCGTTAGATATATTCACACAAAAAAATTTACTTGTGTTGCATAAGAAAGATCTCAATTACCTCAGCTGTTTTCACCTTATAAAACAAGAAAAAAAAAACACTAGAAAAAATTAAACCCAAAAGTAAGAGAAGGAATAAAGATCAAATGGAAAATAATGAAATCAATGAAATATTATACATACTTTGTTTCCTATATAAAAATTTCCTATATGTAAATTTCATGTTTTCATGAACATTCAGTTCAAAATAGTTTCTAATTTCCCCTTTGAATTCTTCTCTGAACCATCAAGTTAGGTAAAAGGATGCTATTAAGTTTCTAACTATTTAGGAATTTTACAGCTCTTTCTGTTATTTTTAATTTAGCTAGATTTAACTCCACTCTGGTAAGAGAAAACATTTTATATGACTTGACTCCTTTTAAATTAACTGAGATTTGTTTTAGGTCTTAGAATATGGATCTACCTTGGTTTACGTTCATGTGCTCCTGAAAAGAATGTGTATTCCACTGGTTTACCTGTGTGTGTATGGGGGAGGGGTAATTTTATAAATGTCAATTAGGTCATCTGGTTATTCAGTTTTCTTCAAGTCTACTACAGCTTTGCTTATTTTCCATCTCCTTCTTCTACTAATTATCGGGAGAGGGATTTTGAAACATCAGACTATAACTGTGCATCTACTTCTTCAAGTTCCATCAGGTTTTCCTTCATATACTTTGAAAAACTTATCTGCACCATAAAAGTAAAGGATTAAGTTTCTTGATAAATATATCTCTATCAATATGAAAAAAAATCCTTCTCTTTCTCTGGCAATATTCTTGGCTTTGAAATCCACTTCATCTAATACTGACACAGGACTATAACCTTTTGAATAATTTTACCATTGTGCATCTTTTTCCATCCTTTTTATGTTCAACCTATTTGAATCTTACCCTTTTAATTTATCTCACTTGGCAATCTCTGCCTTTTAAATGGGGGTAAAGTAGTGAAGAAAACAGGCAAAAATCTCTGCTTTCTCAGGTTTACATCCTAATGGAGAGACAGTAAAGACACATGTAATATGTTACATGAATTAAGTACAACTTAGAAAACTATCTTTTGCCAGTGATTTGCAGTGGTAGATCTAACCAAGATCGAATTCCCACACAGGTAAGTTACCTCTAAGCTCTCACTGGGCAAAACAGACCTAATTACCACGGGCTCATTGTATATCTCAATCATTTTGTGTGTTCTAAATATTAAAGGGGTAACTTGACTTCTTGAAAACAAAAACAAACACACCATCAAACCTCATAGGAATTCTAATTAGCATTAATTGAATCTGCATGCGAATTAGGGAGGAATACATCTTCATGATGCTGGCCCTTCCAATAATCAACAACATACATCTATTCATATATAGAAAACTTCTTTAAGTTTTTCAATACCGTTTTAAACTTCTTACAGAAGAATATTATGTGTCTTATGCTTATATCAAGTTTTAAGAAACACTCAGACAGAAATACACACATCTACTAATCGTAAACTGCAGCGTCACTCTGAGAGAAGTGGGGCACTGTCCTGGCTCCTAGCTCCAGAGCAACATTGTAGTACTTATACTCAGAGACACAGGCAGAACAGAGGACTATCAAGTTCTTCTTATGAAAATAAGGCCACCTTCAAAAACAATGAAATTTCAGTGTTCAGCAACTAAGAAGAGGCTCGTGCCTCCATTAGGGCAACAAGGTAAATAACAGACCAACTAAAATTATACCAGAAGGAACAAGGGAAAGAGACAATTAAGGAGAACAACCCAGGCTATAGATCTGGTCCTATCCAGCAGAAACATTCACACAAATACACTTACAATAGATGAAGATTTTCTACGGAAATAATTTTCTCAAATTATGTTTTCTAGGAGATGATTTCAAAACCAGTGGCATGAAGGGCAGTATTAAAGACGGGTCTCAAAGGCTACTCTCTGAAAGGGCTCAAAATTGGACCAATCCGTAGAGCAATATATGACCCAGGACAATGTTGGAAACAACAGACCGACCAATGGGCCAACAATTAGTAGAGGCTAAAAGCAGGGTGACACCAATAGAGGCAGAGAAGTTAACACAGAGATCAGTGAAAGAAACTGTGTTTATCAGGATTCGCCAGAGAAACAGAGCCAGTAACTATATATATACACACATGCGTGTGTGTGTGTGTGTGTGAGAGAGAGAGAGAGAGAGAGAGAGAGACGAAGAGGTTTATTAAAGGAATTAGCTTATGTAGTCATAGAGGCTAAGAAGTCCCCCAATCTGCTGTTTGAAAGCTGGAGAACCAGGAAAGCCAGTGGTATAATTCAGTCTGAGTCAAAAAGCCTGAGAATTACGGAAGGTGATGGTTTAACTTTTAGTAAAGATTAAAAGCCTGCAAACTAGACGGCCAGTGGTGTAAGTCCCAGAGCCCAAAGGCTGGAGAACTAGGAACACTGATTTTTGTCTCAGATATCCCGGCAGAAGAAGAGAAAGAGAATTTGCCCTTCTTTGCCTTTTTGTTCCATTCAGGCCCTCAAAGAATTAAATGCTATCTGACCATAAGGGTGAGGGTGGATCTCTTTACTCAGTCTACTGAATCAAATGCTGCTTCCAGAAAGATCCCCCAAGACACACCCAGAAATAATGTTTTACCAGCTATCTGGGCATCGGTTAGGCCACTGAGGTTAACACACAGAATGAATCATCACAGAGACACTCACAGAGCACCCCCCCATAACACTATCATCATTCTAATAACAGTGTGCGAGCCCAAGGCAGAGCCCTCTGATGAGACATCAGAGATGGTACACGGTGGGAGGAAAGGACTTCAGCCAAATAATCCAATCAAGTCATTAAACAAATAAGCAAGCAAAAATAACAACAGGCCCTAGAGAAAGAAGGAATCAGTATCAGACTAGGAACAAAATATCTAAAATATCCTTTTGTCAAAAAAAAAGATTCACAAGACGAACTGGAAAATTTCACATATATGGGAGAAACAGCAGGCAACTTGAGAGAGTCCAGATATTGGACTTAGCAGATCTCAAAGCAGCTATTACAAACATGTCCAAAAGGCAACCACATTTAAGGAAGTAAAGGAAGGTACTGATGACACCTCATCACACAGAGAGTATCAATAAACAGAAAAGAATGAAACAAAAATTCTAAATTTGAAAATTATACTACCTGCACTGTAAATTCGTTAGATGGGCTCAACAGCTGAAGCTTACAGAAGAAGAAGAATTAGTAAACTTGAAGACAGATCAATAGATATAATTTAAACAAAACAAGAATGAAGTCAACTGAACAAAGCCTCAAATAAATGAAGGATAGTGTTATCTGCACCAACATATTCATAATGGGAATATCAAAACAAAAGAAGGAAGAGCAAGGGGAGAAAAACTATTCAGCAAAACGATGGGGAAATCCTGCAAATTTAAGAGAAAAACAATATGCAAATTCAAGAAGATAAATAAACTCCACATGAGATAAACAGAGATCCATGCCAAGATGCATCATAGTAAAAATATTTAAAAAGAAAGACAAAAAGAAAACTTAAGTATCAAGAGAAATACAACTCATCACATACAAGGGAACTCCAGTTAGATTAACAGCTGACTTTTCAACAGAGAGCAGGAGGTAGGGTGACATACTGTGAGCTAGGAAAAAAAACCCAAAATAGCAGAACTGTTTTCAAAACTGAAAGCGAAATACATAAACCTATACATTTCCAGTCATTAGTTCAAATCCACAAAGATTGCAGGTAAAAGTAATGCTGTAATTTAAAAGATAGCATAAAGACGTATTTCTTCTCCTAACCACTGCCCAAGGCTATGCAACAACCAATATGTATACAACTATATTGTTCTGTAACCTATAGAAATTAAATATATTTGACAATAGGAAAGACAAGGCAGAAAAACAAAGTTATACTAGAGTAAGGAAATGAACCTGGATGGTAACTTGAATTCACAGTAACAAATGAAGCAGAAATGGTGAATAAGAACATTAATAGAGCAAACTCCATAAATAAATACTTGCTATCCTTTCTTGTCTCAGTTTCTTTAAAAGACATCAAATTATATAAAGTAGTAATTCCAACAATGCATTGTTGGAATTTAAACATATACAGATCTACTATGCACAAAAGTAGTATCACAAAAATAGAGCAGAATAAACAGAATTATATATGAATGGCATCTCTATATTTCAGTGTAGATAAGGGAGTATAAATCTGAAGTAGATTCTGAAAAGGTAAATTTATTAGGTAAATCTTAGAACAACGATTAGGAAAATCATTTTTAAGTGAAATCATCATTGAAGAAATTAAAATATTATGCTAAAACATACTTAATGAAAAAGAAGGCAGTAATAAAAGAACGAGAGGATCAAAAAGGCATAAGGCAGATAAACACCAAAAAGTAAAACAGCAAGAGTAAATCCAACCATACCAACACCAAAAAACCGGGAATGGACTTAGAAATCCAATAAAAAATCAGCAAATGTCAGGGTGTATAAAACATGTAAATGCAAGCACATGCTATCTACAAAATTCAAAGCACAAGTAGGTAGAAAATTTTAAAAACAGAGAAAAATAGATCAAGTACACAACATTTATAAAAAGGCTATAGGAGCTATATTAGTATCAGGCAAAAATCTATTTTTACACAAAAAAGTGTTACTGGAGATAAAGTGGACATCATGCAATGAAACCAGTCAATAAGTAAAGGAGACATTAATCCAAGCAATTATATGCTGCTAAGTCTCAAGTGTATGAAGCAAATTCTGACAGAATTCAAAGGAAAAACATACATGTCAACAATAATAATTAGAGACTTTAATATCCCACTTTAAGTAATAGATAAAACAACTGGGAGAATACAAACAAGCAAAAAAAAAAAAAGAAGAAGAAGAAGTTAAAATACACTAATAAAGTAAGCTAGACCTAACATATATTTAAGACAATCCACTTGAAAAGAACGGAATACATATTCTTCAAAAGATGAAACATTCCCTAGGATAGATTTTATTTTTAAAAGATTTTATTTATTTGGCAGAGAGAGACACAGCGAGACAGAGAACACAAGCAGGGGGAGTGGGAGAGGGAGACGCAGGCTTCCCGCTGAGCAAGGAGCCTGATGTGGGGCTTGATCCCAGGACCCTGGGATCATGACCTGAGCCAACGGCAGATGGTTAACGACTGAGCCACTCAGGCGCCCCTTCCCAGGATAGATTTTAAAAGGTTCTCCTGGGCGCCTGGGTGGCTCAGTCGTTAAGCGTCTGCCTTCGGCTCAGGTCATGATCCTAGGGTCCTGGGATCGAGCCCCGCATCGGGCTCCCTGCTCCGCGGGAAGCTTGCTTCTCCCTCTCCCACTACCCCTGCTTGTGTTCCCTCTCTAGCTGTCTCTCTCTCTGTCAAATAAATAAATAAAATCTTAAAAAAAAATAAAATAAAAAAATAAAAGGTTCTCCTACCACAATGGAAGAAAATTATAAATCAGTAATACAAAGGGATTTTGAATTCATAAATATAAGATTAAATAACACATTCCTGAATAAAACAGAGGGAAAAAATAACAAGGAAACTTAGAAAATACTTGGGAGTAAAAATGTAGATTTAATATACCAAAACTTATGAGATACACACAAAACAGTACTTAGAAGATAATTTATACCCACAATAACCATACTAAAAAAAAGGATCCCGGGGCACCTAGGTGGCTCAGTCGGTCAAGCATTTGACTCTTGATTTCGGCTCAGGTCATGATCTCAGGGTCATGAGATCGAGCCCCACTCAGTGCAGAGTCTGCTTGGGATTTTCTCTCTCCCGCTCCCTCTGCCCCTACTCACCAAGCTCACACGGGTACATGGGCTCTCTCTCAAATAAATAAATATAAATGCACGCTCTCTCACTCTCAAATAAAATCTTAAAAAAAAAAAGAACTATCCCAAATCAATAACCTGCCTGGCACACCTGAGAACAATGGAAAAAAAAAAGCAATACCAATCCAAAGCAAGGATAGAAAATGAGATGAGTAAAAATTAATAAAACAGCAAAGAAAGGCAAAAAATGATTCTTTGAAAAGATCAAGAAACCTGACAAACCTGCATTTAGGCTGACATGAAAATAAGAGACATAAGATTCAAATTACTGAAGTTATGGAATAAAGATGGTACATATACTAGGGATAGAATGTACTAACACTACAAAACTGGAATGTTTCATACATTACAAAAAAAATTGTAAGTGAATGTTTTGAACAACTGTATGCCAACAAATTTGATAACTTTGCTAAAATACAAATATTCCTAGAATAAGAAAAAATATAACAACTAACTCAAGAAGAAATAAATCTGAAAAAAGTACAAGAAGTAAAAACACTGAGGTAGTCATTTTAAAACTTCCCATAAAAAAAAGCCGAGGTCTAGGGGCGCCTGGGTGGCTCAGTCATTAAGCGGCTGCCTTCGGCTCAGGTCATGATCTCAGGGTCCTGGGATCAAGCCTCGCATTGGGCTCCCTGCTCAGCAGGAAGCCTGCTTCTCCCACTCCCACTCCCACTCCCCCTGCTTGTGCTCCCTCTCTCACTATGTCTCTCTCTGCCAAATAAAATCTTTAAAAAAAAAAAAAAAGCCCAGCTCCAGATGGTTTCACTAGTGAATTTTAAAAATCATTTAAATAATAATTAACATTAATTATTCAAATACTCCTCCAGAAAATAGAAAAGACCTCCTAACTCATTATATGAGACTAATACCACACTGACACTAAAATCAGACATGAGAAAAGACAATAAAAAACTAAGATCAACATCTTTTCAATATAGACCCACAGATACTCCCCAAAATGCTAGCAAATGTTATATAGTAACATATAAAAAGGGTTATACACAAAGACCCTGTGGGATTTATCCTACTAATGCAAGGCTGGCTTACCATTTGAAAATGGTTAAGTGACTACGGCCATACCACCCTGAACGTGCCTGATCTCGTCTGAAAATGGTTAAGTGAGCACCAACAGTGCATTCTCCCTCTAACTTACTAGAGCTGGAGGGCGTCTTCTCTGCCTTCTCCCTCTGCCTCACTCCTGCTCTCCAGTATCTCCTGAAAAGGAGTCTATACTCACCTGCTATCACACTTTTTCGACTTCCTGGATTTCCAGGCTCTGGTGTCTAGTGTGACCTTCTGCTTTCAGTCTCACAGGACTGTATATATTTATGTACTTTAAGAGGTAATACCTGAGGATCTCCCTTCTCTTCAGCCTGAATCTAGATGCTGACCAAGATCCTCCCACTGGGACACTGACAGGTCTTGAAACAACCTCAACTACTGAAAGCCACTACTAGTAAAATAGACTGGTTAGACAATCACAAAATTTGACAGACAACCAAGAGCTAAGTCAGGGTTGAACAATAAGGTTATCACCTACATGAGGCCATTCCTCCAATACTAGGAGAGTTGGCTGTTTGATCTAATGCATAGAAACCAACACAGAGAATCAAGAAAAATAAAGAAAGAAATGTGTTCTAAATGAAAGAACAGGATAAAACCTCAGAATAAGTCCTTAGTGAAATGGAGGTAAGTGATTTACCTGATAAGGAGTTCAAAATAATGGTCATAAAGATCCTCATCAAACTCAGAAGAACAGATGAACACAGTGAGAACTTTAACAAAGAGATAATATAATAAAATACCAAACAGAAAATACAACAGGTGAACTGAAAAATACATCAGAGGGATCCAACAGCAGAATAGATGAGGCATAAGAGATCAGTGATCTGCAATATATGACAGTGGAACTTACTCCATTAGAGCAGGGGGGGAAAAAGGGGATATAGCTTAAGGGATGTATCAAACAATACAAAGCAGATCAACACTCACATTATAGAAGTCACAAAAAGAGAAGAAAAAGAAAGGGGCATAAAACTTATTTAAAGAAATAATGGCTGAAAACTTCCCCAAATTGGGGCGGGGGGGAAGAAATCCCTATTCAGGAAGCCCAGAGACTTCTATATAAAATAAATCCAAAAGACCCACACCAAAACATATTATACTTAAAGTACCAAAGATTAAAGACAAGGAGAGAATCTTAAAAGCAGCAAAACAAAAACAAAAACAAACAAAAAATCCACAACTAGTTATTCCAATTCTTCAGAAGAAACTTTTCCGGCCAGAAGACAAGTGGCATGGTATATTCAAAAATTCAAAGAGCTGGAAAAGAAAAAAAAATTACTAACCAGGAGTACTCTACACAGCAAAGCTGTCATTCAGAATTGAAGGACAAATAAAAAGTTTTCCAGACAAAAAAAAAGCTAGAAATCACCAACACTACAACAGCTTCACAAGAAATGTTAAAGGGACATTTTTAAGCTGAAACAAAAGAACACAAATTAGTAACAGGAAAACACATAAAAGTATAAATCACAGTGGTAAAAATAAATATATAGTAAAATTCAGAATATTCTAATATTGGGAAGATAGTGGGTTGATCACTTATAAAAGTAGTATGAAACTTTTTTTTTTTGAAGATTTTATTTATTTATTTGACAGAGAGAGACACAGCGAGAGAGGGAACACAAGCAGGGGGAGTGGGAGAGGGAAAAGCAGGCTTCCCGCGGAGCAGGGAGCCCGATGCGGGGCCCAATCCCAGGGTCCCGAGACCATGACCCGAGCCGAAGGCAGACACCTAACAACTGAGCCACCCAGGCGCCCCAGTAGTATGAAACTTCTATGTACAAAAAAATTGCCATAACTACAATTATTAGTTAAGGGATACATAAGATCAAAAGATACAAGATTTGACATCAAAACCATGAAATAAGGAGGGGAGAGTAAAAACACAGAGCTTTAGAATGTGTTCAATCTTAAGTAGTCAACTTATATTTGACATTGGCTTTAAATGTCCCATTAGACCGGACTTTACAGACATTTACAGAACATTTCATCCAAAAACAAAGAAAAATGCTCAATACACATGAAAAATTTTCAAGGATTGATCATACATTAGGACAAAAAACAAATCCTACCAAATTTAAGTAGATTCAAACCCAATCAAGTATCTTCTCTGACAACAATGGTATGAAACTAGAAATTAATTACCAGAAGAAAACTAGAAAATTCACAGATATGTGCAGATTAAACATGCTCCTGAACAAACTGAGTCAACAGAGAAATCAAAACATACCTTGGACAAATGAAAATGGAAATAACAATATACCAAAACTTACAGGATACAACAAAAGCAGTTCTAAGAAAGAAGTTCAGAGTGATAAATACATTAAGAAACCAGAAAATTCTCAAAAAACCTGACTTTACACCTCAAGGAACTAGAAAAAGATGAAGAAATGAAGCCCAAATTAGTAAAAGGAAGGAAATAATAATGATCAGAGCAGAAATAAATGAAATATTATCTAAAAAGACAACAGAAAAGATCAATAAAATTAAGAGCTGGTTCTTTGAAAAGATAAACAGAATTAAACTTTTACTAGGCTCACCAAGAAAAAGAGGACTCAAATAAGTTAAATCAGAAATGAAAAAGATGTTAAAATTGATACCAAAGAAATACAAAGGATTTTATGAGAGCACTATGAACAACTGTAACAAATTTGACAATCTAGAACAAGTGCACACATCTCATAAAAAATAGAGCCTATAGGAGCACCTGAGTGGCTCAGTCGTTAAGCGTCTGCCTTCGGCTCAGGTCATGATCCCAGAGTCCTGGGATCGAGCCCCGCGTCGGGCTCCCTGCTCAGCGGAAGGCCTGCTTCTCCCTCTCCCACTCCCCGTTTGTGTTCCCTCTCTCGCTGTGTCTCTGTCAAAAAATAAATAAAATTAAAAAAAAAAAAATAGAGCCTACCAAGACTGAATCATGATGAAATAAAAAATCTGTAACAGACCAATCAATAGTAAGGAAACTGAATCAGCAAACAAAAGCCTCCCCCAAAATAATGCTCCCCCCCCCAAATAAAGTCCAGGACCAAACAGCTTCACTGGTGAATTCTACAAATCATTTATTTATTTATTTATTTTAAGGATTTTATTCATTTGAGAGAGAGAGAGCACAAGTAACAAGTACAGCAGCAGAGAGAGAGGGAGAGAAAGCAGGAGCGTGGGGGGGCAGCAGAGGGAGAGGGAGAAGCAGGCTCCCCACTGAGCAGGGAGCCTGATGCAGGGCTCGATCCTAGGACCCCTGGATCATGACCTGAGCTGAAGGCAGACGCTTAACCAACTGAGCCACCCAGGCGCCCCTCTACAAATCATTTAAAATAGAATACCATTCTCAAACTCTACCAAAAAAATAGAAGAGGAGGGAACATTTCCAAACTCATATTATAAGGCCAGCATTATCCTCATACCAAACCTGAGCATGATGTTACAAGAACAGAAAATTACAGGACAATATCCCTGCTGAACAAAGATGCAAAAAACCTAAACAAAATATTAGCAAACTGAATTCAACAATACATGAAAAGGATCATACACCATAATGATGTGGGATTTCTTACAGGACACAAGGATGGTTCAACATCCACAAATCAATCAATGTGATATACAACATGAAATAAAGGATAAAAATCATAAGGTCATCTTTCAAGAGAGTGGGGGTTAAAGGGAACATACCTCAACATAATAAAGGCCATATATGAAAAACCCACAGCTAACATCATACTCAATAGTGAAAAACTTTCCCTCTAAGAACAGGAACGAGACAAGGATGTCCATTCTTACTACTTTTATTCAACACAGTAACGGAAGTCCTAGCCGCAGCAGACAACAACAAAAAATAAATAAATAAAAGGTATCCAAATTGGTAAAGAAGTAAAATTGTCACTAGTTGGAGAAGACATACTATATATACAAAATCATCAAGACTCCACCAAAAAAGTATTAGAACTGACAAATATATTAGGTCAAATTGCAAAAAAATCAACATACAGAAATCTTTTGGGGGGCACACAACACAGATAATTCTTTTATTAACTAAATTACAGATGCTTTGAATAAAAACTTAGAACTAACAATCATTTAAGGGTCAATGATTTACTTTCTCCCACAGATGAGAACTAGTTATTTTTCTTGTTTTGTTCGCCTGAACAGTGAATCAAGGCCATGGTGCTTAAACACAATTGTATTCCTTTCATATCTTACTACTTTCCAAATTAGAGTCCATCATTTCATGTCAGTTACTCATTAAGGGTTTCCTCTACAGCTTTCCTAGGAGATTGTATAGTCTTCTGATTGTAAGCAACAAGCTTCATATAAATTAATCCAAGTAATTCTGCTAGAGCTATAATACCGAAAGCTGAAATCAGAAAGAAGAAGGCCATGCGCTGGGGTGCACTCTGAGACACAGAGGCTTAGTCCAACCATAGAGAGCACACAGCCCACTACCTGAAGGATCAGTATCACTGTAGGAATTACAATTAAACCAAGTCCACAGCATTCCTTATTGAATATACACTTGGGACAAAATGACAACTTTGGTGAGCACTAGTCCAACAAATAAAAGAATGGTCTTATTCTTTTAAGACTGGATTTATATTTTAGTGTCACAATACCAAACTGTCCCCAAGACAGAAGGACAGCCAAAACTGGGAAAATAACGAGGATGCTTTCATTTGGAGAAAACCATGAAACAATATAATATTTTAATTCTATGATTTCCCCTTCTCTGCTTAATTCTGTTACCTCACAAGTGTAGTTTCCTATGACAGCCTCTTTCTTATCCATCCTCAAAGAGGCAAAGTCATTAAACAATCCTTGTGAGATTTTGGTCCTCTTAAACTTATCCCCGTTGAGTGGTCCTTTATACAGCTCCATCAAAATGTCTTTTTCTCTAAATTTCCACTTTACATACATTTCATTAATGTTTGTTGCACCCACATTATTAGCAAACATAGGATGACAACAGTTTCATTGCAAGCCGTGTGTTCTACAGATCTGGTAATGTCAACTATTTGCCGAGCCAAACCGCAGCACACCGAGCCCAGCAGCAGCACCACCAGGGGCCACACGGCCGTGGCTGCCGCGGGGCCACCACTGCGGTCCATCACAGGCAGGCCCGCCGCGCAGGCTGCCTGGCCGTGCACTCGCGCGCTCCTGCCACCCCACGCCTGCTTCCATTCCTCCCGCCTCTCCAGGTGCGCATGGGTACTCCCCCCACCCCCCGCCCCCACCGCCGGCCCCAGCCCCCAGGGCTGTTGACGCGAGGCCCTCCCTCCCGCTTCCCTCCTGCTTCATGGGGTCAAGTCCCCACTCCAGTCCGCTCCAAGGAGGCCTGGACCCCGCTCCCACACAGCGGCATGCGCCGGACTTGCGGGTCACGTTCCACCAGCCCACCACAGGAGGCTGAGCACGTAGTCCTCCGCTCACCTGGGACCTCCCTGCACCCGTTCCCTCCCTCTGAGGTTCTCCTCTGCCTCTCACATCAACCTGGGCCCCGGTCCTCTCTCACCTTCACGCTTCAGGAGCGCCGCCAGGCGCTGCTGTCTCTGACCGGGGCACCTTAGCCCACAGAAGCCCCTAATCTCTCTCCTGTCCCGGGTCCCAGGTCAGCCAGCGCATTGACGCTGCTGCATCCTTGCCCCCACCTCTGCCCCAATATACAGACACCTGTTGCATTTCTATATAATAATAACGAAGTAATAGAGAAAAAATTAAGAGAACACTTACAGTTTACAATTGCACCAAAAAGAATAAAATGCCTAGGAATAAACTTAACCAAGAAGATAAAAGATCTGTATTCCAAATAATGAAACACCGATGAAAGAAATGGAAGACAACAGGAACAACTGGGAACATATACTATACTCATGGATTGGAAGAATTATCATTATTAAAATGTCCTTACTACCCAAAGCAATGTACAGATTCAGTGCAATCCCTATGAAAATAACAATAGCAATTTTCACACTAAAAGAAATAATACTAAAATCTGTGTAGAACCACAAAAGATCCTGAATAGCCGAAGCAATCTTGAGAAGGACAACGAAGCTGAAGGGTACCATGCTTGCTGATTTCAAACTATACTACCAAGCTACTATAATCAAAACAGTATGATAGTGGCATGAAACCAGACACACAGATCAATGGAGCAGAATAGATAGCCTAGCAATAAACCCACTTATATGCCAACTAATCTACAACAAAGGAGCCAAGCATATACAATGGAGAAAGAATGGTCACCACTTCAATAAACGGTGTTAAGAAAACTGGACAGCCACGTGCAAAAGAATCAAACTGAACCACTATCTTACACCATACACAAAATCTAATTCAAAATGGATTGAAGACTTGAACACAAAACCTAAAACTATAAAAGTCCTAGAAAAACACATAGGCAGTAAGCTCCTTGACATCAGTGATGTTTTGGATTTGACCCCATAAGCAAAGGCAACAAAAGTAAAAATAAACACATGGGACTACATCAAACTAAAAAGCTTCTGCACTGCAAAGGAGACCAACAACAAAACCAAATGACAACTCACTGAATGGGAGAAAATATTGCAACCATCTGTCTGACAAGTGGTTAATATCCAAGACAGAACTAATATTATCAATTGGAAAAATACAAATCTGATTTAAAATGGGAGGAGGACATGAACAAGACATTTTTCCAAAGAAGACATACAGATGGCTAATAGGTACATGAAAACGTACTCTACATCACTCATCACCAGGGAGATGCAAATCAAAACCACGAGACAGCACTTCACACTTATTACAATGACTATTATCAAAAAGACAAGACATAACAAGTTTACAAAGATGTGAAGAAAAGGAAACCCTTGTGCACTGTTCATGGGAATGTAAATCGTGCAGCCATTATAGAACACAATATGGAAGTTCCTCAAAATATTAAAAATAAAACTATCATATGATCCAGCAATTCCACTTCTGGGTATTTATCTGAAGAAAATGAAAACACTAACCTGAAAAGATATAAGCACCTTTGTTCACTGCAACATTATATAAATAAGGAAAGAAAGAAAAAATATATAAATATATATTAAGTATATATAATTTACTGTATATACTATATATATAAATGTAAATATATATAAATACATAAGTATATATATTTATAATATATAAATTTTATGTATTAACCTACATACATTATGTATACTATATGTATTTTATATATGTGTGTATACTATATTATATATATTTTACATATATGTGTATATATTTTATACATTATATATACATATATATACATATGGTGTATGTGTGTGGAATATTATTCAGCCATAAAAAAATTTTTTTAAAAACATTTTATTTATCTGACAGAGAGAAAGCGAGAGAAGGAACACAAGCAGGGGGAGTGGGAGAAGGAGAAGCAGGCTTCCCACTGAGCAGGAGCTCGATACGGGGCTCAATCCCAGGACCCTGGGATCATGACCCAAGCCAAAGGCAGACACTTAACAACGGAGCCACCCAGGCGCCCCTCAGCCATAAAAATTAATGAAATCTTGCCATTTGGGGACAACACAGATGGACCTTGAAGGCATTATGCAAAGTGATATGAGTCAGACAGGGGAAGAAAACATCGTAATGATCTCAATAATGATGTCACTTATATGTAGAAACTGAAAAATGCAAACACAACACAATGATCTGATAGATACAGGGAACACACTGGTGGCTGCCAGAGGTGTGGGTTTGGGGCTGGGCAAAATGGTAAAGGGAATCAAATGGTACAAACTTCCAGTCATAAAAAATAAATCATGGGATGTAATGTACAACGTGGTGACTACAGTTAATAGTACACTGCGTATTTAAAAGTTGCTAAGAAGTGGATCTCAAAAGCTCTCATCACATACAAAAAAATCTGTAACTATGTATGGTGACAGATGTTAGCCAGATTTATTGGTATGATCATTTTACAGTATATGCAAATATTTAATCAATATGTTACACACCTGAAACTAGTATAAGTCAAGGACACCTCAACTAAAAAAAAAAAAAGAAAATAGATACAAATAAATGTCTCTAGTGAAAAGAAAACAATACAATAAAACTATATGCCTAACTTAAAAAAAAAAAGTCTTTAGGAAGACTTATAAAGGAACATTTTGTTTTGTTCTGTTTAAATTAATAGGTCACATGGTAATTATAGCCACTTCTACAGCATGGTACCATTTGCACTCCAGCAACACTATTAAAATTGGTAGAGTCACAAAATGTTCCCAATATTTATAAATTATAAACTTTCTTCTTGGATATTCTGCATGTAATTGTCAAAGATCACATAAAGACAACTCCTCCAATGCCACCTCCATATTCTTTTTTCCCTGCCTCAAAGCATGAAGGGCTCAGCTGAAAATTAATACAGAGTACAGATTCAGGCAGTGTAAGAGAGCATACAGACCACAGCTGGTAAGATACACATTCTGTTCGTATGAAAACTCTACTACACTCTTTAATTACACGTTCTTCAAGAAGCTGTCTAGTAACAGAATTTGGTTTTAATGAATACACAGCAATTAAGCAGACAGAAAATAGCTTTAAACTGCACTATTAGTTCAAGTTTGTTGAATACTTGGTGTATGACTGGCTCTGAGGTTTATAAAGGTGACGGAGATAAATTCCCTGCTCTAAAGAACTCAACAACCTAGAACTCAACTAACAAATCCGAGTCTCATATTTTAGCATGTGTATGATGTTTCAACAACCCCCTCCCCCCAAAAAGAAAATCAATTAATAGCCTATGTAAGTAGGAAAAAACAGGACAATAACTGCCTGATCATCTCAATACACACAGAAAAAGTGTATGACAAAATCTAAGACCTTTTCTTTTTTTTTTTTTTAAAGATTTTATTTATTTAGCAGAGGAGACACAGCGAGACAGGGAACACAAGCAGGGGGAGTGGGAGAGGGAGAAGCAGGCTTCCCGCCGAGCAGAGAGCCCGATGTGGGGCTTGATCCCAGGACCCTGAGATCATGACCTGAGCCGAAGGCAGACGCTTAATGGCTGAGCCACCCAGGCACCCCTCTAAGACCCTTTCTTAATAAAAACAATCAACAGATGAGAAACAGAAATAAACTCCTTCAATCTTTTAAAAGACATCTATGAAAAGCCCACAAATAACAACACGATAAATGGTGCAAAATGGAATACTTTCCCTCTAAAATCAAGAACAAGACAAGAATCTACTCTCACCACTCATACAGATAGTTCTAGCCAGGAAAAAAAAAATACAGGTTGGAAAAAAAGAAATAAAACTATCTGTACTGAACACTAAATCTGAAACTAATGATGTACTGTATGTTTGCTAACTGAACTAAAAACAAAAAACAAAAACTACCTGTAGTTGCAGCTGACACAATCTTGTACATAGAACTTAAAGAATCCAGTAAAATACTATTAAAACTAATAAATGAATTCAGTAAGGTTACAGGGTACAAGATCAACATATAAAAATTAATTGTATGGGTGCCTGGGTGGCTCAATCGGATGGGCATCCGACTCAGTTTCAGCTCAGGTCATGATGTCCGGGTCCCAGGCTCAAGGCCCACATCGGGCTCTCTGCTCAGCAGGGAGTCTGCTTCTCCCTCTCCCTCTGCTTCTCCCCCCGCTCATGTTCTCTCTTTTTCAAATAAATAAATAAAAATCTTTAAAAAGCCCCACAAAGCTACAGTAATCAAGACTGGCAATGTGGTACTGGCATAAGGACAATCCTATACATCTATGCAATTAAACTGGGAATACAGAAATAAATCTGAGTATTTATGTTCAATGCATTTTCAATAAAGATGCAAAGAAAAAAAATCCTTTTCAACAACTGATGCTGAGGCAATTGGATATTAGATACAACACCAAAACCACAAGTGACAAAAGTAGAACTGTACTTCATGTAACAAAAAACTCTTGCTGCAGAGCACACAACCCAAATAGTAAAATGACAACCCAGAAATGGGAGAAAATATTCGCAAACTATGTATCTAATTAGGACTGGTATACAGAATATGTAAATAACTCTTACAACGCAACAATAAAAAGACAGCTATAACTAAAATATTAACAAGGCAAAGGACTTTTGAATATTAAGCTTGTCTTGCTATAAATGACTTCTTTGTGGTAGGAGTGTGCCACTCTTCTAGGATTCTTAGACAATCAAATCTCTTCAAAAAAAAAAAGTTTTATTTCTTCCTTTGTCATCTGTATACCTTTTATATTCCTGTTTTATTGCATGTCATGGGATTTCTAGTCAGATGTCAAATAAGAGTGGCAAAACTGGACATTCTTGCGCCTGACCTTAGGGAGAAAGTATCCAGTTCTTCTTTATTACGTATGAGGCTAACAGATTTTTTGTTATTGCTTTTTATCAAGTTGAGGAAATTCTCTATAACTAGTTTGCTGAGTTTTAATCATGAATGGGTGTTGGATTCTGTCAAATGCTTTTTCTGCATCAATTGATAGGATCATATAATTATTTTTCTTTCTGCGGCCTGATGGAGTGGATTATATTAATTGATCTGAATGGTAAATGAGCCTTGCATGTTTGGAATCAATCGTACTTGGCCATGGTATGTAATGCTTTTTATATATGGTTGGATTTTATTTGGACTTTTGCATCTATATTCATAACAAACACTTGTCTGTAGTTTTTCTTTCTTATAAAGTCACCATCTACTTTTGAGATTAAAAAAAGAGTAAGGAAGGTTCCCTCTAACTACTAATCATCCTAAGGAATCTACAAGAAAGCTACTATAGGTAATGTATGAATTCAGACAAGTTGCAGGCTATAATACAACCACCCCAAAATCAGGTGTGTTTCTACATACCTACAATAAACAATCTGAAAGAAAATAAAGCAATTCTATGTATAAGAGCATCTTTGTTAGCCTATGGTGGATTACACTGACCGGTTTTTGAATGTTGAACCCCTCTCGCATACCTGGTATATATCCCACTTGGTCATGGTTCTTTTTATACATGGCTGGTTTCTATTTGCTAATATTTTGTTAAGGAATTTTGCTAGTAAATTTATGGGAGATATAGGTCTACAGATTCATTATTGTTTCCTGTACTGTCATTGTATGGTTTTGGTATCAGGATAACAAAAAAACCTGTTACGAAGTGTTCCATGCTTTCTATTTTTCTGGAGGACATTGTGTAAGATCATTATTAATTCCTCCGTAAATGTTTACATGTTTGGTAGTCTTCTATGGTGAAAACATCTGTAAGAGATTTTATCTCTTTATTTTAAATTAAATTTAATTCAAATTATCTATGTCATCTATGAAAATCCACAGAACCTTCAAATTATCCATGTCATCTTGAGTTTTGGTAGCTTGGAATTTCTAAAGAATTGATCCATCTCTTCTCAACCATCAAATTAAGAGCATAACGTTTAAATTATCCTCCTGTTAACGAATGCCGAAGTGATATCCCCCATTTCTTTCCTGATATTGGTGGTTTGTTGTGTGTGTGTGTATTGAAGATTGCTAGGTTTATAAATTTTATTGATTTTTTTCCCTAAGAACTGGCTTTGTGTTTCAGTAGGTTTCTCTATTGTTTTCCTATTTTCAACTCATCGATTTCTGCCTTATTTTCTTCCTATTTGCTGTGGGTTTACTTTGCCCTTTTGCAGTCTCTTAAGGTAGAAAATTAATTATGGATTTGAGACCTTTCATCTTATCCAATGTTAGCATTTAGTCCTATAAATTTCCCTAACACCACTGCTTTGGCTGCTTCCCACATAAATTGGTATATTTTTTCATTCAGTTCTATGTATTTTTAAAATTTCCTTTCAGCCTTCTTTGATTCATGCTTTACTTACATGTGCCTTGTTTAATTCTGAAGGGTTTGGATATTTTTCTACCGACTTTCTATTACTGATTTCACAGTTTGATTTCCTTGTGCTCAGAGAACATAGCATGGTTTCAGTTCTGCTGAATTTACTAAGGTTTGTTTATGGCCCATGATATGTTGTATCTTACTGAATGTTCCATAGGCACTTGAGAAGAATGCATACCTTGTTTTTAGGTAGTATTCTACAAATGTTCGTTCAATCCTGCTGGTTGATGGTGCTGTTCATTTCTTCTATATCTGTTAATTTATATCTGCTATCTAGAAGTTCTACCAATTGCTGAGAGTAAGGTGCTGAATTCCCCAAATATAATTGAAAATTTGTTTATTTCTCCTTTCAGCTCAATCAGTTTTGATTTGTGTACTATGAGGTTCTTTTTTTGTTTGGTGGGGTCACATTTTGGATCAGTCTTTTTCGTTGGAATACTGCTTTTTCTCTAATAATTTCCTTTGCTCTCAAGACTACTTTATCTGATATTAATGGAGTCAATCTTGTTTTTGTTTTCATTAATGTTTGCATAGTGTATCTTTTTCTATTACCCATCAACCTCACTATGTTGTATTTGAAGTGAATTTCTTTGTAGATAACATATTTCTGCCTCATGTTTTTTGTTTTATCCAGTCTGCCAGTCTATACCTGAATTGGTGTGTTTAGATCATTTACATTTATAGTAGGTATTGCTATATCAAGGTTTAAGTCTGCTGTTTTATTTTTGTTGTTTTCTCAGTTTCTCATTCATCTCTTCCTAATTTATTTTCTTACTGATTACTTGAACATCTTTTTAAAGATTCCACCTTCATTTACTTACAGTATTTCTAAGTGTACCACCTTGTATAGTTTTTTAGTGGTTCTTCTAGGTATTCGAGTCCATTTCTAGGTAAAATGCACATATATAATTTATTACAATCTTCCTGGATTAACATTTTACCATTGACTTTAACGGAAATGTAACACTGTAATTTCAATTAAATCCCTGTATTCTATCTTGTAAATATATCATTTCCTCCACATGTAGAGCATCAAATCATATGATATTCTAAATTTTGCTCCAACAAATATGATTTCAGAAACTTCTGAGAAGGAAACTCCATTATTATATTTACCCTTATTTTTTGCTACTACCAATGTTCTTTCTTTTTTGAAGTTCCAAGCTTTCTTGTGTTATTTCCTTTCTATTTAAAGAACCTCCTCTAGGCGTTTTTAAAAGATAAGTTTGCTAACAACATTTTCTCTTTGTTTTCCTTTGTATGATACCTTCAGTTGTCCTTCTTTCATGAATATATTTTCACAAGCCAAACAAGTTTTGTTTGAAAGTTCTTTTCTTTCAGTACTTGGAAAAAAACGTATTATTTCCTTCTAGCCTCCATGGTTTCAGATGACAAATCCACTATCATTTCCAAAGAAAATGAGTTGTTTCTACTTTCAAAATTTTTTCTCTTTTGTTTTCAGAAATTTAATCATGACATGCCATTAGTATGGATATCTTTGGATTTATCTCACTTAGAGTTCACTCAGATTCTTCAATGAGTATTTTTATGTCTTTTGCCAAATTTGGGAAGTTTTCAATCATTATTCCTTTAAATACTTCAAGTGCCATCATCTCTTCCCTTTTTGTTACTCTGATGATACTGATGATTAGTTTTATTTTTTTTTAATTTTATTTATTTATTTGAGACAGAGATAGAGAGAACATGAGCAGGGGGAGAGGGGCAGAGGGAGAGGAAGGGCGAGAAGCAGACTCCCCGTTGAGGAGGAAGCCAGCGCAGGGCTCAATCCCAGGACCCTGGGATCATGACTTGAGCCAAAGGCAGACGCTTAACCAACTAAGCCACCCAGGTGCCCCAATACAGATGTTAGTTCTTTAGTTATTCCAAATACAGAGAGAATCCAGCCTCTTCTCATTACCTCCATATCGCCCCAATTTTGACTAAATGACCATAATTGCCCTTCAGGAAAACTACTAGCGAACTCTCTTAAGTGCTTATGTTCTTTCCAATATTTTCTCTATAGAGGTGAGAAAGATCTTATGAACATAAATCAGACGTTGCTTGTTTACCAAAATACACTAGTAAGAATAAAAATAAAATCTTTAGTAAGATTTATGATATTCATCTTTTGGACCATAGCTGCCTGACATCATTTCCTGCCCCCACTTCCCATCAATCATTCCCCTTTGGCCACTGTGACTTTTTTTTGCTATTTCCCAAGAAACACCAAGCACATTCCTACTCATTGGCTTAGCAGTTGCTATTACCCCTGCTGAGAAGAGGCAGGATCCTCACAGCTCACACAATCATTTCATTCAAATTCTGCTCTAATGGTGATCTCTTTAAGGTTTCCCCTGACTACTCTTCTTGGAGTAGCACAATTTAACTCTGCTCCCATTTCTAGGATAATTTTTACCACTACAGAGCTTTAATACACCTAAGTATCTGATTTTAGTGCTACCTTTTTAATTTATATTTGACATATAACTGTATAAATTTACAGTGTACAACCTGTTAATTTGATACATTTATATGCCATGTAATTGCCACTGTACCAATAACTAGCACCCCTATTATGTTACATAGTTACCATTTCTTATTAGTGATTAGAATAATTAAGTTCTAGTGCCTCAGCAAGTTTGATTATTATAATACAATACTGTCTATATTCACTATATGCTATATTAGATCACTAGGGCTTATGTACTCATTACACTTTTATACCCTTAAACAACATCTCTCTTTTCCCACATCCCCCACCCCCTGGTAACACTACATTACTCATGTTTATAACAAGTTTGGCTTTTCTAGATTCCAGATACAAGTGACACCACATGGTATTTGCCTTTCTCTGTCAAACTTATCTCAGATAGCATAATGCACTCAAGGTTCATCCATTTCACAAGTGGCAGAATGTCCTCCTCTCTCATAGCTGAATAATATTCTATTATTTACACATACCTATTTTAATTACCTATTTATCCACTGACGGGCAGTTAGGTTGTTTCCATATCTGGCTATTGTGAATCACGCTGTGATAAACATCAGCGTGCATATTCTCTCTTTGATAACCTGTTTTCATTTCCTTTGGGTGTCTTCCCAAGTGGAACTGCTGGATCATAGGATAATTTTATATTTTACTTTTTGAGGAATCTCTATACTGTTTTCCATAGTAGTTGAACAAATTTACATCACTGCCAACAGTGCACAAGGGCTCCTTTTTTTCCACATCCTTGCCAACACTTGTTATCTCTTGTCTTCTTGGTGCTAGCCATTCTAAATAGTGTGATGTGTGGTTTTGATTTGCATTTCCCTGTTTAGTAATGTTGACCATGTTTTCATATATTTGTTGGTCACTACTGCTACTTGTATAAACTCGACACTTATTTCTTTCACTACTATAGCATTTAGATAATAGCAACTACTCAAAAATTATTTGAGTCAAAAAATGAGCATATGAAAGAATGCCTGATGATGGCAGGAATGCAGAGCAATGGAGGTAAGGTAGGCAACTGAAAACTGCTTTGAGAAACAAAGGAATGAAGAAAAACAACAGTAAAGATGAGGTAGGCAAAGACTGGTCTGTTGACAGATTAAGAATGGTAAATACAAAGTGAATCAAAAAGAACATTTCTTTTAAGAGTGGTATCTGGAGATTTGGTTCAAAAACCAGTATTCCCAGTCACTTCCAAGGATTAAGACTTCTAAAGAGATATTCTTGAAAAAACATCTTAAAGTTGTCAACCTCTGGATTAATCATGGGAAAATAATAAATCCCCTGACGTTCATCTGTGCAGTATCCATTAACTCACCTGGGAAGCTCTGGCTTGGGAATTCTTCCTCCAATATCCATGGCTCCTCTCCTTGCTCTAGCCTGAAGATCACCTCTGGTTTGGTAACACAATACCCTGTCAAAGCAAAACAATTTAGGATTCAGACCAGAAGGCCTAGCCTGCAGGGCCTCTGAAAGAGAAGCAAGCTTCCAGAGCTGCTCGATGAAGATGCTATTGAACATTTCACTGGAGAGGTAAACACAAATATCTTCCTGGTGCCCAAAAGAGATCAACACTGATTCCTGGTTCCAATATAAAAAATCATTAAACTCTACAGTGTCTACATGCTTCATAACTAAAAGAATTAAAACATGCTATTTAGAATTACAAAAAAACAGACCTTACCCAGTGAGACAAGGTTACTGTAGTTCTCCAGCATCACATCTCTATACAAGGACCTCTGAGCTGGGTCCAGGCGCTGCCACTCTTCCTGGGTGAAGCCCACAGTCACATCCTTAAATGATACTGATCCCTGGAATTTCTGTTCAATCTGAAATGTTCAGAATTGGGTGACATGGAAAAAGCTGTATGGGAACCAATCCTTACCATGATTACCAAAATAGTCTGCAGAACATTTGTTTGGTTTTACACTTTGAGGGAAGATGAGAAATCCTAACAGAAATATTATGCCAGGGGCGCCTGGGTGGCTCAGTCGTTAAGTGTCTGCCTTTGGCTCAGGTCATGATCCCAGGGTCCTGGGATTGAGCCCCACATCGGGCTCCCTGCTCAGTGGGAAGCCTGCTTCTCCCTCCCACTCCCCCTGCTTGTGTTCTCTCTCTCGCTGTCTCTCTCTCTGTCAAATAAATAAATGAAATCTTTAAAAAAAAAAAATATTATGCCATTGCCTTAAGGTATTATTCATGTAAAAAATTATCAAATCCCACAATGTATCTGGAACCATTCTAGTTCTTAGAAATGCTAAGATTAATAAGATTATTCTTGTAGTCAAGTAGCATACAATTTGGTAAGAAAACATGCAGTAGTATGTTATAATTGCTAAGGTGAAAGTACACAGCAGACAGACTAAAATAAATGAGGAACAAAATCAGTTCTATTTTGAGCTTCACTGAAGAAGAACAGCTGACTGAGAAATATAGTAATACCGTGCTCTTCATGAACACGGTGCCATGGTACATTTGGGAAATGAACAGAGGGCAAACAGTACAGAAAACATTGAAAATACAGCCTGGAGCTGTGATGACAGAAAGGGCCATGAAGAAAGAAAGTCATGGAATGGATTACAGAGTAATTTTAGACCAAGTCTCCAAAGTATGTGATCACTTTCAACCTTAAAGAATGTTTTTGAGTACTAAAGAAGTTTATATTTATGAATTATAGAAATAAACTATCGATATATTTTGTGACAAATTTTAATTTTTTCCCTCAATTTTAAAAAGTAAAAAGACAGCTTAATATTTTATTTCACTGCAATACACATTCTAGGTTCTAAGTCTTCAATTTAGAGACCATAACTAGAACGTGTAGAGAATGAGAAGGGAAGATTTTGGAACTGTTACACTTGAAATACCTGTAGAACACATAGAAGATACCAACTGGATTATTTGGGATATCATCTAGAGTGCATGCCTCTACTTTAGGGCTCACTGTTTCAAAGAAAGGGGAGCCAAAGAGATCTGAGTGTATATTAAAATTATGTGACCAGGTTTTTATTTATAGAACCAAGTCTCTCAAAAAGGTAAAGGGAAAGCTAACGGACAAAAACCACCACTTACATAAACTACTATAGCAAAAGCTGTAAAGCAAAGAGGGAATTGATAAAAGGAAAGAGAGTGATAGAACACGGTCACCAATTATTGGCAGAAAGAAGTCTCCTCAGGGTATATGTACAAACATCTGTATAAACACAAGTATCACAAAATAAACAAGGAAAAAATAAATTAGATACTGTATTTTAACAAGATATATCTTAAATATGAAACATAATACTGTAGGTCTAGAATGAAAATAAGGATTTGAGAAACAATAATTTGGTAGTGTCTGACGTCACCAACAATAAATCAGAAGGCTCTCAGAGAAGCAAGAGACTGAAAATAATCAAGAACGCAAGGTGAGGAAAAACCACTTTTTAACTGGATAACAGAGAAAGAAAAGGTCATGAAGGAATGCCTGAAGGTGGAAATAAAAATAAGAATAAATAGTTTTAAAAACTAAGAGATGATGATATGATCACCTGAGTATATACACAAAAGCATGATAAAACAAACAAACAAAAAACTCTTGGCAAACTAGAAAGGAATTTCCTCAGTGTGATAATGGATTTTAACATATACCTATGGCAAATATTACACTTAATGGTGAAATATAGAATGTGTTCGATTTAGGGGCGCCTGGGTGTCTCAGTTGGTTAAGCGTCTGACTCTTGATTTTGACTCATGTCACGATCTCAGGGTCGTGGGATCGAGCCCCGCATCAGGCTCCACGCTGAACCGCGAGTCGGCTGGAGATTCTCTTTCTCCCTTTCCCTCTTCCCCTCCCCTGCTCGCACATATGCGCTCTCTCTCTCTAAAAAAAAAAAAAAATTAAGGAAGGAAACATGGAGAAGAATTCTGACCTTCATGTATGAAAAAGTTAATCTTATTTTGACTCCTGGTTTTAGCTTGATATCCTTGAGACTTCTTCAGATAAACAATTTGTCATTGTCAACTCTGTGATTTTTGTAATTTTTGTTGAAGTATAAATATATACAAAAACAACACACAAGTATACTTTGGCGAAGAAATGGCTCAATGTATTTTCACAGTGAACACACCCATAAAACCAGCATTCAGATCAAGAAATAAAACATGACCTAAAATTGAGAAGCTCCTTCATACCCCTACCTAGTATCTACCACCTCCCCTATCCTAACTCACATGATAACCACAATGACATACACACTCGGATGTCTAAAATGAAAAAGTCAGAAAATACCAAATAGAGATAGTGGCCAGAATATGAAGCACCTTGCCAGTGGGAGTGTAAGTAAGTATATATACTTTGGGAAAATAATAGGGAATTTCTAGGGCACCTGGGTGGCTCAGTCGGTTAAGCATCTGCCTTCGGCTCAGGTCATGATCTCAGGGTCTTGGGAATGAGTCCTGCATCGGGCTCCCTGCTCAGCGGGGAGTCTGCTTCTCCATCTGTCTTCTCCCCTCTGCTCATGCTCATGCTCTTTCTCTCTCAAATAAATAAAATCTTAAAAAATAATAATAATAGGGAATTTCTACTAAAGCTATATGTATTAATTCCTCTCCTAGTTATATATCCAACGTGAATGAGTGTTTGTCAACCAAAGGGCCTATAGGAAATGTTCATAGCAGTTTTATTAGCCAAAACCTGGAGACAGTCCAAAAGCCCATCAACAGAATGGAAAAATAAAACTGTAGTACAGTTACATAATGGAATACATAATAGCAATAAAAAGAAAAACTGATACACTCAGCAAAATAGATGAATCTCACATATACTATACTGAGTGGAAGCCAGACATACAAGCAAAGCTAATCAATGATAATAGATTCAGAGTAAGATGAACTTGAAGTACCAGAGAACCTTTTGGGATACTGGGTGGTAATTACAAGGGGGCGGGGTGCCTGTGTGTGTGTGAGCATGTGCGCACACATATACACACACAAATAAAAATTCATCTAGCTTGACACTTAAGTTATATGCAGCTTACCTCAATGAACTGACAAAAAAAATACTTTTTGGAACTTACAATACACGCTAAGTTTCTGGCATAAAATTGATGATATACTGTTCATAAAACTAACAGACTAAAACAAAAGATTCTGAAATACCAGAGCATAAATCAAGGCATTTGTTTGGAAGTTTATCATTCTGACTTCTTTTCTAGCTTGGATAAAAAAGAAATGGACAATCAAAAGATCCTGATGATAAAACATTAGTCAACAAAGATATGTTAACAGAGAAATACAGACTCTATTATAAAAGTAATATCTTCATAATCAAAACTAGAAAGCAGCAATCTATCAAATTAGAAAAAAAAGAAAATAAATTTGACCAGCAGTGCAAAAAGTAAAGAAACCAAATGTATGACAAAAACTATAATAAAGTAGAACACACAAAATATTAATGATGTTATACTAGGATATACAGTAAACAAAACTGTAAAACAAAAATCCTAAACTATAAGACGGCATATGAATATGCTGAATTTCTTACTAATGATCGACATAACTGATTTGAAAACAAAACCTGTCACAGGTTATTTGCAAGATCAAGAAAATTTGAAAACAAAATAATGGGCAAATATCAAATACACTGTAAAAAAATATATATGCAAAATAGGGACACCTGGGTGGCTCAGTCACTTAAGCGTCTACCTTGGGCTCAGATCATGATTTCAGGGTCCTGGAATCCAGCCCCATGTAGGGCTCCCTGCTCATCAGGGAGTCTGGTTCTCCTTCACTCTCTGCCTCTCCCCCTGCCCATGCTCTCTCTCTCTCGCAAATGAATAAATAAAAAATCTTTTAAAAAATATATAAGCAAAATAAAAGGTGGTCTGGCTTAACTCACAGCAGATAAGGTAATGCTGAGAGCTAAAAGAATGAAATGAGCAAAGATGATTCTTCAAGAAGAGAAATAATCCATTTATCTTTTCTGGTACCAAATACCAGAAAAGCCAATCACTTAAAGAAAACACAACTATAAATACAAGGATACTTTAAGACACAGTCACGTGTACCTATGAAAATATAGGAGATACACTCACATCTCCATGAAATGTATTTTGTTTTCCTAAAGAGAATATTGTATGAAATCCCAAAAGAAACAAATGCTTTGGGTCGAAGCATTAAGGAACTACCAAAATAGACTTAGAAAAAGGTAGAAAATCAGTGCAAAGACCAATAACCTGAAATAGTATTTAAAAATATTTAAAAATCGATTGAAGATCTTGAAGATCTACCACGGAAAAAAACCATTTCAGATGTTTTCAGGATTAAAAGTCTAGCCAACATTAAGTAACAACCCATGTAATTTATTTATTTTTTTATTAAAAGATTTTATTTATTTGAGAGAGTGAGCAAGCGCACACACATGGGGGGAGGGGCAGAGGGAGAAGTAGACTCCCCACTGAGAAGGGAACCTGATGCGGGACTCGATCCCAGGACCTGAGCTGAAGGCATACACTTAACCGATTGAGCCACTGAGGTGCCCCAACAACCCCTGTAATTTAAACATCCCATATCATAAAAAAAAAATTTGTGAACTGTTACAAACTTAGTAACAAAATATTGTTCAAAAATAGTTCCTATTTAATTTTGATACAAATATTCTAAATAAAACACTGGCAAACTCAATTCACAACAGTCTATTAAGAGTAATTCAGAAAGTGGGGGCGCCTGGGTGGCTCTGTCGTTAAGTGTCTGCCTTTGACTCAGGTCATGATCCCAGGGTCCTGGGATCGAGCCCCTGCATCAGGCTCCCTGCTCAGCAGGAGGCCTGCTTCTCCCTCTCCTGCTCCCCCTGCTTGTGTTCCCTCTCTCACTGTCTCTCTCTGTCAAATAAATAAATAAAATCTTAAAAAAAAAAAAAGAGTAATTCAGAAAGCAAAAAAGAAAGCAATTCAGCATGTCCATCCAGAACACTCCAGGTTCCAAACAGGTTCAGAAAAGATTATTTTGTTTACAATATATACTCCAAACACTTAAAACAGTCCATGAAAGGTGTTCAAAAATTATTTGCCAAATGAATGGCCTAGTATATTTTTTCCAAAAATTCAAGCTTAAGACACAGGGAGCTCCAAACATTGGAATTATCTGGCAGATTTAACAACTATGTTAAAATGATACAGAAAAAGACTTGTTGAATCACCATGTTGTACACCTGAAACTAACGTAATATTGTGTGTCAACTATAATTTAAAAAAAAAAAAAAATGATAAAGGGAAAAAGATGGCCAGATCGAGAGTTTCAACAAGAGAACTAAAAATTAAGAGAAAGACTGAATATAAATGGCAAACCTTAAAAGCAGCCAGAGAGAAATGAAACATTACGTTCAAAGGAGAAAACGCACTCCCAAACTGCAATATATATATATACTTTTCAGATTCACACAGACCTTCTGTTCTTAAATTGACCACAGTCTGGGACACAAAGCAGATTTCAACAACTTCAAAGATCTGATATCATACAGAGAACATTCTTTTTGCAGTGTTTAACATAACAATCAGTTAAGAAAAAGATTAACTAGAAAATTTCACAATGTTTACAGATTAAAAGATGTATTTCTTGTTATATTTAAGAGATATATTTCTAAATAGAGACTAGAGAATTTTTTTTTTAATTTATTTATTATTTGAGAGAGAGTGTGCCCACATGCCTGCAAGTGGGGTGGGGAAGGGCAGAGGGAGAGAGAGAATCTCAAGCCGACTCCCCGCTGAGCATGGAGCCCAACACGCAGCTCATTCCCACGACCCTGAGACCATGACCTGAGCCGAGACCAAGAGTTGGACGCTTAACCGACTGAGCCACCCACATACCCCTAGATTAGAGAATTTTTTAAGTGAATTATCAAAAATGACATGCCAAAACCTGTGAGACACAGCTAAGAAGTTATGCTTAGAAAAAAACAAATCCTTAATAGTATGTTTTAGAAAAGAGTTTAAAAAAATTAGTTAAGTATCTACATTTTTTTAAAGCAAAAGAGCAAGTTACAGCTAATATATGCACAAAGACATGTTACAGATCAGATATCAATCTCAAGGTTGTGAGTTCGAGCCCCATGTTGGGCTCAGAGCTTCCTTAACGAGAGAGAGACAGAAAGAGAGAAAGAAAGAAATCTTCCCATGAAGGAAACTCCAGGCACAGACGGCCTCACATATGAATGAATACCTAAGAAGTAGCAACAAAATAAAACAAAATCCGACTTCTGGTTTCAGCTCAGATCATGATCTCAGCATGGTGGGATCAGGTCCATGATGGGCTCTGTGCTCAGTGGGTCTGCTTGAGATTCTCTCCCTCCTTCTGCCCCTTCTCGTGTTCTCTCTCTCTCTCTGTCTCTCAGATAAATAAAATAAATCTTTAAAAAAGGAAAAAAAGTGAACACCAGAGACATTGCGCAAGTGGCCGGCACCACGAAGATCTGGACTTCAGAGCGCATCTTTGACCACCCACTGGAAACTGTTACAACAGCTGTAATGCAGAAATCCCCAAACTCTATGGACCCAAGTGCGGTTGGAGGTGATGTACTGGACAGTCACACAGATCGCTCTGGAAGGCTGCACAGCCAAAGACTTCTCAGCACAGAGTGGGGACTGCCTTCCATTGTGAAATCTCATATTGCAGCAAGAACTAAAACACTTGTGCAAGAACATTTTGTAGTTGATCCTGCAGAGAAAACGATGGAACTTAAATCTACTAATATTTCACTTACAAATATGGCTTCAATAGTTTGTATACAAACCACACCCTCTGGACCTAGAAAAATCCGTTTTGACTCAAGAAGCCATAATCCCTGGGAAAGGAGTCAGTCTCAGCAGTTACCCTGAAGGACCAACGGCAAGTATGGTATCTTCAAATGCCAACAAAGGTCGAGAAACAAGAGAATGGGTAACACATCAATTAAATGCTGAGATTGAAGACTTGGCAGCTTCGGTGAGAGGGAGCACAAAGACATCGACGGCGGTGGCAGGGTTTGTAAGAGAGATGAGGATGAAAGCTGGTATATGACACACCCGCTCCCCACATCTCTGCAAGCTGGCAATATACTTGTTATTTAAAAAACAAAAATATATTTTAGGTAGGATTTTTTTTTTAATAAGCTGAAGGAAAGCTATAAGACTTTTGATCAAAACAAAGAGGTGTAGGGTTTCTAAATAAAAGGGATCATCCAAAAGTATTGTTTGAAATAACCATCTAATTTCTGAGGATTCTAGTATTTATGTGAAAATTTAACAATTTCTGAAAGGTACTTGGAAAATCATATTGGCATATTAAATCTCCTTTAAGGTAGAATTATAAAGCTTTTCATGCATTAGAACTCTACCTGGCTTTGGACTAACCCCAGAACAAAGCTGAGCCACCTAAATACATATAATTACCCTGATACAGTAAACCTCAAGAGCTTGCATTAAGGAATGCTTTTTAAAAGAAGAAATTATACGGGGGGCGCCTGGGTGGCTCAGTTGGTTAAGCGACTGCCTTCGGCTCAGGTCATGATCCTGGAGTCCCGGGATCGAGTCCCACATCGGGCTCCCTGCTCGTCAGGGAGTCTGCTTCTCCCTCTGACCCTCCTCCCTCTCATGCTCTCTGTCTCTCATTCTCTCTCTCTCAAATAAATAAATAAATAAATAAATAAATAAAAAATAAAAATAAAACAAAAGAAGAAATTATACGGGCACCTGGTGGCTCAGCTGGGTAGACATCTGCCTTTGGCTAAGGTCATGATCTCAGGGTCCTGGGATCAAGCCCCATCTAAGGTTCCGGGCTTAGCAGGGAGTCTGCTTCTCCCTCTGCCTCTGCCCTTCCCCCCTGCTTCTGTGAACACTCGCTCGTACTCGCTCTCTCTCAAATAAGTAAAATCTAGGGCGCCTGGGTGACTCAGGTGGTTGGGCGTCTGCCTTTGGCTCAGGTCATGATCCCGGGATCCTGGGATCGAGTCCCGCGTTGGCTGCCCCTGCTATGTGGGGAGTCTGCTTCTCCCTCTCCCTGCCGCTCCCCCTGCCTGTGTTCTCTCTGTGTCAAATGAATAAATAAAATCTTAAAAAAAAAAGTAAAATCTTAAAAAAAGAAAAAATTATATACTTTTAAAAGACATTAATTGGTATAAAATAACTTGCTCTGCTATAAACCACCATTAAGTGTTTTGTTTGGTACTTAAATGACATTTTTGGAATGAAAATTATCACTAAAGTAATACATAACTCCAACAACAACAAAAAAGGATTTTATTGTATTAAAGAGTACTGTATTAACTTGCTACAGTTTTGTAACTTAGGAAAGGTATTACCTTCCTTGGATTTGTACTTTAGGACAATATGCTGTAACGTTTGCTTATGATGTTCCCTGAAAAAAATAAAGTCAACCCAGAATTTTGCAGCACTCCAAATGTAGAGAGAACAGCTGTTCACATCTTTTAGCATTTCACATTTGACTAACTTATAAATTGCCAGGTGTTAAAACCATGGTTCTGTAATTGCTAAAGCATGACATGTCAGGAGATAATTACTTTTTGAAGTAACTGTGACCACAAACCATCTTTTTTACATGAAGAGCTGAATGTTATTTGGAATTACTCAAATGATGTCTTTCTGAAGCATAAATCCCAGGTACTTAGTGTTTTTAATACTATGGTGCAACTGCAGGGAGTGGGGGTGGTGGGGAAGAAAAAAGTGATAATGAGAAAAAAAGCACTGATCTAAACTAAGCACTACATGAATTGCTTTGGAGCTTTTATTTATAGGAAATCCTTATTTTGGATGCCAAGGGGCAGCTGCAACATAAAAAACAATCCAGTAAATGTATTTTATTTCAAATTTTGTAGCAAGCAATTATCAACCAGTAAATACCCTTGATACTTGCAATTGTTACATACAGAGTATTTAGTTAGAAGATAATTAGCTCTTGCCTGGATTCTGTAATGCTTAATGTGATAAACTCATAAGGTCTCCTGTAAAACAAACCAGTTAATTTAGGCACATAACCACAGAAAAAGTATACCAAACTATTTAAAAATTAGTGTTTTTCTACTTAAAATATTGTTTAGCTTAAGACTTCTTAGGACATTGGTAAAATCAAGTTAAATCCATGAGTTTTTTTTTTTTTTTTTAAGATTTACCTATTTATTTTAGAGAGGGAGAGAGAGAGAGAGCACACAAGCAGGAGGGGCACAGGGAGAGGGAGAGAAAATCTCAAGCGGACTGCGCTAAGCACAGAGCCCAATGTGAGGCTCGATCTCACCACCCCAAGTCCATGACTTGAGCTGAAACCAAAAGTCAGACGCCTAACCAGCTGTACCACCTAGGCACCCTCCAATAAGGTTTTTGATTACTTTTTGCAACTGAAGATGGTTTTTACAATTGAAATAATATTTCAGCTAAAGAAAACATTGCTAAACATTGATATTTGATAAAAAGTTGCATTCTATAATTTCTGTAAATTATACTTCTTCTGAAAAAGGTGCAATGCCCTAATGGTAAAAAAATTTCTAAACAAACAAAAGTAAATATCAAGTCCATTAAAGTAGACATAAACGTGAAAGCCAAAACAATACACATTTAAAAATAACAGAGGAGATTATCTATGTGACCTTAGAATAGGAAAATTAATTTTAAAGAGGACACAAATGACAGCAACATTAACAAATTTAATAAACTAATCCAAGGATCTGGAAAGTTTTCCTTGTAAAGAGCCAGAAAACAAATATTTTAAGTCTTGAGGGCCAGATGGTCTCCATCATTTCACTCTCAACTCCACCCTTGAAGCCACAGATCATACACAAATGAATAGGTAGGTAATAGGTAATAGGTAGGGATTTGTGAGAGGAGCACAAAGGAGGCTTTAGAAGTCCTGCCAGTGTTTGTTCTGACCTATGTATTAGTTATGTGGGCATTAGATTTGTAGTAATTCACTGAACTCTAGACTTAAAATGTGTGGATTTTTTAACACATCTGCTATACATATAAAAATAAGATTTACTAAAAAATAAAGCACATTTTAGGTTAGTGATCAAAGAAGTCATCAGAAAGGAAGCTGAAACCTGTGCAGGAAAAAAAGCTCCACATATTGATACTTAGATTTTGCAGCTAAAGTAGTAGTAGAGAGAAATTATATCCTTATATGGGCATAATAGAAAGCTTTACAATAAACTCATCTTCAACAAAAAGTTACAAAAAATAGCCTATAACCAAAGATAGCTGAAGGAAGGAATAAATGTAAAAGCAGAAGCTAATTAAAACAACAGTGAAGGGGTGCCTGGGTGCTACAGTCGGTTAAGTATATGACTCTTGATTTTGGCTCAGGTCATGATCTCACAGTTGTGAGATCGATCCCCACATCGGGCTCCACACTCAGCGTGGAATCTGCTTAAGACATTCTCTCCCTCTCCCTCTGTCCCCATCCCTGCGCTCACGCATGCGCATGCTCCCTCTCTCAAATAAATAAATCTTTTTTAAAAAACACAGTGAAAATCAATAAAACCAAAAGCTTGTTCCATGAAGAATAAAGTATTATCTGTGATAAACATTAGTCCAAAAAAATCAGAAAAACCATTAGGAATAAAAAGGAACAAATGAGGGGCGCCTGGATGGCTCAGTTGTTGAGCGTCTGCCTTCAGCTCAGGTCATGATCCCAGGGTCCTGGGATCGAGCCCCGCATCAGGCTCCCTGCTCGGCAGGAAGCCTGCTTCTCCCTCTCCCTCTCCCCCTGCTTGTGTTCCTTCTCTTGCTGTCTCTGTCAAATAAATAAAATAAAGTCTTTAAAAAAAAGGAACAAATTAAACATCTTTATTTTTTCCCCAAATTTTTATTTAAATTCTAGTTAGTTAACATACAGTGCAATATTGGTTTCAGGAATAGAATTTAATGATTCATCACTTGCATACAACACCCAGTGCTCATCACAAGTGCCCTCTTTAATACCATCACCCGTATAGTCCATCCCCACCCACCTCCCTCCATCAACCCTCAGTTTGTTCTGTCTTTAAGAGTCTCTTATGGCGGGTGCCTGGGTGGCTCAGTTGGTTAAGCAACTGCCTTCAGCTCAGGTCATGATCCTGGAGTCCCGGGATCGAGTCCCACATCAAGCTCCCTGCTCAGCAGGGAGTCTGCTTCTCCCTCTGACCCTCCCCCCTCTCATGTGCTCTCTCTCTCCTCTCATCCTCTCTCTCAAATAAATAAATAAAATCTTTTAAAAAAAAGAGTCTCTTATGGCTTGTTTCCCTCTCTTTCCCCCCCTCCCATACATTCATCTGTTTTGTTTCTTAAATTCCACATACGAGCAAAATAAAATTAAATATTTTTAAAATGATTAAGAATACTATAGAGAAATTTATGGAAAAAAATACTGACAGACAGAATTACAGTGATCACCAAAAGAGTAACACTTTTTGACCAAGTGGGACTTGTTTTAGAACACAAAGATTAGTTATTAAGAAATGTGGAAATGTAATTCAATAGATCTAAAAAGAAAAATATCATTATTCCCGTAAAATGTTAAGAAAGCATTTGGAAAAATTAAACTCTAATTTTCAATAAAATAAGACTCAAAGGATACTTTGTGAACATGACAAAATCTACCTCAGTCCAAAACCAGCAGCATGCATAGCATTCCCATTCACACGTATTGTGTTAGTCCTTTCATTGTGCTGCTTATTTTTTTAGATGGACAAATACAAAATCAGATCCTTTTCATCACATTATACTAAAAAAATTCTGGATTAAGGTACTATATTTTAAAGAAAAGTCTTATTAGAAAAAAGACAGGATATAGAAAAATTTCATTAGGCCCATGGGGTCAGAAAAACAAGAATAAAAAAACAAGACATAAGAGGGTTGTATCACAATGTAAAACTTTCAGAAAGGATATTATTATGACAAAGCATATGAAGAGAAAATAATTAGTAATTATAACAAAAGATTAGCATTTAAAATACATAGGGAATTCTTAAACTCAGGCTGAAACAACTTAAAAAGCCATAGGTTTATGAAAGTTGCACAAACTCAATAATCAGAAAAGTAGAAATTAAACAGTGATGTTTTACACTCTTTAGTATAAAAATAATTTTTATGTCTGGAGAGAAGGGAGGAAGTCATCTTCTAATGAATAAGTTTACCTAGAAAAATTAGAAATCCTCATATCCCGTAACTCAAAAATACTAATCATTGGACTTCAGAGCAATAATTCTTAAATTTGATGTGTATCAGCATCATATGGGCACCTTGTTAAAAATATGGATTGCTGGGCCTTGCCCCCCAAATTTCTGTTCCAATACGTTTGGGAGAGTACATAAAAATCTGCATTTCAGACGAGTTTCGAGGTGATGCTGCCATTTCTGGCCAAAGAACCTAACTTTGAGAAGCACTGCTCCAGAGTTTGGAGACAGACTTGCATCTATGCAGAGAGAACACGGATATTCATAGCAGTATTTACAGTAATGAAAAGTGGAAATTACCTAAATGCCTACCAACAAAATATAGTATTTAGAATATAGTGCACCCATACAGTGGGAAAAATCGAGCATTACAAGGGATAAACTACATATGGATCACTCTCAAATTACTGGTGAACTGAGGGGAAAAATGTCCATCATATATACATGAAGATAATTTATACATTTTTAAAAGTACTCAAAACAATGAACAGTATTGTTCAACTCTCTACTCTCTCAACTCTCATATTTTTTCAGTGTTCATGTTAAAAAAAAAAAAGACAAAGGATGAAAAATTGGAATTGAACTATAGGGCACAATGAGGAAGACTCCAAGAAAGAGCTATCAGAAGACTGGTATCAGAAGAGGACAAAGAAGACGTGCACCATCAGTTGCCAGAATAATGTAGCAGTTCTTCAAGGAAAGCAATTACAATTAAATCATTGGCCACCTTTACCTAGATAGATCCCAAAAAGCAGAGAGGAAAGACCAGGACAGAATTCCATGGGATGAATTTGAATGGGAAGCTCAGACACATTTACCAGAGAATGTAACTCTGAACCATCTGCTGTGCAACTTATATACCCAACCTGGCTAAAGTCATTACGGAGAGTTTTTGTAACAGGCCTGCAGGCCATTCATTCTCCTAAACATACCAGCTTTCATAGCAGGATCAAACAAGACCTGTAAAATTAACTACTAAAATAACAAGACAAGTAAAATTAACTACTTGAACTATCTCTTGACCCTATTACTCTCAGTGAGGGACGGTTTTAAGCACTCATTTCAGGGCTGTCACTGGAAGGTTATCCACTATGTGTCCCTATATTAAGACCAAAAGAGATATCTTCCAAGAAGTTCTTGTGTTTAAAAAAAAATTCTGTTGTATCCAAAATACAGTGTCTTCCTTTTTCCGTGGCTATCAGAAACATCAGAGATGTATTTGTGAATCAATTTAGAAACTCTAAGATATATAATGATCAGTACGTATCTACAAGCCAACTTGGCCCTGCTTCTGATCTATTACTTTATATTTTCTGTAAAGTTACATTTTTATCTATTACTAATTTTCCCCATCTTAACAGATGGAGTCCTACAAATCTCACAGAATCCACTGTAAAATAAAGTGGGGAATGAATAAATAACTTACCTGGGATTTGTTCATTTTCTGCTGTCTTGGAAAAATGTAGACAACTCTGAAGCCGTGCTGGGTTACAACAAGAGGGATGGGGTCATGGAAGATCTGGCCTGCCCGGGGGGCTCCTGAATCCTCCTGCCCTACAAAACTACACATACCCAATAGACAGGAAGAAGAATGTCAATACCTCTGACCTTCAGATGTTCAAACACCACCTATCTAACGTGACTCTGATATAATCACGTAGTAGCTCCTGGGCATAACATTTTTCGCTGGGTAAATGTAAATATTTGCTCCCTGAGGATTTAACAGTTTAAACTTCTCTTGATGCTCAAAAATTTTTTTTAATAAAAAAAACTGGTTTAAGCAATACACCCAGTGAAGTAACATTAACTCTTCACCGAAACTGTTGTAAAAATACTCCCGACTAATCTGTTATCAATTTCCCTGTTACTAAACCTTTGGTTAGTGATTCCACAGAAAGCTATAAAAAGCAGTGCTTTAAGGAAAGGTCTAGGTTTCAATTTCTGTATCTTGCCGTTTCTCAAAGGATCTTTTTAATGTAATTTGCTTTTCCTTGCGTGGAAAGCAGGGAGTTCTCGCTCATGAGTCAGGAGACACGACTTTCAGTCTTCGCCACTAACTGATTCTGAACAAGTCAGTAACCTTCAAGAGGGGAAGATTTTTTTTCTATTAAATGCGACAGAAACAGAATTCTCGAAGATCCTTCCTGAATGCCAGGGCAAGTCAGAACTGAGCAACAGCGCACATCAAGATGCAGTGATGGGCACGGCTGGTGAGCAGCGCAGACTCCAGGAGGGATAAAGGGAGAACCGAGGGAACGGGGTCTCCCCGAGGCGGGGTGGTAACCGCACAGCCCCGGCAGGCGGGCCCCGTTCCCTCGACTACCGCACGCAACCACCCGCCGCGTACGCAAACGCCCTCCCCGCAGCGCCGTCCCCTTCCCACCGGTTCCGACACCCACCGTGCATGCGCACACGCCCTCTTCCTGCGGCCTCCGGGACGGGGCCCCACGGACAGCACCGCACGCTCCGCGCAGGGGCTGATCACGTGGGGTCCCGACCCCTAGTCCTGATGCAGACGTCCCCATCCTGCCGTCGGGGGGTCCGCCGAACTCCTCCACACTATCGGGCACCGACCGCCTACCCCCGACCCCCGGGTAGCACGGCGCACCCCCGGCCCTCGTCCAACCGTCTCGGGCTCACCTGTCGCTCCGTCGCCGTGAGGCACCGGCCCCAGAAAAGCGCAGAGCATAAGCGGCCCGAGAATAGCCTCCCACGCAAGAACTGAAGAAAATGGGGTGGGGGGGAAGACGGAAGTGCACGGAGACAGGAGGCGGAACCAGGCATGCGCAGAAACAGACCTGCGCAGAACCGGGTAGCCGCTGCGATCACTGCTGCAAGTCAGAACGACCTCTCCCTGCTGACTACGGGCGGTGCGAGATTGGCTGAGTGCAGTCTTTACCCAGCACGTGAAAGTTTGGGGCGCTTGAGATAGTTCCCCAGGCAGTCAGAGCCGGTCAGGGACTCCCCACAGCTTACGGATTACAGCCGAGTTCTTTGTGCAGCAACTGTGCAATTCAGACACAGAGCTGTCACGGAAAGGGAACCTGCATGTCACGTTCACTTTTTCAAATACTAGGAAATAGATTCCATCAATAAAATAAAAGGATGCCTAAAAAAAAAATAGTATCCGACACCATCAGCGATTCTCTCAGAAAATGAAAAGCCAGGGGGCGAGGGCGGGGTCAAGAAACTAGTTCATCAAAAATCATGAAAACAGGGCGCCTGGGTGGCTCAGATGGTTAAGCGTCTGCCTTCGGCTCAGGTCATGATCCCGGGGTCCTGGGATCAAGTCCCGCATCGGGCTCCCTGCTAGGCGGGGAGCCTGCTTCTCCCTCTTCCTCTGCCTCTCTCTCTCTCTGTGACTCTCATGAATGAATAAAATAAATAAAACATTTTAATAAAAAAAAAAAAATCATGAAAACAGGGCACCTGGGTGGCTCAGTCGCTAAGCGTCTGCCTTCAGCTCAGGTCATGATCCCAGGGTCCTGGGATCGGGTCCCACATCGGGCTCCCTGCTCAGCGGGAAGCCTGCTTCTCCCTCTCCCACTCCCCCTGCTTGTGTTCCTGCTCTTGCTGTCTCTCTCTCTGTCAAATAAATAAATAAAATCTTTAAAAAAAAAAAAATCATGAAAACAATAAATGAAAATTGTAGATAAATCATAAAACAGACACATTCCAAAAATATATATTCATTTACATAAACATATTCTTTCCTCTGTGGAGACATTAAGATTACTTGAATAAATGAAGATCTACCCTTTCACAGAAAGAATCGATATTCTTTGAAAACATTCCACTAGGAATCTCACAGTCTTGCATGTATTTTTTTCTCTTTGATTTTTGTGTATCTTAATGTGTACTTTGCAAAAGCATTCTCAACTTCATCTGGAATAAATAAAAATCTAAATTAGCAGACAATAAACATTTCAAAAAGAAAAATTCCTGAGAAGTACCAATATGCATAATATTGCTCGAATAAAAATAGTTTGGCATCTGTTTCATGGAAACAAAGCCACGATTAAGTGTATTTTTTGAATGTAGTATAATAAATGTAGCATTTCAAAGCGCTGAGGAAAGAATGAAATATTCCAAAAGCAATCCCTTCCCAGCAATTAGGAGTAAAGTTATGTACATAGATCACACATGGTACAATTCACATGGATTCGAGATTTAAAATAAAACACTAATAGTGTGAATAAAAATAGAGGTGACAAGTTGTGACACCAAAAATAGAAACCATAAATTTAGTACCTGATACATCATAAAAAACAAACAACTCAGCTCTATTTTTTAAAAAAGTTAAAAGCAAATAAAATTATATTTTTATTATTTGAAAGAAAAGATACATTAATTTAAAAAGAGATCTTTAAATCATTAGAAAGAAAAACTTAAAATGGGCTACAGAACTAAGCACTAATATGATAATGAATGACAAAGGTATATAAAATGAAAATGAATGACAAATATATATAAAAGTCCATTATGAGAATTGAAAAAATGCAAATGTTTAAGTAAAAACATGTAAGATATTGAGATTTAATTTTTTAAAATTTCTGTACAAAAGTTCACTCTGCTGTACTTTTATGAATTTTGACAAATGCATAGATCTGTGTAACCACCACCACAGTCAAAATACAGAACTGTTTCATCACAGCCCCCAAAATTCCTTCATGCTACCCTTTTGAAGTCAAACTTTCTTAACCTTTGGCAGCTACTATCTCTTCTTCATGCCTATAGTTTGCCTTTTCTGGGAAGTCACATATATAGACTCTTACCGTATGTAATCTTATGAATCTGCTATCTTTTCCTTAGTACAATACACTTAAGATTCATCAATGTTGTTTAGTGTATCAATACAGTTGTTGGCTTTTATTTCCCAAGTCCTACTCCATGGTATGAATTTACCACACTTCACTTATCTCTTTCCCAGTCAAGTGACTTTAATTTCCAATTTGGGGAAATTATGAATAAGTAAGATACCAATTTGGAGTATAAGACTCAAACGTATTTTTAAAAAGAGTAAGACAGAGTTAGGGTGTGTGCCTGAGAAAATACTTATTCTTACTCACTTTTATTGAGAGCTTAATTCATGTAAACTCTCTAGAGGCTCATTTTTTTATCAAATTCTAAAGGAATTTTAACTGGGAAATTCCATTTAGACAACTATGCATGACTTTATGATAATAGAATTAATTTTCATTGATGTACGAATGTTTACATCAGTCAGAGTCCAGGTGGGAAGAGAAACCTCTCAAATATGATGAGAGGGAATTTAATAGAACAGGTTAAAACAGGTATTTTAAAGGCAAAAGTGAACACCAAGGTAACAGGGGTAACAATTGCAGGCAGCAGTTACCACCCCAGGGTAACATGATGGAAGAAGTCAAAGAATTCAAACGTAGCCACTCAGAAGAGGATTCCACACTTGAAGAACTAGGATTCCACACCTGAAGCAGGGGAGATGCCTGGGTCATGCTGGTATCATAGGTGCTGAGAGAAGAGCCTCGCAGAACTGGAATTCAGACCTTCAGGGGGTGCTGTCCAGTTACTGCAGGACTGTCAGAAGCGCATGGTGGGGTAATGCCTCTGAGGGGTGTCCCGCTCAGCTGGTGCTGCCTGTCAGAGAGGGATCAATATGGCTACATGTGGGAGAGCTAAAAGAAGCTAGAGAGTGAGCGAACCTGCTGGGATTAGATCTTAGTGATGGTTGCAGAACTTTGTGAATATACTTGAAACAACTGAATTTTCTGCTCTTAAGGGAGTGAATCTAATGATACGTGAATTATATCTCAATTTTTAAATACTTCAAAAAAAGAAGCTGTAGTGTACCACTAGTGGCCAAGGTGAAGGGCCATTGCTAGGGTGATGTTAAGGAAAGCACTCCGCAAACAGGAAGAAGGAAGTTGCTCCTCCCATAACCCTGTCCTCCAAACTTCCTGTAGGGTCTCCTAGGGCAAAGCCTAACAGGCAGCAGGGGACAAATGTGAAATGTGGTTTACACAGTCCCAAGCATCAATATCGCAATGCACAGTAGAGAATGCTAGGCTTAGTGTAAGGAGGCAATAGCTAAAACTAACAGGATTCCTCACAATTTAATTTATAAAAGCAAATACTAGAAACAAAATGTCCTTGAAGTTTGTGTAAGCAAAATAAATTAAGGCCATATAGTGGAACGCTATGTAACCATTAAAAGTGGTAATGTAGAGGGGCACCTGGGTGGCTCAGTTGGTTAAGTGCCCGACACTTGATTTCAGCTCAAGTTTTGATTTCAGGGTCCTGAGTTCAAGCCCCATGTTGGGCTCCATGCTGGGCATGGAGCCCACTAAAAAAAAGAAAAAACTGGTAATGTAGAGGTATACTAACTTACATAGGGGGTTGGTTACAAAATACTTTGAAGTTAAGAATTTGGTTTATGTAAGCATATTTAAGACAAGATCACATTTAAAAAATGTACTAGAGAGGGGTACCTGGCTGGCTCGGTCAGTAGAGCATGCAACTCTTGATATCAGGGACATGAGTCCGAGCCCCACACTGGGTGTAAAGATTACTTAAAACAAAAGTGAGAAAAAAAATGTACCAGAGAGTGACATCAGCATGATGGCAGCATAAGACATTGGTTCCTCCTTTTTCTCTCCCTTTTTAAAAAACTAATTTGACATCCATCCATGAACAAAAATGGGTTGGTGGGAGTTGTGGAACCCAACACTATATGCCAAGAGACCCAGAATGAGTCTCCTCTACCTCTGTACCTATTAACAGGCACGCAGTCCTTACTAAGAACTGCAGAACCAACAGAGCCAGCAAACCTGCCCAGTGCCTTTTGCCCTGGTTGGGAAAACAACCAGGAGAGTGCTCACCTAGGACAGATGAATGGTAAAGAAAATACACACACACACACACACACACACACACACACACACACACACGGGAATATTATTCAGCCGCAAAAAGAGAAATCTTGCCATTTGCAATACAGATACACCTTGAGGGCATTATGCCAAATGAGATAAGTCAAACAGTGAAAGACAAATGTTGTATGATCTCACTTATATATGGAATCTTTAAAAAAACAAAAACAACCAGAATCATAATACAGATGGGGGGTTGCCAGAGGCAGGGTGTGGGGAGTGGGTGTCATGGACAGAGGGGCTGAAAAGGTACAAATTGCCAGTTACAAGATAAATAAGGCTGGGGGATATAATGTTTGGCATGGTAAGTACAGTTAACAATACCGCATTGCATTTTTTTTTTTTTTAAAGATTTTATTTATTTATTTGAGACAGAATGAGAGAGAGAGAGAGAGCTCATGAGAGGGGGGAGGGTCAGAGGGAGAAGCAGGCTCCCTGCCGAGCAGGGAGCCCGATGCAGGACTCGATCCAGGGACTCCAGGATCATGACCTGAGCCGAAGGCAGTCACTTAACCAACTGAGCCACCCAGGCGCCCCCGCATTGCATTTTGAAAGGTGTTAAGAGAGTAGATCTTAAATTTCTCATCACAAGAAAAAAACCTGTAACAATTTGTGATAATGGATGTTAACTATACTTATTATGGCAATCACTTCACAATATATATATGTGCCAAATCATTATGTTGTCAACCAAATGCTTACCCAATGTTATATGCCAATTATCTTAATTATATATTCAATGCAATCCTATCAAAATTTTAATGGCATTTTTCACAAAATAGAAAAAACAATATTAAAATTTGTATGGAACCATAAAGACCACGAATAGTCCAACCAATCATGAGTAAGAACCAGGCTGAAGGCATCACACTTCCTGATTCCACACTATACCACAAAGCTGTAGTAATTAAACTAGTATAGTATTGGCATAAAAATAGCTGGGAAGACTAATGGAACAGAATGAAGAGTCCAGAAATAGACTCATGCATATACAGTGAACTAATATTTGACAAGGGATCCAAAAATGCTCAATGCAGAAAGACAGTCTTTTCAATAAATGGTACTAGGAGAATGAGATAACCACATGGAGAAACATGAAATTGGACCTCTATCTTACACCACTCACAAAATTAACTCAAAATAGGTTGAAGACTTAAACATTAAGACCTGATACCATAAAACTCTTAGAAGAAAACATAGGGTAGAAGCTCCCCCACAATGACTTTCTTGGTAATGATTGTTTGGACATAACACCAACAGCACAGCACCGAAGAAAAAAAATCAGCAAGTAGGACGACATTAAACTCAAAAGCTGCTACACAGCAGAAGAAACAATAAAAAAAATGGAAAGGCAACCTACAGGAGAAAATATTTGCAAACCATATATCAAATAAATATATAAAGAACTCCTAAAACTCAAAAGCAACAAAAATCTGATTTAAAAATGGGCAGAGGAGTGGTACCTGGGTGGCTCAGTCGGTTAAGCATCCAACTCTTGATTTTGGTTCAGGTCATGATTTCAGGATCGTGATGTCAGGGTCATGAGATCAAGCCCTGCATCGGGCTCCATGCTCAGCAAGGAGTCTACTTGAGATTCTCTCTCTCCTTTTGCCCCTCCACCCCACTCTCTCTAATAAATAGATAAATCTTTCAAAAAAAAAAATGGGCAGAGGAATAGGCATTTTTCCAAAGTAGGTATCTACATGGCCAAGCACATGAAAAGATGCTCAGCATCACTCATCATCAGTGATATGCAAATCAAATTCACAATGAGAGATCACCTCACACCTGTTAGGATGGCTATTATCAAAAACAAAAGAAATAATATGTGCTGGCAAGGATGTGGAGAAAAGGGAACTCTTGCACACTGGTGGTAGGAATGTATGTCAGTACATCTACTATAGATAACAGTATGGACGGTCTTCATAAAATCAGAAATACAATTCTCATATGATCCAGCAATTCCACTAGTGGATATATACCCAAAGAAAATGAAAACAGGACACTGAAGAGATATATGCACTCCCATGTTTACTGCATTATTATTCACAATACCCAGGATATGGAAACAACCTAAGTGTCCATCAACAGATGAATGGATAAAGCAGGTGTGGTATATATATGTGTACACACACACACACACACACACACACACACACCAGAGTATTACTCAGCCATGAGAAAGGAGGAAATCTTGTCCACTTGCAACATGAATGGACCTTGAAGGCACCCTGGATAAAGTTTCCATGCCAAGTGAATTTTTCTCACGGACTCAGGTCCCAGCACAATGAACAGGAATCCCACCTGGAAGATAAAACTCTCTTATCTGAGCTCTCTCTCTGTAGAGCTAAATCGCAGACAGAACCCCCCAAAAGAGCTTACCTTGTATTTCTGTGATCAGATTTGTTACTCATCTCCCAAGAAGTGGGCAAAACCTGCAGGATGTCGCCATTCTCAGAAGCCATCAAAGACTCTGATCCCAGGTTCAGAAGGGAGGACAAGGTGGAGCTGCATGAGGGTGACACCAGCACTCTGTGCGGAAGTGTCACTTGATTGAAGGGACAGCTTCCCAGTCTTTCCTGATCTTTCACAACCTTGACATTTTGATGAATACTGGTTGGTTATTTTGTAGAATGGCCCCCACTATGTGTTTGTCTGATGTTTTCTCATGATTGGGATGATGTATGTGTGGGACAAGAATACCACTTAAGAGATGTGTACTTCGCAGAGCATCGTATCAGGGAGTTCATCATGTTGCTATGTCTTATTACTGAGACACGTTAACCATTCTGTTAAAGTTATGTCTGCCAGGGTCCTCTGCTGTAACGTTACTATTTTTCTCATTTTAATTAATATCTTAATACTAGCATCTGTTAATGGATAGTGTCTGCAGTAATCATTGATGTGTGGTTTGCCTAATGATGGTCTTATTTCCTTCATTTAGATGACTTTTAAAGATTTTAAGAAATATTTTCAATTTCAATTTGTAATTTAAAAGAAGCCCAAATCATCAAATCACCCATAAGACCTCCTGGGCACTTGTGCAGGAGTGGGGTCCATTCACAGGATACCAACAATTATAAAATTCATTTAGGCTTCCTAGTTAAAATATCATTACCACATGGCAACCAGAGGTACAATTCGTATTTCATTGGGGAAGTCGTTTTTAACATTTTCCGATCCTAGACAATTAATAATAATTCAGAAATTGTATTATTTTAACATCTACAATAATAAATACCAGACTTCATGAATGCTTATGTCATTTAAAATTTGGATATCAAAAACAATCTTAAAGTAAGATGGTACTCCTTTTATATATTCTTTTATGTACATATATATGGGTTTTAAATATACGGGAAAGGAAGATGTTAAAGGTTACACCCTGAACTAATAGCAATGGTTACAGCAAGGAAGACTACCAATGTCCAAGTGGTGGGTTCAAAAAAAACTAATGATTGAAAGATTTACCTTGAAATAATTTCAAACTTTAGGTAAGTTGTAAGAAAAGTGCAAAGAATTCCCATATCCCCCATAGCTAGATTCCCCAACTGTTAACATTTCACTGCATTTGCTTCATATCTCTGTCTGATCAACTATCCTATTATCATTATTCTTTTCCTGAGTATATGAGACAGAGCTACGGATGTCATACATCACAATTCCTAAGTACTCCACCAGGCCTTCTCCTAAAACAAGGACACTTTCTTACAGAACCACCAACTAAATATGCAAGTCAGAAAATCAACCCTGGTAGAGCACTATTGTCAAATCCACAAACCCCATTCCAATCTCAACAACTGTCCCAACAAAGTCTTTCCTTTCTGGTCCTGGATCCGGTCAGTCTGGGTTTGTCCTGTGTTTCTTCATTACCAGACTTTCTTGGTGGTAACCACAGAAAAGATGGATCAGTGTGTATGTCAGGGGCCACACAATGCAGACCATGGTGATATTAGCCTGGATCATCTTGTCATTTTGGTGTCTGCCAGGTTTCCCCACCATAATATCACCATTATCCCCTTTGAAATTGGTATTTGTGGAGATATATTCTGAGGTTATGCCAATAATCTGTTCCTCATCCACTCACCAATCTTAGTATCTATTAATAATGTCACTAATAATAGATCACTACTATCATGGTTACCAAATACTGGTTTTCTATTTCCATTATTCCTCATACATTTACTAGTAAGGAAGAGATTTCCCTTCTCCCCACTTACTTATTTCTATGGATTCATGGCTTTCTGTTTTATACCATAGGTTATACTCCATTGTTACTATTCATTTTTATGTTCAAATTATTCCAGATTTGGCCAATAGGAGCATCTTCAAGATGGTCTTATAGTAACTTTTGCTATGCCCCCATTATTCGTTGAGCCATTCCTTGCCTTCTCTCACAGGAAGATGTTTTAGGCTCATCTGCTTTTCCAGGCCCAGGTCTGGAATCAGGCATTTACCAAGGACTTCTGCTTCCTTTAAGTGGAAGACAGTATCTAGAAACCAAACTCTGGAAGCTAGTGCTCATAGCTCCTGGGATGGAGTTGCTTCTGAGCAATCTCAGCATAAAGAGCTAGGAAATCTGTGTATGGAGGACATTCATACACACACACACGCATGTGTATGTTTGTATACACACATGTATATCTGCATATACATGTGCATGTGTCTACCCACATATGTACACACACACCTATAAATGTATCTAGGTTTAAAAAATGATCAATTCCTACCAGTACCTCCAATTCTGATTCAACCCCTCGGGGTTCTGTTCCATCTTCCACCTTTCTATATTTATAAATACCTTCAACAGGGAGAAACTTGGCTCCCATTTTCAATACATTCATCTTCCCCTCAATGCAATCAATCTCCAACCACGCTATCTCCAACCACACAATTTCCTCTATTTATAATCTCCTTAGCCACCAACTCCCCAGTGTCCCATGTCTCTGTGATAGGAACAGTAGTGCTACTCCGTTCCTCTGTGTGGAGCTCCTCTCTTCACCTCACTGACCTGCAATGGGACTGCTGTCCTTGTGCTGGAAGGGAAGGGAAAAGAAAGGAATAGCTGTAATTTGAAAAAAGAATATATTCCAGTATTATTTGTAAAATAAAAATAATAAAAATGAAGAAATAACGCTACAGATGGAATGTTTATGTCCATATCACTTCTTCCCTCCAAAAAAATCATGTGACAAACTAATCCCGATGTATTAATCCTATTAGATGGCACACAAATTCAATACTATTGAATGATACCAAATGTCAGTATTATTTATGTTAACTTCTACTGCTTGACTGGGTTGGGTCAGCCGACTTTTCCCACTATAACCACACTTACGTTTTACCAGCTGTCATGCTTGGCCAACAGTATATGCTTGAGGACTGCAAGGATGGAGGAGGGCAAAGGGACATGCTTCTTCCCGGGCTTTCCGTCCGCATCCTGTGCTGTCAGCACCCTAGCAATGCTGCTTCACACCCCAGTCAGGCATGGAGTCTTCTGAGAGATGCAGCTAAATTCAGTTTGCAGTTTTTCTAACACTCGCACACCAGCGTCATCATGCCCCATCAGAGAAACCAGTGCCAGGCAACCAGCACTCTCTCCTCAGCCAGTATGGGCCCCAATCCCGAGAGGCCCCTCCTCTGGGCTCTGATACCCACATCAGTGGGACAGGTTCCTTTCAGAGGCCTGCACTTCAGCTCTGAGGGAGGCCCCCCCCACCCCATCCCTTCATTTGACCAGCCTAGAGCTGGTAGCTGCGGCCTGCAGTTGCTATCTTAGTGATACATTTGGGTTTCATTTTTCCCTTTTCGATTCCTGCTATCTTTATATCTCAGTGTGCCCTTTTACCCTTTCAGATCCCCAGTTAACAACTGTATACCAAGTTAACAGTGCTTTAGATCATATTGTTTCTGTTCAAATCACTGCTATGGTTTCTGTCTTCTGACAACCCTGGTATGTCTCACTGCAATTTAATCTCAGGAAGAGTAGAACTTACATTTTATTTACTGTTGTACAATGCCTTCTACTTAATAAGTGACTAATAAATACTGATCGATTCAACAAATGTTTGTATTTATAGTCACTAAAACGTTTTTCTCACTGTGGGTTGAGGATTCAGCTCTACTCTGGATAAAGTACACAATGTCCAAAATTGTATTGTTCATAATCATGAAAAATTAGAAACAAGATGCCTTTCAACAGAATTAAGTTATTTTAATAGAACGGAGTATAAGATGCTAAAAAATTACAAGAGCTACATATATAAACACGGACATAACTCAAAACCGTTATGCTGGTTTTAATAAAGGAATAGTGTTCAGGATAAGGCACAAAGCGTGATGTGACAAAATGTTACTAGAACCACTGAAATTCACAATGAGTTTATACAAAGCAGCAAAAAGCAGAGAGTGAAGAGCAGTGAAATCATTGGTGTGGGGCAGTAGGGTGGTATCCTATGGTTGGCCCATCTGGATTGTGCACCACCAGAATAACGGGGACCTGAATACAGGGCCTAGAAATGTAACAGCCACACCAAAGGATAAACCTCTATACAATAAAAATGTGGTTTCAAATCAGTGAAATAGGGGTGAATGAATCAAAAGGTGAAAGATCAATTGGCTATTCATTTGGAAAAAAACAAAGTTGGATTTTTAGTTCATACCATATTTAATCAACAACAGAAAAAGGTCAGTAGATGATTCTATTCACTTTAAACACGTTTCGTATGTTTTAAAGACAAATCTGACAAAATACAAAGTTTTAATAAGAATTTTCTTGTATCAACTCAAGAAGCAGAAATACATTTCATACTATGGAATGACAGACCATTTTATTTCTAATGTTCAAGTTCTAAACATAAATGCCTTTAGCTCTAATAACAAAACTCTGACCCAAACTGTTCAGTACCTGTGAGGTAGATAATATTATATCCATTTTGCAGATGAGGAAATTGAGGCGGAAATTGAGGCAGAAATTAAATCACTACATAGATCACTCAAATAATAAGTGACAGACATAGAACAGCTTGTCTGAAAAAAACACGTATAATTGTAGGAGGGAAAATGTGGCATTCTACCACACTAAATACAAATGCAGATAGTTTTTTGCTCACATAAAATCTGACCTTCACACTTAAAACTTATATAAGCATATTCTTTGGATATAACACAAATATAAAATGGGGAAAATTTCTTCAACAGACCCTGCTTTCAATCTGTACAGAATAATAAGTACTAATGTTCAAGGCCAATTTTGAAAATTGATTCAGATGTGTATTATAAATAACTGTGTACTGAATCATTGCATACTTCAAGTAAATCTTGATTTTATCAGTCGTTATTTGGTCATCTCCTAAAAGAACAGTTTGTTAACAATGTCTATACTGATTTACACGTGCCACCAAAAAGTAGAAAACACACATGATGCATGGTATTTCATGCATTCAACGCTTCTTTTAAAAAATATATATTGTGGTGTAAGAATATGATGGGACAACAATAGCATTTAGTGTCAGAAATCGTACTGTATGTTACAAAAATTATTTAGCTAAGGGTGCATTGTTCCTACTATAACTATTTTGGAGGCTACAACAAAATCAAGCATATAGAAAGTAGCCGTTAAAGAGCACACTCCTATGTATAAGCCTAACAAAGCTCAGAGGCTTATTATTACTCATGTAAACAAGCAGTGCTGTACTTTATTCACATAGACAGTGCTGTACTTTGAGTTTACATATATTATTCACATATACACTTAGTGCTGTTACTTTAATCACATATACACTTAGTGCTGTTACTTTGATGTTTACAAAGTGCTGTTACTTTATTCACATATACATTTAGTGCTGTTACTTTGAGTTTACATATATTATTCACATATACACTTAGTACTGTTGCTTTGATGACTCAACTCACTTGTGCCTTCTCAAAGCTACATATTCTTTGTTGACCGTGACAGTCAAATAAATATCCCGTGTTAGATTATTAATAAGATATTTAGTATTGCATCCAAAACATTGCTTCCAGAATAAGATTATTTCTAGATGAGGATGTTTTCCTCACTTCCTAAACTGACAATTTTCTTTTGTTATGTATTCTCTGATAAATAAATCTTGAAATGTTTTTCAAGTTAACTAGCTTTTATTCTACTCTCAATTATCTGATGGTCAATCAGATGTAGATTCTTTGTGAAAATTTTCCTATATCCATTTCATTTTGGGGTGTTTCAATTCGTAAATTTCTGATTTACAAAATGCTTGACTTGTTGATGAAAGTTTATTAAAATGAAGAATACTGAGAGCAGTTTCCCTGCCCACTGAATTCTCTGACATACAGTGTTTCTCATACCTTCATTAGATTCACGAGGTATATGAGATGAGGGATGGCTAGAATATACCATGACAACAAAAAGCCCTAAACATGTAATGGCTGAACAAATCCGAAATTAATTTCCAGTTCATGACAAAACTTACAAGTGATGTTAGAGAAGGCAGAACTCTGTGCAGGACCCTGGTTTCTTCTAACCTGTGAATCTGTAATCTCTAATGATTAGCTCCCAAGTTACCCTGAGGATGATCTCCATTACCCTTTGATAAGGAAAGAAAAATGGGAGTAGGAAAAATTCCAAATGAGGTCCTTTACAGGCTTGGAATTTGTTTCAGAGGTCATATGGCCTCATGTGAATGGAAGGAAAGCTAGAAAATCTTGACTAGTTGTGTAACCACAAAGAGAAATGGGTATTGGGAAAAACAGAGCAAGTTTCTGCCACAGAGCTTCTACCCTATGTGAATTCCTTGATGATGAGTAAGCGCTGATTTCCGGCCAAAAGTTTTTCCACATTCACAACATTTATAAGGTTTCTCTCCTGAGTGAATTCTCAGATGGGTAGTGAGGGTAGATTTATGACGAAAACTCTTCCCACATTCGTTACATTCAAAGGGTTTTTCCCCTGTGTGAGTTCTCTGATGATTAATAAGAGTTGACTTCGTAAGAAAAGCTTTCTGACATTCATGACACTGAAAGGGTTTCTCTCCTGTGTGAGTTCTCTGATGTACATTAATGGCTGACAGATGACGGTAAGTTTTACCACATACATTACATTGAAAGGGTCTATCTCCTGTGTGAGTTCTCTGATGTTGAGTGAGGGCTGACTTCTGGCAGAAGGTTCTCCTGCATTCATTACATTCATAGGGCTTTTCCCCCGTGTGAGTTCTCTCATGTCGAGTGAGGGATGACTTCTCATAAAAGGATTTCCCACATTCATTACATTTATAAGGTTTCTCTCCTGTGTGAATTCTCTGATGTGCATTAACATCTGACTGCCGATAGAAAGTTTTCCCACACTCATTACATTGAAAGGGCTTCTCTCCTGTGTGAGTTCTCTGATGAACATTAACTTCTGACTGCCGATAGAAAGTTTTACCACATTCGTTACATTGAAAGCGTTTCTCTCCTGTGTGAGTTCTCTGATGCACATTAACGTCTGCCTGCCGATAGAAAGTTTTACCACACTCCTTACACTGAAAGGGTTTCTGTCCTGTGTGAATCCTCTGATGTGCGTTAACATCTGACTGCCGATAGAAAGTTTTACCACATTCCTTACACTGAAAGCGTTTCTCTCCTGTGTGAGTTCTCTGATGCACATTAACATCTGACTGCCGATGGAAAGATTTACCACATTCATTACATTGAAAGGGTTTCTCTCCTGTGTGAGTTCTTTGATGTGCATGAACGTCTGACTGCCAATAGAAAGTTTTACCGCATTCATTACATTGAAAGCGTTTCTCTCCTGTGTGGATTCTCTGATGTGCATTAACATCTGCCTGCCGATAGAAAGTTTTACCACATTTACTACACTGAAAGGGTTTCTCTCCTGTGTGAATTCTCTGATGTAGCTTAATGTCTGACTGCCAATGGAAAGTTTTGCCGCATTCATCACATTGGAAGCGTTTTTCTCCTTTGTGAATTCTCTGATGTACCTTAATGTCTGATTGGCGGCGGAAAGTCTTCCTGCGTTCATTACATTGGAAGTGTTTCTCTCCTGTATGAGTTCTCTGATGTTGAGTGAAGGCTGACTTCTTGCAGAAAGTTTTTCCACATTCATTACATTCATGGGGTTTCCCCCCTGGATATGTTCCCTCATGTCGAGTGAGAGATGACTTCTTACAAAAGGACTTCCCACATTCACTACATTTATAAAGTTTCTCCCCTGTATGTGTTATCTGATGGTCTGTGAGGGGTGATTTGTGACTTGTTTTCCCACATGAATTAAATTCATGGGGTTTCTCTCCTGTGTGTGTTCTCTGATGCACTGTGAAGTTTGACTTGTAGTTGAATGTTTTCCCACATTCACTACATTTGAATAGACACTCATGTCTCTGTTTTTTCTGAACTTTAGTGAAATGTGACATCCTGCTGAAATTATTTTCAATCTGATTGCCTTTGCATTGTTTTATTTCGAAGGAGACCCCATGACATTTCAAGAGGGATGCCTTCTCACAGGTTTGTCCATGTCCATTATATTCACAGATTTTCTCTCCTGTGTCAATTTGCCTGCGTGGAATTACTGTGGTCTTTTTTCCTAAGGACTTTCCACCGTCATATTTTAAAGTCTTCTCTGAAGATTGACTATTTACGTGCTGAGTAATACCATTCTTATGACCAAGGGCTTTCTCATATTGATTATTTTCATGAGAAATCTCTTGAGTATGAGGTTTTTCCTGCTTAATATCAAGTAATTTCTCATATACATTTAACATGGGAGGCTTTTTTCTTGAAGAATTTCTCTTACTACCAACTGATATTAAAATATTTTTCAAATTCATTCCATGTAAGTCATGTTTACAGGGCATTTTTCTTGAAGGAATAAACTTTGTACTCATATTAGATGATTTTCTTAAAGCATAAACTTTCTCTGAAGTCACTGTTTTGTTGTTTAATAAAACTTGTGGCAAATATTTGTCTTGGTTTTTCTGGATTCTCTCTGTTAGGTGAGCTTTGCTGTCTTCTAGAAATGAAAATATTGAACAAACCATAAGAATTTTACAGTTCCAATGGAACTGGATTAACATACAAATGTTCTATTATATATTTGACTTTTGGTTTCAGTAGTACCTCAGGATCAAAGTGCCTTTTTCCCACCCAGTTCAAGAAAACGTATGTGGAAAAAGAAAGAAAATGAAGATATAAATTCAAGAAGCAGCGAAGAGAGGATGGAAGATTGACAGATCCAGGTATGAGAAAAATCACAGAAGATAAGATGGGTCCAACTGAGCTAACGAAAAGTAATTGGAATCACAAGAAAAATGAGTAGACAAAGGTGTTTATGGAGAAAAAAGAGACATTAAGGAGACAGACTAGGTCTAATACTCTCAAAGCTATATTTTTTTAGTAACGCCCAAACAAGTTTTCATGCTTCCAGTTGAATTTCCCTCCTACACAATAGCAAGATAAATTTCTGAATGCACCAATGGCCTTATGTTCAAGGAAAGAGTCATCAGACTGTACTCTAATTCCCCTCCCAAGAGGAATGCCAACATCCCTAAATAAAGTATAAAATAATGACAAAATAAGTAATCTTGTGCCAACATAGATCTGATGTATCACCCTATTTTGGCTTTGATACTTTCATATTGCTCTACTATAGCCACTCAACAGGTGAACCCACCATGATAATCACATTTGTGTTCACTTACTTTTCCATAAAATAGCATTACCAGTGCGAAAATACTAATACTTAATTTTGGTTTATCTTTCACATTTCACATGTCCACATTTCAGGTTTCTGTTTATTATCAAAATTTAAGGATCATATATTTCCAACCAAATCCCAGGAAATGAGTAACATTTATGTTGATTTACCATTTAAAAAATACTGTCCACATTTGCTACCCAGTGCAACGAAGTCTATCCCAAGCTAAAAAACCACAGCAAACAAAATTTACACCAACTAAATGCACATCAGATTTCAAGCTGCCATTCTACAACTCCCAGTCAATATCCTCTGCACCAGTTTAGTCAGTTCTTTGTCTCATTAAATTACTCATTCTTGACTACAAGGTCAAAGTGCGTTCTCTCACTCAGAGCCAAGGCTAGGATGTACGCTATTCAGTATCTAGAAAAATGACATAACACCATTATTCCAAACCTTCAAGAATGACTTTTCAAATCTTCCCACTTTCAAAACTTTCAAACTTATATTCATTCTAAATCTAAAAATAGACGAGCTGTTTTAACACAACCATAAATAGCACTGCTTTGTAATATATACTGTACTTCATCTAATGCAATATACACATATTTAACATTCTAAAATCAGAATGCATCTTATAATTGATAACAGATCTGTGATAAGCAGGCCACAATATAATGAGCAGAATATTTTTTCCTTAGTGGTTCATCACATAATGGTCTAGTTACAATCTATGGCTTCTTAGATTTGAGAGAATGACAATTTTCTTCTTAATTAAATGCTGAATTTAAAGTGGTTCATGCAATTTTATTCTCATTCTTCAATCCAGATGATGGCAAACTTTTCCTTAAAGGGCAAAATAGTACACATTCTAGATTTTGTAGGCCATACCTGTCTGTCACAATATTGAACTCTGCTATTAGAGCATGAAATTGGCCAAAGCCCGTATGTTAACAAAGGAGTATGGTTGTGTTGCAAAAACATTTTATTTACAAAAACATGTGGTAGGTCTGCAGACCATACTTTATAACCACTGCTCATAACAGGGTGTTGTTAAGTCTGATTTTCTGTGAACCTGAGTAATTTTAAATCAATAGACTTCAACACGCTGGGTGTATGAGCATTACCTGGAGAGCTTTTTCAAACACAAATGTTTAGACACTATGCCGTTTTATTCCTGAATCAGGAATTACAGGTTCATGTAAGTAATCAGACAGAGATCCTTCACAATGTTTTCAGAATATGAAATTTTTCCTCTCCTTGATTCCAATCAACATGTGTTTATCAAATGCCTATTTCAGGTTATATACCAAAGTAAGAAAGAATAACACAATCGCCATTTTCTTTGTTAGATCATACCCCAAGTGTGAAAAAAGGTAGATATGATCAGGTAACAGATCATTTACTTTTGTTTTTTCTGAAAGACCCACTGCACACTGAGCACTGAGAGAAAGAAGAGATTACACTGGCTCAAACATTTGAAGTCTCTTTCTTGGAAGCAGATACACTTAACTTGTACTATAAGGACATTCAATATAATAACAGTAAAAACAGTGTTTTACTTATATACTAAAAAATGTTCTGAGTAATTTTCACTTATTAACTCATTTAGTATCTAGTCAGGGAAAGCAAGAAAGGTGTGACATGGGAAAGCATACAGTATGCCTAAGTGACATTTGATGCGAGCGGATCTAATGATGTTTAGCCTAAGTGTAAACAACATAAAAATAAAATTGGAGCAGCCAAATAAGGCACAATGCAGTAGCCAATAAAAGGCAAGTTAATTTAAATTTCATGAAATAAATAATAGGGGGAGCATAGGTTTATCTTGTCAGGCTACTGAAAAAAAAAACGTATTCTAGGCAAACAAAAACACAAAATTACCACCATCAAGAACAAAAAAATTCTCACCAACTACAATTAGGAATGGGGAAAAAATAAAAGCATGAGGGAATATAGTTCTTACTGATATTGACGTAAAGCAAGAACATGAAAAATATTAGAAGTTTACAAAGAAAAAATACTCAAGAATACAAAAGAAATAGTTTGTCACGTGTGCTTAATAATTTTGTTACCAATTTCTGGTTTTATCAGACTATAACTAGGGAATGTCTTATTTCCTACTCTGTAGGATTTACCGAGGGTTTCCTTTTAGCATCAAATACACTTCCACTTGTTTGCAAATGTTTTTTAGGCACTAAAATAGGTCTTTTTCCCATTTTTTTTTTAGGTATCAACAGAAGGATAACTGTAAAATTAAGGAGACTGTACTTTTGTTACATTAATCTGATAAATATGAACTTGTAATCCTATTAATCTATAGGTAATTTGTTTAAATAGTATCAAGTACTACTATACAACACGTAACACTGAAAACATTGTTTCCTCCCTTCTCCTCAAGAACCAAATTTTAGTAGACTTTATTACCTTTCTTAGTTTTATCTTTGTGCTATTAAACACAAAAAAGCCAGTATTACTTGTTTGTCTGCATAAATGATATCCCTGGACCCCTAAATTTGAACAATCAAAAAACAGTTCACATTCCTTCTCAAGCATTACCCTTTTCTCTTCTAATTTTATCATATATATATCCTTCTTCTACTTCTAAAGTAGGTGCCACTAGGAAGAGATTCTTAGAAAACATTTTAAATAATGTCCAACTCCTAGACTGACCACCTAGATTATAATTCCCCCTGGGTTCCTCACTAACCTTTCTGGTACTCACTAACTCACCTGGGTAGTTCTGGTATAGAGATTCTTCCTCCAATATCCATGGCTCCTTTCCTTCTTCCAACTTGAAGATCACCGATGGCTTTTTAATGAGATACCCTGTAAAAGGAAAAACGACATAGTTTGGACATGGGCTACAGCAATTCTAAAGGAGGGAGGACATAGAATTTCCAGAGCTGCACCTTGATGATGCTCATTTAAACCTTCAGAGGATGTGAGAATACAAAAATTGCTCCTTGTGCTCAAAAGAGATTAACAACCTCAGACTCCTGAAGCAAAAGTCTCAACAATATTAACTCTGAAAGACCAAAAGTTTTGGTATCTAAGAAACAAAATGCATGCTATACAAAATCTGATGTGAAAACTGCTTACCCACTGAGACAAGGTGACTGTAGTTCTCCAGCATCACATCCCTATACAGGGTCCTCTGAGCAGGGTCCAGGCACTGCCACTCCTCCTGGGAGAAGTCCACAGCCACATCTCCAAATGACAGTGACCCCTGGAACAGCACATTTCTGCTCAGTCTGAAGTGGTCACAATTGGGGCGGCACAGGAAAGAAATATGGAAACAAATTCTTCCCACTGTTGAGAATTGATGTTACAATATGCCTACTGTGTACATTACCTTGTATTAGGTTTTATAGAAGAAAAGTAAAAGAACATTCTGCTTATTTTATTAATGCTCTACACCTTGAAATGCCCTGGATGTGAATACTAAGGAGAATAAAACACTGTTCTTGTCCTCTAGAAAACTAAATACTACACAGACACAACACAGTCCAAAATTGAAAATAAGGTATTACTAGAACATATTAGAATATGTAAAAAGTAGGGGCGCCTGAGTGGCTCAGTCGTCAAGCGTCTGCCTTCGGCTCAGGTCATAATCTCAGGATCCTGGGATCAAGCCCCGCATTGGGCTCCCTGCTCTGTGGGGAGCCTGCTTCTCCCTCTCCCGCTGCTTGTGTTCTCTCTCTTCCTGTCTCTCTCTGTCAAATAAATAAATAAGATTTAAAAAAAAAAGAATATGTAAAAAGTAAAGAAAATGTAAAATGTATACTGGAGTCAGAAAAGAAAGATTAACTATTTCGTATCACAACTTGTGCTTAATTGAAGAGTTAAAGCTGTAGGGCCTGTAATGTGAGTGTGAAACCCCTTCAGACCACAGACATGGAGGAGACTTGCACCTTCTTACAGGCATCTTTTCTTTTCCTCCCTCCCCCTCTCCCCCTTTTTTTTAAATTTACTTATTTATTTTAGAGAGGAGAGGAGGGACAGGGGGGGAGTGAGTCTCAAGCAGATTTTGCACTGAGCACAGAGCTCCCTGCAGGGCTCGATCTCATGACTCTGAGATTATGACCTGAGCCAAAACCAAGAGCAGGATACTCAACTGACCATGCCACCCAGGCTCCCCTTTACAGGCTTTTTCTCTGTGAACCCCACTGGGCATTTACTCTATTCCTTGAGGGAGGGCAGGATTATGCACTGAGTCTACAACTATAGCTGGGTGCAGGGGGGTGGGGAGGGGCAAGAGAACCAAGAAGGACACAGGACAGACATAAGGACACAGAGCAGGGTGCCTAAGTGGCTCAGTTGTTAAGCATCTGCCTTCCGCTCAGGTCATGATCCCAGGATCCTGGGATCGAGCCCCGTATCAGGATCCCTGCTCAGTGGGAAGCCTGCTTCTCCCTCTCCCACTCCCCCTGCTTGTGTTCCCTCTCTCGCTGTCTATCTCTGTCAAATAAATAAATAAAATCTTTAAAAAAAAAGGGTGGGGGGACAGGGCAGACCTAACACTGAAGCTGTATTGGAGTAAGACAACACATTCTGCCCACAACTTCTCACCACCAAGCTAACAAGCTTAGAATAACAAGTACCAATAGAATATTGCTGACAGAAAGACAGGAGATAAATAAAAGCATGTAAAGAGACCCTCTCTGAGACACAGAGCAAAGAGAACCCTTAAAACTCAGAAATGAACAGAAATAGCTCTGGTAAATGAACCTGTATCCTAAAACACAAGGTATCTCTACAGAAAGTCAAAGTCTATGCCGCATTGAGAGTAGTAACAGAAAAATAACTCTCAAATCCTGCCAAACTCCTAACTAGTTAAACCCCTGGACTAAAGGCCTAGCAGGGAATTACCCATTTCCAGCAATAAAACATAGTTACCCCAGTTCAGAGTATGACACAAGATATATACATTTCAACAAAAAGTTACAAAGCATATGAAAAGGAAAGAAACTAATAAAATACTACCAAGATACAGAGTAACCATCAGAAACAGATATTACATAGATGTCGAAACTATCCAACAGAACTTGAATTATAACTAATTATGTTAAAGACTCTAAGGTATATTAAGACTCAAAAGGTATATGACATGCAAAATCAAATGGATAATTTCAGCAGAGAACCAAATGGAAATCTAGAAATGAAAACACAGTAACAGATGAAAAACATCTTCAAAAGGCTGATCAGCAATCAGCACAGTTAAGGAAAGAATCAATGAACTTGAAGATGGGTCAAGAGAAATTACCCAAACTGAAATTTAAGGACAAAAAAAGTGAAAAATAGAACAGAACATTAAAAAGCTGTGAAATAGGGGTGCCACGGTGGCTGAGCCAGTTAAGCAGCTGCCTTCAGCTCAGGTCATGATCCTGGAGTCCTGGGATTGAGCCCTGCATTGGGCTCCTTGCCCAATGGAGAACCTGCTTCTCCCTCTGCCCCTCACCCCTCTCATGCTCTCTCTTGTGCACGTGCTCTCTCTAATAAATGAATAAAATCTTAAAAAAAAAGTTGTGAAATCTGTGAAATACAATAAAATGTTCCAACATATACATAATTTGGACGTGGGTGGGGGGAAGAATGGGACAGAAGAAACACTTTCAGAAATAGTGTCTTAAAATTACTCGCAACTGGGCTGCCTGGGTGGCTCAGGTCCGTTAAGCATCCAACTTTTAATTTCGGCTCAGATTGTGATCTCAGGGTTGTGGGATTGAGCCACACGTCGGGGTCCCCAGGCAATGGAGAGTCTGCTTGAGATATTCTCTCTTGTCCCTCGGAGCCCCCCCCCCGCCACCCCAAAGATAAATAGATAAATCTTAAAAAAAATGTTGCAATCAATGACGGAAAACAAACCAAAAATCCAAGAAGTTCAACAATACCAAGCTGCATTAATGCCTCCCAAAAGCATAAAGACACACAACATATTAAAACTGCAAGAGAGAGAGAGATTGAGAATGAGAATCCTGAAAGCAGCCAGTGAACAAGAAAATATTACAAAAAAGGAATAAAGATACAATTAAAACAGACTTTTTACCAGGAACCATATAAACTAGAACACAATAAAATGACGTACATAAAATGTTAAAAGAAATGTTATAATCACAGCACAAAAGGAGCAGTTTGAAAAGCACCTGGGTATATTTTAAGATTTACTAACTAATTTGAAAATGTGTGCAGGAAGTGCTGGGATCTACAAAAGCTTTCTCCAGAAACAACGGAGCTGGAGGGCACTATTTTCCTTGCCCTCCCAAAGCCCAGCCAGATGCTTACAGAGCCAGTGCAAACACTCTCCATCTACCTTTCTAGCACAATGTGCCCCACGCCAGTGCTGCCCCACCTAACCCACCCTGGGTTTGGTGCTCCTCCAAAGTGGCTTCCACCCCACCATAGCTGGTGGGCAGCCCCAGCAAAGAAGGTGCCTCTCCAATGTGACTCAAGGCCTGAGCAGGAGGGGAGCTAATCCCACACACCAATGCGCCGAGACTCTAAGCTGGCTGTGCAGGGAGCAAGTGCTGCCCATCAGTGCACCCAAGCTGTCCCAGTGGCTAAGTGCAGACAACCAGGATGAGAGCAAGCCTTGCACACCAGTGTGCATGCAGCAGGCAAAGCAGGTCATTACATGTAGCTAAGCTGAGAGTAAGATACACCTACCAGCATGCCCACAGCAATCGTGGCTCAGCAACAATGCAACACTCCTGAAGCATCTGGTTCTGGTGACCAGGGGGACTGCATTACAGGGAACAGGGTCCCTTCTACACAAGGTGAGTACTTTCAAGACCAGTATACATAGCTGACCTACCTATTACACAGAAACAGAGAGGTAGACAAAATGAGGAGACAGAGGAACATGTTCCAAATGAGAAGAACAAGACAAAACCAAAAAAAGACCTAATCAAAATAAACATAAGCAATATGCCAGATAGAGTTCAAAGTAATGGCCATAAAGATACTTACTAAACTGGACAGAAGAGTGGATGAAGTGACTGAGATCTTCAACAGATAGAGAAGAACCAGCTGGAACTGAACGACAGAATAAAATGAAAAATATACTAGAATACTTCTTCAACAGATTGGAGGATGCAGAAGAATGGATCAGCAATCTTGAAGATAGAGTAATGGAAAGCAACCAAGCTAAACGGCAAAAAGAAAAAGCTACATTAAAAAATGAGGATAGGTTAAAAGACCTCTGTGACCTCATCAAGCCAAGTATCATTTGGATTATAGGGGTACCAAAAGAAAAGAGACACAAGGAAGCAGAAAAATTATTTGAAGAAATAACAATTGAAAACCTCCCTAACCTGGAGAAGGAAATAGACATCTAGGTCCACAATGCACAGAGGGCCCCAAACAAGATGAATTCAAGGAGGTCAAAACCAACACACATAATTAAAACAAATAAAATTAAAGATAAAGACAGAATCTTAAAAGCAGCAAGAGAAAAGCAGTTACACACAAGGTGAACCCCATAAGGCTATCAGCTGATTTTTTTCAGCAGAAACTTTACAGGCCAGAAGAGAATGGTATGATATAGTCAAGGTGCTATAAGAAAGAAAAAAAAAAAAAAACCTACAACAAAGAATATTCTACCCAGAAAGGCCACCATTCAGAACTGAAGAAGAGATAGAGTATCCCAAACAAACGAAAGTTAAAGGAGTTCATCAAACAAGCTTTAAAAGAAATATTAAAGGGACTCCTTTAAGTGGAAAGAAAAGGCCACAATGAGAAGAAAATAAATTTCACTGGTAATAGCAAACGTATAGTAAAGGTAGTAGATTAGTCACTTATAAAGCCAGTATAGAAGTTAAAATGCAAAAGTACTAAAATCAATTATATCTACAAAAATTACTCAAGGGATACACAAAATAAAAGGATACAGAATGTGACATATACGTAAAATGGGGAAGAGGAAGTAAAAATTTAGTGCTTTTATAATGTGTTCAAACTTAAGCAACCTTCAACATAATATAGATTACCATACACATACGATATTGTATATGAATCCCATGGTAACCACAAACTTAAAATCTGTAACACATGCACAAAAAAATAAAGAGAAAGGAATCCAAACATAAGACTAAAAAAACCATCAAACCACAATGGAAGAGAGTAGAAGAATGGAACAGAAAACAACCAGAAAACAATTAACAAAACAGCAGTAAGTACATACCTATCAATAATTACTTTAAGTGTAAATGAACTAAATGTTCCAATCAAAAAACACAGGGTGATGTAATGGATTAAAAAAACAAGATCCATCTATATGCTATCTAAAGACACAGGCCGACTCAAAGTAAAGGAATGGAAAAAAATATTCCAAACAAATGGAATAATCATTAAAAACAAACAAACAAACAAACAAAACCCAGGGGATATCAAAATCAAACAGAATAGACTTTGAAACAAAGATGGTAACAAAAACCAAAAAAGGTCAGGAGCAATCCAACAAGAGGATATAACAATTGAAAATATATACTCACCCAACATAAACAGAATTCAAATTCACGAGGCAATTATTACCATATGAAAAGAGAAATTGACACTAATACAATAATGGCAGGAAACATTAACAACTTGCTTACATCAATGCATGGATCATCCAAACAAAAAATCAATACAGAAACAGTGGCTTTGAATGATCCATTAGTTCAGATGGACATAACAGATATCTATAGAACACTCTACCCACAAACTGCAGAACACACATTCAAGGGCATATGGAACATTCTCCAGGATAGATCACATGCTAGACCACAAAGCAAGTCTCAATGAATTAAAGATGATTGAAATCATACCAAACATCTCTTCCAACTACAACAGGAGAAAACTAGAAATCGGTTACAAGAAAAAAACTAGAATAAATACAAATATGAGAATCTAAATCTAAACCTAGGGGCACCTGGGTGGCTCAGTCGTTGGGCGTCTGCCTTTGGCTCGGGTCATGGTCCCAGGGTCCTGGGATCAAGCCCCGCATTGGGCTCCCTGCTCATTGGGAAGCCTGCTTCTCCCTCTCCCATTCGCCCTGCTTGTGTTCCCTCTCTCTCTGTGTCTCTGTCAAATAAATAAAATATTTAAAAAATAATAAAAATAAATAAATAAATCTAAATCTAAATAACATGTTACTCAACAACAAATGGGTCAATGAAGAAATCAAAGAGAAAATCTGGAGAGAAATGAAAATGAAAATACAACAGTCTTAAATCTTGGAGATGCAACAAAAGCAGTACTAAAGGAAATTTATAGTGATCAAGACCTACATCAAAAACAAGAAATAACTCAAATAAATGATCTAACCTTACACTGAAAGGAACTAGAAAAAGAAAAAAACAAAACCCAAAGTTAGCACAGAGAAGGAAATAACAGAGGGGTGCCTGAGTGGCTCAGTTGGTTAAGCATCTGAGTCTTGATTGCAGCTCAGGTCATGATCTCAGGGTAGTGCGCCCTGTGTTGGGCTCTGCACTCAGCAAGGAGTCTATACTTGAGATTCTCTCTCTCCATGTCCCTCTGTAGCTCTCTCCCTCTGAGCTGTCTCTGTCTCTCTAAAATAGGGGGCGCCTGGGTGGCTCAGATGGCTGAGCGTCTGCCTTCGGCTCAGGTCATGATCCCGGGGTCCTGGGATCGAGCCCTACATCGGGCTCCTGGCTCAGCGGGGAGCCTGCTTCTCCCTCTCCCCTGCCTCTCTCCCTGCTCATGCTCTCTCTCTCTCTATCTCTATCTCTGTGTCTCAAATGAATAAATAAAATCTTTAAAAAAAAAATTAATTAAAAAATTAAAAAATTAAACAAATAAATAAATCTAAAAAAAAAAAAGAGAGAGAGAGAGAGAAGGAAATAATAGAGGGCGCCTGGGTGGCTCAGTTGGTTAGGCGACTGCCTTCGGCTCAGGTCATGATCCTGGAGTCCCTGGATCGAGTCCCGCATCGGGCTCCCTGCTCGGCAGGGAGCTTGCTTCTCCCTCTGACCCTCCCCCATCTCATGTGCTCTCTCTCTCTCATTCTCTCTGTCTCAAATAAATAAATAAAATCTTTAAAAAAAAAAAAAAAAAAAAAAAAGAAAAAAGGAAATAATAGAGATCAGAGCAGAAATAAATTAAATAGAGATGAGAAAAAAGAAAAAAGAAAAGATCAATGAGGCTAAGAGCTGGCCCTCCGAAAAGACAAATTAGCCAGACTAATCAAGAAAAAAAGTGAGAGGACTCAAACATAACGAGAGAGGATTAGTTAAAATTGACACCATAGAAGTACAAAGGACTATAAGAGATTACTATAAAAAATTACATTGGTAAAACCTAGAAAAAAAATTGACAATCTAGAAAAAATGGATAAATTTCTAGAACATATAGTCTCTTCTGAGACTGAATCATGAAGAAATAGAAAAATCTGGGGGAAAAGCACAATTACTAGAAATAAAATTGAACTGGTAATCAAAAAACTCCCAACAAACAAAAGTCCAGGACCAGATGGCTTTGCAGGTGAATTCTATCAAAGATTTAAAGAAGAGTTAATACCTATCATTCTCAAACTATTCCAGAACACAGAAGAGGAAGGAATGCTTCCTAATTTATTATATGAAGTCAGCATTACTCTGAAAGGAAAGCCAAAGACACTATAAAAGAAAATTATACACCAATATCCCTCAGGAAGACAGATGGAAAAATTCTCAACAAAATATTAGCAAACCAAATCCAACAATACATTAAAAAAATCACTCACCAGGATCAAGTGGGATTTATTCCAGGAATGGAAGGATGGTTCAATATACACAAATCAATCAATGTCATATTCAATGGTGAAAAGCTGAAACCTGTTGCCTAAGATCAGGAACATGACACTCTTAACCACTTTTATTCAACATAGTACTGGCATTCTTAGCCATAGCAATCAGACAAGAAAAAGAAATAAAAGGCATCTGAATTGATAAGGTGCAAGTAAAACTGTATTTGCAAGTAACATCATACTATATATAGAAAAACCTAAAGACCCCACCAAAAAACTATTAGGTCTAATAAATGAATTCAGTAAAGTTGTAGGATACAAAATTAATATACAGAAATCTTTTCTGTTTCTATACACTAATAACAAAATAGCAGAAAAAGAAATTTTTAAAATACCATTAACAACTGTATCACAGAGCATAAAATACCTAGGAATAAATTTAACTTAAGAGGTGTAAGACCTGTATTCTAAAAATTTAACATATTAATGAAAGAAATTGAAGCCAACACAAATAAATTGAAAGATATATTATCCTTATAGATTGGAAGCAATATTGTTAAAATTAAAATGTCCATACTACACAAAGCAATCTATAAATTGCAGCCTATAGATCTGCAATCCCTATCAAAATACCAATAGTGTTTTTCACAGACTAGAACAAAAAAATCCTAAAATTTGTATGGAACCACGAAAGGCCTCAAATAGCCAAAGCAATACTGAGAAAGAAGAACAAAGCTTGAGGTATCACAACCCTAAATTTCCAGAAATACTACAAAGTTACAATAATCAAAACAGTATGGTACTGTTGCAAAAATACATATATAGGTCAATGGAACAGAATTGTGAGTCTTATGCACATATAAAGAGAGGAAGAGAGAACACCAATTAATCTATGACAGTGGAGGCAAGAATATACAATTGAGAAAAGACACTCTCTTCAATAAATGGTGCTGGGAAAACTGGACAGCTACATGCATTAAGAATGAAACTGGGCCACTTTCTTACACTATAGACAAAAATAATCTCAAAATAGATTAAAAACCTAAATGTAAAACTTGAAACCATAAAATTCTGAAAAGAAAATACAGGTAGTAATCTCTTGGATATCAACCTTTGCAATACTTTTCTGGATCAGTCTCTTCATGCTAGGGAAACAAAAGCAAAAATAAACAGGAATACATCAAACTGAAAAGCTTTTGCACAATGAAGGAAACCATCAACAAGATGAAAAGGAAGCCTAATGAATGGGAGAAACTATCTGCAAATGACATGTCTGAGAAGGGGTTAATATCCAAAATATATAAAGCATTCACACAAACATCAAAAAACCCCCAAATAATCCAATTAAAAAGCGGGCAGAATGGTGGGAAAGTAAGTGTTGCCCCCACTATGAAAAACAGTATGGAGGTTCCTCAAAAAATTAAAAATAGAACTATATGACCCAGTAATTCTTCTACTGGGTATTCACACAAAGAAAACAAAAATAAGAATTCAAAAAGATACATGCACCCCTGTTTTTATTTATAATAGCCCAGATATGGAAGCAGCAATAGTGTCCACTGATAGATTAACGGATAAAGATGTAGTATACATACACAATGGAGTATTATTCAGCCATGAAAAATTAGAGCTTGCCATTTGTGACATGGATGAACCTAGAGGGTATTATGTTAAGTGAAACCAGACAAAGACAAATACCATATGATTTCATTTATATTTCACTTACATTTAGAATCTAAAAAATAAAACAAATGAGCAAACAATAGCAAAAGAGAAACAGACTCATAACAACAAAAAAGAGAGTAACAGACCCATAAACACAGACAACAAACTGGTGGTTGCAAAGAGTACAGGGGAGGGGGGAGTGGGAGAGATTAGTGAAGGAGATTAAGAAGTACAAACTTCCCAATTATAACATAAATAAGTCACAAGGATGAAAAAGTACAGCATAAGAGATATAGTCAAGGGGCGCCTGGGTGGCTCAGTCGTTAAGCGTCTGCCTTCGGCTCAGGTCATGATCCCAGGATCCTGGGATCAAGCCCCCCCATTGGGCTCCTGCTCAGCGGGAAGCCTGCTTCTCCCTCTCCCACTCCCCCCTGCTTGTGTTCCCTCTCTCGCTGTGTCTCTCTCTCTGTCAAATAAATAAATAAAATCTTTTAAAAAAAAGAAATACAGTAAAAAATACTGTAACTTACTTACAGTGATAAGCATTTCATGTTATATAATAGTTAACTCACTATGTTTTACATCTAAAACTAATTTAATATTATGTCAACAATACTTCAATTAAAAGTTAAAAAAACTTCCAAAACTAAAAAACAAAAACAACCCCCCACACACACAAGATAACTTCAAGAATTATTTATTAAAAACATCTTCAAAAATGAAGGAATAGGGGCGCCTTGGTGCCTCAGTCAGTTAAGCATCTGCTTTTGGCTCAGGTCATGATCTTGGGGTCCTGGATCAAGCTCCATGTCTGGCTCCCTGCTCAGTGGGGAGCCTGCTTCTTCCTCTCCCTCTGCCCTTCCCCCTGCTTGTGCTCTCACTCTCTCAAATATATAAATAAAAAAAATTTTTTTTTAAATGAAGAAACAATACCTTCCCAGAAAAACAAAAATTTAAGGAATTCTTTACCAGCCAAACTACTCTGCAAGAAATATTAAAGGAGGGACGCCTGCGTGGCTCAGTTGGTTAAGCGTCATCTGCCTTAGGCTCAAGTTCCGTATCAGGCTCCTTGCTCAGCAGGGAGCCTGCTTCTCCCTCTGCCTGCCTCTCTCACTCTCATTTTCTCTGACAAATAAAAAAATAAAATCTTAAAAAAAAAAAAAAAAGAAAGAAATATTAAAGGAATATGGCACCAGTGAAACTTGAATCTACACATAAAAATGAAGAGTGATAGAAATGGAATAAAAAAGGAAAATTTAAGTTAATTCCTCCCTCCCCAATTTTTAAGTGTTCTAAAGCAAAGGTTGGAAATTTTTTTCTGTAATGAACTAGATAGTAAACACTGTATTGTGAAGGTAGCCCCAAACAATACATAGAAGAAAGCATGAGGCTGTCTTCCCAGGAAACTTAATTTGTGAAAGCAGATAGGGAGCTGAATTTCACCCATGGGCTGCAGGTTGCCAATCCTTATTCTAAAGGATAGCCAACTGTCCAAAGCATAAATAGTAGTATTGTCTCATGTTCACACAGCATATGTTAAAGTAAAATGTATGGTGCAATAGCACAGAGAATAGGAAAGAATAATTGGGAATATACTGATGTAAGGTCATTATACTATAACATCATGTGGTTTAATATCTGAAGGGAGGCTCTGATTAATTAAAAACAGGTATTATAAGTCTTTGGCTTTTTTAAAAGTAAAAAAAAGAGGTATAAATAATAAGTCAAGGAGCGCCTAGGTGGCTCAGGTGATTAAGCGTCTGCCTTTGACTCAGGTCATGATCTCAGGGTCCTGGGATCAAGCCCCACGTTGAGCTCAGCTCATCAGGGAGCCTGCTTCGACCTCTCCCTCTGCCTGCCGCTCCTCCTGCTTGTGCGCGGGCATTGTCAAATAAATAAAATCTTAAAAAAAATAAGACAGTAGCAATGATAAAATGGAATAATAGAAAACAAATTCCAAAGAAAAAAAAGATAAAAAGAAATAAAGAAGAGAACAAATAAAAAAATAGCTAGCAAAATGCAAGATTTTAATCCACTATATTGACAACCAATTTTTAAATATGAATGTTCTAATCAAACCAGATAGAAAGATTATCAGATTGGGTTAAAAAACAGGACCAATTATATACTAACTACAAGAAACTGACCTTAATTACAAAAATACATAAATTAAAAGTAAAAAAATAAAGAAATACAACACAAACAATAATGCAAAGAAAGCTGGAGTAGCTACGTTAATATCAGACAAAACAGACTATATAATAGGAAATATTACTGAAGATAAATAGGCACATTACATTAATGATAAATGGTCAATTTTCCAAGACAAAACTAAATGTACATGTACCTAACAAAGGAGCTTCAAAATATAGGAGGTAAAAACTGATAGGACTGAAAGGAAAAACAGACAAAAATTAATATAGTTGGACACTTCAATATTTCTCTCAGTAATTAATAGAAGAAGATAACTGGAAAGAATATAGAAGTCCTAAACACCACCATCCCTGAACTAAACCTAAATGACGCATTTGTAGAACATGTCACCCCACAATTTTAGGGAAGTCTTTGTGTACCATTAAGAATCATTATGGGTTATTCTCCTTTTCACTGCACTTCCTATAATAATGTTTGCTATTGCTATCAGCGACAGATGTATAGCTCAGCATTGACAACTTCAACATTAAGTACTTGAAGGTCAACTTCAACATTAAGTACCTGAAGGTCATCATCATAGCCCCTTAGCCCTGCTACTAATCTGCTACTCCTTATTTCCCACAAAGTTGACATTTATCTATTTCTACGTTTATATTTTAAAGGTTGTATCTTATGCGTAAGAACTAATGTAAAACAAAATAGGAATTAAAAAAAAAACAACTCACCTGGGGTTTGTTCATTTTCTGGTGTTCTTAAAAAAGCATGGAGATGTGTGAAGATACAACTGAGAAATAATAGAAGAGAGATGAGTCATAAATGATCTTGCCTCCCTTCCAGCTCCTTGATTTACCTGCCTACAAATACGCTGCATACTGGTGGGTAAAATGCCTTTCTATGGGCCAATGTCCTGTTGGTTCCTAAAAAGAGAGGGAATGGCCACATAGAAGTAGTGCCAATAGACTCAAATACTTAATAACAGCCTCTCAAACAAGCAAACCCAAACAAAACCCAAAAAACCCTTGGGGCGCCTGGGTGGCTCAGTCGTTGGGCGTCTGCCTTCGGCTCAGGTCATGATCCCAGAATTCTGGGATCGAGCCCCACATCGGGCTCCCTGCGCAGCGGGAAGCCTGCTTCTCCCTCTCCCAGTCCCCCTGCTTCTGTTCCCTCTCTCGCTGTGTCTCTCTCTGTCAAAAAAAAAAAAAAAAAACCAAAAAACCCAAACAAACCCCCCCCAAAAAACCCCTGACTTTTAGTTGCCCATTTCAGACGCATAAATACTCCTGCCATGGCCAATTACAGACTACCAACATGATGTCACTGAACAGAGCTGGGAAGAAATGTGCAATAGCATACCATTATATAGGATTTTTACCATAATGATAGATAGTCTCAAGAACACAGAAATGAGTGAAAAGAAGAAAATTACTTAGAAGTCATGAGTTTTGAATATGATCACAGCCATGAGGAGCTTAAGCAGACAGCTACTAAATGTAGTGCAGGATCCTAGAAAGGAACTCAGAAGAGAAAAAAGAACATTACAGAAAAACTGAGGAAATATGAAAACATATGCACTTTACTGGTTCATTAATTGGGACAAACATACCATACTAATGTAAGATGTTAAAAATAGAGGAAATTAATGTAGGATCTACAGAGTTGTCACTGGATGAACTGGGGAGACCCTGAGCCCTGGAGCCTCAACCAGGCCCATCCCAAAAATGTCCCCAATGGTTCCTGGTCTCATCACGAGGAAGAATTCAAGGACAGACACAACACAGTGGGGAAGTTTATTATTAAAGTGAAACTACACTCTCAAGATTTGAGAACAAGAGAGAGCGAGCAAGCATGCTCAAGAACTGTGGGTGGTGGGAGTCTGTGTTTCTCTTTTATGTACAGTTGTTAACTAGGGGGTAGAATATTCATTATGTGGGGCGGGGATTTCTTGGAAGCAAGGGTTTTTTTCCTTCCTTATTTGGAGTTTCCTGTCATGGCACCCACCTTCGTGGGCCTATCTGGTTGGATCCAGCTTTCTTGTGGCTTTGTTTTGGAGTGATGCCAGCTCAGGCCTCTGACTTTCCCCACCGCTGCCTGTGACTTCCTTGTTGATGGTGCCACCAGGCCTCCTGTTAGAACCCGGATAATTGCTTTTGACAGAATCTCTGCATTATATTGACCATAATTCTTTAAGTCTAAAATAATTTAAAAATTCATCAAAGGAAAATGTAAAGGATATCCACTTAATACAAAAGAAGGCAGTAAAGGAGAAACAAAAGAACAAAAAAGACATGAGATATATAAGGAAAGTATAGCAAAATGGTGGGCATAAATCTAACCAAGTCAATAGTAACATCAAATGTGAAAGGGTTAAACATAGCAGTAAGGTGTCTGATGTGGTGGGGACCCAGCTAGACCCCAAAACCTGACCTTCACAGCCTACCTGGTTGTACCCACCTCTGTCCCCCATTTGTCCTTTAGCTCTTCTTTCCAGCTTATCTCTTAAATCAGACAAATGGAAACTGAAACCACCCCTCAGGCAACAGCCCTGACAAAACCTCCAGCCGGCCCGGACCACCCAGACCAGTTGGAGCTTAACCTCCGGACTCGCACCTGCGCAGGTGCACCACGGAGCAATCTCTGGAATGACCAACAACTACCTCTACCTCATTGTAAAACTAAAATCTCCGCCCAAAAATGAACACAAGTCTCATTTACTAACATACACTGTATGTATAAGCATGTTTCCTTAAGACATATGCCTGACCTTATGCCTGCCTCTACATACGATGACAAGGCTTCCCTAACCCTAAACAAAGGAACCATCCACCCTTGCTCGGAGAGTCAGGGCTTTGGAAGTGGTTCCCCGTAATCTCCTTACTTGCTGCAAATAAATTTTGCTTCGTGCAACAATCCCACCTGATTTGGTTCTAGGACACACCAAGGAGCAATCTCATGTTAGTTGGGTCACAAATTTGGCAACCCAGATGGGACTGTTGTCCCTCCGAGGTTCTGCCCTCTGGTTACCTGGTTTCCAAAGGATGGAGCAGTGAGCAGCGGCAGCCCTTCTGGGCTAACCCATTCAATTAACCAGGACTGGGGGTGGAATCCTTGGAAGGGGCTCTCCTTTCTTGGGGTCTGTGCTGCTGGACTGGTGTTGCTGCCCCCTTGAAGACACTGTGGCCACTCCAAGCCTCTTGCTGAGAATCTCTCCACAAGGGTAAGTGGTGCCAAGCCTACAGCACGACTGTAACAGTATTTTCTTTGAGTTGTCTCACAAAGCCTGGCAGTTCGGCAGTCGGTTAAGAACAGGGCCTCTCTAGTCAGAACTCCAGGGGATTGAACGCTCATTATAGTCGAGTCAGACATCCCTGGGTGGCAAAGGATAACACCTGGCCATTCAGAGGCTGAATGCTTTGGCCCGGCAGTTGGGAAGTGGCCCAAATGAGACTAGTCTAGAATCAGCAAGGGTGAAGGATATCTCCATCTTATCTGTTTGACCTGTTAATGTTTGTTGGGGACATCTGACACTGTTCCAGGTTTGTTTTTCCTCTTAAAAGGGAAGTGTGCCTTGAGTTACTGAATCTAAACCAGGTTCTCCCTGAGCCATTCCCCAAGTAAATCCTTTGGGACTGCCTCGACGTTGAGAGGCTAGAAGAGGCAGCCTGTGCACCAGGCCACTGCTCCTCAAGGCACAACTACCCAGACCCACTTGGACACCTTAGCATTAACCCACTCTCCTTGTGGGCCTGGTTTTAAGTCAACCGAGTCTCATACATATTGTGGGTAAGGTTGTGTGTAACCATTAACACTGTAAGTTACCTTGAGGAAGGGTAAGAGGGGACCCTAAGAAAGAATCTCAGATTATGGGAGGGACAATTCCACCCTGAAGGAGAGCCTCCGTTGGGCTGTAACCTCCAGAAATGGAAAGCGCTAGACTACTTTCCTTTAACCCAAAAACAGACGACTTTCTTCTGTAACACAGCTTGGCCACAATAACAGACTCTAGAGGATGAAGAGAAGTGGCCAGAAAATGGGACCTTAAATTTTAATACAACACTACAATTGAGCTTATTTTGTAAAAGAGAAAGAAAACGGGAAGAGATTCCATATGATCAGTGCTTTATGGCATTACATCAAAACGAGGGCTGCAAAGAAAATGTAGGATCTGTAAAAAGGTAGAATTGAAAACCCTAAAAATGCGTCCTGTACCCTCTGGTGAGTCAGGGAGTCTTTGTCCCCATCTCCATCTCCTCCTCCAAGTCATTAAATCGTAATAAGCCTTTGCCTTATTCCTCTGGTACTCAGGCCTCAGCTCCCCCAGCTTCATGAGCACCAATCTCTAATCCTTTATGAACGCTTTGCTAACCACTCTCTTAATGGTAGAAGAAAAGTTTGCTGTGTGAGCAGAAGCCAGACAGGAAGCTGATAAAGAATATCAGCCAGGATCAAGTTTTCAGAGACTAAACGAGGAGGCAGCGCTAAGAGCTGACTCTGAGGGGGATCCCAACTCCCACAATGAGAGAGAAAGTTTAGGGCATTATTGAGGGCTTCTTTTAAAAGCTATGAAGGAGGTAGGTAGATCTCCTGGTCCAAATTAAGGGAGATTCAACAAAGGACAGATGAAAATCCATCAGCCTTTTCAGAAAGACTACAAAACTCCCTAAGACGAAATATAAACTGGGACCCTGAGGCTCAGGGTAGTTGAATGGTCCTTAATAACCTATTTCATATCTCAAACTGCTCCAGACATCCAAAGGAAACTCCAGAATTGGCTATTAGTCCCAATACTAACCCTGCTCAGCTTCCAGAACTAGCTTTCAAGGTGTTCCATAACCGGATGTGATGGAGGACCTACGAGAAGACCAGAAGATGAGAAGGCAAGCTGCTCTTTTGGTGGTAGCTCTCCAGCCTACATGAAGTAACCTGGAAGAGGAAAAGACGACATCTATGGGTGAGTGCCCTGAGCCCCCTCCGTGGGACCAAGAGACCAACAACAAAGCTGGGATCCAATCAATGTGCACACTGTAAGCAGGAAAGGCACTGGAAACAGAACTGCCCGAACCGCTCCCGGAACAGAAGGAAGAAGGGCAAAGCGGACTCATTTCGGCTGTCCCTAACTGAAGATGAGATATGACAGGGCCACAGGGCTCCCCAATTGGTCTTGGACCATTAGATCCTCATCTCCCAAGAGAAGCCTGAGTAACCTCTCAGCAGTAGGAGGGAAGCCAGTTGAAATTTTACTTGATACTGGAGTTAATTTCTCTGTACTCAACACCCAGCAGGGTAGCCTTTCTAACAAAAATTGTAATATGAAAGGAATCTCAGGAAAAGGAGACATTAAAAGGTTTCTGGATCCTCTGACTTGTGAAATAGCATCAAAGCTGTTAAAACACTCTTTTTGATATGTGCCAGAATGCCCCACATTCTTTTAGGATGAGATATTTTAGACAAATTGGGGCCCACAGTAAGTTCAGAACACAACAAATTAGCAATTCGAGTCCCTAAATACCAAGGAACTGAATTTATGTCATTATTACAACATATCCTCGTATTTAAAACAGGAAACTCCCCCACAAAAAATCTTAAGGCAAGTCAACCCAAAAGTCTGGGTGTGAGGGCAGGTGGGGGCATGCCATTAACAACACATTTGTAAAAGTAAAATTGAAACAGATAGATTGCTGGCCCCAGATGCTATACAAGGGATCCACCCAGTAATTAACAAGCTCTTAAATGTGATTAACAGGTTGATTAGGTCATGCAGATCCCCATGTAACACCTCAATTTTACCTATTAAAAAGCTGGGAAGTGAGGAATACAGATTTGTTCAAGGCCTCGGAGCTGTTAATGAAGCTGCTGGAGACATACAACCTGTAATACCCAATCCCTATACTCTATGACCAGCTACCGAGTAATAGTAAGTATTACGTGGTGTAAGATTGAAAGGATACCTTTTTCTGCATCCCACTAGATCCTAAATTCCAAGTACTATCTGCTTTTGAGTGGGAAGACTTTATCTATTTAATTTTAGAGGGAGAGAGAACATGAGAGTGAGCAGGAGGAGGGGCAGAGGGAAAGGGAGAGAATCTCAAGCGGACTCCTCACTGAGCACGAGCACGACAGGAGGCTTGCTCCCACGACCCTGAGATCATGACCTGAGCTGAAGTCAAGAGTCCACCGCTTAAGGGACTGAGCCACCCAGGTGCCCCGGGCTTAATTATTTCAAGAGGACAGTGAAGCCTCCCTCAAGAGAGAAAAATGGTAATATGGAGCTAGCTTCACCAAAACCCCATATTCAGTCTTCCCACTAGGTAAAAAGAGCCTCAAAACTAATTCTGGTTGGTGTTGGACTGGCTGTCGGGAGTAGATGCCTCTTAGGGAGGTTTTATAGGTTATAAAGTCATTGCAAGGAAACTAACTGATGTCATAGAAACCTTAGCTAAAAACACAGGAAATGCCCTCAAAAACTTAGTAATTTCCCTGAACTCTTTAGCCAACGTAGCGCTAGATGATGATTAGCCCTGGACTACTTATTACCAGAAGGAGGAGCATGTGCAGTAACAAACAGCTCATGCTGTACCTGGATTACTACTTCAAGTGAAGTGGAAATAGATATTAAAAAAATCTTCAACCAGGCAGCCTGGCTACATACTTTCAACCAAAAAGGAAGATCCCCTGATGAGGTCTGCAGGCTATTAAAACAGCATTAACCAACACTACATGATTTCTCCCTGTCCTGAGGCCACTAATAATCCTACTGCTCTTAGACTGCTGTTTAGACTTTGCATCATTAACTGACTAATACAATTCTATACAAATGTCTGGAGGCCAAAAATTACAGATGGTAGTAACATAAAGACAGGAGCAGCTTAGACTTAAACCTAGTGACCCACAGACTTATCTAAAACTGGCTGAGGGAAAATTCTGCTCGGCTAACAATCTCGATGACTACATCCGTGTCCGGCAGGAACTACAGAAGGAGGACCTTTGCCCTGTGCCCCTCAAGAATGAGCAGCAGAATAAAACTAGAGGAGGGATTTATCACCTGCTAGACCCCAAGACTGGACCTTTACTGCCCACCTGCTTGTACTCACTGACCTCTGTCCCACATTTTTCCTTAACCTCTTCTTTCCAGCTTCTCTCTTAACTCAGGCAAATGGAAACCAAAATCACCCCTCAAGCAACAGCGACTGCCAGGACAAGGCCCAGACCACCCAGACCAGTTTGAGCTTAACCCCTGACTCTCACCTGCGCAGGTAGGACCATGAAGTGACCTCTAGAATGACTACCACTTTTACCTCATTACAATACTAAAATCTCCGTTCAAAGAGCACAAGCACCACTAACATAACATAGAATGTATGTATGTACTGGCATGTTTCCTTAAGAAACAACCTTATGCCTTCACTACATACAATGACCAAGATCCCCTTTCTAAATATTCATCCCCTCCCTAAATAAAAGGAACCCATCCACCATCTCAGAGAATCACGGCTTTGTAAGTTATTCCTCATGATTTTCTTATCTGCTGCAAATTTTCCTTTGCATGACAACTGGATCTGGTATAGTTTGTGTCTGTGACTCGCCAAGGAGCTAATTCAAGTTAGTTCGGTTACAGTGGCACCTCAACAGGAAAATAAAGAATTGCCATGCTATGCTCTGCAGTTCTAGGATCTATCCCTTTCTGGGACTATCGCCATTCTAAAACTCTGGAGAGGGATCAGAAGTCCCTAGGGTTCTCTTCAGGATGAGATTTCTGTTTCTGAAGTTGCAGCTCTTTATAATCTCACAGGAGCCCAGAGGTTCCTTGGAAATTAGGATATAAGATTAGAGGACAGGGGCGCCTGGGTGGCTCAGCTGGTTAAGCGTCTGACTTCAGCTCAGGTCATGATCTCAGGGACCTGGGATCCAGCCTCTAGTCAGGCTCCCCACTCTGTGCGGAGTCCACTTCTCCCTCTGCCCCTCTCCCAGCTCCTCCTCTCTCTAATAAATAAAATCTTATTTTTTTAAAAAGATTTTATTTATTTATTTGACACACAGAGAGAGAGAGAGTACAAACAAGGGGAGCAGCAGGCAGAGGGAGAAGGAGGCTCCACACGGAGCAGGGAGCCCAATGCGGGGCTGGATCCCCTGACTCTGGGATCATGACCTGAGCCAAAGGCAGATGCTTAACCAACTGAGCCACCCAGGTGCCCCTCTAATAAATAAAATCTTAAAAAAAAGATTAGAGGACAAATTCATATTGGAACCCTCACCCAGCACCTCAAATCTTACTATCCCCTAGAAACTAGAGCCACTGAGGACAAAGACAAAGGAGACCACGAACAGGGCACTTGTTACCCAGCTAAAAGCCAAGCCAGCCTCCAAGTCACGGGGCACCCCACGCAGCCAGAGCGCACCCTCACGCATGCGCACGCGGCCCGTCCTGGGGCGCACGGACAGGACCACTCGCTCAGAGCTGGGGACCCACTGGAACTCAAGCCGCTGGTCCGCACCCAGAAGCCCCCACCCGCCGTGGGGGTTCCCGCTGCGGGGTCCCGGGCCTCCTCCCCACCGAGGGTCACCGCCGTTTCCCTCCCGGCCCACGCTCTAACCTCTGCTCTTGGGAAGGTGGGCAACCAGGACCTTGAGTTACTGGGAAATCTGGAAACGGGATTTCGGGCTTCACTAAACCTGCTGGCGCAGGAGGGGGACCAGGAAGATGGCGAAGCTGCGCGTGCGCAGCACTGTCCCCGGCCGGGGCGCAAGTTCTGCTGGGTAAGCAAACTAGTCTCAAGACTACGTCTACCATAATCCTTCGCGTCCACTTGTTTAAATAACTATGTAAATAAACCTGTCTTATTCAAAGAGTAGGGAGGTGGTTGCTGTGGAAGGTCTGTAGCTCTCTCTGGCGTTTTCAGAGGCCGCCCCCTACTCCACCCCCGGAGGTTAGGCCCTACGTGTAAGAACTACTAAATGTAATTTGTGGTCCTTTAGAGCATCCTGGTTTGGCAAAAAACAAAAACAAAAAACAACTCTTTGAAAGACTTTTGCGGACATCATGAGAGTTTGATTATAGATGCGCTATTAAAAAATGTACTTAGTTTTGGAAATACATACTGAAGTATTAAAGAGTGAAATATATCTAATTTATTTTAAAATGTTTTCGCAAACACAAGATAAATATGGCAAAATGTGAAATTTGTCCAGTATAGAAAATGGTAAATGGGTGGTCATTTTTCTTTATTATTCTAAGATTGAAAATAGAAACTTCAATGAAAGAAGGAAAAAGTAAAAAGAACTGGGTGTATCTTTTAGACACAAAACTAATAAAAAGGAAGATATTTGTCAGTTATCAGTTCTTGTGAATAGGGAATTTAATTAAAATGTTAAAAAATGGAATACAGTAATACATTAAGAAAATAACATCTCTCTACCAAGCAGAGTTTGTCTCAAAATTGAAGAAAAGGAATATTTCAAAATTAAGTAAGCAATAGTTTTTTTTAACTAAACCAGAAAATATATGCATACTTAAAAGATTTTAAATAAGCAAGTACTTCACTCAAGTAATTCCACTTATTGGGTTATATGCTATAATTCAAAGATTTATATAAAGAATTCCCTTCACAGTTTAGTTGAGTCAATAAGAATATTCAAGAATTTATGGGTAAAATATGCTCATCCACAAAGTACAATAACGAGCAGCAGTCTTTATTTTTTATTTTTTTTAAGATTTTATTTATTTATTTGACAGAGAGAGAGGAACACAAGCGGGGGCAGTGGGAGAGTGAGAAGCAGGCTCCCCGCGGAGCAGGGAGCCCGATGCGGGGCTCGATCCCAGGACCCTGGGATCATGACCTGAGCCACCCAGGCGCCCCAAGCAGCAGCCTTTAAATGTGATAGAAATATATTAAATCATACAAGGGATATTCAAAATATATTCTGAAATTTAAAAAAATATGCCAGTAACAAAAGAGAGCTATCTATAAAACGTATGTATTCATGAAGATATGACAGTGTCTGTCACAAGGTAAGCACTCAAATAGACATTATTTCCAGTCAGGTTATGTAAATGTATTTATTGTGTCAGTGAGTCTGTGTGTATGCATTTTTGTGAAAGAGGTTATTTCTGTATGACTTGTATATTTGTGTGTGTCCATCAGTTGTGGGAGTGACCACCACAAACTCTCTTGAGAATAAGGCAGGTACTACACAAACATAACAGTAAATAAAAATGATACATTATCTAAAAATACTTGTATATCTATGTGTGAACTATCCTTCATCAATAAATAGTAACTACATCCATGGTTCCCCAGGCCAAAATCTGAAATCACTTGTTCGGGCAGAATTCTAAGAAGACCCTTTATTTTTAATTATTTCTCCAACCGCCCATCTAGAAAATTGGTATGTGTATATGAAAAAGGACTTCAGCTGCCTCCATTTTGATCTCAAACTTTCTGGTGGGTTTCTTCTTTCCAGCTTGTCTCTTGGCTCAGGTGGAAGACCAAGAGAGTAAAGAATCTCACCCCTAACAGACACTACCCCCTTAAGGAATAAGGACTAGCCTGAGCCCTCAGGCCCTCACCCATGTTTGACTCCGAGACAACGATTCCATTGAACCTTCACTGCGGACCTGTAGTACCCACTGTCTTTTGCCCCACATTTTTCTTATATAAACCTGAAAATATTTTTTAGCGCTTTGGAGACCGTCTTTGAGATGCTAATCCACCGTCTTCCTTGTATTGGCCTCACTGAAATAAATTCCTTTCCTGTTTCACCATGGCTCCTCTCTCTTTGCATTTTTGTCAGCGGTGAGTGGCTGGACTTGCTCTATTTGGGACTCCCACAGGCAGGTGTTCCTGCACCCCTGAACGCCAGCTACGTGCGTATGTACGTATGGTTTCTCTATATGGATTTTATGTTTTAAAATTAATCTTACCAAAAAATTAATATTTTTGTCATTACTTTGAATGGAAACTCATTTCTTTTGTTGGCATGGGAAAGAGTAAATTAATGTCATGACGTTACTGACCAGGAAATCACTACATATGTAATATATATTCCCTAGTGAAAGGAATTAAAATATTTTATACCATTAACATAAAATGAGTAAAAATCTGACTCTGCACTCACATTAAACTTTTTTTCTTCTTTTGGGCAGTGGTATGTATGGCACTAGTCTTCTCTTTTAGCCTATACATATTTTCTCTTTATTACAAGTTTCAGGTATCATTTGCATAATTTTGAAAGCTTTAATTCAGATGTTACAGGATATTATTCTTTGAATGTACTATTGTACTTAGTTACAAGTACTTTTTTTTTTTTAAAGATTATTTATTTGTCAGAGAGAGAGAGCGCACACAAGCAAGGGGAGCGGCCGGGGAACAAGTACTTTCTTTATCAAGTGGTAGTTTTGTTTTCAAGCCCCCAGATTGCGCGCTGCCAGTTCAAATTAGCTCTCTCTGTGAGTGATAGCCTCCAGAAAATCCCATCAGTACTCAGGCGGCTGGAAGAGGTCGAATATCATACGTTGTCCAAAATGAAGATGCTGCGGAGTCTCCTGGGAAGTGTAGTTCCAGAGTGAGGCGCGAGGGCCTTTTGCGCATGCGCAATCCCACCTCCTTTTGATAGTCGCCATCTTGTCTCACGCCCCAGGGCGGGAGAGCACTCTGGAGTCTCCAGGTCTGCGCGGTGCGACAGAGGGCGGGGCCTGGAACCTGCGCTGGCCGGGAGCGGTGGCCGAGCCCTGCAGGTGTGTCAGCGGCCTGTCTGCGGGTGCGAGGCCGGGAGGGCGGCGGGGGGGAAGCCGGGTCTCCGCGGCTGCGCCGAGTCGGAGAACCTGGAAGCCGCCGCCGCCCCCCTCTGAGCTCCCAGCTGGCCTCCGAGGAGGACTGGGGAGGGGGTCAGGCAGGGGGCTTTGCGGGGATTGCCCGTTGTCCACCTTCCTGGCTCTCGACCTGCGGAGCCGGGCGGCCCGAGTTGGCCTGGAGCGCGGGTGGAGCGGGGAGGGACGCGGGGGGCGGCTTTTGTGACGTGGACCCCAGGCCCGCCACGTCCGCGCTGGCGTGGCTGCTGGCGCCGCAGCGCTGTCAAGCCCGGGGGACCTGCGCGCGTCCCGCTCCCGCCAGGAACCGAGCAGGACAACCTCGGTACGACCCGGACACTCATCTGTAAAATAATTCCAGTAACCACTGGGGTTGTTTGCTGTATTTTAAATAGGGCTGTATACATAAAATATGATGAGGACTCAATAAAGGTGAGCTTCTTTTATTATTACAAGGTATGCTGCTGTTTTCGTTATTGGCTCATTTAATCATAATCATCATAACCATCCTTTGAATCGGTATTAATCAGCTCCATTCTAATACGAGTACTAGAGGTTTAGCGATAAATGGGTGTACTCAGCACTAGCGGGGGAAGGTGGATAAATTCTCATTGTTTTACTCTGGTTCATGCTGTTTCCCACGATAAAATCCAGTCTTCGGTTGTATTTAGTACCGTAATTGTCCCTGAGCAAAACTGTGGAGTGTGGTAGACCTAACCTTACCACGTAGAGTTCTACTTCCAAAAATTCTTGAGGCTTTCTCAGAACTCTTATGTCAAAAGGTTAATTAAGGCCCTTCTTGCATTTTCCAGCCTGTTTCTATTCTCAGAGGGCTGCTAACATGTAAACTGAAACCGTTAAGTTGAGCCCTGAATTTTAAGTCTTATTGGAGAAGCTGGGAACCCTCTCCAGGCCAGAGGCTAGTTTCTAAAGAGGGGAAATGGGACAGACTTTGTTAACAGACGAAAACTGGAACTTCATCGGGGCTCCATGTTAAAGTGTTATGTCTCTGTTTGGCAGGTGTGTCTGGACTTAAGTTTTGTAAGCATCATGCCAGCTGGAAGGGGCATTTAGTTACCTTTTGCTACCTACATAAAGCGTTTTGGGATTTATGGTGTCAAATTGTTATTTTAAGGTTTAGATTTGTGTGGCTGTCAGAAGATCTTCTGACAGCCACACAAATCTAAACCTTAAATTAACATCTTAATACTAAGATGCAAACTGCCTTGCACACTGATGGTGTAAGAGCAGTGGTGACTAGGTTGCTGCCTGTTTGGCATGAATCAAGACAGTGATACCAATGACTACTTCCCTGCAGTGTACTCAATAAAAAACTGCCACCTTTACTTAAGGGTATCTTTGATGAAACAAAATTTAATTAATTAAATTAATTAATAAAAATTAATTTATGTCAAAATTCTTCAAGGCCTAATTAACTTTTACCCTAAGGCCCAGCCCAAGGTTGAAGGGGACAGTGAATTCCAGGGTACTGTCTGGATTTGTGGCAATGAGTGAAGACTTACAGAATCAAAATGGTACAGGAAAGGTTGTTCAAAAGGATCTAATTCCTTCTCATGTTAAATAATAGCACTGAAACTAAGTCACTAAGTTTGTTAATAGGAGAGACTAGCATAGAATAAAAGTCTCCACGTCGTCCACTATACCATGTTTAAGTCAAAACAAGTTTCTTGGAGAAGTGATTCTGGAGAAACTGCAATTTAGGGAGAGGAAACATGTTAATTTTTGAGGGCTTTGAAGACTTTCTAACTTTGTGGGGTTTATAATATTAATAGGAAAAATTGTTATGTGACTTAAACACTTCCATATCAGTATTTCTTTTCAACATCATTTGTAATGCCAGCATCGGGGGCCATACTTTGGATATATATTAAACACCTTGGATATATATTATACACCTTGCCTAACCTATTTTTGGGTGTTTAAGGTTTTCAATTCTTTTGTCCATTTACTAGATGGACTAAATGGCCAGTAGGAAAGAAATGTTTAGATTCACTCAAAATTTTCCCAGATATATCATGATTATATCAGAATCACCAATGGACAGGTGGGTACTCCTTTATCATGGTCCTCCTATTCCTCTTCATGGCTCAAAGGGATATTTTCCTAGGTGTTTATGTTTTACTAAAATATATGGAAATTTCTCACAGGTGATTCCTGAGCTGCAAGATAAGGTCTTTTAAGACTTCTGTCTTCCAACTTTCCCTGTTCTGGCTTCATAGTTTCTGTCCTTTCCCAAGAGCAGCAGAAAATGAACAAGTATCAGGTGAGTCATTTCCTTAGCCTTTTGTGTGTGTGTCTATTTTCAGTGAGTTTTATGAAAGCCCATACATAAAACATGAAAAGTGGAAATATTTAAAAATCACCTTAAGGGAAAATGCTGTTTGAATAGCACAGCAGTTTCAAAGTGTAGTCTGCAGATTCCTGGGATCCCCAAGACCTTTATAAGGGGCCTGTGAGGTCAGAACGTAATACCAAGATGCAAACTGCCTTGCACACTGATGGTGTAAGAGCAGTGGTGACTAGGTTGCTGCCTGTTTGGCATGAATCGAGACAGTGATACCAATGACTACTTCTCTGCAGTGTACTCAATAAAAAACTGCCACCTTTACTTAAGGGTATCTTTGATGAAACAGTAAAAATTAATTTATTAAATCTTGACCCTTGAATACGTATTACTTTGTAATATTGACTCTGAGGAAATGGGAAGTTGACTTACAGTACTTTTGCTACATATTGAGGAATGATGGTTGGTTGTCTAGAGAAAAGGCACTTGTGCGATTGATTCGTGAGCTCACCTAGCCACCTTTTCATGGAATACTATTTTTACTTGAAAGAGCAACTGGCAGACAAACTGGTTCTTTGGACGGGTATTTACCAAACACTTTCTCAAAAACGGTGGAAGTGAGTCTGTCACTTCAAGAAAAAGAACTCTCAGTATTTGTTGCCAGTGTTGAAAGTTGAGCTTTCAAGTGAAACAGAGATTTTTGGAAAACTTGTATCCTCCACTGTGAAGCTGACGTGTTCTAATAGTTAAAGACTTTTCTGAAGAGATTGGTGAAGATACTAACAAATGTGATATATTTTTTATATGTGTCTGCATTTGAGTAATTTTTTTTTTTTTAAAGATTATTTATTCATTTGAGAGAGCACGCATCCGTGCACAAGCAGGGGCAGTGGCAGAGGGAGAGGGAGAAGCAGACTCCCCGCTGAGCAGGGAGCCTGACATGGGGCTTAATCCCAGGACCCTGGGATCATGACCTGAGTGGAAGGCAGATGCTTAAGCGACTGAACCACCCAGGTGCCCCTTGAGTAATATTTCTGATATATGTGCTCAGAGGCAGTTTAGGAGGACAGCGTGACACAGAGAAGTGAGGAACAGAATAAGGTGGTTAGGGAATGCCACTCTAAAAAGCTAATATTTGAGGAAAGTCCTGGTTAAATGAGAGAGGGAACCAAGTAGGATTCTGGGGGAAGAGCATTCTAGATATGAAGAACAGCAAATACAAACACCCTGAGGCATGTTCCAGAAACAGTATTCAAGACACTGAAGCTACAGAGCGGACATAGGGGAGAATGAGCTAAGAGGGAAGATCAAAGAGGTAGAAGGGGCTGGAATATGTAGGACCTTGTAAGCTGAAGAAAACATTGAATTTAAGTTTTATTTAAAAATCATACTTATGCAATCAAAGGAATGTATTTAATGTATATGTAAAATTTAGGGAATATTGATGAAACACAGGTGTATCCCCTATCTGGCTTAAGAAATGAAAACTACTACTATCTTTGAAGCCCCATGTGCCCCTCCTCACCATTCATTACCCAGAGAAAAATGAATCCTGACTTTTGTGGTAACCATTTCTTTGATTTTAAAATTTAATGTTTAAAACAAAAGAGTGTATTTGGCACTTAATTTCCCAGCCCTTTTATAAGCACTTGACATAGTCTTTGAAATTCTTATAGCCCAGTTTTTTTTTTTTTTTTTTTTTTTAAAGATTTTTTTTATTTGAGAGAGAGAGAGTGAGAGAGAGCATGAGAGGAGGTAGGGTCAGAGGGAGAAGCAGACTCCCTGCCGAGCAGGGAGCCCGATGCGGGACTCGATCCCGGGACTCCAAGATCATGACCTGAGCCGAAGGCAGTCACTTAACCGACTGAGCCACCCAGGCACCCCTAGCCCAGCTTTTGAAATCGTTCACTACCATATCATAAACTTTCAGTGTGGACATTATGTGAACTAAAAATCATAGTCTTTGGGCATGATGGTAGGGAGAAAGAGACTATGGAAAGAGGGAGAAATAATATAGGAGGAAGCTCCAAAAAAATTAACCTATTCAACAGTACTGCTTTAGTCTTGAACATGTATCTTTTACATGATATTCTCCTTATCCAGAATTCATTCAGGGGTGCCACATGTTCCCCACTTTATGCTCTGTAACTAATCTCTGACTGGCCAGTTTGGCCAGCACAACTGACTAGTGAGCCTTTTAGTTTTTTGAAATAATTTTGAATGCAGTTATCACTACCAACTCTTGGAGAAGTTTATTCTATGCAGATACTATAATTTTTTGTTTGTTCATTGCCATTTTGGCCAAATGATGTGATCTTTTTTTATTTCTTCTTGAATCTTTCAGGTTGTATTGGCATAAATTTCTTCTGTTTGAAAACATCCTTTATGTTGTTTTTATTCTGCTCGCTTACTTGTTTTAGTGAGGGTCTGCTGGTGGAAAATTCTGAGTTTGGTTTATCTGAAATATAAACAGCTTTTTCACTGTGTATAGAATCCTTGGCTGACAGTTCTTACAGTTTAAAACATTGAAGGGGCGCCTGGGTGGCTCAGTCGTTAAGCATCTGCCTTCGGCTCAGTTCATGATCCCAGGGTCCTGGGACCAAGCCCTGTATCGGGCTCCCTGCTTGGCGGGAAGCCTGCTTTTCCCTCTCCCACTCCCCCTGCTTGTATTCCCTCTCTCGCTATCTCTCTGTCAAATAAATATATAAAATCTTAAAAAAAAAAAAAAAACCCACATTGAAAAGCATTCATTGTCTTCTGATACTACTGAAAATTCACCTTTTGTCAGACCTCTAAAGTAAATTTGCATTCCGGGCTAGCTACTTTTAAGATACCTTAACTCTACTGTGTTCTATGTGTGGATTTTTCTTTATCCTAATGAGATTCGTTGTACTTCCTTTGGGAGACGTCTCTTCCTGGCCTGGTGCTCTGCTCCCAGCCTATGGAGGGCTGTTGCCATGTACTCGGTAGAGTGGGGAAAACTGGTGGCTCTCTGTACTTCAGACCATTCATATTGGTTATGGAGCTTCCTGTTTGGTTCCAGAAATTGTCTCCCCAACTTATAATAAAATGATCACTCTGAGACATTTGATGGGAAGTAAAAAAAAAAAAAGTCCTGCAGATACTAGCTTCCAATTAGGGACCTTTTGGATGTGAAACATCCAGTCACCAGCTAGTATCAAATGGCAGATTGATGTTCACGTGCTTTGTGACTGGAGTTCTAAGACATCGCAGAAATCCATAAGCAAACATTAAAATTTTGTTGAGTTGGATTGGTTCCCTCTCCCCACTTGCCCCTAAAAGTGAAAGTCATTGTGGTTTTCTTTTCTGGAGCATTCATCTGTTGTGAATTTTTCCTTTGTTCATCTTTGGATTCTCAGTTCTCTGATAGGTTTTGGAAAACTTATAAGTTTCTATGTTAGAGGCTTGTTCTTATTGTTAGGGTGAGATCCACTTCTCTTTTGCCTTTCTACATTCTACTGAGAACTAGCTTTTTATCCTTATGGTCAGGATACTAGCTCTAAGCTACTTTCTGCTCTGCCCTGAAATTTGAAAATGCCCCAAAAATTCAAATTCAAGGTATAGGACTCAATTTCTTTTTTTCTAGGATCTTGATCCCCCAACAATTTTGGTGCATATGGTAATATCTGATGTTTTCATACTGCCATTCTTAGTGTTTTCTGGGGTTTGGTTTTTACTTTTATTTTTTAATTGGGGCAAAATATACATAAAACTTACCATTTAACCATTTCTCACTGTACAGTTCAGTGGCTTTAAGTACATTCACATCATGGTACAATCATCACGACCATCCATCTCCAGAACTTTTTTCATCTTGCACAACTAAAATTCTAACCGTTAAACAATAACTCCTTATTCCCTCTTCCCCTGGGAACCACCAGTCTACTTTCTATCTATAACCTGACTATTCCAGGTCTCTCATATAAGTAGAATCACACAGCATTTGCCGCTTTTAACTGGCATATTTCACTCAGTATAATGTCCTTAATATTCATCAATGTAGCATGTGACAGGATTTCCTCCTTCCTGTTAAAGGCTAAATGATATTCCACTGTTTCTATATACCACACTTTATTTATGCATTCATCTTTTTTTTATTTGACATGTTTTATTAAAAATCAAGACTTTATACTTTTTACTGTGTTCCATCTTTCCTTTTGCATCCAGTTAACTTAATACTCACACCTACCTTCTTCGATGCAGCCTCTTCTCTACTTTTAGTTGTGGAGTTTGTTCAGCCAGTCTTGGGGTTGTTTTCTTGGGTTATTTATGCTGATGTGAGTGTTATCTAGTTTTATCCGTGGGAGGAGGTGAGCTAGGTCCTCCTACTCCACCATCTTCCCAACCTCTCCTTTATGCATTCATCTCTTGATGGACACTTGGGTTTTTTGCACCTTGTGGCTATTCTGAATAATGCTGCTATGAACATTGGTATACAAATATGTGTTTGAGTCCCTGCTTTGAGTTCTTTTGGATATATAACTAGGAGTGGAATTACTGAATCATATGGTAATACTTTAAGTTTTTGAGGAATCGAGGTACTATATTCTCTGTAGAAGTTGCACCATTTTACATTTCCACCAGCAATGCACAAGGGTTCCAGTTTCTCTATATCCTTGCCAATACTTGATATTTTCCTGGGTTTTTATGTTGTTGTTGTTGAGAGTAGTCATCCTAATGGGTGTGAAGTCATTTTTGTTTTGTGCTATGTTTTATCTTATCTTTAACTTAACAGCAAAATTCACTCTTTTTGGATATACATTTCAGTGAGTTTTGACACATGCATAAAGGCATACAATCATCACCAGAGTGAGGAATTAGAACAGTTTCATTGCCTCAAAATTCTTTTGGTTCCCCCCACCACTAATTCCTGGCAATCACCAATTTATTCTTTATCCCTATAATTTTGCCTTTTCCTGAATATCATGTAAATTAAGTCAAATAGTATGTAGTTTTCTGAGACTACCAACTTTCATTTAGCATAATGCATTTGAGATTTAATCATGTTGATTGTACCCACAGTTCATTCTTTTTTATTGCTAAATAGTATTGAGCTGTATGTATGTACCCAATTTATTAACCCATTCACCAGCTGAAAAGCATTTGGGTTTCTGTTTAGTGGCAATTATAAAAGGAGGTGTTACAAACAATTGCATTTAGATTGCTGTGTGTATGCAGACTTTCATTTATCTTGGGTAAACACCTAGGCATGTGCTTGCCTGCATCAGATTAGTATTGTGATTACCTTTGTAAGAAACTGCCAAACTGTTTACCAGAGTAGCTGTACTATTGTGTGTTCCTACCACAATGTACAGAGTTCTACTTGTTTCGCATTCTTGTCAGCATTTGGTATTGTCAGTTTTTTTTCAAATCCTGCTGGTAGGTGTGTAGTGGTATCTCATTATGGTTTTAATTTGCATTTATCCTATGACTAATATATTGAAAATGTTTTAATGTGCTTATTTGCTACCCATATATCTTCTTTTGGAGTGCACTTACCAAGTTACACTACCTTGGACTTTTATATTTGGATTTTGAACTAGAACTGCCCATTAGCTGTGAATCTGTCTTTCTTTGGCCTCCTAAGCACCCTCCTCCTGACCTGCCCATATATTTAGAGTTCTGTCAGACTTCGGTCTTGGCCTAGTTTCTCCTACCATTATCTTGAATGTTGTTGCTTTCAGACTTCTTGACTCTTCTGGAACCCTGTTTTTTAAATATGACAATATTATTTGTGGAAATTTACTTACATGTATATCCATCAGAATAGACAGTTCCAGCTATATGTTCCACAGTCACTTCACAGTGTGAACAAAATTCAACTCTGTCTCCTCCTGCCCAGTGGATTTTTTCTTGTTTTCCAGTTTTCTTTTATGGATTTCCTGGTTGCCACAGAATAATGTTAGTTGGCAAAATACAAATGTCTCCACACGCCCCAACCTACTCCCACTGTATAGCTAGGAGACAGGAAACTTCTGTTTCTGTGTAAGTTGGGAGACGACAATTATGAGCAAAAGCAGTTTGGAGCTCACCCCAGAGCAGGAAGTCAGGAGGGCACTGATGGAAGAGGAAGGATGGCGAGGTCATAGTTGTAGAGCAACGTAAGATCAAGTGGGCACAGAGACGCTCACCCTGACTGGGGAGATGCAGGAGAGGCCTGAGACCGTGGGATCCAAGGACTGGCACTGGGAGTAAAAAGGAAGGGACTTCGAATGTGTGCAGGAACGCAGACGGCAGCTTCAAGCAGTCAGCAACACAGAGGAAAAGAAGTGGAATCCCTTGTGTCCTTGGTAGTGAAAGCAATCAGAAAACAAGCAGCTGAAATCAGGTGTCCTAAAGAAAAGAGTACATTTTCACAGAATCTGAAGATGCCACCCCCGTACTGCTGTTTCTTTCAAGAATGTGAATATACTCTGGCAACAGACTTTTTTGAGGAACTGAGGACTGGGGTAACACTTCCATCCCTCCTCACCAAAAAATGTTTTATCTTCATTTGATCATGAACAAAAAATGTTACTCAACATGCAGACAGTACTAAAAAAGTAGAATGTGTGAATTAACACTTTGTCCGTTGATGTCAGTACTCCTCCCCCAAACAAACACAAAGTAGACTACAGATTTCCGATATTAAGGAGTTTCAGATAGGAAATAACTTTAAAACCCAGAGATTAAAGACTCAGAAACTGAAAAACAAGTAGATATAAAATATAAGCAAATTAACTCAGGGAAGAAATAGTAGAACAGAAAATCCTGTCAGGTTAGAAGATTAAATGACAGTGCAGCTCTGGGAGAAGAGAAATGCAAGTGGATAACTGACATGTGGCAGAGGAATTGGAAGAGACCGTGGAGTGGGGGAGAGGGTAGGGGTGCTGATAAGAATGGACAAGGAAGAGGAAGAGAGAATAACAAATAGGACATAAAGTAGAATCCCTGAATAACAAAACCTAAATAGTGGAAGAGAGCTAGTATTTAATCCAGGGAAACTTTCCATAAAGAAAAGGAAAACAGAATTACATACTGAAAAGGCTCTGTGTGCCAGAGAGAACTGACCCAGAGTCTGGCAAACCCCAAGAGAGAGTCTCATAAAACTACTAGACTTACTTAAAAGTAGAGAAAAAAGAGTCCTCTAGGTCACAAGGAAAAAAGTCTACAGCCCTTGCCAAGGAAAGAAAATAAAATTGACAGAATTTTTATTAGCAACATATATATAAAACAAGAATAGCAGAACAGTGTTTTCAAGAAAAAAAGTAAAAGTAAGAATTTATATTCAGCGAAGAAGTTCTTCAAGTTTTCACATTACATGTCAGATTCTGTGGAATATAAGCAAAGCGATGATTGGAGGAAATTTCATAGCCTTACACAGTCCTACCAATAAAAATGAGAGAATGAAAATAATTAGCATTACGGTCCTAGCTATTCTCAAACTCTGTAGATACTGCAGGAGTTATCCTTCCCTTCTCTCAATAATTATTCATTTCCCATGAAGGTATGTTTCTTCCCCCCACTGCTGCTATTTCACATATGCCTCTTAATTTTCTAACACTCCATATTTCGGGTGTGGTATTTGCCTCTTCTACTTCAGTGTCTTCTTCTAAACGACCAGGCTACTCCTGTAACTCTAGCACTTCGTATCTGTCTTTTCAGTGGCTCCCTGTTCTCTGTAAGTGAATGGGTGAATGTCCCAAAGATGTGTAGGACAGCCCACAAAGTGTAAAAATAGTGGGAAATAGCAGAATATCTATTCATATTTCTTTCTTATAAATAGAAAAACAAAACATCAATTTTTAATAAAGACTTATAAACTTATATTTATAAACAGGCACCAATTAAGTGGGTATGCAAAATATATATACAAAATATATTTTAATGGCCCAGAGACACACTCAGAATTATTCCATGTTCTGTCACCTGACTGGACTGTATCACCTTCTAATTAATCTTTCCTGTTCTCATATCATGCCGTCTTATTTGTAACTTTCCTAAACTTGCCATTTTTCATGCATCAAGGCCTTTGCCGACTCTATTTTCTTTCTTCCCAGTTTATGGTAGCTTGACTACCTAGTAAAATCTGATTTGAGAATATACAATGCAAATATCTATCCCCATTTGTGACCACCGTATATCTGGTACATGTTTCTATCAGAGCACCTGCTATGCATGTTGCATTCAAGTATTTACATCTTTGCCTCCTTGTCAGAGTGTAAGCTCCTTGACAACAGGAATAGTTGCTTTCATTCATCGTGTCTCCAGCAGCGTTCTAGGCATGGGTGGTATCTCAGTAAATACATATTGAACATTTCATCTATGTACGGAGGAGCAAAGTATCTTAACTTTCTAGAGTAAACTTTATAGTTGGCAGGTTAACAGCTAGTTTACACATGTCTTTTTGTGGTGCTCTACTGATTACTTCAGTTTGAACTGAAATCTGTTGTTACAGGGACCAGTAACATTCAAGGATGTTATTGTGGAATTCAGCCGGGAAGAGTGGCAGTTACTGAGCGCTGCTCAGAGGACCCTATACAGGGAAGTGATGCAAGAGAACTATGGTCTCCTAATCTCAGTGGGTGAGAAAAACTTCCCCTATGTAACTACCAGGAGTTTGCATTTCCTTTCCCAGTTGCCGGATTGCATAGTATTAGCTTTGTTCCAGGGGTAAAAGGTGATGAATCCATTTTGGGTACCAGAAAAAATACTTGTGTCCCCTCCCTCCCCATTGAAAGAATCTAAATCTGCCAAGCCTAAGTAGGACCTTCATTGTTCTCCTAAAACTGCATTTCCTCATCCTTCAAAGTCCCTAAATTCCAAGTAATCTGTATTACGTACTTTTCCATTAATAGGTTACCGTGTGAAAAAGCCGAATGCAGTCTTCAAGCTGAAACAAGGAAAAGAACCGTGGATATTGGAAGTAGAATTTCCACATCGGAATTACCCGGGTGAGTGAGGACCTGTGGCCCCTGTTGCTAGTGAGGTGGTTGGTGCCTTTGGCCTTCTGAAATATTTTAGGAATCTCTTTTTTAAATGCCCTATAAACTTTTGGAAAAGACCAAGGACACTTGACCTGCATATGCAAGCAACATAAATCACACTTCCGGTTTTCATTTTTCCACATAATTCCTCCTTTGCCAGACTTTTTAAAATAGATTTACTTTTCTCTCCTATATACAAAATCTAATTGCTGCCTAACCTTGCCTTAAATTTTTGTCTTTTTTCTAGAATTCCCAGTTACTGAAATTCTAGAACACTGTAATCTTAAATCTGATGATAAATTTTTCTCCAAATGCCATTTCCCTTCTTTTACTAACAATGAGATGCCTCAGTTATTTTTCAGCACTGGTTTTATTAACTTCCTTTTCTCTCTTTAAACTCTGAAATCAGATTACAAATCTTTGTTTTTCATCAATTACATTATTTCAGAGTTGATACTTCCTTTTAGATGTGGTTTGTCTTTCACACAAAGTACTAATTATCCCTTCTAAAATCTCCTTCACCTTACTTGGAGTGTTGTAACACTAAGATTTAAAAAACTAAAAACAAGCCAAAAAAACTACTAAGATGATCTCACTCTGCTTCCTTAAAAGCTTTTCTCATATTCCTGACTTGTGTACTTACGTGTTGCCAGGACCAGGAACAATGCCTGGTGTTTAGTAGTTGTTCACTAGATACTGTTGAAAGGTTGAATATGAATTAAAAAGAGGCAGGCACTGTCTTCTCCTCTGTGCCCTTCACAGTAACTCCTGCAAGGGCTCCTCCTTTCCTAAGACCAGAGACACACATGATCTTGTTTCCTCTGTGTCCCAGTTAGCCTTGCCCAGGTCCCCATCAGGTAACGTCTTAACGTCTTCCCCACAAGTGCCATGAAATTCCAACCCAAGCCTCTGCTCATAATCTTTCACTTTCTGTGAAGCATTTAAAGATGAATAAATATGAAGGTCAGTAAAGGTTGCAGAATGATGTTGAGTAATTACTCTTTATAGATCATGCAATAACTTGAAGCAGATAGGTGGGAACTAAACTACGAAAGCAGAATAAGCCTGGGACTGAATTGTGGCTAACACTGCTTTGGAGATGCAGCATTTGGCGATCAGCCTTGAGAATCTTTGCTACTGCAAATGGGAATTCATCCTGTTTTATGATGGCTTGCACTCTCTTTTTAATTATCTTTCCTTTAGGATCTATGTGTTCCTGGGTCTTCTGTCCCCGTGAAAATTAAGCCAGCTAGATGGACAGTGAGAGCCCAAAGTGTAGAACTATTCCCCCACACACGGGGAAACAGATGTTTTCAGAAAGTCACTTTAGTGTTGGCACCCAGATTGTCGTGTGCAGATGTAGAGGAAATCAAGCAGAAGTTTACAGTCTGCTAAAAGAACACAGCAAATTAGATTTGAGCTGACAAAGACCTGTTAGCTTTTCATCCAATTTCATCTTTCCCCTGATATTTTCAGTGAACACAGGTGTCTTCTAATTTTTTTTGTCACTCTACTTACTGTTTCTTGTCTGTCATGGGCTTACAGCATTCTGAGTCCCTAAGTCTTGTTCAGCAGCACTCTGAATATCTTTTGTTCTCTGCTCCCTGTTTTTTTTTTTTTCCTCCCCCTTAACATTTTCCTCCCAAGTTTTTAAGGCCATATTTGTAAAGTGTCAGAAGTACTTGGATTTATAACCACGTTTCTTCCCTGGTCTGCTACTGCAGTTTTTAATGTTTATGTTTTTTCTAAACCAATGGGATAGATGAAATTTGCATTTGAGAGTTCCTTTATTTGGGGAGATTGCCTGAAGCCTAAGAATCAACCCTACAACCATAATAATACATTAAGATTTATACGGTATTAAATTTTGGATTCCTTTGTAGAAGACCTCTGGAAAATTCATGACCTAGGAGCGAAATACCAGCAAAGCCGAGCTGAAAATTCAAGGCAAGTCCAAGATTTCGATTTTAAGATTAGAAGCCTTGTAGTAAGAAAGTATTGACGGGAGTACTGGAAGTGGGAAAACACTAGTTCATACTAAATGTGAGAAAACTAACACTGGAGTGAATTCCAAAGCATATAACCCAAATGGGAACGCACTCTTCCGTAATGGAGATCTTATTCAGGACCAGGAGATTCAAACTCTGAAGTTTCGTCTTTTAACTCTTCTGAGTTACACAGTAAGGGAGGCTTTGTAGATCTCAGGCATTTGAGAGACTCTGTGCATACAATGCAAGGGAAGGTTCCTTCTACCAAATGTTAAACCACAGTGTGTGTCAGAGAATGTAAGTGGAGAAACTGTGAATCTAATCAATATGGGAAAATCTCTGGAAGTTGGTTCTCAGCTAAGCTAGTGTACCTTAGACATTACTGAATTTGGAAATTTCTTTCTAGGAATGGAGAACTCACAAAACACCAGCAAACTCAAGCCAGAGAGAAAATCCATAAATGCAATGAATGTGGAAAGTCCTTCTGCCAGAAGTCTGTTCTCGTAATACATCAGCATATTCATTCAAAGGACAAACCCAGGGAATGTGGAGAATCTGGCTCTAGAAATGGAGACCGCACAGTACAACAGAAAGCCCACACCAGAGAGAAAACCTATGAATGTAAAGAATGTAAGAAAACTTTCTATCACCTGTCATCTCTTAGTAGACATTTGAGGACTCACGCAGGGGAAAAACCCTACGAATGTAATCAGTGTGAGAAATCCTTCTACCAGAAGCCACACCTTGTAGAACATCAGAAAACACACACAGGAGAGAAACCCTTTGAGTGTAATGAATGTGGGAAGTTCTTCTATGTTAAGGCATACCTCATGGTACATCAGAAAACACACACAGGGGAGAAACCGTATGAATGTAAGGAATGTAGGAAATCCTTTTCCCAGAAATCACACCTCACAGTACATCAGAGAACACATACAGGGGAGAAACCTTATAAATGTAAGGAATGTGGGAAATTCTTTTCTAGAAATTCACACCTCAAAACTCATCAGAGAACTCACACAGGAGAGAAACCCTATGAATGTAAGGAATGTGGGAAATGCTTCTACCAGAAGTCAGCTCTCACAGTACATCAGCGAACTCACACAGGGGAGAAACCCTTTGAATGTAATAAATGTGGAAAAAACTTTTACTATAAATCAGACCTCACTAAACATCAGAGAAAACACACAGGGGAGAAGCCCTATGAATGTCATGAATGTGGTAAATCTTTCTCTGTGAATTCAGTCCTCAGATTACATCAAAGGACGCACACAGGAGAGAAACCCTATGAATGTAAGGAATGTGGAAAATCCTTCTCTCAGAAGTCACATTTTATCATACATCAGAGAAAACACACAGGGGAGAAACCCTATGAATGTCAGGAGTGTAGGAAAACTTTTATTCAGAAATCAAAACTTACTGCACATCAGAAGACACACACAGAGGGAAAAAGCTGATAAATACTATGAACTGGGAACTTATTTTGGAATTCATCCTTCAGAATAATTGGATAATTCACACAAGACAAAAAACTTAGGAATATCATCAATCTCAGAAAATTTCAGAGTCTTTCTTGACAAAAAAGGAAATATACAGAAATTCTTTAAATCTATGAGGGAGAGCTTTTTACCATATGTCAGACTTAATTAAGTATCAGACAACCTACAAATTGTAAAACATGAGGGAGACCGTTCTTTTAGAAGTCATACTAGATCGCACAACATAGAAATCATATGAGAGAAATCCTATAAAAACAAATGAATGTCAGGAAATTTTCTGTCAGGGCAGCCATCACTAGATATCCAAAAGCTTACCTGAGTGAGAAGCTCCTATCAGTATCCTTCCCGAGCATTCAGAAACCTTTGACATCAGGTGGACTTGGAGCACTCGAAGGTGTAACTGCACAGACTGCAACAGATACAGAAGCCTTTATCGGGAAGTGATGTTTCAGTGAACCTCAGATCCGTGATGCTGGGATAGAACCTTTGCAGACATTTCAAATACGTGAAAGTTCCTTGACAAAAATTCAAAGAGAATCTGTACTGAGTGAGGGTAACAGTTACACCAGAAGTCATGTTGCAGCAGTTGGATTCTGAGGGGTTTTCTTTGTTTTTTGGGTTTTGTTTTTAAGAAACCTATCAATGTCTAGATATTTGAAGCTTTTTAAAAAGCACAAACACATTGAAAAAACCAGGTGATATCCTTACACACATGTGAAGAATCCTTTAGTATGTAGAACTAATGTGTGTCAGCGCGCTACAAGACAGGTTGTGGATGTTTATATGCACGTGGATCCCATCCATAATTGTACATAGGGAAATATGTAGCCTTGGTTCAGTAGTTTTCACGTATGTGAAGATATTTCACGTTATATCTCGGCATCGACTCCTGTTGTTACTCTAATGTGTATTTTAAATGTAATATTCTTTTAAAATTTAATGCATCTTTTTCTATTTCCTTGCATTTTTAAATGAATACAGACATTACTGAACCAATCCTTCAGAAAGGTCAGCCGAGTTTTACATTAGGGACACATTTATTCATAAGAAAAGACTGAAATTATTTTTAAAAACAGCTGAAAACACTTATAACACTACGTAAAGAAGTAGTATTTATCTTACTGTTGATGTTTTAGCAGGGGGCAGAGCTGTCTGCCTTAGAATTTTGTATGAGTGTCTTAAGAATGTTCTTCACTGCCTTTTTCTTCATAGCAGAAGCAACATGGTAGTGGTTAAGAGATGTGGACCCTGGACTCTTACTGCCGTGGCTCAAATTCCAGCATGGGGCATGCCACTTAACCTCTCTGTGCCTCTGTTTCCTTTTCTATAAACGAGAAGTGATAATGGTAGGATTGCTTTGACATAGAAATGAGTTAATATTTTTAGAGCACTTAGAATAGTGTCTGAGACACAAGAAAAGCATATGTTAGATACTATTATCATTATAATTGTATTTCTTGAATTATGCTGGAAAAAAAGTTGGCTACCAACATTCACCACTCACTTTATTGCTGTAGTGCCTTGGTTTGGCTTGGTTGTGCATTTTCCCACAAAGGATTCAGATATTCAGATGTGACCCAAAGCCCGTGTTTGTAACCTACAAGCCAAGAATGGTTTTGCATTTCTAAGTGGGTGGAAAAAAATAAGGAATATTTTGCAACATGTGAAAAGTATATTCAAATTTCAGTGTCCACAAATAAAGTTTTATTAGAACACTAATAAAAACCATTTGTCTCTGTTTTGCCTGAGGCTGCCTTTAGCACTACAAGAACAGAGTTGAGTAGTTCTGACAGAGACCGTATGACTCAAGAGAGCCAGCGACAGTTACTATCTGGCACTTTACAAAGTTAAGTTTTTCTGTTACTTAGAGCTGAAAACACCACAATCAATGTATATGATGTACTTTTATATATATTGTGTGTTTCAGAAATGATGCATACAGCAATTTGTGGGTGGGTGGTTTTCTGCAGTGTATTTATTTTGTATATTGTATTTATATGTTAAAAGCCTAAGCATTAGAATTTTTTCAAATGTGTTTTATTTGTTCAACTGTCATAAAATCAAAACATTTTCTGATGGAATGTAGCAGTACATGTATAAAATAAACATTGTCTAAATTAAATCAAATTGTCAATTGGTCCCTACTTAAAAATACTCCCTTATTTTCTTCCAAGTCAATGGCCGGTGTTCCCTATATCATTTTATAATTTTCTCACTATCCCATGACCATCTTTGTCATACTTAACTAGCATAATCTAATAACAAAAACCTTACAATGCCCAACTCCACCAGCTACATTACTAGTAATCTACATTACTAGTATTACTACAGTACCAGAATTATTTTATTGCCTAAACTTCATGATTGTGAAATGCTGCTCCGATCTAAATCCTGCCACTTGCCCGCCCCTTCCAAATGATGACTTTCGTGATGCTCAACTTCTTAAACATGCCTTGATTTGTCTGCTGTTTACCACCAATGAACACCTACTGTGATATTTAGTAATTGCTTTGCTACCTATATAACTTCTAAATACTCAAACACAATAAATATTGTTACGATACTCTACCCAACACTGACATGAGCATGCCATCTTGATGAGAGCTATGCCTTCAGAGTAGTTCTTTATTTCAACCTGCTGCGAAAGCAAATGTTTCCTAGTTTCCCCTGGCTTCTCAATCAAAAATAAAAATTACTGCTTTTTGAGGAAAATCCAGTAACTCTGGATTTTGAATAATACAGAATAATGTCTGTACTAATGAAAAGACTTTAAAGATACTCTGAGAATAAAATATTCCTGGCCTTCAAAGTCAAGAAGGATGGAAGGAGACTGACTGCCTCTTGGCCAGAGTTTTAAGTCACGAATTAGTAACCATAAGAATCGAAAGATCAGAGACAACTGATCACCAGATCAACTGATGGGTGTTTCATCAGATGCACACATGCTTATGAGGGCCAGCCAGCCTGGCAGTTCCACATTTCTGAAGGCCAATCAGCAACAGCATTCACTATGACCATGTTCTGTAAAGTCAGAAAGTCAGCTACAGCCTCATTCCAGTGACCAAACTTTTACAACGGAAAGCCAGTCAGTCCCTCAACATTCCTGTTTTTGAAAGCCCACCAATCCCTGAATCTTATTTCCCAAACTTGTATCACTTCTTACTTTCCTGGACTGATTTATAAGTATAGCCCTTCTTTGGTTAGTATGATGGTCAAAGGAAGACAATATCAATTCCTTCTCTTATTCCATTCTAAAAAGCTATTCTTTTTTTTCTCCTCCTCTTAAATCTGCACTGGCCTTGTGACTTGCTTCGGCTTAGTAGAATATGGCAGAAGTTCCAGGCCAACACTTTAGGAAGTGTGGCAGTTTCCACTTTCCTTCTTGAAGCTAATCATCATGCAGAAAGTTCAACTAGTCTGAAATTACCAAGCTGTGAAGAAACTCAAGCTATGAGGAGAAAGCCCCATATAATTCCAGACATGTGAGCAAAGTTTCTTTAGACCTTCTGACCCAGCCCCATCACTGGCTGAATTTAGCCAGCCAAACAAGACTTCAGCCAATGCCAGGTGCAGCAGAGAAACCACCCACTCTACAAGAAATAATCAAGAAATAATCATTTTAAACCATTAAGTTTTGGGCGTTTTTGTTACACAGTAATAGATAACTGAAACAGAAAGTGAGCCATAAATCAAGCTTTAGATATTGATTAGTCTCTTCTTTCTCAAAAAGTTGTGCAGCATACGAAGCCCTTAGAAGTTTGCCACATTAATAACACTACAATGACCATTGTTTAATCTGATGTCAAAAAAGGCTTTACCCACATACAACAATCTACCCCCATGAAAGAGAGCAATCCTAGCTCAACTACACTGTCCCGTGCTGCCACCCCAATTACAGCTGTATACTGGAAATTAAAAAGACTAAACCCCAATGATGGGGAAATTGTCCAGACATTTTTTTACAGTAATGATTCTATTTAAGAGAATAGAGAGTAGGTCACCTTCAACAAGTGACCAGATCTTGCTTTATCTATAAAGTTCTGATTTGGCTTCGGACCCTCCCTCATGGAGCATTATAGCTCTGGGCCAAAGAGGTGTTTTGGGTTGTCTGGTTGATATAGGGCAGGGCAAGTACTGGGTTGCTGTGAGAGAGTTAGAGGAGGAGGTTGGGGCTGGGACTAGTTGGTTTACATTTGAAAGGTGAGCTCCAGGATCAGCCCTTTGCCATCTCTAAGAGAGGAAGGCTCTCCCTTGGCCAGCAAGCATTTTAAAGTTGCCAAACATAAAATACAGAAAAAACATGATTAATACACGATGCTTTCAGAAAAGCTCAATATTCCTTAGCCTAAGGTCCTATGACTACTCCTCATGTTAATGGCAATGTGATCTATACTTTTAAAATCCCTATAAACTCTCATGAAATTGTTACTAAATGACCTGAGAAATAGCTTGAATTTTCCCCTCATAAATTGAGATTATCAAACATCTAATGTCATGTAAACTGTATGCCTGAAAGGTAAGAACTGCATTTCCTAAAGTAAGGTCACCAGAAACACCTCTACATATTCTATAATGAGATTATATATGTTAAAACAGACACCAATCAATGTCAGTCTTCAAATCACATTGAAAAGGATCATTTCCTGTATTTATATGCTTAATAATAAATGCTACAAGAATAAAACCATGGATAAAAATTACTGATCCATTTATTTCTGCCTTTGGAACAAATGGACAAAACAGCTTAAGTTGTAAAGGCCCCACAGACTAAAATAAATCCATTCATTGAAGTAATACCAAGAAATAACATTGATGTTGAATACTGCACAGAAAGACAGAATCTTTATATATGTCTGCTTCCCAGGTGCTTAACCATTGCTACACAGCCAGTATGCTCAGCCAACAGTAAATGGTGATTCTGCACTAAAGAGATTAAGGGCTTCATGGTCAAAACCGTTTTGACCAAAATGAGGGAAACTGAGAAACTCTAGTGAGGAAAATGATACAGATCTAACTAATGTGGAGGTGCTAGGAGAAGAACACTGACACTGTGTAAGAGGCAACCTGTGAATAATACTTAAGAGTTAAACTCTCACTTTTTTTCAGAGAATCCATAAAAATTAGTATTTTCTTGGATGTCCTGGGTAGGCTACTTAAAGGTAGACTTCCCAGAACGATTTCTGTTAGCTGCCAAACTACTAAATTTACCTAAAAAAACAGAATAGTTAAGATTCACTGTTCTCATTGTATCTATGATTTCCCATTTATCCTCATAAATGAATCCTATATTTTAGCACAACTATGTGTATGAGTAAATTTGTGTACAGAGTATCTCTTAATTAGCTTTTTGACGGAATATGGACTCCCTAATTATAGACATCTGTTCAGAGGTTCCAACACCATAAGCAACATCTCACCATCTCATCTCATCCCATCATTCCCTTGGCTTGAAATTCTCTCTTTCCCTGCAACTCTCATCACACCCTGGGGGGAGTCCTTGCAAGACTGTGACCAGCCCATCTCACATGTGTGTGACAAGACTGGCCTCAGCTTTCCACATAGTGCCTGCCAATCTATTTCATCCTAGAATCCTCCTTAGGAGAGCTTAAGAGTGACCCAAATCTCCCCCTGAAGAGACAGAGAGCAGCCAGAGGTGGTGGCTGATACCAGTACCGCAGACCGTCCCTGCCTCTTCTAGGAGCAGAATGTTCATACCATGAAACTAGAGAGCTGCCGTTTCTGAAAACCTCCATGACATGTGCCCTCGGTGTCAACAGACCAATTCCCAGAAAAGCACTAGGGCCAGGAGAGGTGCAAGGTTCTGTGCTACAGATAACCTTTTCAGGGTATTGGAAGCCTGGTCATTTAAAACAAATTTTTTTCCCCATAAAACAGAAAAGAATGGAGGATAACATGAACACCTATCCCCGTTAACAAGTAAAAGATTACAAAAATCAAAGCCATGGGTATCTTTGCAAAATCATTCCCCAAACTACAACCTTTCCACTCTGAACTATTCTAAACTTGTTTATCTTCTCTATTTACTTATACTCTTACTTTATATCTAGAGTTTATATAGAAATAATAGATATTATTTGCTTTGCAAGTTTTCTGTCAGTGTGGTAACATGTAAGCTCTTCTGAAACTTGCTATTCAATTCTATGGTTTTGGATTTATGCATATTGATCTATGTATATAGCTCAAGTTGAATATTTAAACTATTATATAATATACTTTATAAAACTACAAGAACCGTTTCAGTTGTTGAACATTTAGTTTCCAATTTTTTATTAGTGAAATGTAATTTCACAATATGAAATAAGAGAATTCACTATTATAAATACAATTACTGCCCATACTTTTGCCAACGAGTTAAGAATTTCTTTATAGAGTGTTTTAAACATTTAAAAAAAAACTTCCACACTATAAGAAATAATTTATTATACTTCATGACCAACACACCCACAAAAACATATTAATTCATTCATAAAACTTTATTAAGTACCTACCATTTATCAGGAACTATTTTAGGCACTCTGGAAATAGTAGTGAATAAAAACAGCTCTACCTTAGTAACACTTGTATTGTGGTGGGCAGGGTATTGGGGGAGGAACAGAGTTTAGGAAATATAAAAAAGTTACATATATAGTACACAAGATGGCCAGTGTTGTTTTAAAAAAGAAAAAAGGATAGCGAATTACAGAGAGGGAATTCAATTGTAAAAGGGGGTCAGAGAAGGTCTGAGAAAAAGGAGAGTCCAGCAAATAGCTGAAGAATGAGGAAGTGAACTTTGTGGATGTATGTGGGAATATGTGATATGTGAATATATGATAAATGCAGTATATACAATTATATATTTATATATGTATTAACGAATGTATGCATATCAACTTGAAACACATTTGCATGAAACAATATCATTTCTACCCATGATGTTATTTTCTAATCAATTCTATTTTACCCTTTTACTTATTGATATGAGCACTTACTAAGTCTGGGACACATTATGGGAGTTTCTCTAAACAAGTTTTTTTTCTTTTTTTTAACTTCGGTTCCCTTTAAGCAATGCAGTATTCTCCAATAGCAATACGAACTTAAATGTGGTCATACCTTCAATAATGTTTAAACACTTATTATGTACCAGGCACTATTCTCAGCATGGGGTTTACAGCAGTGAACAAAAGAAAACTCCATGCACTCACAGAGTTCACAGAGGTTTAATTCTAGTTGGGGAAGACAGGATAGGTAGGGGGTCAAAAAGTAAGATACTTGTTATGGCAGACTGTGGTAAGTTCAAGGATAAAAAACTAAGAAAGCAAGCTAGATAATTGATGGAGGGGGGTGGTCAACGAAGTCCTCAAATGACACTATACTTGAGAAAACACTGTAAGGATATAATCGGATGAGCCACGTCGCTATCTAGAGTAAAAGCATGAAAGACAAGGAAAAAAAATATTTATAGTATACACAAATACAACTGAAGTATATCCTAAAAAAATCTCTGGAAAGATACCCTCACTATTTATAATGCACTGTTTTATATTCTATTTCAGCCTTGTATATGAACACGTTTTGCCCAAATCCACTGAAAGGACAGCCTATTAATAGATGTCATCCTACAATTTTAAAACCAAAGCTCCAGGAGTTACAAAGAGGAATGGAATAGCTGGGTCACAGGGCTGGTCCTCTCAAAAGAGACCATGCCAACTTTGTAGGGCCGAGGACACTAAAGTGGGAAGGAACATACCAGTGACAGGAGCACAGGTACAACAGGCGAGCTTAGTGCTGACCGTGCTCTGCAGGCCAAGACTAATGGTAGGAGACGCCGCTATGGAACTGCTCTCACAAAGGCCAAAGGAGATGATGGAATTCTGACACCGCAGAAGCCAGGTGGCAACACTAACAGCAAAAGTAGAGCAAGTAGAGGGCCCCAACCCACGACCACATCTAATCCTAATTCATGCCCAAGGACCCCAACTCCTACTACCATCCTACTGGGAGGCTGGGTTTCAACAAATGAATTCTGGCGGGACACAAACATTCAGTCCGTAACTACTAGAAACCAAAAATGACCTCGTCTTGGATTTATAATGCACATATAACAACCATAACAAAAAGAACAGCGCCAGGCAGGAGGGAAATGGACTTTTACGGTTGCAAGGTCTCAACATTTTATGTGAAATGGTACCTTATTAACTCCAACTAGAAGGTGAAAAGTTGAAGATGTATACTGAGGTAGCTGCTCTAGCAACTGCTATACATATAATGCAAAGAGATATTGCTAAAAAGCCAACAGACCAATTAAAGTCGAATTCTAAAAATATTCAAATTCAACAGAAAAAGGGCAAGAAATCAGAGAACAAAAAAAGAGGGACCACACATAAATAGTGAAAGTATAGAACTAAATCCATCAATAGCTACATTAAATATTAAGGGAGGAAATGAGGTAGTTTTCGAGAAGGCCAAGTATGATTGTGAAAGGCATCTGCCTCATGGCAGGCATCTGCAGTCTCCAGGAAGAGGTAGGGTATTCTCTCTATTAAAGAGAAATGGCTGCTTCTGCCAGCCTGAACAGTTTAGAAGAATCTCTGCGCTCAAGAGTCTTGGGTGAACAGCTGCAAATTTCCCCATTCTAGATCTCAATTTTCCACTCCTGTTTCGCACAGGAAGTCTGTAACACCTGCCCCGTTGCCATCTCCTGCCACCCTGAAGTTAAACCTCGGGCATGACTTAACAGGACACAGCCTCACTTCTCAGGACACAAGAATCTTCTGAATGCTTTTATGGAGGTCTACTATCCTTCACTGTGCCCTGTGTTGACAGCTAACTTGAACCTGTATCTTCGAGGCTTCTGAGGCAGAAAAGTCACTAACTCCACAACTCATTTCTCACAACTTCATAAACTTATCATTGCCCCATCCTGTTCAAAGTGCTACAGCTACTGCACAGGACAAATCTACCCGTCCTCACCCTCATCTACCACACAGGAGAATCCTTCTATTACAGGACGACGAGGGTTATCCTCATACTATCGGCAACGTGGCCTTCACTGAAATGTGACCAATAAGCAATTGAGTTTTAGATTCCAAAACTCAAGTTCTCATTTCAAGGACCACTTCTGGCACCAACAGGACTACGGTGGGTTTGCACAAAAGCAGAGACAGACAAGGAATTAGGCACAGATAGTTTATTTTGGAGGTCAGCTCGAGAAAACAGAGAGGGAAAGCAGAGAGCTGGCCGGTTAAGGAGGGAAAGTTAATAAAGTGCCACTGGAGAGAACAGTGTCTAACACCACCGTGGACTCTGAATCACTCCAAAGGATGCGCCTCAGAATAGACCCTGTTGAGGGATGAGCGGGGCAAAATTAACATTCAGGGTATTTTTTTTTGTACCATCTTCTTACTGTTTGCTCATAGTCCACTGGTAGTGATGTTTTATCACTGAATGAAATATGGAAAATTACTACCTATGTTCTTTACAGGTCCTATTTTGAAATATAATTGTCTTTAGTATTTTCATCTATATATATATTGAGTACCACATCAGGTGGTGTTATGTTTTTTTTTGCTTCCAATGTGAAATAATTTAAGAAGCTTATGAAAATAGTTTTATACTTACCCATATTTTTACCCATTTCCTTCTTTCTTTTCTGAATTTCCAAGACTCCTTCTGTTATCATTTTCTTGAAAAACTTCTTTTAGCCACTGTCTGAAGGTAGGTCACCCTGCAACACATTCTGTTTTCCTTTATCTGAGAAAATATTTCCCTTTTATTCCCAAAGGCTATTTTTAATATAGACTTCATAGTAGACAATTATTTAATGGCTTGAACAATTTTATGCCATATACTTCTGGCCTCCAAGGTTTCAGGTGAGAAATCTCTTGCCATTTGTACTGGGTTCCCTAAAAGTTAATACACGGTTTTTCTTGAACTTCTTTCATGATTTTTTCTGTTACTAGTTTTTAGGTTGATTAAAATGTGTCTCTGCATGGACTTGTATTAATTTATCCTCTTGTGGTTAACTTTCCTTCTTCAATCTGTATATTTATGTTTTCTGCCAAGTTTGAGAGATTTTCAAATACAGGCATACCTTGTTTTATTGTGCTTTGCTTTACTGCACTTCAGAGATACTGCATTCATTACAAATTAAAGTTTTGTGGTGATCCTGGGTCCAGCAACTCTATTGGCACCATTTTTCCAAAAGCGTTTGTTCATTTCGCGTCTCTTTGTCACGTTTTGGTAAGTCTCACAATACTTCAAACTTTTTCATTGTTATTATTTTTGTTATGGTGATGTAATCAGTCATCTTTGACGTTAGCATTTTAATTATTTGGGGGCACCAGAACTGTGCCCATCCAAGACAACAACCTTAATCATGAATGTGTGTGTGCTGACCATTCCACTGACCAGTCATTCCGCCATCTCTCTTCCTCTCCACGGGCCTCCTTACTCCTTGAGACACGACAATGTTGAAATTAGGCCAGTTTATATCCTACAGTGTCAAGTGTTAAGTGAAAAGTCGCATGTCTCAAATTAAATCAAAAGCTAGAAATGATTCAGCTGAGTGAAAAGGGCACACCAGAAGCCAACACAGGCCAAAAGCTAGGCCTCTTGTGTCAGTCAGCCAAGTTATGAATGCAAAAGAAAAGTTTTGGAAGGAAACTGAAAGTGCCACTCCAGTGAACACACAGATAAGAAGGCGAAACAGCCCTATTGCTGATATGGAGAACGTCTGTGTGGTCTGGATAGAAGGTCAAACCAGCCACATTCCCTTAAGCCAAAGACTATTCCAGAGAAAGGTCCTAACTCTCTTCAATTCTGTGAAGGTGGAGGAAGGCGAGGAAGCTGTGAAAGAAAAGCTGGAACCTCAGAGACGTTGGTTCGTGACACTTAAGAAAAGAAGCTGTCTCCGTAACATCAAAGTGCCAGGCGAGGCAGCTGGTGCTGATGGAGAAGCTGCAGCAAGTTCTCCAGAAGACTGAGCTGAGATAATGCAGGAAGGTGGCAACACTGAACAACAGATTTCCAATGTAGACAAAGCAGCCTTCTATCGGAAGAAGATGCCATCTAGGACTTTCATAACTAGAGAGAAGTCAATGCCTGGCTTCAAATCTTCTAAAGACAGGCTGACTCAGTAAGGGCTGGTGACTTTAAACTGAAGCCAATGTTCATTTACCATTCCAAAAATCTTGGGGTCCTTAATAATTATGCTGAATCTACTTTGCCTGTATTCTATAAATGGAACAATGAAGCCTGCATAACAGCACATCTGTTTACATCATACTATTTAAGTCAATTACTGACATGTACCACCCAGATTAAGATTCCTGCTCATTCACCAGGAATACACCTGGTCACCCAAGAGCTCTGATGAAGATGGACAATGAGATTAATCTTGTTTTCATGTCTGCCAACAAAATATCCATTCTGCAGCCCAAGGAGCAAGGAATAATTTTGATTTTCAAGTCTTACTATTTAAGAAATACATTTTAGGGGTGTCTGGGTGGCTCAGTCGGTTAAGCATCTGACTCTTGATTTCAACTTAGGTCATGATCTCGTGGGTCATGAGATCAAGCCCTGTGTTGGGCTCCAAGCTGGGCATGGAGCCTGCTTAAGCTTCTCTCTATCCCTCTCCCAATGCCCCTCCCACCACTTGCACTCCCTCTCTCTCTCTCAAAAAAGAGAAAAAAAGAAATACATTTTAGAAGGCTATAGCTGCCATAGATAGTAATTTCCCTGATAGACCTGGGCAAAGTAATTGAAAACCTTCTGAAAAGGATGCCCTATTCCAGATTCCCATGTAGTTCATGGGAAAAAGTCAAAATACCAACATAACAGGGGTTTGGAGGAAGCTGACTGCAACCCTCATGGAGGACTTTGAGGGGTTCAAGACTTCAGGGGAGGAAGTCACTGCAGATGTGGTGGGAAGAGCACGAGAACTAGAACCGGAAGTGGAGCCTGAGGATAGGACTGAACTGCTATAATCTCATGATGATAAAACCTGAACAGATGAGAAGTTGCTTCTTATGGATGAACAAAGAAAGTGGTTTCTTGAAATGGAATCTGCTTCTGAAGATGCTGTGAAGATTGTTCAAAGGACAAGAAAGGACCCAGACTGTCACATAAACTTGCTGATTAAGCAGCAGCAGGGTTTGATAGGACTGACTCCAATTTTGAAAGAAGTTCTGTGAGTAAAAGGCTGTCAAATGCTACAGAGAAATTGTTCGTGAAAGGAAGCATCGACTGATGTGGCAAACTTTGCATTGTTGCCACAAGAGATTGCCCCGGCCACCCAACCTTCAGCAACCACCACCCTGATCAGTTCACGGCCAACACTGAGGCAGGACCTTCCACCAGCAAAAAGTTCCCTGAAAGCTCAGACAATGATTAGCATATTTTAGCAATAAAGTATTTTTAAATTAAGGTACGTACTATTTTCTTCTATAGATATAGTGCTAGTGCACACGTAACAGACTACAGTAAGGTGTAAACATAACTTTCATAAACACTGAGAAACCAAAAAATTCATCTGACTCGCTTTATTGTAATATTTGCTTTATTGTCATGATCTGGAACTGAACCTGCAATATCTCTGAGGTTTGCCTGTATCTGACAAAGAACTATAATCCAGAATATACAAAGTACTCTCAAAACTCATCAGTAAAACCACAACCCAGTCAGAAAATGGGCAAAAGACAAAAAGAACCACTTCAACAAAGAGCAAAACAAGACAGCAAATATATAGTTAAAAACATTTTAAACACCATTAGGGAAATGCAAATTAAAATTACAGCAAGGGTGGCTCAGTTGGTTAAGCATCTGCCTTCAGCTCAGGTCATGATCCCAGGGTCCTGATACTGAGTCCCGCATTGGGCTCCTTGCTCAACGGGAGCCTGCTTCTCCCTCTGCCTGCCACTCCTCCTGCTTGTGCTCTCTCTCTGACAAATAAATAAAATCTTAAAAAAAATAAATTAAAAAAAATAAAATGACAGCAAGCTATCACTACATACCTATCAGAATTTTTTTTAAAGATTTTATTTATTTAATTGAGACGGGGGCAGGGGGGGAGAGAAAACACATAAGAAGCAGGTGGAGAGGCAAAGGGAGAGAGAGAAGCAGACTCCCTGCTGAGCAGGGAGCCCGATCTGAGGCTTGATCCTAGGACCCTGAGATCATGACCTGAACCGAAGGCAGATGCTTAACCAACTGAGCCACCCAGGCGCCCCATCAGAATTTTTTAAAGATTTTATTTATTTATTTGAGAGAGAGAGAGAGAGAGAGAGCAAAAGGGAGCACAAATGCGGGGGTGGGGGGGGCAGAGGAAGAGGGAGAAGCAGACTCTCCACTGAGCAGGGAGCCGGACGCCAAGACTTGATCCCAGGACCCGGGGATCACAACCTGAGCCAAAGGCAGACACTTAACTAAGCCACCCCTCTCAGAACTGTTAAAACAAAAAATAGTCCTAACACAAACAATGGTAAGGATGCAGAGAAACTAGATGACTTACACATTATTGGTGGGAATACAAAACGGTGCATTCCTAGCAGCTTATTTGTAATAGCCAAAAACTGCAAAAACCCCAGATCTATCAATGAATGGTTAAACAAACTATATATATGTTTATATATATATATATATAAATAACATGGAACAATATTCAGGAACAAAAAGGCATGAACCACTTATACAGTAACTTGGATGAATACTCAAGGTGTTATGTGTAGGGACAGAAACGAACCCCACAGGTGACATGTGTGTATCTCCATGTAACATGTCCGAACTGACAGTGGCAGAGCACAGAGGAGTAAAGAGGGTACGGTTATAAAAGGGCAACATGAGAGGTCCTTACGATGATGGAACTATACAGTATTTTGACTACAGTGGCAGATACACACAAGCTACACAAGTGACAAAGTTGTACTGTACTAAATATATACATGCAAACAAATGAAAAGAAGAAAAACTGGAGAAATGTTCCTAAGGCCTGTGATCAACGTCAATATCCTGGATGAGATATTTATTTATTTATTTATTTATTTATTTTTTAAAAGATTTTATTTATTTATTTGAGAGAGAGAGAATGAGAGACAGAGAGCACGAGAGGGAAGAGGATCAGAGGGAGAAGCAGACCCCCAGCCGAGCAGGGAGCCCGATGCGGGACTCGATCCCGGGACTCCAGGATCATGACCTGAGCCGAAGGCAGTCGCTTAACCGACTGAGCCACCCAGGCGCCCCTGGATGGGATATTTATACAATAGTTTTGCAAAATGTTACCATTAGTGAAAATTGGGTAAAGTGTTCCCTGGACTTGTATGTATTGTTTCTTAAAACTGCATGTGAATCTACATTCCTCTCATAAAAATTTCAATTTAAAAAAATAGCAAGATGGTAGATGTTCACCTAAGAACTTACTCCAAATAAAAGCATTAAGACAGAAGGCAGTGATTATCAGACAGGATAAGAAAGCAAGAGTCAACTCTATCCTATAGAAAAAATTCACTTTAAATTACATGACAAATATAGACTAAAGAAAGATGGAATTAGATATACCATGCAAACACTAATCATAAGCTGAAGTGGTTATATTAATATCAAAAAAAAGCGGATTTCAGGACAAGGAATTTTGCCAGGAATGAACAGGAAAATTACAGAATGAAAAAGAAGACGTAACAATCTTAATGTAACTGTACCTAAAGTAAGAGAGCTTCAAGTTGTATGACAAACCGACAATAGAAAAACACAAAGTCACAATTACACCTGGAAACTTCATACCTGTCTCAGGAATTGATAAAACAACTGAAAGGGAAATTAAGCATAGATACGTATAATTTGCAAAACATTATCAACCAACTGACATTTTACAACACCTCACCCAGTGACAGCGGAATACATAATCTTTTCAAGTTCACATGGAACATTCACCAAGAAAAACTTAAGGAAAATCATAAAGATTATATTCTCTGAACACAAACAAGTTAGAAATGAATAGAAAAGTATCTGAAAAAAAATCCCAAATATTTAGAAATCATGTAACAGTTTTCTAAATAACCCATGGCAGGGGTGGGTGGAGAAACCTTAACGTAAATTAGAAAATATTTTTAACTAAATGAAAATGAACACATAACTTTCCAGAATTTCTAGATGCTGGAGTGAAATTCAGAACTTTAAAAGTTTATAATTAAAATGAAAATAGTATCAAAACCAGTGAAAACCCAGCTTTCATTTTAAGAAGTTAAAAAAAGAACTAACCCCATAGTGAATGGAAACATAAAAATAGTAGCAAAGTGAACATAAGTCAATGAAATAAAAAAAGGACAAATAGAGAAAATCAATGAAACCAAAAGCTCATTCTTTTGAAAAACATAATCAGTGAAACTGATAAATTTCCTCCAAACCAATGAAGAGAAAACAAATTTTATCAATGTAAAAACAAAAGAGGGGTGATCAGTACAGATCATACAGACATCATTCTTTATGAATAATGACACAACCGTCTTTAACGCAGAATCTGCAAATCAAACTCAGCAAAATATAAATGATGGACCACAACCAAGTGGATTTTATTCCAGAAATACAAGGTTGTTTAAACATTTAAAAAATATGTAAATGTAATTAATCGTATCAGGAAAATTTAAAAAGGAATCATGGGATTATTAGATTTTGTGCTTAAAAGGCCAAATGACAAAAATCAACATTTATTCATAAAACTCTCAGCAAACTTGAATAAAAAACAACATTCTATACCTGAGAAACCCACAGCTGACATGAAACATGGTAAACGACTCAATGCTGTCCCCTAAGACTGCGAGTAAGGCAAGGATGTCTTTTGTCACCAGTTCTCTTCAGCATTGTAGTGAGAATGCAGTAAAGGCAAAAAAAAAAAAAGAAAGAAAAAAAGAAAAAAAACGTAAACAGCATAAAGATTGAAAAGAAAGAACCAAGTGCAGGAGACATGATCATATACAATTAGAAAATTTTATGGAATCAAAAAGCTACCAAAATGATGTTTATCAAGGTTACAGGAAACAAGGTCAATACACAAGGATCAACTGTATTGCTACAGATTAACAAAGAACTACTGAAAGTGAAATCAGATAAACAATACTACTTATAATGGCATCCAAATCAAGACAGACTTAGGGATAAATCTAACAAAACAATGTCTGTACTCAGGCAATACAAAACGCTGCTGAGAGAAATTAAAGACCTAATTAAACGGTGCGATAGAGCACATTCATGGATCAGAAAAGTCAGTATTAAGATGTCAACTTTCCCCAGACATACAGAATCAATAAAATCCTAAAAGCACTATGAAAGCAGCCTTTGTTTTTTTTTTTTAGAAACCGACAAGTTCATTCTAAAATGTATGTGGAAATGCAAAAGACCTGCAAGGGCCAAAACAGTTCTGGACAAGAGAACAAAGTTGGAGAACTGATACAATTTCATTTAAAGACTTATTAACAAAAAGATATGGGAATAAAGACAATGTAGAGAACCTAAACAGATCAATGGGACAGGAAAAAGGACCCATAGGTAGAAACCACCCCCCGACACACACAAAGACAAATAATCAATTGGATGTCTTAAAAGGTGCCAAGGTAATTCAACGGAGAAAAGATAGTCTTTTCAACAAATGGTGCTGAAAAAACGGAATGTTCAAATGGAATAATATAAATTTTGACCCTTAAAACACTATACACAAAAATATATTCCAAATAGATCATATACCTAATACAGAGCTAAAGCATTTAGAAAACAAGAGGAAAAATCTCTGATACTATTGGGTCTGCAAAGATTTCTTAAAAAAGATTAAAACTGGTAAGCTGGACTTTATCAAAATGAAAAACTTCCACAAATCCACAAACAGGGGGTACAGATTGGGGAAAATATCCAATCAATAAAAAATCTTTATTACTCAAAAATAAGACAAACAACCTACGAAGTGGGCAAACGATTTAAACAGATGCTTCACAAAATAAGATACACAAATGGCCAGTAAGTAAGTGAAAGATGCGTAACATCATTATTTATCAAGGAAATGCAAATGAAAAGCACAGGGAAATGCCACTATGCACATTAAAATGGCTGTATTAAAAAGTAACAATACCAAGTATTGACAAAAATGTGAAATAACTACAACTCTCACACACTGGTGACAGAAATGTAAAATGGAACAACCACTTCAGAGGAGTCTGACATTATATATACTAATCCTACAAACCGAAAAACTTTGCTCCTAAGTATTTACCCGAGAGAATAAAAACATGCCTACATTAAAATGCACATGAAGTTCACTGCAGCTATGTTCATAACAACCAAAAACTGGAAAGAGAATGGATACACTGTAATTAAGCATACAATAAAATATGACTTAATAAAAAACAAAGGAGTTACTGACAGATGCTAAAACATGGATGCATCTCAAAATCATGCTGAATAAAAGACAAGGAAGAGGACATCTTGGATATCTCCATTTATGTGAAATGATATTTTAAAAAATCAGTCTAACCTAGTTACTGAAAGCAGATCATTGGTTGCCAGGGGCCATGGTGGGGGGGCGAGTCCCAGAAGTGACTGGGAAAGGGGAATGAGAAACCCTTCTGGGTAATGGGTGTTGTCTCTCTAAACTGTAGGAGTCATATGTATGAGTATACTCTTATTAAAACTTGAGTTGGTATATTTAACCATATTTAAATTATTGCCCAGAGTTGATTTTTAAAAATTTGGAAACATTATTATTTTAATAACAAAGCTCTTAAATTTTTGAAAATCATAAACAGGAAAATAGACAATATTGTTATAGTCATATATCATGCTTTATTAAAATGCATCAACTAAAGCTAAATATGTCAATATGTATAAATATCAAAACCATGCACCTAAAGACAAAAGCAAGTTGCAAAACATGTGTTCCCACTGATATACAAGCAAAACAATGTTAGACACACACACAGAGAAATACATGTAAAATATTACTGTAAAAGTAATGAGATGTGAGATCAATATTAACGAAATTTAGAAAAGTGCTGAAGGTGGTAGAAGTTATAGGATATGGAATGGATTTGAGGATGGTATGCAGATACTTCAACTATTCTTGTACATTACTTCCAACCTGCAGCAGACACAGCAATGGTTATGATATTCCTCATAACTGGACACACCCCCTGGAAAGGTGGGCTATCACTGGGTCAATAGGCCTGAATTCAAGAAAGTTGAGCTATGATGAGCTTCCTGGAAATTTCAGTTGGGACACAAAGGTCATATGCCCTACAGTACTCTACTTTCATTAACACACTCAATGTTTCTTCTGGTTCCTGAACCTAAGAAGAGGAAGCAGATACGTCCTCCAGACTGTCCCTGGCTGGTGGAAGTGTACATTCTGGTATGAGTCTAGTCCATGGGGAGAACCCCTCGAGTAGACCCCAGGATGAACCAGACCATCAAGCATTCTTTGCAGAGGTAACAGCATAGTTTGGGGACAGACTAATCAAAAACCCATGATGGCTCATGCTAGGGAGGGCCATGGGGTGACATGTGTTTCTCCCAAAGTGAAATCAGAGTCTGAGAAGATTATTCAGTTTATTTGTTCTTTTCAAAAAGCTTCGCATTCCAGTTAATGTTTTTAAAAATGTCTATTTTCAGCTTTATTTCTATTAAAAAATTTGAGATTAGAGAAAAACATAACTTTAAGAATAATATATCTAAAGGACAATTTCTGTCCCTATTTCCTAAAGACATACTTCCTTCAATAAAATCTTCAGATATAATAAAGTCTGAATTTTGTTAAAGTCTGCACATTCAAAACATCTTTATGACTTCCTCCAATATCAATTGTCTTGCTGAACAAAATGGCATTTCTGGATAAAGGCTCAACCACATTTGCTGCATTCTTCGGGTATCTTCCCTATTATTTCCCTGACATATATCGAGTACAACTTGTGTATGAAGGTCTCAAAAAAATACAAGATGTTGACACTTTTTCCCAAGTGTGGTCTGATTGTTATTTATGGCCAAATTCTGGAAGAACATTTTCACTCATCTGTTTGATTGACAGGATTATCTCCTATGTAAGTTCTTTGTTTAATAAGCTCTACTTCATAATAAAAATAATTCCCCATATTTCCTACATGCATTAATAGGGTTTCTTCTACTGTCACTTTTAGTTGTCTTACTTACAACAGATTTTTAAACATTCACCAAATTCAGAGTATTTTCCACTATGAGTATTCTCGTTTACTTTGGAAGATGACTTATGGTAAAAGATTTGCCATTCTTCACATTCATAGGAGTCATGTCTTTTGTGAATTTTCTGTGGTATTTTGAGGTATGAATCACAAGAGAAAGATTTCTCTCACTGCTATATTTACAAATTTTCTTCCCCTGTGTGTAACCTTGGATGTACTGTGATAACTGCTTTCTTGGAGGTTTTCTCACTCTCAATACATTCATAGGGCTTCTCTCTTATGTGTCTTCTCTGATGTACTTTGAGGCCTGAGTTACAACTGAAGGTTTTCCCACAACGATTACATTTATAGGGTTTCTCTCCTGTGTGTGTTCTCTGATGCTTAGTGAGATCTGACTTATGATAGAAAGACTTCCCACATTCGTTACACTTGTAAGGTTTCTCCCCTGTGTGTATTCTCTGATGTACGGTGAGAACGGATTTCTCAGAAAATGACTTCCCACACTCATTACATTCATAGGGCTTCTCACCTGTGTGAGTTCTCTGATGTGATCTGAGGACTGAGCTGCAAGTGAAGGTTTTCCCACACTGATTACAGTGATATGATTTTTCCCCTCTGTGTGTTCGTTTATGTATTGTATAATCTGACTTATGGCAAAAGGTCTTCCCACATTTTTTACACACATAGGGTTTCTCTCCTGTATGAGTTCGCTGGTGTACTGTAAGGTATGAATTCCTAGAGAAGAATTTCCCACATTCCTTACATTCATAAGGTTTCTCACCTGTGTGAGTTCTGTGGTGTTTAGTGAGGTCTGATTTATTGTAGAAGGTTTTTCCACATTCATTACACTTGTAAGGTTTTTCCCCTGTGTGGATCCTCTGATGTACTGTGAGGACTGATTTCTCAGAGAAGGATTTCCCACACTCACTACATTCATATGGTTTCTCCTTTGTGTGAGTTCTCTGATGTACTTTTAGACCTGAGTTGCGACTAAAGGTTTTCCCACACTGATTACATCCATAGGGTTTTCCCCCTATGTGAGTTTTCTCATGTTTAGTGACATCTGACTTGTGACAAAAGGTTTTTCCGCATATCTCACATTCATAGGGCTTCTCCCCTGTGTGAGTTCTCAGATGTACTGTAAGGTAGGACTTTCTAGAGAAGAATTTTCCACATTGATTACACTCATAGGGTTTCTCACCTGTGTGTGTTTTCTGATGTATTGTGAGGACTGAGTTGCTTATGAAGGTTTTTCCACACTGACTACATTCATAGGGCTTCTCCCCTGTGTGAATTCTCTGGTGTACTGTGAGATAGGACTTATGGTAGAAGCTTTTTCTACATTCCTTACATTCATAGGGTTTCTCTCCCGTGTGAGTTCTCTGATGAATTATGAGGTGTGAACTTCTAGAGAAGCATTTCCCACACTCCTTACATTCGTATGGTTTTTCTCCTGTGTGGATTCGCTGATGTAAAGTGAGGAGAGATTTCCGAGAGAAGCATTTCCCACATTCCTTACATTCATAGAGTTTCTCTCTTGTATGTATTTTCTGATGTTTGGTGAGTTTTGACTTTTTGCAGAATGCTTTTCCACATTTATTACATTCACAGACTTTGTCTCCTATGTATGTTCTCTGAGTTACATTAAGAACTGACTTCTCCCAGAAAGGTTCTCCCAAGTTGTTATATTCAAATATTCTCTCTCCTGTGTCAGGAAAGTCTGATCTCCCATTGAAATTATCCACTCTTTCAATATACTCATGACCTTTCACCTCTAAATGAACTCTGTGTTCCAAGAGAGATGACTTCTCAAAAGTTTTAGCATATTCATGAAACTCATAAGGATTTTCTGTTCTTTGTGCCATCTTACGGACCATGAGGGCTGAATCATTACAGAAAGTTTTATCAGATTCATTATGTTCACAAGGACTCTGTCCTACATGAGCTTGGTTATATGGGATGACAACTGCCTTCTCATGGAAAGCTTTCCCACATTCCTTATATTCCTTATCGCTTTGAATAAAGGATTGCTCTATATTTTTAATTCTCTGATATGGGATGAAATCTTCATTATGACTGAGGTATTTTCCATTTTGAATGAATTCACAAGGTTTCTCTCCCATTTGAGTTTGTTCATGGTTAATATGAAGGAGCAATTTCCCATATGTATTGAGATCAATAGGCTTCTTACTTAAATAGTTTTTCTTATTAATAATTAATTCTGAAATACATTTCAAATTCATACCACACGAGTCACACCTACAGGGTATTTTTATGGAAGGAACTGTGTCTGTGCTGAAATTAAAAATGCTTCCTAATACATTACCTCTGTGCATAGTCAGTGTTTTGTTGTTGATAAATGGAGGCTGGCAGAAATGTCTGTCCTGGGTTTCTTGATTCTTTTCTAGTTGGTTATCAACTTTGCAGACTTCTAGAAATGAGAAAAACAAACAAACCATAAGCCATGAATCGTATCATAATTATGATGAAATTACACTTAAAACAAATGCCCTTTTACATCACTGGCTTGGTTTTGTGAAATAAGAGTGATCCAAATAGTCATACTGCCCCATCCTTTTGGATTAAAAAAAAATAAAACCTGACAGGGTGGAAAAGGGGGATAGAAACTTAGAACACACACATCTACATTTGGCAATTTTCAAAGACATATTTCAAGACTTAATATACACATTAGAAATAAATAAAAAGCATGGTGAAGAAAACAGACTTGGAAAAAAAATGGCTCATCTAGGAAGGGGAAATGCAGAAAACTAGAGAGGCCATGAAACTTAGTAGATAAGAGTGCCCTAAAGAAATAGAGGAACAATTTGATATTTTGAAGGATCAGACTTTACATAATTTTCCTCATACTTACATTAGTGCAGCTAAATTCTCTCTAAACTTTACATGTTTACAGTTTCATTCTCCTCCTTTTAAAATTACTTCTGTTTTGTTATATGTTAATTTAGTATACTGTTAATATCAAATTAAATTTCTGAAAGCACTGATTTCTTTGTGCTTGTGAATAGAGTCCTGTAATGTGGTTTCTAATTTTCCCTCTACTCATGTTACTTATAAAAAATACAAATGTCTACCAGGAAAAGTAAAATCAAAAAGATGAAAACAAGACTGAAAGATGACCAAACCCAACAGTTGTTTTAGTTGTGGTATAGTCAAACTTATTTTGTCAGATATGCTACCACCAGATGCTAATTTTTCCCCACTGTAAACTTGCTCTGACATAATAATTTTTTTCTTTTACACCCAGATTTCTACATTTCGTGGGTTGATTTATAACCATGGAAGACCTGACCTAAAACATTCAATGATATATTTATTTACCCTAAGAATTCTCAGCTATACTTCACTTTACCTTCTTGCTCAGTACATACAACGTAACAATGATGACCCTATTAAAAAACCTATTCAGGGCGCCTGGGTGACTCAGTCATTAAGCGGCTGCCTTCAGCTCAGGTCATAATCCCAAGGTCCTGGGATCGAGTCCCGCATCAGACTCCCTGCTTGGTGGGAAGCCTGCTTCTCCCTCTCCCACTCCCCTTGCTTGTGTTCCTGCTCTCGCTATCTCTGTGTCAAGTAAATAAAATCTTTAAAAAAAAAAAAAAAAAAAAACCTATTCAAAGTCCATTGTCTCCAAGCACCATCAGGAGCAAACACACTGCAGTTATAATTTCGGGGGCGGGGGGGAATTTGTCCCCAACCACATACATGTTAGATACTCAAGTGATCACTTCACTAGTTCATAATAAATGTCTTCTTTCTAGGAATGCCAGACTATTAACTTGCCAAAAATCATTCAAGTTCAACCAAGACTTTTCACTCAGCTGGTTTACATTCCCATTTTGGATTTGCTCAGAACTTCACTCTTTAGGAAAATGACACTGTCTCATAATAAGTCTTCACAAACATCTCTACCATTTCGAGTCCTACTTACATTGAAATTTAAAATTAATCACATTCTATACATCTCATTCTATCAGAATGTTGGATAATACCCCCTTTAAACATAAACATACCCTGTTAACTGCTGAAATTTGAAATACTCAGTAGTCTTTTTTTCTTTTCCCAACTACAACCTATGGTGTCAGAAGTATTTATATCTGATTTCCTCTGAATACATCTGAGTGGACATGAAAGTAATGGTCCTTAACAAGTGGTGTGCTTTTTCAAAACAAAGTTCAAGCTTTCTACAAATCTGTAATTTTGAACAAGAATCTACAGGTTTGGGGCACCTGGGTGGCTGAGTCGTTAAGCGTCTGCCTTTGGCTCAGGTCATGATCCCAGGGTCCTGGGATCGAGCCCCACATTGGGCTTCCTGCTGGGCAGGGGGCCTGCTTCTCCCTGTCCCTCTACCCACTGCTACCCCTGCTTGTGCTGTCTGTCAAATAAATAAATAAAATCTTTAAAAAAAAAAAAAAAAAAAAGAATCTACAGGTTTATAACCCAACATGTGCATTTAGAAATTAATTCCTTGTAGTATTTTCTGAATATAAAGGTTCTCGCACTCATCAAGAGGCACAGTTAATGAATTAAGTAATGATCCAATATCCATTATATGTTATATGACAAAATAAGATATGCTTTCTTTGAAGAAATTATAATCCAGTAATAGCTTCTTCATTCAACATCCATACACTATCAGGAATCAGATTCCATACTAGATAATGTAAATCAAAGCAAGGAAGGGACATTTTACAAAAGCTGTGGAAAGCTGAGCTTAAATTTAAAAATGTGCTTAAAAACAATGACAATGCTATTAACAATAGGAAAAGTTAACAGGAAAAGTAACCATTACCATGAGCCAAGCACTGTTCCATGTACTTTTCGTGTATTAATTCACAAGAATCCCCAAGTATGTTAGGAATGAAATGTGGACTTATATGGCAGGAAAGCATTATCTGTGGGTAATCCTAGGAATAAGGATTAAATGGGAGTTTAGCACCAGTTCTGTGCCACAGAGATGAGATGTAGTCATATTTAAGGGTTACTGGAACACCTGGGTGGCTGAGTTGGTTAAGTGTTCAACTCTTGGGATTCAGCTCAGGTTGTGATCTCAGGGTTGTGAGATTGAGCCCTGCTAGGGCTCCATGCTCAGCACAGAGTCTGCTTGAGATTCTCTCTCTCCCTCTTCTGCTGCACCACCCCACTCATGTGTGTTTGCTCTTAATAAATAAATCTTTTAAAAAAAGGTAAAAAAATATTAAGGGTCATTAAATGAGAAAAACGTAAATTTGCTATATTACGTATTGGGGAAAATACAACTCAAGATATTAACATGATAAATTAGATGCTTTGTGGGGCAAAGTGTAATTGCATTTAGGAATTAGAACAAAGAGTAAAACAGAATGCCCAAGTGCTTTGGTGGTATCAGTGCAAAGTGAGAATATAAAAAGAATTTTTTAAAGTTTACAAAAATATAACAATAGTGACCTAACACTAGTAAGAAAGGAAGACAGAAAAATAAAATGATACTAAGTTACAAGAGAAGACTCATAGAAGGTAACAAATGAAGCAGGGAAAATTTATGATTTGTGAATGCTCATTGTGATATTACTTCTTGCCACATTGAAGGGATCAGGATATCCTGTATATTCTGTATATGGGCAGGTATATAACACTGAATGTCAAGTGGGTAAAAGATGCTAAAAATATAATATGTAGTTAGTAGAATAAATGAAAACCTATTATCTTAGCTATAGCAAGGTATTATTATATTTTGAAGATCCAATTTGACAATTTGTACTTTAACAGGTAAATGTAGTCTGTGTCCATTTATGATTACTGAAAAAAATTCAAGTCGTCTCTCACATTTCACTTGGTACTTTATATTTGTCACAATTTTACTATTGATTCTATTGTACTTTTCTTCCTTCTTTTTGAAATAATTTCGTATCTTTTCCATTTTCTCTTCTTTACAACTTTAGAAGTTATACACACCTGTTTCTCAGCTTTAAGTGGCTATCCATCACATCATACCATGAATATTTAACCTAAAATCTGGAGTAATTCAGTATCTTAAACCTCTTTTCCTGAAGAACGGAAGCATCAAACTCAATTTGATCACCTCTCACCTCATTTACATGCAGTTATTGCTTTGTGTACATGTTTTTTTAGCTATACACATTAATATCATGTCACTTTATATACCTACTGTTCAGATTTACCTCTATGTTTTGTCATATCTTACCACTTACCACTCCTTCTCTAATCTCAAGCATTCTTTTGGGTTTCATTTTCTCTTTTCCTGTAGTATTTCCATTAGAATTTTACAATGAAATTACATAATTAAAGGTACAGCTTCTATAATTTATTTCATTATCAACCCAGATTTTATGATCCGCTCTGACACGAACTCTCCTGTTGACAAAACCCTGGTTAGTGTCCTCTGAGCCCTATTCTCAACTAGGCCTTGACTAGGTCTTCCAGGTCTATCAGGGCTGAGCTCAGTTTTAGCAAGAATCTTTTAAGTCGGTCTAGTGACAATCCCCTCACCCTTGATATCTGATCAAGTTCCTTATACCCTGCCCCTGATGTATTAGTGCCTGGTCTGCATTCAGCAAGAATCCCCCTACAGGGGCGCCTGGGTGGCTCAGTTGGTTGGGCGACTGCCTCCGGCTCAGGTCATGATCCTGGAGTCCCGGGATCGAATCCCACATCGGGCTCCCTGCTCGGCAGGGAGTCTGCTTCCCCTCTGACCCTCCCCCCTCTCATGCTCTCTTTCTCTCTCTCTCTCATTCTCTCTCTCAAATAAATAAAATCTTTAAAAAAAAAAAAAAGAATCCCCCTACAGTTGATATTTCTCTTAGTAATCTTCTATCCAGTGATTCCCCCGACTCTGTAAGTCCCCAGCTGTCTTAGCAGTATTTGGAGTTGAGTTCAGCTTTACCGAAACTTCTCACCTCCTATTCCAACAGCTACTGAATAAAATCTTTATCTATCACTGTTAGCTGGTGGCTGGCTTTATTTCTCATTGAACAGCATGAGCTCAGTTGACTGCTGGAAGAGAAATATGAGTAAAGAGATAAACCCTCTGTGACACAGGCTTGGATGGGCAGCCCAAAGCTGAAAATGGAGCACAGACACTGAGGAAATTCTCCTGATATGACAGACCCAAGAACTAGGGAACAGTATCAAATACAGCCACACATAAGTAACTGGAGTCCCAAGAAAAAATAAAGGATGAAATACATCAAACCACACATTTAGGAAACTGAGAAAACAACAAGAAAAATACCCAGGAAACCCCCCAAAAACAAATCAAAGGTAAACCTGGAAACATCAGAATTGAACAGCTGAAAACCAAAGATGAAAAGAAAATCTTGAAGGCAGTAAGAGAAAACAGAATATAAATACAGAAGAACAAAGATTTAAAAATCAGAGGAGGAAGTAAGTATGTAACCCAGAAGACAGTGAAGTGAATCAAGTATGGACAGAAAAGAGCGTCGATCCAGATTTCCGTAACTAGAGAAAACATCCTGCACAAATGAAGACCTGTAGGCAGAAAGAGCTGCTGCCTTGTGGGGTTTGAAGTAAAATACCACATAGAAAGGGAGGGAGGAACATAAGTGTATTGTTATAACATTGCACAGCCTCATATAAAATAGTATGACGTCGTTTGAAATCAGACTGATAAACTGAAGATATCGTATTCCATAGGGCAACCACTTAAGTGGTTACAGTATTCCCATTAAAAAATAAGAGGTTTCCACATTAGTTAAAAAAGATGCAACCATATGTTATCTATAGGAAATCCACTCTAAATATAAATAGATTAAAAATAAAAAGATGGCAAAAGATGTACCATGTAGACATTACAAAAAAGCTGAAGGGACTATTTATGCTTTTTCTTTTTTTGCCTCCAGGACTTCTGACTATAAACTGTAGGTTCCCATGACTAGCCATCCGACCTCAGATTTGATAATTCACTAGAACAGCTCAGAAAACCCAGAAAAACAATTTACTTATATATTACTAGTTTATTATAAAGGATTCAACTCTGGAACAGCCAAATAGAAGAGATATATAAGTGAAGTTTGGGGATGTGTGTGGCGTGTGGAACTCCCATGCCCTCTCTTGGGCACACCACTCAAAGCTCCCCTCACTCTATTGTTTAGAGGCTCTTATGGAGGTTTCACTACCTAGGCTTGATTGATTAAATCACTGGCCACTGCTGGTGGCCACCCCCAGGACTTAAGTGATCTAGCAGCCCCAGCCACCAGTTACCTCAGTATACAAAAGACACTCTTTTCACGCCAGAGAATCCAAGGGTTTTAGGAACTGTGTGCCAGGAATCACGAGCAAAGATTAAAAAAAAAAAAAAAATTTTTTTTTTTTGCTATATTATTGTCTCTCTCACTACTAAAAACTGCAATGGACCCCCACTTTTTTTAAACGAAATTCAAATTTTGCAGCATGGCCTAGAACTTCAAGATCAAGCTTATGCTGATGTCTCCAACTTTCTTTCATGCCGTCGCTCACTGTGCTTGCCATGCTAGAAACACACTAGCCATCTTGCTATTGATTGAATGAGTCTAGTGTGTTCCTGCCCAGGGCATTCCTGCCTCTCTCAGGAATGCTCTTCTCACAGGTCTTTGCTGTCAAGATTTTTCATATAATTTAGGTTCTTTTCAAATATAATCTTGAAGAGGCTCCCTTGGCCACTTGGCTGAAACAGTCCACTTATCCCCCATCACATCATCTCATTTTCTTGTCTTTAAAACCCTTCATAGCATTCAGCATGACCTGAAATTATAAGATTAATTTATTTGCATCCTTTCTTCCTCTGTGGTCCTTACCTCTACATCTCCCTCCTCAATCTAAGCTCCACAAAAGCAGAGTGCTTGACTTTCTTATTCATTGACGTATCCCAAGGTTTTAGGAGGGCATCAGTTAAATGTTGGTTAAAAGTATAAACATCCCAAATGCCTATTTTTAGCAAGGCACTGTGTATTTATATCTTGCCTCATCTGATGCTCACAAATATCGTGACAAAGGTCTTATTATCCAAATTTACAATGAAGAAACAGGCTCATAGAGGTTAAGTGACTTGTCTAAGCCAATAAATGGTTTAGCTAGGATTTGTGGACTAGCTGTACTAATATCAAAGTAGGCTTCAGAACAAAAAAGTTCTACTAGAAATAGAGACATCATCATAAAGGAGTCAATTCGTCAAGAGAACATAAAGATCCTAATATTTATACACTTAATAGTTCTTTAAATTGATAAAGCAAAAACCAATAGAACCGAAAGGAGAAATAACCACAAAATTATAGCTGCAGACTTCAACACTACCTCTCATTGTTTCACTGACAAAGCTTTTGGGGATATTTTCCCATTAGCCCTGTGATTTTCAGTACACTATTTTATATGGAGCTGTGATTTTTTTCTTTTTTAGGAATACACACATCATGTTATAACAGAATTCACTCTATTTGTATTCCTTCTTTCCTCTCCATTTGTTTTTGGCTTCCTTTTATCTATATAGATATATAGCCTTTCTGTGTTGCCCAGATTTGCAACTGGTACACTCTCTTCTGTCATGTGGCTCCCACATTTGCTTTAAAATTAGTTCTTTGGGGGCGCCAGGGTGGCACAGTCGGTTGACTGTCTGACTTTTGGTTTCGGCTCTGGTCGTGATCCCAGGGTTGTAAGATCAAGCCCTTCGTCGGGCTCCACGCTCAGTGCGGGGTCTGCTTGTTTCTCTCTCCCTCTCCCCACCATGCTCACTCTCTCTTTCTCAGATAAATCTTTAAAAAAAATTAAAAAACAAAATTAGTTCTTCAGTTAAATTCAGAGCCCACTACCAGCCTTTTTACCATCCTTTTTTATGTCATTCCTTGGTTACCTGATATTCATTCTCTAGAGGCTTCTAGGAACAAAGATCCTAGAGTTCTTGTCTATTCAGAAAAGATCTGCTATCTTTGTTAAAGAATATCTTCTTAACTGGGCATAATATTCTCAATGTGACACCTTGAGGATTTTGTAGAAACTGCTCTTCTGACTCTTAGCTACAGATTTTACTTATGGAGAAGTCTGAGGCTATTTGGACTTTCTCTTTTATTGGCCGGTTGTCAAAATGACTGTTTTTTGAAATCTAGTGCCTTTATTAGAATATATCCTAATGTTGGGGCGCCTGGGTGGCTCAGTCGGTTAAGCGTCTGCCTTCGGCTCAGGTCATGATCCCAGGGTCCTGGGATCAAGCCCCGCATCAGGCTCCCTGCTCGGCGGGGAGCCTGCTTCTCCCTCTCTCTCTGCTGCTCCCCCTGCTTGTGCTCTATCCCCCTCTCTCTCTCAAATAAATAATAAAATCTTAAAAAAAAAAATTAAAAAAAAAAAAAAGAATATATCCTAATGTTGACAAGGACTGGCTCTTTTATATAGATTCAATCATATATCTCTTCCCTCACAAAAAGTGTTCTTGAAATATTTTAAATATCCTATTTCTTTTCCTTTCTATTTTGGGGAATGAATTCTCTGTATGGTATGTTTGTGAACTCTCTTTTTAATGTAATCTTCAAAATTTATTTCATTTTCTTCTTACCTTTCTGAACAGAAATTTGACAGTACCTATTCTTCCTTGGGATTTCCCCAATTTGCTTTCTTTACTGTGATTATATTTTCTGTTCTCTTTTCTGAATTTGACACCCACCATGTGTTTGCTACTATTCCCTTATTAATATCTTTCTTAAATTCTTGTATCACAGAGATAATTAATTCAATTAGTTCACCCTTTGGAAATTCATGATTTAATATTTGGTCACATAATTTATCTACTTTATGACTACTTTGATCAGATAACAATTCTATCACCAACTAGCTTTCTTCCCGATCTTTTCTACCCCTTTTTCTTTCAATAGTTTTATATGCATTTTGTGCTGGTTCCTTTTCCATTACTCGGGCTCAAAGGATGTGAGCTTTTTAAGGAACAGCACACTGCAAAAGGTTTACTTGGGAGAGGGAATAGAGTCATGTCTTAGGCTAGTGAGATAATTCATTATGAACAAGTGTTTTGCACATTTACTGGTCTCAGTTTATAGATCAACCAGGATGTGCCTTCCTTCCTCGCCAGAGTAGCCTCGACAATGGCTTGCTCTCTTGGTAATGACTGAGTCAGGTCACTGGTGCTGGTGTTGCTGCAGCTCCAAATTGAGGAAAACCGAGTGTTGAGCTGACTTCACAGAAACTACAAGCTCAAGAGGCTGAACTGGGCCCATGGAGGCCCCGACTTCCCCAGCATCTGCCTAGACAAACTGATGCAATCCAGGAAAGAAAGGTAGTTAAAACTCTACAGAACAGTTTCATCTCATGAGAGAGAGGAATAAGACAAAAGATACTATCCTTTCCCTTCCACCTTTCTGACATGCTGCTCTGGCACACAGTGGTTCACATTAAGACTCAGAAAAGATCCTGCTACTCTGAGCAATCAGATGTGCTAATGACAGAGCTATAGTTAACGAGGTAATCACCCCCTGGAGCCATCCCCTCCTTCTAATCAGCCTTAACTCCCCACCCCCGCTTCCCTCATTTTTGTAGAAGGTCTGCACATCCTGACCAATTGTTATCAAATACGTTTTTGCTTCAAATTCTCTGTCCTAGGAGTACCCACTAAGATAGCATATAAGATTATTTCTGCACATTTAGGGGTCTGTTAAGTGGTTTTCCCTCATGTTCAGTCTCTCTTGCACCGTCACAGAAATAGAGAAAATAGTTCAGAAACTGAAAAATACGGTTTGTGCTTCTACGCTTTACTACGTCTGCTTTGCAGAACGAAACTGTCACGAAGGGAACTCAGCCATCTAGTTCACGGCACTGTTGTTCATCAAAGTTTTAGGTTTCACGCCTCAGAGGATGTACTCTGCTCATGAAAAGTGCACTGCCGGTCCCTGTGAGCATCAGAAATGCTTTTGTTTTCTACCCACCTGCTGATATATACACTCCTTGATCCTTTCATCCACTTTGCTGCGTTTACATTTGTATTGATTTGGGATTTCAGATATCCACTAGTGTCATATAATGAAGCTTGTCTTGCTCACTTTCCTTAATGCTTCTGGATGATTTGTGGGCAGAGAAAGAAAATGCTGACTTTATATATTCTTCAAGAAGTTCATTTTGTCTTTGCAAACTGTCTTAACTTGGCTACAGGACACCACATTCTCTGTTTCCACCTTATCCCCAAACTGCTTCTTCTCTCTTTGCTGAGTCTTTTCATTTTCATGACTTCTGAACATTAGTATCCCAGGGGATAGCCTTCAGACCTCTCAAATCTGTTCACTCTTAACTTTAAGGAGAGGTGGTTACCTGATCCCTTAGCTTCAAATACTAAATTTAAAAACGTTAAATACTACCATAAGTTGATAATTTCCAAATAAATATCTCCAACCTGGGGTCTTCCCTAAATTACCTCTGCTCATACAGCCAAATACTTATTCCCATGTAAACCTGTGTATTTTATAATCACCTGAAATTTGGTATGTGCAATCTAAACTCCTAATGACCCCTCTAAAACTGTTTCTTTCCAGTATCCCACATCTCAGGAACTGGTACCCATTCATCTGACTGCTCTGGATGAAATCCCTGGAGTGTTCTTGACTGCTTTCTTTCTCTCACATTCCTTAACCAACTCACAGCAGATCTTAGAGGTCCCATCTTCAAAACAGATACAGAAGCCAATCACTTTTAATCTTCTTCACCACTTCCAACCAAGGGTAAGCAATCATCACCTTTTCATAGACTGAAATACCGTCCTGATGGTCTCACTTTCATTCCTCTGCCCCAATAGTATTTTCTTTGCCCAGCAGCCAGAGAGAAAATTTAAAAGATAAATAAGCATATGTCACTTATATTAGGTAAAATCATACAAATGGCTTCTCACTTCACTCAGAGTAAAATCAAAGTCTTTATCACACCCCAAATGGCCCTACATAATCTGAGCTCCATTACCTCTACAATGCCAACTCTTACCATGCTCTGCTCACTCCTCTCCCCCAATCCACACTGATACTTGTGTGTCCTCAAAAACACAAAGTACATTCCTGCCTTGGTGGACTGACATTTAGTGTCACCTCTGCCATCAAGACTGCCCATGATGTTCACCCTCATTTCATTCAAGTTGATATCATCAAAATGCCTTCCTGAAGTTCCTTTTCTCAAGTATTCCATTTCATTATTTTCAATCTATAACTTCCTTGCTATTTTATTGACATGTTATGTGTACAGTATGTGTATGTATGTGCTGTTGTTTATTTCTTATCTTTCCCTATCAGAATGTAAGCTCCATGAGGTCAGGAACAAATTTAGTTTGCTGATGTGTTTCAGCACCTAAAACCTGAGTGAGGCACAGGAGGTACTCAGTATTTGTTTAATGTGAAAATGAACATATAAACAAACACGTGAGAATAAAAACAATTTATACCATGTCACCTGGTATCCATCTGCTTAATACGTACTAACTCACCTGGGTAGCTCTGGCTTGGGGACTCTTCCTCTACTATCCATGGCTGCTCTCCTTGCTCCAACTTCAAGATCACTTCTGGTTTAGGGATGCAACACCCTGAAATTGGGAAATGACATGGGAAATGGGCTAGGCTCATAGGCTTCAGGGCCCTTGAAGAAGACAGAAAATGAGTCTTCAGGGGCCAATTACAATGTTTCGTTGAAGAAGAAAACATTCTTTATGGTGTTTCAATAATCCTTCTGCTTAATACTTGAATCTCAAGCCTAAATATCATTAAACTCTACAAAGCTTCTACAGGTGTCAAACCAAGAAAGGAAGTGCATACTAGGAGTCTACATGGAAAACAATCCCTACCCACTGAGACAAGGTGGCTGTAGTTCTCCAGCATCACATCCCTGTACAGGATCCTCTGAGCAGGGTCCAGGTGCTGCCACTCCTCCTGGGTGAAGCCCACAGTCACATCCTCAAATGATAAGGATCCCTGAAACAGCACATTTGTGTTCAAATGTAAGTAATCACAATTGGAAGACATGGAAAAGCTGTCGGAGAATTGTTACGGAGTTTACTATCCACAAGTAGAAAATGTGTCCTGGCACACCTACTTTTGCACTTGGTTGGAGGAGAAAGCATGAGACATTCCTCACCACTGTGATAAGTTACTGATGTCCCACCATGTGCCTACATGCCATAAAGAACTCTCCTACCTTGAGAATCTGAAAACCAATAAAACCATGTCACTGTTCTCAAGGAGCATATAATCTGACAGACAGAAACATTAAGCATCCAACTACCATGTAGCATATCATCCTACTAGAGTAAAAACATGTGCAAAGTAGAGTGAGGTTACAGAGGGGAGAAAAGTTCTATTCTTGCTATTAGGGTGGGTTTCACTGATAACAGAGTATCATTCATGAACCTGGGGCAACAGCATAACCACGTACACATCTAAAATATGTAGTTAAGGGGCGCCTGGGTGGCTCAGTCATTAAGCGTCTGCCTTCGGCTCAGGTCATGATCCCAGGGTCCTGGGATCGAGCCCCGCATCGGGCTCCCTGCTCGGTGGGAAGCCTGCTTATCTCTCTCCCACTCCACCTGCTTGTGTTCCCTCTCTCACTGTGTCTCTCTCTCTGTTAAATAAATAAAATCTTTAAAAAAAAAAAAAATAAATAAAATAAAATAAAATAAAATAAAATAAAATATGTAGTTAAGGGGTGCCCAGGTGGCTCAGGCGGTTAAGTGTCTGCCTTTGGCTCAGGTCATGATCTCAGGGTCCTGGGATCGAGCCCCGCATCAGGGTCCCTGCTCAGCGGGGAGTCTGCTTCTCCCTCTCCCACTCCCTCTGTCTGTGTGTGCTCTCTCTCTGTGTCAAATAAATACATAAAATCTTTTTTAAAAAAAATGTAGTTAAAGGAGTAAGTGAACACAGAGGAAAAGTACTGTTGGGACTATGTTCACATAAAGAGCTATAGTAGTCTTCAGGGAATATGTTATTGAGTAATTCTGGACATAACTCCTATAGAATAGGGTGTCCAAAATGGTTGGTTACTGTTCCATCTAGGAAACCTTTTTTCATAAATAGTAAACTTATAATGTCAATCTATATATTAAATTGCTTTGTTATTATTTTTCCTAAGTCACTTTTATTTTTTTCAACTGAATAAATTTGGCATGTAACATTGTGTAACTCTGATATGCTTATAAAATGATTGCCAATGTAGCTATATTTATCACATTACATAATTATAGTAAAATATTACTATCTATATCCATTTCACTGTACGTTAGATTTCTTCATTCTTCTTTTTATGGATTAAAATAAACCTAGGGAGACACCTGAATATTTTCTTCCCATAACTGAACAGACTGTCTTGTACAGTTCGTAGGTTTTATACCACCCACTTATGAGATGACCACTGTGGAAAATATTGCAAGCAGACACAGAGACATATCATTCCCAGGTTATCAAAACAAAAATCAATACTCATGCCATATAGTAAAAATTGGTTAATAGGAAAAAGAATAGACTACTATCCAGAAATGTATAAAGTATTATTGAGAAAAAAACAAAGAATACCTAAATAAATAGAGGAATGCACTATATTCATGGTTTGGACAATTCAGTATTACAAAAAATCTCATTTCTCCACAAATTGGCCTATAAATTCAAGACAATCAGAATTAAAATCTTAGCAGGTATTTTTGTGGAAAATGGTAAGTTGATTCTCAAACTTACATAGAAACTTAAATGGCCAAGAATAACCAAAGCCATCTTGGAGAACAGAATGAATAAACTCACACTAATTATGGTAGGCAAAATCTCAGATTAACTCCAATGGATCCAACACCTTAATATAAACTCCTTTTAAGTGGAAGAGACTTATGTCCCTGTGATTATGTTACATTTTATGGCAAAATAGATTTTGCAAGTATAATTAAGATCCCTTAATCAGCTGACTTCGGTCTACAAGGGAGACTGACTTGGGTGGGCCTGACCTAACCATGTGTCTTTTAAAGAATGTAGAATATCAGACTCTTCTACTGACCTCAAAGAAGAAGCAAGCTACTGTGAGTTCTACAGCTGTGCAGAAATAATTTCTGCCACATATGTACAGATGGGAACCCAACCAAGCCTTAGATAAGGAGTCCCAGGCAACACCTTGACTGCAGCTTTAATGCCTAAGAGAACCTAGCTAACCTATTCCTAGACACCTGATCCACAAAAACTGTGAGATAATAAATTTGTGTGGTTCTTACCTGTAAAATTTGAGGTAACTTATTATGAAGTAAAAAACTGATGTACTAGTGTATATAAAGATTTATTCTGAAGTTAGAGTAATTTGCCAGAGTGTGCTATCAGTAAAAGAATAAACTGAAAGATCAATGGAACTAAATTTGTAGTCTAGAAACTGGACATGCATGGACACCTGGTTTATAAAAAAAAAAAAAAAAGTGTTACAGTAGGGCAGTTAGAAAAGGACATTAAAACAAAAAACAATTTTGATCTCAATCTCACATAATATGCGAAAATCAAGTCCAGATGGATTATAGGTTAAAATGTGATCAGTAAAACTTCCAGAAGGTAACACAAAAAACTATCTTCACAATCTGTAGACAAGCAAAAAAATTTTAAGCAAGACACCAAAAGCACTAACCATAAAGGAAAAGAATGAAACAAATTGCATGACATTAAAATTAAGAACTTCTACTTATCAAAAGGAAACCATTAATTAAAAAAAAGCAAATCAGGGGCGCCTGGGTGGCTCAGTTGGTTAAGTGACTGCCTTCGGCTCAGGTCATGATCCCAGGGTCCTGGGATCGAGCCCCGCATCGGGCTCCCTGCTCCTTGGGGAGCCTGCTTCTCCCTCTCCCTCGGTCTGCTACTCCCCCTGCTTGTGCTCTCTCTCTCTCTGTCAAGTAAGTAAATAAAATCTTAAAAATAAAATAAAATAAATAAAGTAAATCAGCAGGAAATTTTAGCAACATATTGAAATGATAAAGAGATTATATCCAGAATATATAAAATACTTCTAAAATCAATATGAGCAACACAATCTAATGGAAAAATGGGAAAAGGACCTAACAATGACTTCACAAGAGAAAAGACCCATGGCCAATAAACATGGTAAAAGGTGCTCAACCTAAACAGTCAACCACTGGATGAAAGGTCACTGGGAATAAGAACATTCACATTGTCTCCAAGTTTCACCCGACAGATTATTAGTTTACAAAAAGGGAAAAGAAAATCTACTCTTCAAGTGGAGATATCTGGTGGTATTATCAATAATGGTACAGTCAGACCATATAAAAAGCATACAATAGGGGTGCCTGGGTGGCTCAGTCGGTTAAGCGTCTGCCTTCTGCTCGGGTCATGATCCCAGGGTCCTGGGTTTCGAGCCCACATCAGGCGCTCTGCTCAGCAGGGAATCTGCTCCTACCTCTCCCTCTCACCCCGATCGTACTCTCTCTCAAATAAATAAATAAATAAATAAGCATCCAATAAATGAGCCTAATAAAAATATATATTCTGAATCTAATCATGAGGAAAAACAGATCAGTCAACACAGACGTGGGGGCATTCTACAATCATGCTTCTCAACGTGGCTGCACACTGCCAGGTGTTACCCCCAGAGTTTCTGACCTAACTGGTATGAAGTGTAGTCTCAGTACAGGAATATTCAAAGAGTTTCAGATGATTCTAAAGCACAGTTAAGTACAAGGAAACTATTTAACAAGACATGTGACCAGTACTTAAAAAAGAAAAATCCATAATATGAAAGAATACAAGGGCATGATCTTTGATTGGATCCTAAACCCAACATAGTTTAAAGGACACTTTGGGTACAAATAGGGGTATATCACAAATAAAGAAAATATGTGAGGAAAATGCTTGTATTTTTTAACTTTGTAAAATATAAAAGTTGAAGTAAAAATATTAAGGCATGAAGTTGTAACAAAAAATGAACAAAACCTACATAAAGAAAACTATGAAAGCATTCCTTTTAAAAACTACATTTAAAGAAACTGAAAGCTAGCCCATTTTCTCACATAGGAAATGTTAGCATCAAGATTTTGATTCATGAATTAATAGAGCAATTTAATGCAGTCTCAAAAAAAACACCATCAAGCTTCTAACCTGGAATAAGGCAAGTTGATTATATATTTGAACTGGAAGAAAAGCAAGGTAAGCCAAGAAAAACCTGAAAAAAAGAGCAACGAGGACAGCTAATCTACCAGACAGTACCAGACATAAACATAAAGCTCCTATAAATAAAATAAATTGGTACAGACACATAAATAGAAAGACGTATCAATGGAAATAGACTAAAATGCATCTGAAACTTAGTAAATGACAGTATCATAAAGTAGGAAAAAGAATCTTTCACTAAGAGAGTGGTAGGATAATTTAATAGGTTAAGAAAGATAAAACAGGATCCATTCTCATCTATACATCAGGACAACTGCAAATGGATCAGTTAAGCTTAAATGTAAAAAAAAAAAAAAGGGGGGGGCTATGTAAGTACTAGAAGAAAACATGGGTGAGTTCCGCCATAACTTAAGAAAGAATAAAACTTTCCTAACCATATCTAAAAATCTAGATGCAGAGCCCACATAGCTCAGTCAGTAGAGCATCAGACTTTTAAAAATCCAGATGCAATAAAGTACTGATAAGATCTGACGACATAAAATTATAAAACAACCAAACAAATCCTCTGCAGAATTAAATAAAATAAAACCCAAAGAAAAGTGACAAGAAAAATGACAACCCAGAAGTAAGTATTTGCAACTTACATGACAAAGAAAGGGTTAGTACCCCTATATAAAGAGTTCCTAAAAAGGAAAAAACCAATAATCCTCTAAATATGGGCAAGAACTGTGAAACAAAAACTCACAGGAAGAGAAATGCAAATGGCATTAAACTTATAAAATCAAGCTTACCCTTTAAAAAGAAAAATGTAAATAAAAATTATACTGGGGGGACCTGGGTGGCTCAGTCGTTAAGCGTCTGCCTTCGGCTCAGGTCATGATCCCGGGGTCCTGGGATCGAGCCCCGCATCGGGCTCCCTGCTCCGCGGGGAAGCCTGCTTCTCCCTCTCCCACTCCCCCTGCTTGTGTTCCCTCTCTCGCTATATCTCTCTCTGTCAAATAAATAAAATCTTTAAAAAAAAAAAAAATTATACTGAACCTTTGCAGCAAACTAATGCAAAGAGTAACCACCAACGTAATAAAATCTGGTTTACGACTTCCAAACCAGCAGAGGGTAAAATGTGGAATAAAAGAGAATAAACAATTAAAAAAAAAATTATACTGAACCATTTCACTCCTATTGGACTGGAAGAAATCCAAAAGTTTAACAGCACACATACTTAATTTGTTATAGGCATAAAAGCATCCTCATATCCCGTGCAGAATGCAAAGTGATTAACTAACATGAAGTGAAATATGGCAATAGTTAGCTAAATTACATGATTTTACCATTTAACCCAGAAATCCCACTTCTGGGAACCAACTACAAGGACACACTGGCCAAAGAAAGAGGAGGTGTAGGAACAAGGCTACAACACTATTTATATTTGCAAAAAAAACTAAAAACAACCCAAGTATTGATTACTAAGGAACTAGTTTAGTTGAATGTGTTATGGTATACTCACACCATGGAGTGCTAAGCAACTGGAAAAAAAAGTGAGGAATATCTCCACGTAGCACTACAGAGTGGCTCAGTCGTTAAGCGTCTGCCTTCGGCTCAGGTCATGATCCCAGGGTCCTGGGATCGAGCCCCACATCGGGCTCCCTGCTCAGCAGGGAGCCTGCTTCTCCCTCTCCCACTCCCCCTGCTTGTGTTCCCTCTCTCGCTGTGTCTCTCTCTGTCAAATAAATAAATAAAATCTTTAAAATAAAAAAAAATAGCCAAAACAATCTTGACAAATTTGTCAAGAAGAATTTGTTCAGGAGAACAAACTGGAGAACTCACATGTCCTGACTTCAAACTTGCTACAAAGCTACAGTATCAAAACGGGAGGAACTGGCATGATAATACACATACAGAGCAAATGAACAGAGTTGAGAGTCCAGAAATAAACCCATACATCTATGGTCAAATGATGTTCAACAAGGGTGCCAAGATGATTCAATGGGAGAAAAAAATGGTCTCTTCAACAAATGGTATTGGAACTGGATATCCACATGCAAATGAATGAAAATGGACCCCTTCCTCATATCATATACAAAAATTAACTCAAAATAGATCAAAGACCTAAATGTAAGAGCTAGAAACTCTAACACTCTTAGGAAAAAACAGGAGTGAATCTTCACAATCTTAGACTGACAGTGGATTCTTAGATATGACATCAAAAGCAAACACAACAATGGAAAAGATAAACAGACTTTACCAAATTAAAACCTTTTGTGAATCAAAGGATATACTTTCAAGAGAATTAAAAGAGACAACTCACAGAATGGGAAGAAATATTTGAAAATCATATATCTGATAAAAATCTAGTACCCAAAATACTCTTACAATAAATCCAATTTAAAAATGGGCCAAGGATTTGAATGGACATGTCTGCAAAGCAGATATACAAATATCCAACAAGCACATGAAAAGGTACTCATTAGTCATTAGGGAAAAGCAAATCAAAACCACAATGAGATACTACTTCACACCCACTAGGATGGCTATAATAAAAAGATAACAAGCATTGTCAATAATGAGGAGAAACGAACTCTCATACATTGTTGGTGGAAATATAAAATTGTGCAGGCACTGTGAAAAACAGTTTGGCTGTTCCTCAGTAAGTTAAAACTACAACTAAGGTATGATCCAGCATTTTCACTTCTCAGTAAATACCCGGAAGAACCAAAGACATGTATTCCAGCAAAACTTGCACGTGAATGTTCAGAGCAGCACTATTCACAATAGTGGTAAAGCAGAAACAAGCCAAATGTCCATTAAGCAGTAAGTGGAAAAACAATGTGGTCCATCTATACTGCGGAATATTCTTCAGCAATAAAAAAGGAATGAAGTCTTGGTAAAAAGGTACAAACATTCAACTGTAAAATGAAGGTCTGAGAATCTAATGTATAACATGGTGACTATAGTTGATATCACTGTATTGTACAAATAAAATTTGCTGAGAGAACTTAAATGTTCTCACCAAAAACAAAACAAAACAAAACAAAGAAATAAAGAAATATGTGAGGTGATGGATGTGTTAGATTAGATGGGAGGAGTCCTCTCACAATGTATACAAATACCAAAATCATCACGATGTTCACTACATATCTTACAGTTTTGTCAAATATACCTTAATAAAGCTGGAAAAGAAAAAGAACAAAGTCTATAACATGTTCCAATATATGGATGAAGTTTAAAAACATTATACTAAGTGAAGGAAGACACACACAAAAAAATACATACTGTATGATTATATGCATATAAAAGATCCAGAAGAGGCAAGCCCATACTGACAGAAAGTAGATTAGTGGTTGTCAGGGTCTGGGAATTTTGGAGTTATTTTAAGGACATGCAGTCAATTTATTCTATAGAAGTTTTAGGTTTTATCAAGGGAAAACAAAAACAAACCAAGGCCATGGGAAAGCTGTCTACATGGGCTTCAGTAATACAGTCTCCTAAAAAGCCTCATTAACTGGGTTCTGCTTGGTACTCTGTCTTTTGCTTCCACTGAAGGATAATTATAGGCATTTAGTTCATGGTTTGTCACCAGAAGGTTGTTCATCATTTATATAAACAGAAACAAAAGTTTTTTATTCAGCTCTTGATGCCAGAGAGTCTTTAGGTTCCAAAAGAAATTGGGATGCTTCATGTATGTGTTTTTTTTTCCCCAGGGGCATGAGGGGAGTCATGGCTAAAAGGTCAGAAATAGGGGCGCCTGGGTGGCTCAGTCGTTAGGTGTCTGCCTTTGGCTCAGGTCATGATCCCAGGGTCCTGGGATCGAACCCTGCATCGGGCTCCCTGCTCCGCGGGAAGCCTGCTTCTCCCTCTCCCACTCCCCCTGCTTGTGTTCCCTCTCTCGCTGTGTCTTTCTCTGTCAAATAAAATCTTTAAAAAAAAATAAAAATAAAATAAAAGGTCAGAAATATTTGCAAGTTAAGTCTGATAACCATCTAACTTCATATGATCCGTGTGTGTGTGTGTGTGTGTGTGTGTGTGTGTGTCTATCTCCTTGCCAAATTTGCCCTACTGATTGGCTAATCCAATGCTACCAGTCTATAGACCTCAGTATCACCTGCAACCTTGTTCAAAATGAAAATTCTCAAAAAAAAAAAAAAAAAAAAATCTCAGGCCCCATTCTATGGTTTAAAACACTTCCCAGTTTTGATCTGATGCACACTAAAGTTTGAGAACCACTGTGTCATGCTGTTCCCCTCAGGTTCATTTTATCTATTTCTACTTTTCTATTTCAAATATGAATCATTATCCTCATAAGATCCATTGTAAAACAAAGCAGAAAATGACTTCAACAACTCACACAGGACTTCTTCATATTTTGCTGGTCTCTCTTGGAAAAATGTAGAAATCTCTGAAGGCAGAGCTGGGATAGAAAAAGAGGAATGAAGTCATTAGAGGTACAGACTGTCTTGCAGTTCCTGGACTTGCCTTCTTAAAAAGCTGCAAACATCACCTGGGTGAAATGCCTCTCGGTGGGAGAATATCCTTTTCACCTTGCAGAAGGGGCAGGAAACGACACATGATAAAGCACCCAAATGACCACGTATGACTGTGATTTGGCCATGCAGAGCTTGGGTGTGCAATTTTTCACTGGGTGTATGGAACTGTTGTCTAGGACATTTTTAAACAATGTCTGTACCCCTCTGTTCTGTTTCGAAGTAATTTTAAAAATGAGAAAATTGGTTAAGCAAATTACAATACGTTAAAGGAAGGAACACTAAACCTTCAGCAGAGGTTGTACAACAAAAGTTGTTACATGTATATTTCCTTGTTTACTTCTCAAGTTAGAGAACACAACCAAAGCTACAAAAAAAAGGATGGAGGCACTTTCAGGTAAGGGTACTTTTTAACTGTTTTTTTAAATTTTATTTTAAAGATTATTTATTTATTTATTTGACAGAGAGAGAGAGAGAGAGAGAGAGACAGTGAGAGGAAACACACGCAGGGGGAGTGGGAGAGGGAGAAGCAGGCTTCCCGCCGAGCCGGGAGCCCGATGCAGGGCTTGATCCCAGGACCCTGGGATCATGACCTGAGCCGAAGGCAGATGCTTAATGACAGAGCCACCCAGGCGCCCCTTTTTAATTGTTTTTTTAAAGCACATGCAGATTCTCAGATGGCTGTCTTTTAAGGAATGTGTTTTACCAGTGATGATGTGGTCAGCATGGACTGGGGTGGGGAGACTCAACACCTCCTCTGGGTTCTACCCCAACACAAAGCCAGAGAAATTCACTTACACTCTCAGCACCAATTTCTCAACTTTCAAGAAGAAAAATAAACAACTCTTCTTGTATTGCTGTCCTATAAAGAACTCATCAGCACATCTTTAAATGCCAGATTCAAAGAGCTCAGAATCTGGGAAGAGTGAAAAATAAAGAGTGGGAGTTGAACTGGGATTGTTGAGACAAAACCGCCTCACATCTACTTTTAAGGCCCTTTCCCACAATCCCTGGAATGCCTCCAGTGAAGTTCTATTTTCCATGTCACCTACCCGTCCTTCACTCCTTCCCACCCGGCTGCCCTGGTCCCGGCTTCCCCCCATTAGGCAGCCTGGGAGCTTCTGAATGTGGCAACATTTTCAAATCTCATTCGTTCTGAACAGGCTGTGAAAACCTAGGATCTGCTCCTCTCTGGGAAATACACTGCCTCTGCTCAAAATTCACTCAAGAGGTGTCTGGGGGGTTCGGTCGGTTAAGCGACCAACTCAATCTCAACTCAGGTCTTGATCTCAGGGTCATGAGCTCAAGCCCCGCACTGAGCCTACTTTAAAAAAAAAGAAAGAAAAAAAACCCTCAAATAGTGGGATGGTTCTCTCCACCTAACATTATGTATTTAGAGACTCCTCCTTACTTCGCTTTTCTAATGTAGATGAAAAATGCACCTGAGGGGCAAATTCATTTTTACTGGAATTGTCACCCAGGCCCACAGTTCAATATTCCATAGATTCTCAGGTCAGACCTTCCATAAACTCAAATCAAGGCTGCTGAGAACTGTTACAAACCTAACTCAGATACAATTATACTGTCTCTGTCAAAGGCTCTGAAGACATCTAGAAATCCCAGAAAAAAAAATACTACATGGTTAAGATTCAATCGTTCAAATAGTTTCTTCACATGCCGAATTATTTCCGCTAAGTACTGTGCCCAAGACAGCAAGCTGCAAAGAACATGACAATTGGAGAAACAACTAAAGTTGTCTTGTTGGGGCGCCTGGGTGGTTCAGATGGTTAAGCATCTGCCTTCGCGAAGCTCAGGTCATGATCATAGGGGCCTGGAATCCAAAGCCGCATCAGGCTCCCTGCTTGGTGCAGAGCCTGCTTCTCCCTCTCCCTCTGCCATTCCCTCCGCTTGTGTTCCCTGGCTCTATCTCTGTGTCCAATAAATAATTAAAATCTTAAAAAATAAAAATTAAAAAAATAAATAAAATTGTCTTCTGGTGGTGCGCCTAGCTGGCTCAGTCGGTTAAGGGCTGCCTTCAGTTCAGATCATGATCTTGGGGTCCTGGGATCGAGTCCTTGGGTTGGGCTCCCTTCTCAACGGGGAGTCTGATTCTCCCTCTCCCTCCGCCCCTCACCCCGTTCATGTGCCCTCCCTCTCTCTCAAATAAATAAATAAAATCTTTAAAAAATAAAATTGAAAAATAAGATAAAAAAATAAAATTGCCTTCTAGTTTATCTGCTAGTGTTGTGACGTTGGGTATACAACATTCCTCTCCATCTCAGTTTTCTAATTTGTTACAGCAGAGAGAGCTATACCGACCTAAGTGAGAGGTTGTGAGCATAAAGTAACCAGTGAGAAGAAATAGTCTATTAACAACAGCGGCTAATATTTACTGCTAGGCACTGAGCTACAGAATTTAATCCTCTAAACAACCCCATGAGGCAGGTGTTATTAATATCTTCAGTTTTACAGACGTAAAGCCTCACGTAGGTTATCGTTCCCAGATGATACTTTTATACTCTGTTCAGCCCTACATAAATCAAAGCACCCGCTCAACTCCCGCCGCTCTAGGGCCGAGCGCACCCATCGCGCATGCGCAACGCGCGCTCCTCCCGCGGCCGCATAAACCACGCCGCGGGATCCACGCGAAGTCCGCATCCTCCCCCGGGTGCCGAGTCCCTGCCTCCCTGCCTCCCAAGCCGATCCCTCCCCCTAATAGAGATTCTCCGGTCCTGTGGTCCCTCCACCCGGCCGACGCCTCCTGGTACCCAGTCTCTCGGGTAGAACAGCCGAGGGTCCCGCCAGGGTCCGCGAGCCTCTTCCCTACTGCCAGGCATCGCCGCCCCCGCCCGCTTCCTGGAGCCACGCAGGGACCCTCTCGGATCTCCCCAACCCTCTGGTCTCGTCCCTCCTCCCACTCGGGCCGCACCAACTCCCAAAGCGGCATGCAGACCTCCAGAATCCTCAACATTCCGGACCGTCTCCCACAGTACGCCGGAACATCTATAAGAGCCTGCGAGGTACTGCGCATGCGCAGGAGGAGCCGCAGAAGACCAGCTCCCATGACCACGTGCGGCGGGCTCACAAACTTCCGGACTTCAGATCCCATAAGCCTGCTCGCCCAGGACTTTGGGGAATTTCGGAAACGTTGTTCCTTTACCAATTCAGAGATGGTAGCACGGGGTTGTCGCTTCTGTAGGCAGCCCTGAATTTTTTCAGTACCTCGAAGAAATAGTCTCACAACCAGTGTGCCTTTTTGAACGCCAAGCGACCAAAGGAGGCAAAAATGTAAATCAACGTGCGTCATGAATGTAAGTAGAAAGGGTACCTTACATACTAGAAAGCTAAACGAATTAGATACTAGGAAATGCTAGCAATAAAATAAAAATAATACAGTTTCAAAGTAAACAATAGATAAAATAATAACATTTCAGCAGCGAAGAAGGTAAGCAACTAGGACCTTCAAATGTCAAATAAAAATAAATCCAGACTTCGGTAAGGAGAAACTTTTTTCAAAAAGACTTGCAATCGGAACAATGCTCTGACTTCAGGATCTGAAAGCATCTCAAAATCAAATAGAAAAAGGCTTCTCTGGGGCGCCTGGCTGGCTCAGTTGGGGAAGTTTGTGACTCCATCTCAGGGTTGTAAGTTCCAGCCCGATGTTGGGTGTAGAGATTACTTAAATAAGTAAATAAACTTTAGAAAAAGACTTTTCGTTTAGAGGGAGGAGTAAGATGGGTCAGCAGGAACTTTTGAGAGGAAACTGGGCAAGTGAGTGGGGGAGGTGAGCAAAATGCATGATGGGGTAGTCTGACGTGAAATGTTCCCACTGTGGTCAGTGGAGCTGTTCACGGTGCTTGCTCAGACCTGGGGACAAAACAAAATTCAGGACCTTGTGAATGGAAACAAAGCCTGACCAAATAGTCAAGGTAAGTCAGTGTGAACCTGACCTATAAAAAAATCCTAAAAGACATCCTTTAGCATGAAAAGGAAGGCGTTAGACATTAGATAGTAACTTGAAGCCATATTAAGAAAATAAAGAGTACCAGTAAAGATAACTACATAGGTAAATATAAAAAACCAGTATCATGTATTTTTTTTAGTAACTCCTCTGTTTCTCGTGTAAGGTAAAAGACAAATGCACCAATGATAAGTATAAAACAATGTTCATACCAAGAAACACATAAATTACCAAAACTGAAGAAGAAATAGAAAACCTCAACAGATTCATAACAAATAGAAATTGAATCAGAAATGAAAAACCCCAACAAAGAAGAGCCTACTATCAGATGGCTTTACTGGTGAATGCAACCAAATATTTAAAAGAATAATTAACATCAATCCTTTCCCAACTCTCCCATAAAATAATGAAGGAGAGAACACTTCACTCATTCTATGATGCCAGCATTCTCCGTATTCAAAACAAACAACAAAGACATCACAAAGAAAAACTACAGATGAAAATTATCAGTATAGTTATAAAAATCCTCAACAAAATACTAGCAAACACACACTCTCTCTCTCTCTCTCTCTACTAGCACTGATATATGAATTAGGTTAAGTTATAAGATACAAGATCAATACTGAAAAAACCACTTGTGTTTCTATACAGCAGCAATGAATAATCTGAAAAGGAAATTAGGAAATTCCATTTCCAAAGGCATACAAAAGCATAAAATACCTAGGGATAATCTTAAGAAGGAGATAAAGAAATTATACACTGAAATCTGTAAAACATTGCTGAAAGAATTGAAGTAGACTGAAATAAATGGAAAGACATTCCATGTTCATGTTAGGAAAGACATAATGTTAAGATGGCAATATTACTCAAAGCAATCTACAGATTCAATGCACTATCCATCAAAATTCCAACAGCCATTTTGCAGAAATGAAAAAACCGATCCTCAAATTCATAAGGAAATATGAAGCATCTCAAATAGCCAAAGCAATGTTGAAAACAAAGTTGAATGACTCACACCGCATGGTTTCTAAACCTACTACACAGCTACATAAAAGAGAACAGTGTGGTGCTGCTTTAAGGATACACCTACAGAATAATGAATAGAATTGAAGGTCCAGAAATAACCACATACATCCATGGCCAATTCATTTTTGACAGTACGTACTGGCAAATAAAGACAAAGATGAATAGAACAGAATAGAAACCAACACAAATACAGTCAAGTGATGATTTTGGCAAAAGAGCAAAGGCAATTAATTTAATGGAGAAAGGATAGTTTTTCAACAAATAATGCTGGAACAATAGGACAAACAAATGCAAAAGAAATGAATCTAGACATAAAACTTACACTTTTCACAAAAATTAACTCAAAGTGGACCACAGACCTAAATGTAAAACTGCAAACTAAAAACCTTCTAGAAGAAAAAAGGTGAAAATCTAAGAGATTTTGGTGATATATTTTTATATACAACACAAAAGTATCATCCATGAAACAAAAAAATGGGCAAGTGGGACTTTATTAACATCAAAAACATCTACTCTGTGGAAGACAGTGCTAAGCAAATGAAAAGACAACAGAATAGGAGAAAATATTTGCTTAACACATATCTGATAAAGAATTTGCGAAAAAAGAGAAGAATTTGCATCTAAACCATACAAAGTGTTCCTAAAACACAATAAAAAAGAGCAATCCAATTATTGTATATTAAAGTATATTCTGAGAAATAACAAAATGTAAATATTTAAAATATCACATAATATATTGTTATGACATGTTGAGATTGGCAAACATTTAAAAAATCATATGAAAAGTGTAAATACTAGGAGATATCCAGGTTCGATGTGGATTTGGGCAACTGGGTATTTCTACCAAATTTTTGTGTAAGTACTAACTTTCTAGAAGCTTCTTTGTATCACACTTCAAAATGAACATGTTCTTTATTGCTAGATAAATCATCGATGCAATTAAAGAAACTATCACTACAGGATATTACAGGAATACAGTGAACAACTTTATATTCATAAATTCAACAACTTAGAAGAAATGAATTTCTTGAAAATCACGAACTTCCGAAACTCAACCAAAATGAAATAGACAATCTGAATAGTCCTACAACCATTTTAAAAACTGGATTTGTACTTAAAAATCTCCTAAAAAAGAAAATTCAAGCCCCATTTGATTTCACTGGAGAATTCCACCGAACATTTAAAGAAGAATTCATTCAATTTTACACAATCTTGTTCAGAAAATAAAAGAGGAGGAAACACTCCCCATCTAATTTCATGAGGCATATTATTACCCTGATACCAGTATCAACCAAGAGGTACAAAAATAAAACTACAGACCAATATTCCTCATGAATTTAGATGCAACAATCCTCAACAAAATACTAGCAAACTGAATCCAACTATATATAGATATGGATAAGATATCTATCTACCTATCCATAAAATACACCATGACCAAGTAGAATTTATTCCTGGTAGACAAAGCTGGTTCAACATCAAAAAATCAATGTAATCCATTATATCCACAAGCTAAAAGTCACCAGCAATTCTACATAAAGTCAGTGTTTAATTTCAGGATTTCTCCATTGCATGTATAGGCACCAACTAGCCTTCACTGTGTTGCCCCATGGGTACTGTACGTCAGACAATCAGTGCTATGAAGTTACTCTGGCTGGTGCTTTTGCTGACAGTAATAAACTGCCTTTATCTCTGACCCAAAGACCTTGTGTTTTCTGTATTTGTGTGCAAGTGTATATTTGTGATTTTACCTTTCTTAAAGCTAATAATGTAGCCAGTCACAGTTTTATCTAAATGGCAGGCTAACTTGTTAGCTTGCAAGTAAGATGAGAATCTCATACCCTTCACAGTTTGTAACTTAATAGCTAATGTCCACCAAAGGGCATCTATTACAGAAGGCACTTTTGATCAGGTGGACAAAATAGTATGCTCTGTGAATGTCAGCAAGCCTTTTTCCCCATCTACCAGAGTGATCATGGCCTCAATTAGCCCATGAGTAAAGTGGCCATGGTAGCAGGGATGGACATTATACATGGGCTCAGCAACATGGACTTCCCCTAACCAAGGCTGACTTAGATAATGGTACTGCTAAGTGCCAAATCAGTCGTCAAGAACAGAGATCAGGGCGCCTGGGTGGCTCAGTTGGTTAAGCGACTGCCTTCGGCTCAGGTCATGATCCTGGAGTCCCGGGATCGAGTCCCGCATCGGGCTCCCTGCTCTGCAGGGAGTCTGCTCCTCCCTCTGACCCTCCCCCCTCTCATGTGCTCTCTCTCTCATTCTCTCTCTCTCAAATAAATAAATAAAATCTTTAAAAAAAAAAAAAAAAAAAAAAAAAAGAACAGAGATCAACACCAAGTCCTGATATGGCAACATTATCTGGGAGGACCAATAAGCCACCTCCTGGCAGGATGTTTATATTTGACCTCTTCCATCATGGAAGGGGCAGAAATTCATTCTTATTGGAACAGATACATATTCTGGATATGGATTTGTCTTTCCCATCTGCAATGCTCCTGCCAGCACCACTAGTTGTGGTCTCAAAGAATGCCTTATTCACTATAGTAGTATTCCCCATAGCACTGCCTCTGGTCAAGAAATTCATTTCACAACAAAGGAAGTGCAGCATTAAGCTCATGCCCATTGAATTAACTGGTCTTACCAAATACTTTATCACTCTGAAACAGCTGGTCTAACTGAAAAGTGGAATGGCTTACTGAAGATTCAATTATGTTGCCAACTGGAAGACAACATCCTCAGAAGGTAGATACAGTCTTTAGGAATGCAGTATATGCTCAAATGAGCATAAGTCACTGCTGCTTCCCCCATGGCTGCTAGGTCCCCGGCACTTACAGAGCATTATTGGCCCTACCAAATCAATGGGGGGATTTTTTAATATACACCCCCAGTGAATTTTATAATTCACACCCCCAGTCCACAAGATTTTAGGCCCTCAGGGGTTTTAGAAACCCATAGACTCCTCAACCCCAAGAAGACCCTATAGGCTTCAGGGCCCACACAAATTTTCCCACTTAAAGCAAATGGAGTAGGAGCACTAGGGCCAAGGTGATGCTGTTCTTGATTCACATGAATGTATTTACAAATACTATTCTCAACAATAATGTTTTTATTTAGGTCTTGGCTCATGTTAAAACAGTTGTGATGGTTGCTCATGCAATGTTATAAATGTACACTCACACCATGTACAACAGTCGTCAAAAAGATTACCATGAATAAATCCTCACACGGAGATGTTCACACAAAAGCAAATAATATCCAAAAACTTTCAGCAGCTTTCAGAAGCATTCTCACGAGAAACTAAGCAGAAAAAAATAAAATGCCACCTATGAAGTGCTTAAAGAAATATTTAAGGTTATTCTCTTAAGGAACCCACACTACATCTGAATATAAACATAGGTTTAGAGAAAAGAATGGAGATATAACATGCAATCGCTAACCAAAACAAAACTGAAAAAAACTCTATGAATACTAGATAAACTGATGTCACCACAAGGAATATAATCCAGGATGAGGCGCAACATTACACAATGTAAATGAGACCAATTATCCAAGAGAGCATAACAATTCTAAATGTGTATGCATCTAACAACAGAGCTTCAAAATACAGGAGGCAAAAACTGATGGAACCGAAAGAAAAAATAGAAAAGTCCCTAATTGGAGACATTGACATTTTTTTCAGCGCAAAGAAAATCAGTAAGGATTTCAACATAAACAGCACTACCATCCAAATAAACAGAGGGAGAGGGGGAGAGAGAAACTTAAGCAGGCTCCACACTGAGTGCAGAGCCTGATGCGGGACTTGATCTCATGACACACAAAATACAAGGAGCCTGGAGCACCTTGTATGTCAAAAAGTAAGGAAGTGCTTTAGAAACAATGATAAGGATTTGTTAAAAGGACCCAAAAGCTAACCTGTGATAGCTCTCAATGCCCAAGCTGGAACAATCTGAGCAACATAATACAATAGCATCAGATGAAATGAAAAAAGTGGGGAGAAAGGAGCTGATTTGAGAAAAGGAGCAACAACACCAATGAGTCTTAAATGAATTTTGCTAAGTGAAAAAAGCCAAACTCAGGAGATACATATTATATAATTCGGTTGACATTCCGAAAGGACAAAGTTGTAAAACATAAAACGGATCGAAGCGTTGGGTGAGAAAGATGGGTTGATTAACAATGGAGGAGAAAAAAATAGATTATCTATGAGCCCGTACTGACATAAATACATGATGGAATAAATAAATGGGGAAAATGAAAATCTTTCCTTAAGAATCCCAATAAATATAGAAGTAAAACAGAAAAATCACCATTTAGAACACCACAGTAAAAGTGGTTGCAGGCAAGATCCAGCAATGAAAGTTAAAATTAGTGGCCAAAACTCTAAATAGAAACAGTATGCTTGGGTAGCCTCAGAGGGTCTCCCCTCAAATTTATTAATACACGTGGTGGTTTTAAAATATGACCACAAATTCCAAATGGAGCTAATTTCCTCTGTCCCCCGAGTGTGCATTGGACTTAGCAACCCACTCTTAAGTGCAAACTGGAAATGGAAAAATCCTAACTATATAGTGGAGAAACCTGTCAGATACCATCTTAACCAAGTAATAAAGGTTAGTATGATAGTTGATATCATGTGTCACCTGATATATAGGTAGGGCACATCCTCCCAAGGGATTCTTCCTAAAAATTTATAACCTCGGTCCAATAAGGAGAAAACATTAGACAAACATAAATTCAGGGACATTCTTCACAATACCTGACTATTCTTCCACCATGTGAAGGTCATGAAAGACAAGGAAAGACGAAAAAACTCTTACAGATTGGAGCAGACGTGATGATTAAATGTACCGTGGTATCTGGATAGAATCTTGGATCAGTAAAAGGACGTTAGTGGAAAACTTGACGGAATCTGAATAAACTCTGTAATTAATTAATAGAATCGCACCCGAGTTACCTTCCTAGTTTTGATAAAAGTACCATGGCTCTGTAAAATGTTAACATTGGGGTAAGTTGGGTGAAGTGTATACGGGAGGTTGCGGGAGATGACAGCGTGCTTTCAAGTTTGGTACACGAACAGTTTTTCACACATGAACGGTTTTTAGTATTAATCCCGAATTGCTGGCTCGCTGCTTCTCTCATTCGAGAATAACCATGCTGGCCACAGATACCACATACATAAATGAAATTCAAGCACAGCTTTCCTTCTCTCGGCTTGTGTCTAAAAGGTGCACTGCTTTGATGCAAAGGTCGAGGGGCAACGACAGAAAGAAGCCTGGCTCCAGGCAGCAGGCATGAGTATCTCAGATAGTAATCTCTCAACTCAGCAAAGTCGGCAGAAACTCTCCAAATGATTTCTCAAGAAATGGGCATGGTGTACACCGGGGAAGAGAATCTCGAGAGAGGTACTGAACAATTTACCTGCTAGATCTACGTCCTAAAGGCCTCTTCACTAAAACCCTGCTAGCTCGGTACTATTAGCTTACTTTTTACGACTAAGGGGTGAGGCATCCCTTCTAACGGTAGAGGCACTTTCCCAGCCCAAGCGGCGAGGAGCGGAGTTCCAGCTACCCGCCGCCGCCGCGCCGCTCCCTCCCTCTGCGCATGTGCATCCCCGCCTTCTCCTCCCGGCTCGTCCTTCCCCGGCCTCCAGCCCCTCGTGGGAAACCTTCCCTGGCTTCCGGGTCCACGCGGCGAGGGAACTGCGGGTGAGCCCCGGGGGGTGGGGGCGTGGGCCGAGAGGGCCCTGCGCGGCTCGGGGGGCCCGGCGGGGGCGGCGGTGCCGGGTGGTGGGTAGGAGCTCCGCGGACACCGGAGCGACCCCAGGCGTCTGCGGCGCCTACAGAGTCGAAGGGACGGCGGACGGGGGCGTCTCTGACTAAGGGACCAGGGTCCCGCGTGGGAACGTGGGCTCTCGGGCTCGGAGGGTCCGCAGGTGTCCAGCCCCAGCGCTAAGCTGGCTGCGCCGTCGTGCGGCCGCGGGTGGGGAGTGCGCGTGCGTGACGTGTGCGCTGGGCCCACGGGGAGGGGGTGGGGCTCCGGGAAGGAGTGAGTGCGCGTGCGCGACGTGCGTGCGCGCTTGACGTTGTGACGTGTGTGCGTGCGTCGTATGTGCGCCGGGCTTACTAGGAGGGGCGCGGTTGTAGGAGAACCAGGCAGGGCGTCAGATGTGAATGAATTGCTCTGACCGAATAGTCGACGTGAGGCTCGGTCTCCTTATCTGTAAAGTGTGGATGTCAGTAATACTTGCCGCATGGCATTGTTCTGAGCACTCACATTTTGCTAGCTGTTATTGTATTTGTTTGTTATGTATGTAATACATGCGGCTGGAGCTTGGACAAGTCTCTAGGGCCTTCATTGCTCAGTTAACTCATTTGTGCAATGGAAGAGGGAAGAGGCTGGACTAGCTAGCCACCAAGGCCCTTTCCTGGCTCTAACATTCCCCAGGTCCCCAGTTATTATTTATTATGTATTCATTTGTTATTTGTTATGTATAAGCATGACAGTATCCTGAAGCCATCGAAGGCTGTGTGACGGTGGAAGGTCTGGGACAAATTTAAGAAGAGCGAGGTGAGCTGGAGCTGAGAGGGGTGGGCACGCAGGCTACACAGGAGATGTCACCTCTTTGGAGAGTTTGTGAGGGCATGGTCGGGAATGAAAGGCTCACCAGCCATAGCGAAGGAAATTCTGTCCTCACCCCTCCCCGAACACCCCCTACTCCCCTCATTTTTCGTTCAGTATTTCCCATTGTTGATGGCATCTAGAAAGATGCTGAGAATGGCATCTAGAAAGATGCTGAGGTTCCCGTTCTGGCTTTATAGACGTGCAGGATGGTAGTGCAGGCAAGAGGTTATCTGTTTTGACCTTATTTGAAAAATGAAAAAAGGATTTTGAGTCTGAGAAGGTGACTGACCGAGATCATGCAGTTTGTTAGTTGCAGAACCATGGTTAAAAGTCAGGTCTGCAAATTCCCAAGCCCCTGCCCATTTTGTCACTGTTAAGTCAAAGATAGTTTCTTAATTAAAAGACCTTTTGAAAGTTGTAAGAAGGTTAGAACAAACATTAAACAATTTTTTATCTTGCCTTAAACACCCCCATCTCTTTTTTTCAGAGGTTTCTTGGATTATCTGACCTCAAGGGATTCATAGTGTTAACAGGAAAACAGATTAACAATGTGGCTTGAGATTTTTAATTTTTCCCTACCACATCAGTTCTGACAAATCCATAGTGTTTCCTCCTTTAGGTTACTGTTAAATGTTAAACTCATCTTCTCATGTTTTTAATTTTTCTGTGTCACAGAACCTAAATTGGTAATAAATCAATAAGAAACAAATGTTTACATTCACTCAGTGAAAAGTATCATGTCTAAGCTCAACATATATCGGAGCCACACATGGACACGTAAGTATCTTGTATGTGGAGCTGTGTAGGCAGGTAAATCCAGGAACTGCAAGGCAGGCCAAGTCTCTCCTAACTTCCTTCTTCCTTCCTTTTTCCTCAGCTCTCCCTCCTTCACTAAGAGCGGAAAATGAACAGATCCCAGGTGAGCTTTTTGTTTGTTTATTCCCACTTTGTTTTAAAATGGGTTTTCTAAAGTTTGTAAGGATTCATATTTTTACGAGAAAAGAGAACTACGCAAGAATTACTTGAAGGGAAATATGTCGAGAGTAGCAAATTCAAAGAGTTGGTAGAATTAGATGTAGGACTCTTAATTTTACAGAGTTGCGCAAGTTGTAAAATTTTCTGATCTTTCTAATCAAAACACTGAAATTGCCTGTAATCATCTGATAGACACAGCACCGTGCCAAAGATGTGTGGATGCTTTTCAGGGGACCAAAAGTGAGGTTTGAGTAGACAGCTCTCTCGTGGTCCTGCTTAATCCAGGAATGAGACTTTGAAGATCTGGCAGAATGGAGGGACCGGACATCCTCCAGATAACTCTCCATAACTGTTTGCGTCAGCTTGTTTGTATTTCTAGCTTGAGTAGCAGACTGTTCTGGTTTTGGTCTCTGCATTTCTCATTTGCATTTCAACCTCATGAATGCATTCTTGCTCCTTCACCACCACCACTCACCTGAAGCAGTTCTGGAAAAGGCCACCAAATTGTAGTCAAATCCAGTTTTTGTCTTTGTCTTACTTGACCTTCCTATGGCATAGTCCTCAGTCTCTGTTGTCTCTGACACCTCCCTCCTAGCTCTCCTTTCTTAACTCTGATACATTCCCTTCCTGTTCCTCACAAAGTTGTCTTTCCCTTTTGCCCCATACGTTGCCTCTCCTTGGGTTTATTGCTTACCCATCCTTGGCTCACTGCTTTTTTCAGTCTATCTTTTTTCCTGACTGGTTTTGTCTCTCTTTTTTTTAAATAAAATACTTCTGAATTAGTAATTTATTAACATGGTTAAAAGGTTAAGTGATGTTCCCTCTAGGAAGGGTGACATTTATTTCTCATCTAAATGGAGACACTTCCACTGAGAATGAAAGAGGTTCTATAAAGTTATGACGGGACAACTGGCATATGTTGGGACAGTCCCAGACAAACTGGAATATAGGGTCATCCTGCTGTAGATATCTGTCTTTCTTGTTTGTCCTCCCAGTGTTTCTTTTTTCAGTTAAAGGATATTCTTGTATGCCCCCTACTTTTATTTAGAAGGGAATCCATCATCCTTAGGGCTTTTCAAACTTAGATGCGCCTGTACCTCACTGGCATCCTGTTAAAATGCAGATTTTGATTTAGTGGATCTGGTGGGGCCCTGGGTTTTGCATTTCTAAAAAGCTCCCAGGTGAAGCTGACTCTGCTGCTCAGGGAACCACACTTTGAGTAGCGAGTCTATACACAATTTTCCATTCTTTCTTTGCTTTTTTTCACTTTTTTCAGCCTGTCCCAGACATCTTTCTGTTAACAGAACATGGATTGCTTCTTTCTTTGTTATAACTGCACAGTAATTCAAGCATGGATGTTCCATTGTTTATTAAACTGGTGATTATTACTTATGAATTATTTCAAACCTTTTGCCACTACAAACCATGTTCTAATGAATGACCTTGTACATAAGGTTTTTTCTCTCAGATAAATTCCCAGAAGTGCGTTGCCAGGTCAAAGGGTGAATATAATTGATACACTTGATCAGTTGGGATTATGGTATCATTTTGTGTCACTCCCATTGACACTGAGTGCGTGCTGTTTTGTCCACAGCTTCTCCCATAGAACATGTGGGTCAACTTTTGGAATTTTGGCAATGGATAGATAAAAAGTGGTATTTTATGAAGTTTGTATTTGCAGTTTTTTAAACTATGAGTGAGGTTAAATTTCTTTTTCATGTATCTGAAAGATGTATTTACGTTTCTGTGAACCCTCTGTTCATATCTTTTGCCCATTTTGCTCTTAGGTTTCTGGCTTTTTTGTTTTTCTTCTTCTTCGGTGTCTAGTTCTTTATATATTGGACATACTAATGCTTGTCTGTTATATAGGTTGCAAACTATTATTTTATGGTATATAATTTGTATTTTGATAATTGACCCTGGTGTTTTCTCCCCCATGCAGGTATTCTGTTTCAGGATACCATGTTTCACTTAGTCGTTCCCTTAAGCTCCCCTTGGCTGTGACAATTTCTCAGACTTTCCTTGTTTTTGATAACCTTGGCAGTTTTGAGGAGTACATTCAGGTGTTTTGTAAGACGTCCCTCAATTGGGAATTGTCTGCTGTTGTTTTCATGATAAGACTGAGGTTATGGGCTTCTTGGAGGAAGACCACAGAGATATAATGTCATTTGGTCACATCATATCAAGGGTAAGTGTTGTCAACATGACTTATTACAGTGATGTATCACTGTTGATCACTTAGCTGAAGTAATGTGGTCATGAGTAGCAGTAAAGCTACTCTTTGTTTCCTCTGTTTTCATACTGTACTCTTTGGAAAGAAGTGAGAGTTACACGATACCTCCTTCCTGCTGGAGTATCTACATAAATTATCAGGAATTCTTCACAGGAGATTTTTCTGTTCTCTCCTATTTACTAATGCATTTATTTATATCAGCATGAATTCATGGATAGTTATTTTATATTTTGATTATAGTACAATGCTACCTTGTTTTCTTTCGTTTGCTCAAGTTATTCCAGGTTGGTTATTAAAAGCATCTTCTAAGGGCGCGTGGGTGGCTGAGTCAGTTGAGTGTCTGACTCTTGATTTCGGCTCAGGTCATTATCTCAGGGTCCTGGTCTCTTTGCTGAGCGTGGAGCCTGCTTGAAATTCTCTCTTTCTCCCTCTGCTCCTGCCCCTGCTCATGCTCTCTCTCCCTCTCCTTCTCTCTCAAAAATAAGTAAATAAAATGTTTAAAAAGTACCTTTTGTTGGTTCCTGTGTCTTTTGACACACCCCGTTATTGTTTGAATACTTCTTCCTTCCTCCCTGTTAGTAGGTTTTCCAGGTTCATCTTACATCTTTCCTGCTTTAGAATTAGCCTTTCTTTTTTTTCTAAATAGCTCTGGTTCTTTTCATTGGAGCATAGTATGAGAAACCAAGATTGGGGGACTAGGTGTGTCTGTTGTTCCTGGTGTGTCACTGCTCGCAGACCCTCCCAGCTAACTGAAAGAGGAAATACACGCGTATACTCTCTCATGTGTATACAGGTGTCTATAAATATTTCAGTATGTAACCATCTGTATATTAAGCTAAGTATTAGTTCACACTGTTGTCTCCTGTTATAATCATTACCACATGGAACATTGTAACCTTCTCTCCTTGTTTGTCTGTAATCTCCACTCTAACAATGAGAATCCAGCTAACATCATCTGAATTTCATTTATTTGGTAGTTCAATTCCAGAATACACATACATGATTTCAGAGTTGTTAACCTATGGACTCTTGATTCTTCCAGTTTGGGGCCATTATGAATTAAGGTGCTAGAAATATTCATGTGTAGGTTTTCAAGCAGACATAAGTTTTCAAACACATAGGGTGTGAAATTGCTGAGTCAGTTTTGTATGTATGTATGTATGTATGTATGTATGTATAGCTTTGCAAGAAATTGCCAAACTGTTTTTTACAAAGATGCTGTATCAGTTTGTGTTCCTACCAACTACAAATCAGAATCTTTGTTGTTCTGATTCTGGACCTGAAATTGGTATTGTCATAATTTTGGATTTAAATTTTAATTTAACACATTCTAATAAATAATGTCATGTTGTCTGCATTTTCCCACTAATAGGTGATGTTGAGCATCTGTTCATATATATATTTGTTATCCTTATATCTTTGGTGAAATGTTTGTTCAAATCTTTTGCCCATTTTTCAGTTGGGTCATTTGTTTTCTTCTTATGAAGCTTTAAAAGTTCTTTTGTATTTTTTGGATGCAAATCCTTTATTAGATAATGTGTTGCAGATATTTTCTTCCAGTCTGTGTCTTGTCCTCTGATTTTCTTAGAAATGTCTTTAACAGAGCAGACGATTTTATTTTTAATAATATTCAACCTATGCTTCCCGCCCCCCCCATGGAATATGCTTTTTCTGTTGTATTTAAAAACTCATTACCAAATCTAGGGTCACAGAGATTTTTCTCCTATATTCTTTGTTCTGTATTTTCTTCTAGAAGGTTTAAAGGTTTGCATTTTACATTTAGACCTCATATTCATTTTTAGTTAATCCTTGTGTAAGGTCTGTGTCTAGGTTGATTTCTTTTGCATGAGTGTCCAGTTGTTCAAGCACCATTTGTTGAAAGCCTATCTTTTCTCCTTTTATTGCCTTTATGCCTTTGTCAAAAAACATTTGACTCTATTTTGGTAGATCTATTCCTGGACCCTCTGTTCTGTTCTGTTGATCTATGTGTCTCTCTCAGCACTAACACACTGTCTTGGTTACTGGTAGCTTTATAGTAACTCTTAAGATCAGGCAATGTGAATTCTCATTTTTCTTCCACATTGTGTTGGCTATTCTAGATCCTTTGTCTTTCTATATAAACTTCAGAATCATTTTGTCAATATCTGCAAAATAGCTGGGGATTTTTATTTGGATTGTGTTGAATTTATAGATTAAGTTGGAAAGAATTGACATCTTAGGCATATTGAGTCTTCCTATTGATAAATATGGACTATCTCTCCATTTCTTAAGATCTTTGATTTCTTCCATCAAATGGTGTGTTTTTCTATATATACATATTTTGTTAGATTTTATACTTGAGTACCTTTTTTGGGGGTGCAATTGTAAATGGTATTTTCAGATATAGGAAAACAGTTGACTTTTTTTATTGACCTTGTATCCTGTGATGTTTTGATATTTCCTTATTACTTCCAGTAGATTTTTTTTCTTTCTTTTTGTAAGTTACTTGAGATTTTCTACATAGATAATAATATTGACTTCAAATAAAGAGAGTTTGTTTTTCCTTTTCAGTGATACACCCAATTGTCTCATCCCCTCCTCCCACCTACCTTCCCTCTGGTAATCACCAGTTTGTTCTCTATATTTGGGAGTCTCTTTTTTTGTTTCTTTTTTACTTTGTTTGTTTTGTTTCTTAAATTGCACATATGAGTGAAATCATATGATATTTGTCTTTGTCTGACTTATTTCACTTAGTATTATACCCTCTAGATCCATCCATGTTGTTGGAATTGTCAAGATTTCATTCTTTTCTCTGGCTGAGTAATATTCCATTATACACACACACACACACACACACATACACACACACACACCCCACATCTTCTTTATCCATCTTACCTACTGTAAATAGTGCTGCCATATAAATATCTTTTCCAATCAGTGTTTTCATTTTCTTTGGGTAAATACCTGGTAATGGAATTACTGGATCATAGGATAGTTCTATTTTTAATTTTTTGAGGAACCTCCACACTGTTTTCCATAATGGCTGAACCAGTTTTCATCCCCACCATCAGTACACAAGGGTTCCTTTTTCTTCACATTATCACCAACTCTTGTAATTTCTTTTTTTTGATTCTAACCATTCTGACAGGTGTGAGGTGATATCTCATTGTGGTTTTGATTTGAGTTTCTCTGGTGATTAGTGATGTTGAGCATCTCTTCATGTGTCTCTTGGTCATCTGAATGTCTTCTTTGGAAAATGTTTATTCAGGTCCTTTGCCCAGTTTTTAATCAGCTTATTTGGGTTTTTTTTGGTGTTGAGTTATATATTTTGGATATCAAATCCTTAACGGATATATCATTTGCAAATATCTTCTCCCATTAGTAGGTTGTCTTCTTGTTTTATTGATGGTTACCTTTGCTGTGCAGAAGCTTTTTGTTTTGGTGTAGTCCCAAAGTTTGATTCTGCTTTTGTTTCCCTTCTCTTCGGAGACATATCTAGAAAGAAGTTGCTATGGCTGATGTCAAATAAGTTACTACCTGTGTGCTTTTCTAGGATTTTTACGGTTTCAGGTCTCACATTTAGGTCTTTAATCCATCTTGAGTTTATTTTTGTGTATGGTGTAAGAAAGTGGTCCGGTTTCATTCTTTTGCATGTAGCTAGCTGTCCAGTTTTCCCAACACCATTTGTTGAAGAGACTGTCTTTTTCCCGTTGGATATTCTTGCCTCCTTTGTTGAAGATTAGCTGACCATATAACTGTTGGTTTATTTCTGGTCTCTCTGTTCTGTTCTACTTTTTTTTTTTTTTTAAAGATTTTATTTATTTATTTGACAGAGAGAGACACACAGTGAGAGAGGGAACACAAGCAGGGGGAGTGGGAGAGGGAGAAGCAGGCTTCCCGCGGAGCAGGGAGCCCAATGCAGGGCTTGAGCCCTGGACCCTGGGATCATGACCTGAGCCGAAGGCAGACGCCCAACAACTGAGCCACCCAGGCACCCCTGTTCTGTTCTACTTTGAATAGCCAGAGCAATCTTAGGAAAAAAAAAACAAAGCTGGATTTGTTTCACAAATTGATCACAGTCCCGGATTTCCAGATATACTACAAAGCTATAGTAATCAAAACAGTATGGTACTGGCACAAAAATAGATAATGAAACAGGATACAGAGCCAATCACATATGTGTTATTTCTGGTCTTGGGTTGGTTTGGTTTGGTTTGGTTTTGGTCTTACTGCACTAGCTAGGACTTCTAGTACAGAGTTGAATAGGAGCATTGAGGTAAGACATCCTCGCCCTATTCCTGCCCTTAGGGGAAAAGTGTCCAGTCTCTTAACATTAAATATGATGTTAGCTGTAAGGTTTTTGTGGATGGTCTTTATCAAGCTGAGAGAATTCCCCCTATTCCTAGTGCACTGAGAATTTTCATCATGAATGGCTGTTAGATTTTGTCAAATGCTTTTTTTCATCAATCGATTTGATCATGTAATTTTTCTTCTTTGGCTTATTGATGTGCTGGATTGTATTGATTGATTTTTTTATTATTATTAACATTAACCTGGCCTTCCATACCTGGAATAAATTCCACTTGGTTATGGTTTATAATTCGTTGTATATATTGTCAGATTTGATTTGCCAATATTTGAGGATTTTTGTGTCTATGCTAATGGGAGCTATTGGTCTTTAGTTTCTCATGTCTTTATCTAGTTTGGGAATCAGGGTAATGTTGGCCCTATAATATGAGTTTGGAAGTGTTATTTACTGAAGGAGATTGTGGAGAATTAGTATTTTTTCCCTAAATGTTTAGTAGAATTCACTAGTGACACCATTTGAGCTTAGTACTTTGTATTTTGGGAGTGATTTGACTAGTAATTCAATTTTGTTTTTAACAGATATAGATCTGTTCAGGTTATCTATTTCTCCTTGTATGAATTGGTAGCTGTGTCTTGTAAGGAATTTATCCATTTCAACTAAGTTAATTTTTCAGGAATAGAATTGTTTGTAGTATTCCCTTATTATTTTAATGTCCTTAGGATCAGTAGTGTTGACCTTTCATTTCTGAGATTCACAGTTTGTTTCTTTTCTCTTTTTTCTTGGTTAGGTTTTCTGGAAGTTTATTAATTTATTGATCTTTTCAAAGAAGCAGCTGTTGGTGTCATTAATTTTCTTTTTTTTTTCATGTTTTCAATTTCATTGATTTATTCTAATATTTCCTTTATTTTGCTCGCTTTTGGCTTAATTTACTTTTCTTCTATAGTGTACTAAGATGGAAACTTAGGTTACAGATTTAAAATTTTTCTTTTCTAATATATACACTGCTATAAATTTCCCTCTATGTACTGCTTTCAATTCATCCCACAAATTTTGATAAGTGGTATTTTTATTTTAATTTCATGTACAATGTTTAAAAATTTCTTTCGAGACCTCTTTGAACTATAGGTTATTTATAAGTGTGTTGTTTAATTTTCAAGTGTTCGAGTGATTTCCCAGATATCTCTTGTTTATTGATTTCTATTCCATTGTAGTCAGAGAACGTATTTTGTATGATAGCTATTGTTTTAAATTTGTTAAGATGTGTTTTGTGGCCAAGACTATGGTCTGTCATGGTGAATGTTACATATGAGCTAGAATAGAATGATAAAATGTGTGTTTTATTGTTTCGGATGGGGTATTCTGTAACTGTCAATTAGATCATGTTGATGGATAGTGTGGTTCAGATCGTCTTTATACTTACTGATTTTCTGCCTCCTTGATCTCTCAGTATTGACAGAGGAGTGTTGAAGCCTCCCAACTAGGATTATAAATTTATGTATTTCTGGGCGCCTGGGTGGCTCAGATGGTTAAGCGTTTGCCTTCAGCTCAGGTCATGATCCCGGGGTCCTGGGATCAAGCCCCACATCGGGCTCCTGGCTCAGCGAGGAGCCTGCTTCTCCCTCTCCCTCTGCCTCTCTCCCTGCTCGTGCTTTCTCTCTCTCTCTCTGTATCTCTGTGTCTCAAATGAATAAATAAAAAATCTTTAAAAAAAAAAAAAAAATTTATGTATTTCTCCTTTCAGTTCTATCAGTTTTGGAGGTATGTATTTTGGTACCCTTTTGTTAGATACATACATGTTTTGATACTCTTGTTAGATTGATACATGTTTTCTCTAATAGGATTTTGAACCCATTTAATGAGTTCTTAATTCCAGTGTTGTATTTCTCAGCTCCAGAATGCCCGTTTTATCTATGTCTGTATACACATCCATCAGAGGTCCCCAAGACCATCCCCAGGCTCAGTGACTTACTAGGGTGACTCAGCAAGTGGTTCTCCTTATGGCTATGACTTATTAAAGTACAAGAAGATAAAGCAGAATCAATAAGGGAAAAGGTGCACACAGAGCATAGTTGAGAGGAAGCCAGGAGCAAACTTCTAAGAGTTTTCTCCCAAATCTAGCAATGAGATTGACAACAAACGTGAAATGTCTGCCACGGAAGCTCAGTAGACACCCAGGGCTCAATGTTTTTAATCGGGAGTTGATCACATTGGTACTCTCTGCTTGGCACAGAAACTTCCAGACTTAGAAGGAATGCATGTGTGCAGCATAAACCATATTGCTTACACAAACAGTTTAGGCTCAGTGAACCATTCTTATTAGGGAATTTAAGTTCCCAGATGCCAGCCAAGGGATACCCTCATAGCAGCAGACCTTTCAAAGCAGACCAGTCTCAGCCTGCTCTAGTAATTTTTTTCTGCACAGTACACATACCATATATCCATTGAACTTCTCCCAATTATTTTGTTCATATTTTCCTGTTTTATTGAACATATTAATCATAATCCATTTTGAAGTTCTTGTTTATTATTTCCAGTATCTGGGTCCCCTTTGGTCTGCTTTGTCTGTTTTATTGTCTATTTTTTATATCATATAAATGATAATATTAAAGAACTAATTTTTTCTTGGTCTGCTTTCCTTTGCAGTCTACTGTGTGCATCCTGCTAGCTCTTGTGTATAACTTAATAAATGTTAATGTATATGTCTCCTCATCAGATCATAAGCACTTTGAGAACAGGAATGGTGTGTGTTTGTTTTCATCAGTAGTGTTTGCAGCAAGGGGAACAGTTCTAAGCCTTTAGTGGAAACTCGGTTTGTACGAGATATTTCTTTTATTTAAGTAACACAAAAGAAGGCATCCTATGTGTCAGTTTTTAGCAAACTCTAAAGAGATTAGCCCTTTTAAATTTCTTCCATGTCATATAGTTCTGACGGCTTCATATAGAAAAGGAATATACCATTACAGGAACAAGTGTCATTCAAAGATGTATGTGTGGACTTCACTCAGGAAGAGTGGTATCTGCTGGATCCTGCTCAGAAGATACTATACAGAGATGTGATTCTAGAAAATTACAGCCATTTTGTCTCAGTAGGTAAGAATTGTTTTTCCTTGTGACTACCCTTAGCATGCATTTCTAGTTGTTGAAACAGGAACTGCCTGTGGAATTTTGATTGATGCTTGAGATTCAAGGCCCTGAGATGACCAGTCTCTCTGGCCACCATACAAAATGCTGTGTTCTTAACCTCCTCAGGGGTTGGTTCATTTGGGCATCTCCCTTGGGCAGCTCCTGAGGCTGTACCTTTCTTCCCCATCATTTTTTCAGAGTCCCTGAAGCCAGGCTATTTAGCTATCATCTTGTATTATTTTTTCTCAACAGGATATTGCATTACTAAGCCAGAAGTGGTCTTCAAGATAGAGCAAGGAGAAGAGCCCTGGATATTAGAGGCAGGATTCCCAAGCCACTGCCACCAAGGTGAGTTAGTGAGTTCACAGGCAGATGGAAAACAAGGGAATGAGATCTTAGGCCTTTGGTTTAGGGTTTATCACTTGTGAAATATTCTTCAGAAATTTCTTTTTTAAACTTTAGACCTTTGGAAGTGACAGAGGACAGTTGGCTCACATCTCCCTCCATTACCTTAATCACATTCCTCCACATGTCACTTTCCCCTCATAAATGCTTTCCTTTGTCCTATGATATTTTAGAGTGATTTACTAATACCTATAATGCAAACTCAGTTGGCTTCATCTTAGGTGATTTTTCTTGGTTAGCTTATCTTTTAAAATTGTTCACCTTCCCTCTATTCTCTTCGGACACCTTTTGTTACCTGGTGTGTATTCATGCTATACTTAACATATTCATTTAACAAATATGTGTTGGGTACCCACTATGATCCAGTTATGTTTTTAGGTAAAAGAATAATATCCTTTTTCATGGAGTGTGTATTACAGTGAGGGACAAGAAGTATGTGTGTGTGCGCACATGCACAAGCATATGCGCGTGAACATGTACATACAGTATTTGTGGTGGTAAGCACTGTGGAGAGAGTTAAAGCAGTGGGGACGGGGTGGAGAATAATGGCCTGTGCTAATGGGTAAGGAAGTCAGAGAAAGCCTGTTTGATGAGGTCCAAAGGAGGGATGAGACCCTAGTAAAGTGAAACTGTGAGCTGTTCCAGGCAGATGCCAAACTTCTCAGCGGTGTTCTTAGAGTGTTTGAAGAATGGCAAGGAGGCCATTGTGGCTGGAGGTGAATACGTGTTGGGGAGAGTGATAGGAGGTGATGTCATAAGAAGTAGCATGGACCATGGTAATTTTATTTTGAGTGATGTGAGAAATCATTGTATTTTTTTTTTTGAGTAAATTAAGTCAGATTAAATAATCAGATCTGATTTATAGTATATGCACTAAATACAATCTGGTGTCTAGGTGGTGCTTAGGCACGAGCAAGGAAGGAATACCACTTAGGAGACTATTATATACTCCAGAGGAGAGAGGATAATGGCTTAGGCGATGTTGGAAGTGCTGAGGAGTGGTAGGTTTGTATGTAGATCTTGAGGATGAGGCCAACAAGATTTGCTGTTGGATTGATAGTGTGGAAGAGAGCCAGGAGTCTAGTATGACTTGACTGATTTGTCTTAAGCAACTGGGTAAATCAGGGTGCCATTTACTGAGAGGAAATTAGATGATAGGGGACTTACGACATACCTAAACTTGGACACGAGAAGCTGGAGAGAACTGCTAGAGCCCAGGCTGTGTGTTGAAAAGGATGTTGGTTCTGTGCGAGTGTGATGCACGTGGCTGAGGCCAGAGCCAGTAGGGCCCGTGTGCGAGGCGTCAGCTGTGGGTGGTGGTAAAGGCACAAAGTTGGCTGAGAGCTTCCAGGTCGGAGGTTGGTGGACTTTTATATAAAGACAGTAGCACATATTTTAGGTCTGGTGGGTCACATGCGGTCTGGGTGTGATCCCTCCTCCTCCACTTCCTCCTCCTCCTCTTGCCTGGTTCTCCTTTTCCCTCTCCCCTCTTTCTTCTTCCTCCTCACTCCTCCCTACTGCCTCTTCTGTCTTTTCCCTCTAAAAATGTAAAAAACAGTTGTAGTTCAAGGACCTTTGCTCAGCAGTCATAGTTTGCAGACTCCTAGAAAGTGGTGGTTTGCACATGAGAGCAGTGGTCCTGGAACAGTTCTTCTTCTACAAGGCCTGAAAATCTATTAAATCTCATCACAAGAGGAGCTTGAGGAACAGTCTGAGTGCTATGAAAACCAGAGAGCCTGGTTTCTCAGGAATCCAATAAGGAATATCCTAGCGTCCTATTACTATCTTACATGGCAGCTCCGGGATCAGTGCACTAAACCCATTATCCCCTATTGCTAGTGTCCTTATACTCCGGGGTCGCTTGCCTTTCAAAACCAGCTTTCGCGTGTCTCTGTTTTCTCACTTCTCACTGATCCCACTCAAAACCAGAACTGTGTGTTCTCTCTTTCCGGCTTGATCTAATCCCTAAATGATTTTTATTTTCTTACCTGAAGCATCCGATTTATCTTTCACTAGCCTGGCAAAGTTGCTACTTATTAAGAAATGAAATTAAAATTAAAGTCTCCTTTCATTGACTATTATAATGTGGTCCTCCTATTCTACCTGTCTCGTTTCTTTCTCTCTGCTCTCCAGAATTTCCTCTAAACCCCATACTGTCTTGTATCTTAAATTTCGTGTATAAATGCTTTCTCTTCTATCTACAACTTTCATTCTTGTTTACTTTGCTTTTCAGATACTTAATATTGTATGTGTAAAGTGTTTAAACATTGAATGGTACATAGTGATGGCTTGTTATCTCATTTATTTTAAATTAGAGCTCATTTTTTTTCCCTGTAATTTAAATAACCCATATTTTATGACCCTAACCCACTAGTGGCTATATCCTCAAAACTCAGAACTAATCATATTACTCTTGCTTAGGGTTTCTTTATTGAGATTTTGTTTTCCCACAGAGAAGGCCCTTTCTTTTCCTAATTCTGATAGTTTACTAATTACTTTTTTGATTAACTGTGAAGCCAAGTTTGGAAGAGATCACTCTTTTTCATCCATTCAGAAAGCATCCCGTAGTACTTTTCCAAAAAGCACATTCCCATTTTGTCCTCGTGTATTACAGTTCATCATGTACAGGTTGGAAATAATTCATATGCACATTGCATTTATGAATTATTCATGTTCTGTCTCTTTCGTGAGGTCAGAGGAAGAAGGATTTTGGTAACACCTGCCAAGAGCTAGACTGTGGTCTTGACAAAGGGTGTAGCATTGAGCAAGGAACTTCATCACCAAATTATGGTGAATTTTACAGGCAGTAAACTTTTAAAGACAGTGAGTGAAGGCTGAAAGTGGATGGGGTGTTGCAGTGTTTGTTGGCATTTATTCTTTTATTATTATTTTTTTGGCTTGTTTTCAATGAAAGAAAGCAGCATTTCCGGAAAGATGTCCAGGTTCCAGGATGAGCCAGGGCTGGAATGCAGTTTGCATTGTGTTTCTGGGAGTGAGTGGTTTATGAGAGGCCCATCTGGAGCTGTACAGAAATACTGTTACTTGGACATGTGATGTGGTGTCTTGGACACTTACTGTGAATCCAGTTGGTGGAAAGTTTGTTTTGTATTGATTTGTTTTTGCTGGCTAATAATTACTACTATTTGGCCCTTGGAGCAGTGGGCTCAGGACTGCCATCGAAGTTTTTTCTCATGTGATTGACAGTGTTGCATTGGGTAGCAACAGTGAAGCACAGCCAAGGATTGTTATGATAAAGTTTACCAAAGGTCTCAGAACCGTGTAGAGAAACATGATCCTTATGGGTCTCACTAGTAGGTAAAAACTACAGATGAGGCTAGATATAAAAGCAGAAAACCTTGATATAAAAGATAAACCTAGGTATAAAAGCAGACTTAAAGATCAACATTGCCTCAGACATAAAATGGCTTTGGGGAGAAGTAATCCAGCAGATTGAAGTGAATCAATGTATGACTTGATGGTCAGGACAGATTCATTAGCAGCTGTGAGAAAACAAACCTGGTCCTTCAGCAGAGATGGCCTGCCCCTCATCCGTTTTGTATTTCCTTTTGGATATTTGTGGTGTAGTGAATCTCAGCTAGATGGAGAGTGAGAGTCTGAGGTAAAGCAGTGTTCCTTAAAAAATGAGGAAGGAGGCGCTTTCAGAAATTTATGTTGATTCTTATAAATCAAATGGAGGGGAAAAAAGGACTGGCAACATGCATACTAGTGAGAATCCTACCGTAGTAGTCAAGCTGTGAGAGGATAAGGACATGAACTGTGATGTCTCTGAATTCTTCCTCTACTGATTCTCAGTCTATTTGTAGTTTATTTTTTATTTTAAAAGCTCCCTTGTTGAATTCTCCAATTTTCTGAGTTTCTTGCTTTCTAAGTGGACACCTCTCAGAAAATCTCTAATCCTTGCTCACCGTGTATCTTGATTTTATTTCACTTTCTCTAGCCTGCGTCTTACAGCATTTTAAAAAAAAATAATTATTTCTCATAAAATAAGTTAAAAGAAAAACTAGATGCTGGGCTATAGGACTTCTTGGTTGAACCCGAGGAAGTTTGGTGTTGGTGCGCAGAGTAGAATCATGTGCTCCAGCCAGAATCCTACCCCAGGAATCTGTATATGAGGGGATTAGGACGGAACTGTTCTGTCTCCACCACACATAGTTCATCCTCTGAAAGCCATGTCCACTAGTCTCCACATCACTTTATTTAGTGTTCAGTGTCTCTGTCTGGCTCACCTCATTCTCTGAGTTTCCCGAATCAGCCACTCCCAGCTCCCTGTGTTTTGAATTTTCACCCTTTTCCGTCCAGTTTTGAAGGTTTTTTATTTAAAATGTTAAATGTCCTTGCCAGTTTCCATTCCCTGTTTACACTGCAGCATGTATTTACTTTCCACTGAGACCAGGAGGATAAAGGAAACCTTTGCTTGGTTTTAGTTCACGCCAGGAAACTGAGCCTAAAACAAAAGAATCGACTACATGAAAGGGCATTTGTGTGAGTTTAGTCCCATTAGAAGTGTACTAGGATTCATAAGATGTGGTTATTTTTCTCATTTCTAGAAGACTGGAAAGTTGATGACCTGATAGAGAGCAGCCAGGACAATGAAGACGAACATTTTTGGCAACTTGCTTTCACCACCAACAAAACGTTAAATGTAGATAGTGGTGATAGAGTAAGAAAAGCTTTCAATCTGGGCACAGATTCTGTTCCTTCAAGAAATTTTCCATATAAGATATGTGACTCGTGTGAAATGAGTTTGAAAAATATTTCAGGCTTAATTATTAGTAGAAAGAGCTATTCTGGGAAGAAGCCTGATGAGTTTAATGTATATGAGAAATTGCTCCTTGATATTAAGCATGAGAAAACACCTCCCGGAGGGAAATCTTATAAATATAATCAAAAAAGGAATGTGCTCAATCATAGCCACGACCTCAGTCAGCCAATTTTTGACCCGCCTTCTGAGTATAATGAAAACGGACAAGCCTTCCATGAGGAAGCGGCCTTTTTCACAAACAAGAAAATACAGATAGGAGAGACGCTCTGTAAATATAATGCATGTGGAAGAACCTTCATCCACAGTTTAGAACTCAGTTTATCTCAGAGAACTCATTTGGAGATGGAACCATATGAATGCAGTATTTGTGGGAAGTCCTTCTATACAGATTTAAGATTGGGACATCAGAGAACTCTTACAGGAGAGACTCCTTATGAATACAATGAATATGGGCAAACCTTCTGTGATAACTCAACTTTCATTATCCATCAGGGAACCTATACAAGAAAGATTCCCCATGAATATAAAGTAGGTCCTAAAACGTGGGAAAAGTCAACCCTCTTTAAACGTCAGATAGTACACATGGGCAAAAAACCTTATGAGCACAATGAAAATGGAAATAACTTCAACAAGAAGTCACATCTCACCCAGCTTCGAAGAGGTCACTCAGGAGAAAAAACCTTTGAATGTGGTGAATGTGGGAAAACATTCTGGGAGAAGTCAAACCTCACTCAACATCAAAGAACACACACAGGAGAGAAACCCTATGAATGTACAGAATGTGGGAAATCCTTTTGTCAGAAACCACACCTTACCAACCATCAGCGAACACATACAGGAGAAAAACCCTATGAATGTAAGCAATGTGGAAAAACGTTCTGCGTAAAGTCAAACCTCACGGAACATCAGAGAACACACACAGGGGAGAAACCATATGAATGTAATACATGTGGGAAATCCTTCTGCCACAGGTCAGCCCTAACTGTCCATCAGAGAACACACACAGGAGAGAAACCCTTTATGTGTAATGAATGTGGGAAGTCCTTCTGTGTGAAGTCAAACCTCATTGTTCATCAAAGAACTCACACAGGGGAGAAACCCTATAAATGTAACGAGTGTGGGAAAACCTTCTGTGAAAAATCAGCTCTCACTAAACATCAGAGAACTCACACAGGAGAGAAGCCCTATGAGTGTGATGGATGTGGGAAAACCTTCAGTCAGAGGTCGGTACTCACAAAACATCAGAGAATTCACACAAGGGTGAAAGCTCTTTCAACATCCTGATGTCCAGAAGCCTTCACCTGCCCTTTCAAATTCTTACACCATTTTTAAAAATGAGATGAACGAAGCCCAAAGAATGCCTCATGTTACTAGAAAGCGATGTCTTATCGTATTTCAGATAATTAATACTAGCATAAAACTTTACTGATATTTTAAATATGTGAAAGCTCTCAAAAACTGAAACTTTTCATCAGAAAATTTATATTGAGGGGAAATTTATTCACTTAAAGAATGTGGTAGAAATCTTTGTGTAGAATTTGTTGTGTCATATTCCAGATGTGATACCAAATTTTATTGTAAATATAGTGGATGGTATTCATTCATACCCATATTCACAGTGGAATCTGAAGCTTAAAAAAAGTTGAATCACAACAACATTAAACATTTATGAAGAGTCCCTGATGTTTGCAGGCCCGATGTGGGTATAGTAATACAGCAGAAGTTAGAGGTATGCTTGATTTGCATATTGGAGTCCAACATACTTGTGAAGAGAAAATATCCCTTAATTAAATAGCTATTATGGTCTATATTTATATCACCCACACTAAATACCACCAGTGTCTTTATAGGTTGATATAATTATATATGTATATATATGTATATGTAAATATATTTATACACATGTACCCACATGTACACAGTGGTGTGTTAGAGTAAGCTCACACTGGCTTGCAGCTGCCGATGGTTAAATTTTCGGGAATTTTGTGAGCCAGTTGTTAAACATAGTTATTATTTAAAAATTAAATTATATTAAAAAGGTAATAAATACACTCATCACTTCTTAATTACTTTATAACATTTTGCTCTTTGTTCTTTAGGTCACTTATATTATCAAGTCACATGGTAAAAATACCATCTAATATGCTACTGCACATCTCTTCCCACCTCTGCACTCAGTATTGTCCTTTTGGTAGCTTGGCTTTAGTGGGAGCATTTACGCCCTGGAAATTGGCAAACTCTACAAACCAGGGTTTTTATTTTCTCAGAGAACCTGTTGTCAAATACTTACCAGCACACCACTGTGTATATATGAAAATATATCTGGACAATTTAAAGTACAAACTACATACCCCCCTCTCCCATTTCCTGACATAAACAAATGGCTATGGCCATTATTGCTGAACTGCCTCTTCAGTAAAGAACCCCAAATTTGTTTTTGTGAGGTTTCTTAACTACCTCTGCACCAGTCTTAATTGTAAATACTTACCTGAGTCTCTTTATCGTTTGGCCGGTATATGTTATTTTACAACCACATCACCAACCTTCCCTCTGATGTTGCTGGCAAATAGGAATTAGTATGGCCATTGTTACTAATCTACTACTACTTCCCAAAGAAGCCAAATAATATTTTTCTGAGGTTTTTCAGCTGCCTCTGGGTCAGTCCTATAATGTTGTAAGTGCTGTTAATAACGGGGTTTTACATGAATTTTGCAAAGGTTAACATCATTTATGAACAGGAATACTCACTGCACTCCACAAATAAAAAATAGTGGTATGTACTCGAATGCCACTTTCTTACTCTTGGTATTTCATTGTTGTATCTATTTAGGCATGATCTGTTGTATGTGCCCCAGGAACTATGTATTCGTATTTAAAATAATAGGGTGTCATACACTGTCCCTGCCTCCTTTGTCCTACTGTTTTCCAAGGAGAACACACTGATGAGCAGTTCCAAGAGACATTGCCCACCCACTACTCTGCTTCTTACTTGCTGGGCTCTGTTTTGTCTCTCTTTCCATTCTTCCCCCAGATGATTTACGAGTAAATACAGATTAATCTAAGTTAATCGTGGAGATGCTATTCTAATGATTCTGTTGAGATGTTTGGAAAATATTCTGTGGTACTTCTGGGAAAGATCTCAGTGATAAACTATTGTAACATGAGAAGACACAAGGAGAGATTGTCTCTCTTATGCTGGACTTTTTCAGGTATGTATGTTATACCAAATTATAGCTTGTGGCCCTGAAGGGCAATAGCTTGAAGATAACAGTAGACAAAATGGGAAAAGCCTGGCTCAGACGTCATTGAGCTGCACAACTCCATCTGGACCTGTTCTCGGCTAGGACTTTCTGTACTGTGGTAATAATAGTTGCTTATTTATCCTTAAGGCTATCTGTTACTTCTAGCTGAAGGCATTCCAGCTGATACAGACGAGTACTTAGTTCTAAGTGTTCATGTTCTATACAGTGATTTGGGGGAAGAATGACTTCTTTTGACAAGTTAATACAAGGATAGCTTTTGTATCAGCCCTGCTTCTAATGAAAAACAGAATTCTACCCCAACCAAGAGGATTGTAATGGTAGACGTATTACAGTGGTGTGGGCCAGAAACAAGGGATACTGAAGCACCTAGAGACTAGCATCACCCAGAAGCCGTGACCATTCTAAGTCATAAAGGGGCAAAGGATGGAAAGAAACTAGTGTCACCAGAGCCCAATAAGAGCTGCTCTCATGGAGGAGAAACCATCTCCGAGGGGATATTGTTCCCACCAGCATTGTGGCACCGAATTGCTGGTGCCTCCCTTTGGAGAACCCAACCAGATGCGATCTGCAGGTTAGCCCAGGTGGGCACAGAGAAAGTGGAGAGAGAAGGTCTAGGTGGAGCCAATGGATAATAAGCAGCACGGTGTTTTTTTTTATTTCTGTAAATTCCTATGTAAAGTCTCAGTATTAGAAATAAACTTATTCTACTAGTTGAAAGTTAAGTATTTCTACTTCATTGTGCTTTTGTATCGTCACAAGTAAATTCCTTTTGGAAGTGAGCACTGTGGCAGGTATGTCTGTTGACATGCATGAAGCAGACATTATGTTAAATGACATTTTTCATATGTCCCTGTGTGGTGTTTCTTGTTACATGTATTGTGAGATAAGCAGCTCTGTATTCTTCCAAATAAATAGCCAGTTGTCCCTGCATTGTTTGATTAACTTACCCTTTTCCTTGTCCACTTGCTAGGGCATTTTTAGCATGTACTTAAATATTAGGTGTAGTGGCTGTTACTTTTTGTCTGCTTGAGGCAACTTTTCTACATTCTTCCCATAAGATAGCCCGTCCTTGTGAACACAAGAGTTGACATTTATCCCAGATGATACCATCTCTTCCTGGACCCGCATTTGTATTGATCCAGGAATGGTCATTTGTTACAAAATAGGCCAATGAGAACTTATCCTAGACTATTTTTTCACAAGTCATTGTGACCAGATAGTTTGTGTCCTTGTTGCTGTCAGAAGTCCTATCAAGAAAATGTCTGCAAAGGAGAAGATGATGGCGATAAGTGCCGTAAAGTAAAATGAAAATAGGAAAAGTTGTCAGAAAGATGTTTCAGTCTACATAGCATGGAGAAGGGACGACCTCACTGGGAAAGCTACAGTGGAGGGAGTGAGCCATTTGGTTATCTGGAGAGAGAGAGAGTGTGTGTGTGTGTGTGTGTGTGTGTGTGTGTGTGTAATACATGTACATGTATAACCAACAATTTTAGGTACCTATGGTTTTGTTTCCTGAAACAGCACCCTAATTACCTGTAATACACTTTGATACTTTGTACTGTACCACATTCTGTTAAAAGAAATGCTTATTCCCATATACTAAACTGATTTCACAGCCAGTGATTGGGTCATCTCCCAGAACTTAAAAACTAATGCTCAAGTGCAAAATCAAAAGGAATGGCTGGGTCATAGGTATGGCCTTCTGAAATGACTAAGCGATTCACATTCCCAGTGCCTGGAAATTGTTTCCTGGTAAACTCTCTAGAACCTGTCTTTTGGGAATTAGGCCCATTTTCTGTGTGGAACTTGGCCTCCCCGTGCCCGGTGTGCCCTGTCACTTCACATCCAGCCTATACTTGGCAGGAAAAGGTAGAGCCATTGCCTCTGGAAAGGTTCAACCCCTGGGTATCCTAGATGCCCTCAACCATGCCGCTTGTTGCTCCCAGTAGGCCCCTGCAGTTGTAGCTGCCCTTGCCCAACTCCTTCGTCCTTTGTGTTTTTGGGGAAGGCTTAGCCTGTTCTGATTCCCGTTATTTCCACAGAATCTTCATGTACCACTGAGTGACGGGACACTACGTAATCTCCCGCCTCCTTCCTCTTCCCCACCTGCCCCTCCTTTCAGACTCTGCACTTCCCCAGGCTTCTTTTTCAGACAATGAAGAACTGATATCTCCTCTTAGACACTATTTTTTAAGAGCAAGGTCCCCTCAGATACTTGGGGAATTGGAAAAGTGATGCTGGATATCTTGCCTGCTCTACCATGTCTGGAGTCCATAGTTTGGGATGGTTGAGCCTCTCTGGTTCAGTTTCCTCATGTAAAAGATGGGAATAGTTATCCCCGTCTAAAGAGCAGGCCTTAGTTTCAGCTTACTTGCAGTGACACACAGGCCAAAAATTCTCGTTTCACTCCCCCCCCCCCCAACCCAAAGAAGTTCACATCCTCAGAGGACAGCAGGGGATTTTAGAACTACTTGACCTCCAGCCCCTGGTGAAGGCATATCCTGCTCTTTCGGGTCTCCAACCACATACTTTAAAATAGAAAAGGAACTTGGAGAGGCATGGCAACCATGACTAGGGCCCAGGGGCTAGTCGGACTTCCTTAGCCATCCTAGGACTGGGTGCTCCTGTGCCAGTGGTCCATACCAGCTGCCCATGTTGGGGGGAGAGGGCATAAATATTCTAAGGAAAATATAACAGATGAGTCTTCTCCCCCGCCTCTCAATAGTTGCCTCTCCTAAAATAACTGTTGGTTTTTAGTTCAGCATGTATCCTAGGCCTTTTTCCATGCGTTTTAATCCGTATTTGTTTACCTCCAGAGAAGTTATAATAGACCGGACTCTTATGGGCATTTGACTTGGGCAAATCAGAAATACTGTCAGAATATTAAAATTGTATATTGCAAGCAAAAGTATCCATGCCATTTCCACATGATATGTTGTTGCCTGGAGTAGACAACTTTAAAGCTGCCATGCCCAGTGATTTGCAAAAGCTGTATTTGTAATTGCTAATGAAGAGAAATAAACCATGTAATTTTTAATAACCTATGGATGAACAACTATCGTTTATGTTTTTGGGGGTTTTTCCTTTCTAGACAATTCGGTGATTTGTGCAGGTATTATATATTATTATAGTTTAAAACATTTAAAAATTCTTATAAAATGTATCCACAAGTTTTAAAACTGCTAATGTTAGTGGTTGTGATGAAAAACATACCTGAACCTCAGTAACTTTAGAAGAGCAGATATTATGGAAGCCTGTGAAAAACTTTTACTTATGAAACAGCATGCTGTTAGTTTGGCAGGTAACAATGAGAAAGTAATCATGCTTAGAAAATATAATAAAATGACTTTAATATTACACAGGAGTCATAGACTACGTTCTCTGAAATGTGTTCTTCAATTTTACTTATATGGGAAAATTAATAGTAATACTGCTCCCTGTTGTTCTCCATAGGTGGGTTGTAGTTTTGTCTCTGGTTTTTGGTTTGGCTGCTTCTATTTCAGTGTTCTTTTTGGAAATACACACTCACGCATACAGTATTAGGATAACATATATACTGTAAATTCCCATTTTTCACTTCATAATATGTGATTAACATCTTGTCCATGTTGGCTTTTCTGCCCTTATGTGGTCATTTTTAATGACCACCTAGGATTCTTACAGATCAATGCCATTTTACCTATAACCTATTGATACTCACTTAGGTGACTTCCAATATTTTTATTATTATAAATTAACATTGTGGAGGAATACCTTTGGGCATATACCTTTCTACACTCCTCCAAGTTTTCTTCTTTGGATTTCTTTCTAAAACTGTAATTTCTGGATTAAAAGGTAAGTTCATATTCAGTTCTGATGAAATTGACTCCAGAAAAGCTATATGAATTTCAGATCCATCCAAAGTTTGGAAATGTGTGTTCTCCAAACCCATTTCCATCATGGATCCTATTCTTTTACAGGCTTTTCCAACCTTACATAATCTTGAATTGATTTTCTAGAGACATTGAGCAGTTCAACACTATTTGTTGACTGCTCATCTTCAGTTTCTTGCTTAGTGTTGGCTCATGTCCTTAGCTTCATTTTATTTTTATTTATAATTTATTTATTTTGTAAGTTTCTAGTTTTATTGTTTTATGTCAGGCAGGGTTTGCAAAAAGATAAGCTGCAGATGGACCCAGGGTCTGTGTTTTGGGGTTCCTGGGGTGGGGAAGGAGGTCAGTAAATGGGTTTGGGGGAGAGGTCTTGGGCTCCCGGACACCAGGGCACAGGGTTCCTCTGGAGCAGAGCTCACAGGCCTCACCCAGACCTCAGCAGCATGGGCAGGCCCAGGACAGGGAGCAAGAGCAGGAGGACCGACTGGGCCGTTTGCTGCCCGCCGCTCCCCACTTCCCCCGGGGCTGGCTGCAGCAGTCAGCGCTCTGGGGTGTACTGCATAGGACCTGCAGTACCTTTGGTTCCTTAGCCTCATTTTAACTGAGGTGCTCATTTTATAGTAGTTGGTCATAGAAGTATTACAGTATCTTCTTGATTTATGTGCTCTTTGTAATAAGAATCTATATATTTTATCTCTGTTTACAGCAACAATGAGAACTATACCTAATGGCTTTTTTCACCTTATAACATATTATTCCACATTAATATGATTCCCTTTCTCATTATTTTGGAGTACCCTCTAAAACTTGTCCACGGAGGGATTTTTTTTGAAGTCAAGATTTCATAAATTCAAACTTTTAAATAAGTTTTGTCTGCTATTGGTGTCCTGCATTCTCAACATTAAAATTATGAAACTCATGATTTTTTGAACTTTGATAGTTTAAATTTTATATTTCAATTAGGAATACTTACAATTACACACAGATATGTATTCATTGCAATATAGGAAGTAAACATCTACTCTTACTAGCTGTCTAGAGACACCATCAGTTACCCCGGGAGGCCCATTTCTTTCTACCTCTTGCAGATTGTACCATTTTCACATACTAAATTCTAACATAATATTAGGACTTTACATGTTTTTTTCACAACTCAGAGCTAAAATATTTAGATTATTGTAGCTATTAAAGACACTTGAGTTCAGCTTCAGTCTGCCTTTTCACAAAATGTTTGCCTCTTATTATTCTACATAAAATTTACATTTGTTCTAGCAACAGAACAAAAAAAATGTGAAAATATGAAAGTTTGTGGAGATTTTGCTTGGAATATTGTACCATAATATACTTCATCTTTTTATTTAGGAAAATGATTTGTACCTCTTATTACTCAAATCTTTTAAATTATTATTCACTGAAGTCCAATAGTTCCCTTCATACAGGCTGCACATTTCTTATTTATGTCTATTTTTTTCTCTGAACATGTAAACCTCTGGACTATATTATCATCATGAATATAAGGGAGGAATTTTATATTGTTAAAATATATTTACCAATAAAGATTTTCACTGTGTACTATTCAATAAAGAGATAGTCACAAAGCATCATGCTCTTTATAAAAATGCCAGGGTTTGCACTTAAAGTTAATTCCAAGAGGAGGGGGTCTTCTTTTGGATTATATTTTTAGAATTTTTCCATTTTGTTTAATGTTTATATAATATTCCCAAGCAGACCTATTTTGCAGCCCAAGAGAAATCTTGCTGATCACGGATGTGGCATTTTTTTTAATTGTTGGCCTCTGTTTTCAGCTTTTCTTAAATGTTTTACCTATGTTCATAAATGATGTATCTGTGATATACATTTGTTTGTGGTAGGTTTATGTCAGTATAGACACAGGCTATGATTAAAGCCCACTTTTAAACCCTGTTCTTAGGAATCGTAAAAACAACACCTCCAGGGAGAAGAGATTGTTTTGGGCAGCTCTAAAGGAGGGGCCGTAGAGGCTAATGGTCACTGAATCTAGAACTGTAAAGGATGGGACCTCTGATGACACTGGGAAGGTAAGGCACAGCTCTTTGCTCTGCACATGGGCGGTTCCATGTTGTCTCCAGCCTCCTGAGCTCCATGCGGGAGGCTCCAGCCTTTATCCTTTGGACACCTGGTTCTGGACAGAGAACTGGAAAGGAAGTTTGTGCTCTTTTGGGTTCTGTGGAGTTTGGTAGTCAGAAAGAAAAAGAGTTGTAATTGGATTGCAGTGGGTCGTGGTCACAATCTCCAAATGCTTCTCAGTTGGGTGTATTAATGTGTGTAGTTTTGAGCCTGCCCAGGACTTACCTTCAGAGAAAGGCCTTTGCGGATAGGCTGTGCCAAGCGTCTGCTGTTTTAAGGTGGAGGGAAGGGTATAGGGGAGAAGATGAGGACTGGCATCCAGCAGAAGATGAGCTGTGATCGCCCCTGTCACTTTCTTTGAGGAAAGCTCCCTATATGCAGTAAAATGTATGGGCCTCGATCCCAGAAGGTCTCTTCTTCAGCTGCATATGCCAGGGAGTGAGGCCAGCGATTGTGACTGAGGAGAGTTGTTAAAGGCTGTCCCCTAGGAGCTGGGGCTGTGGGGTCTTGGTAGTCTGTAGTGAGACACCGTCAAGGAGCCTGGACTTTGCAGTCAGTCTGGTCTGCTTACATGTCCAGACTCTACCACTCAACACGTTTGTGAGTCTACACAGGTGACTTAAGCATCGGAATCCTTGGTTTCTCCCTCACTAAAAAGTGAATGACAGCAGTAACTACTTTATGGGGTTGTTGTAAGATTTAAAAATAAAATACGTAAGTTCATTTATCAATCAATAGATGTGAATCAGACAGTTTTGTAGTTGATTAGGAGTTATTTGAAAATGAAACACAAAACTCTGTTGGAGAGTGATGTCACCAAGATGGTGAAGTAGGGGATCCTGCCGCCCCCAGTTGAGATCCACAGTTACACAACTTATTCGTGAATAAAACCAGCTCCAGCAAAGCTCAGGTGTCCACTTACCAAATTCAGCAACAATGGAAAAAAACAAATAAACCTGAGAATAACTTTTCAAAAAGAGGAGAACAGCTTCAATTTGCCCCCTGATTCCACCTGCCCTGGCTGGCGCTGCTCAGTGCCCACAGGGAACTCCCAGCCAGAGAGGGTTCTCCCTGGGAAAGGAAGAGCCAGGTGAGCACCTAGCTTTCTGAGCCTTTCAGGGCAGCATGCAACGGACCTACCTTGGTTTTGCTCCACCCAGAGACTGGCAAAGCTAAGACATGTACAGATGGCTAGGAACAAGGCCGAGCAGGTGCTACAGTGTCAGTAGATGGCGGTAGTGACCACAGTTCCCAGGGACCTGCCCTGCAGAGGACCCGGGCAGCTCTGGTCACTGGAGAAACCAGTGGCCGCTCAGTACTGTAGTGATGTGAGAATGTCCCCCATACTCGTCTCACCCTGTCAACGTACATCTGAGCATCTGCGTGTCTGCCCAGGTGATAGTAGACCCAGGCGTAGTTACCCCAGGTGACCAGACTTCGGGTTTCCGCTTGATCCGGGTGCTCCCGCTGGATCAGCTCCTCCGCCTGGCGCAGGCGCTCCAGCGCCGCCTCGCTGTGGCCATTCAGGTGTTTTACGTAGGCCAAAAAATTGTACATTGTAGCTTTGGACTCCGTGTTTAAGAATTCAATCTGGTGACACACTGTATCTTCTAGATCACCTGAGACACTGTCTTTCTTAAGTAAGTTCCAGGTGAAATGGCATTTCAGCTGTGGAAGGGTTTTCTCCAGAGAATCCTTGTTGACCTCACTGTGGAGAAAATAAACCCGGTCACTCTGATGGCACGACTGCTAAGCATTGCACCTGGGACGCAGTTACAGGTTCGTTTTGTGTGTCGGCTTGCCAGGCTGTGGGACCCCCGATGTCTAGTTAAACATTAGTTCTGGGGGGGGTGTGACGGTGTCCCCAGGAGAGATTAGCAGCTGACTCAGTGGACTGAGTGAAAGCAGACCGCCCTCCCCGTGTGGATGGGCCTCACCGCGTCTGCTGAGGGCCTGAGTAGAACCCAAAGGCAGAGGAAGTGTGAATTCCGTCTGTCTGGCTGTGTGAGCTGGACATTGGTCTTCTCCTCTCCTTAGACTGGAGCTTATACCGCCGGCATTCCTGGTTCTCAGGCCTTCAGACTTGGACGGGAGCCCTATGGCATTATCCGTCCAGGTCTCGGGCCTTTGGACTCTGACTAGAATTACACTGTTGGCTCTCTCCTGGGTCTGTAGCTTGTGGACAGCAGGCCACGATTATGATCCTCGGCTTCCATAATCATGTGAGCCAGTTCTTTTTTTTTTTTTTTTTAAGATTTGATTTATTTAATTGACAGAGAGAGAGACACAGCGAGAGAGGGAACACAAGCAGGGGGAGTGGGAGAGGGAGAAGCAGGCTTCCCGCCGAGCAGGGAGCTGGATGCCGGGCTCGATGGAGGACCCTGGGATCATGACCTGAGCCGAAGGCAGACGCTTAACGACTGAGCCACTGAGGTGCCCCCATGTGAACCAATTTTTCAATGTTTTAATATCTAGTGAATTTTAAAGTCATTTAATAGACTTTAAAGTCTGATATTTAATTATAGAGGCTTTTAGCTGTATTATTGTTTTGATATCATAATTGTATCTTATTGTGTATGGAGTCCATACTTGGGAACATAACCTTAATTCCAACATTATTCCCAATGACTTGCTGCAAAATAAAATATGTGCTGCAAAATGTGATAAATGCTTCTTCTGACAGGTTAGGACTTCATCCTGAATTTCTGAAATACTTGATCATTCCCTTCCCTGTTCTTCCTTCTTGAATAAACAAATGAAATTAGTAAAATAAAAACAGCAGAGACTTAAGTAAATCAAACTTTTAAAAAATTTTAATTCATGAAATACATTGCAGTATGGGTGTATGTTTGAATATGCATAGAAAACACATCTGGAAGGATACATATTGTTAACAACTTACCAGGGGGGTGTGGAATTGGGTTAGGGTGAGGAGAAGTGCCTTAGTTTTAAATTCATATGCTTCTGTTTAAAATTTTACAATGAGAATTCATCATTTTTGTAATAAAATCATAACAAAAATTTAAAATAAAAATAGTAACAATAAGTAAAAAGTAAACATACATAGTAGTCTTTAGGCAGTGGCAGTATGGAGAATCAAACCACAAGGCACACTTTTCCACTAATACTGTGGTGGTAAATATAACTGTAGATGATAATCAAAGAAACAACTTTAAAGAAGCCACTTTCAGGGCGCCTGGGTGGCTTAGTCATTAAGTGTCTGCCTTCAGCTCAGGTCATGGTCCCGGAGTCCTGGGATCGGGCCCCACATCGGGCTCCCTGCTCGGCAGGAAGCCTGCTTCTCCCTCTCTCACTCCCCCTGCTTGTGTTCCTTCTCTCACTGTGTCTCTCTCTCTGTCAAATAAGTAAAATCTTAAAAAAAAAAAAAAAATAAGCCACTTTCATCAGCATCTCAACTTAAAAAGCCCCCCAGGGATAAGAGTCCTTAAGCAATAGACCCTTCAAGGTGGATATTCAAACCAAAAGCAGGGCTTAACTATTCCTGAAAGATCTACAGGAAAACGTGTAAATCTGAAACCTTCAGGCAAAAGAAAAAGCTATACAGAAGTAAGTTTGGAATACTAAAGGAGTTAACGAAAGGCCAGAAATTGGAGGTACAAGAACCACCCAGTCCAGACTCAAAACCAAATCACTGAAACCTTGGTAATCTATGGATGTAGAATGGGGACATCTACTTTACCCATTTTTTAAAATCATTTTTCCCAATTTCTCAATCTGCTTTCTGTCTCAATAATTTTAACCCAAAAACTCTGCAGTTTTAGTTGGAATAAAATTAATCCATTTAGGTTAGGTTTATTCTTCTAGTTAAAAGACCAGAGAAAGTTGAGACTAACGATTTTCCGTTGTTCATTTTTTTCTCACAACTGTTTCTAGTTACGCAGTGAACATTTTGGGGAGATAACACTTCTGATTTCTCATGGGTCCCTAAAGTTCTATATTTAAAGAAATCCTTTTCCCCCTGTTTTAGTTTTTTTCTCCTTTTATTGAAGTCATCATAGATGGCAGACTTTTTACTATTATGAACTTTTTCTTTCAACAAAAAGGATTCTTTAAGTGACTATCAGGCTAATGGTTAAATATCCTCATCAGAGTCAGAAATGGATAGGATCCATCTTTTGCAAGCTACATAGTTAAGAGCTTAACCAATATAATTTTGCACTCCTGAAAGAGCGTTCTTGACCTAGGGGTCAAAGGCTTATGCAGGATTATGCTTACTGCATAAGTGAGCAGTATGGGAAATATGACAAACTTTAATCAGAAAATTATTATTATTATTATTTAAAGATTTTATTTATTTGAGAGAAAGAGAGGAAGGGGGGAGGGGTGGAGGGAGAGGGACAAGCATCAAGAATCAAACGCGTAACCGAATGAACCACCCAAGTGCCCCTAATCAGAAAATTATAAATAACAGAGATAAAGGGGATATAGTCAAATGGCCATACCATTTTTGAAAGGTACATCTGGAATGTTTTTGTTTTCAAATGGATACAGTATTTTAATTTCAAAAAAAAGCCAAAAGATTCATCACATTTAGCATGATGCCTGGTATACAGTAAACATTCAGTAAAAATTGGCTCTATAATTAACAATGGGGGGGCACCTGGGTGGCTCAGTTGGTTGAGCGTCTGCCTTCGGCTCAGGTCGTGATCCCAGGGTCCTGGGATCGAGCCCCGCATCGGGCTCCCTGCTCAGCGGGAAGCCTGCTTCTCCCTCTCCCACTCCCCCTGCTTGTGTTCCCTCTCTGGCTGTATCTGTCAAATAAATAAATAAAATCTTGAAAAAAAAAACAACCAATGGATTAAAACAATAAACAAAAATATATGAGCCCAAAATGGTAAGAAAAGCTTAAAAACAATTTCCTAGAGTATATATTTAAATAGAAAGTTGAAGCTCACAGAGAGCAGCAAGGGGCTCTGCATTTTCGGGATCTATCCGCTGGGCCCGCTCATAGTACTCAGCAGCTTGCCTCTCTTCTCCCTCCAGCTTGTAAACAAGCCCTAGGGCACATAAACTCTGCACATCTGAAGCATCATGACCAAGTCTCTTCAGAGCCAATTTCTTCAGAACACTTGTCAGTTTGGGACGGAGGGATGACTGGTCGCTGATCTTTAAGGCCTCTAAATAATGGTGGATGGCAGTACTTTCTGACTTACAGTGAAATTCCTGAAAGCGGCCGTAGTAGTAGTAGATCTGATGTTTGTGATCATCAGTTATGTTCTCCAGATGAAGTGATTTCTGGAAAACTTCTTCAGCTTTACTACACTTGCCTGCCTTGACATACATGTTGGCCAGGTCTGTGTAGACAAATGGGAACTTGGAGTCTCGTCGCACAGCTACTTTGAAATGAGAGATAGCCATTGTAATAAGCCTGTCCATTCTCAGTTTATGGACCCTTTAGGTCTGTTGCCTGTGGCCTTCTTGATTTCGATCATTTGCGCCCGATAGCAAAGTGCCATCTGGTGATGCAGGAACGAAGACATTGGTGTCACCTTCAAGGCCTTTTTCAAAACTTCAAGAGCTTTGTCCCAGGAATTTTTTCTCCTGTAGAATTTGGCTGTGTAACGAAGGACATGAGGTTGGGAGGATATTTGGTCCAGGATTTCTTCAATATACCTTTCCCCTTCATCTTCTGCTTGTACATCTTGAAGCTTCAGTGCCAGTAAAAACCTTAATGTAGGCATTACCTGGGTTCAGGGCGACAGCCTTCCTCAGCAGGTCCAGAGAAAAGCTCTTTATACACCCGTGTCTGGCAGTATCGTCCAGCCGGTACACTGTGATGGCATAACCGATGTTAAATTCTGGATTGTCAGGTTCCGCTTCCAGGGCCTTCTCAAAAGCCGCTTTTGCCCTGTGGTAATACTTTCCTCAAATTTCAAGAGTGCCCACCCTCTCTCACAGTCAATCTCAGGTCTGTCCAACTTGTAGTCAGAAGGACTGGACAGTTTCTTGCAGGTGGTCCCTATCTTGTCTAAATGCTTCTGAGCTTCCTTAAGCTGGTCCATGTGATAATACACCCAGGCATAGTTTCCCCAATTGACCAGATGTCGAACTTCTTTGTCTGAGTGCTCTCGCTGGATTATGTGTTCTGCTTGTTCCAAGCATTCTAGGGCGTCTTCATTTTGGCCTTTTAGGTGTTTCACATAGGCCAATAGGTTATAAAGAGTAAGTCTGGATTCTGTGGTGACAAATTCAAGCTGCTGCCCAATTGTATCTTCCACATCAAACAGAATGTCTTCCTTAAGTAAATTCCATGTAAAGTGACATTCTGACTCCAACAGAATGGCCTTCAAGGGGTCCTTAGGAATTTCACTGTCAAAGATAAAATCCTTTTTAAATTTTTGAAGAAATAAGTCCATTTTTAAACCTTAAACATTGTTCTCTGCTTAGCAACCAAATTGATCTTCTGTTGGAATTTCCAGTTGAAGCACTAGGCCCCTATAACTTTATATTAGTTTCCTCTGTGTACAGCTATATCCTAGAAATATTTCATTAAATTCTCATTATTTATTGCAAAACCAGTTCCTCAAAGATGGCTGGGTATCGATTTCCTTTTGGCAGTCACTAACTGTGCCAAGTACCACTTATTTTTACAGAGAGAAATTTAAATGTTTTGTTTACTAGCCTTGAAAATTAAGAATCATAGATCTGTAAACAGTCAATAACAAACATAAAAATTCCATTTCTGTATTATGAATAGGAAAGGAAAGAAGAATAGTCAGAAATAAGAAAAAGAAGTACACTGAAGGAGACACGGAAGCCATACCAATACATCATTTTTGCAGAGGGAGGAAGAAAACCCCACAGAGAGAAAAGGCCCAGAAACAGACAGGAACAGGTGTGCCAAGAGATGGGGAAAGCATTTTAGGTAGATAAAAAGGGGAGTAACAGATTTCAAAGAAGATAGGGAAAAAGCAAAAGGAGGCTGAGTAATAAGCTCAGTAGGTTTTTTTTTAAAGATTTTATTTATTCATTTGAGAGAGACAGAGAGCGCACACAAGCAGGGGGAGAGGCAGAGGGAGAGGGAGAAGCAGACTCCCCACTGAGCAGGCAGTCCACCCCGTGGGGCTCCACGCCAGGAGCCTGAGATCATGACCCAAGCCAAAGGCAGACGCTTAACCATCTGAGCCACTGAGGCGCCCCAAGCTCAGTAGGTTTTGCTATAAAGTGCCACGTCCTTCTGTCCTCTGGGGTTGTGGGCAAGAGTAAAGGCTAAGGGCTATTATGAACTTATCAATGCCCTTAATATTTACTTCACAAATATTTGCCCAGCTCCCTTTGTACGAGACCCAGTATAATTTCTGCAGAGCCCACTGGAAACAGGATCTCTGGAACTAGGAAGGTGAAGGGGAAAGGAAGGGAAAGGAAATATTTATTCATTACGGACAGCCTTCTATGTGCAAGATCTTCTAAATAACCCTGGGGATGGAACCCTGAACGAGACACAGCCCTGCTTGTACAGAGCTTATAAGTAAATAGTCAATAACAACTCAGCATTCCAGCCAAGGTCCACGGAAGTGACCCAGAAAGTGTACACAGTCCAGTGCTGTGGACATCTCTGGCTTTGATTTGGTGAAGATCCCTTCTCTTGGATTTCATTTCTGGAACATCCTTTCCCTCTACTATCAGTCCATGTGATTGGAGATGGGTGGTGCACCATTCACTCCGGTCTGGGAAGACACACGATATTCTAGCCATTCCCTGGTCCCAGTGATTTACTCAGAGATAGTCCAATTAAAATATCATTTTGCTGAAATGGGACTTCACTAGAAGTATGTCTCTTCCTTCTAAAAATTTTAAACTGGTAGAATATAAGTTTGGATTTGCTGGTGGCCTTCTTTCCAGATTTGAGGACAGCCTGCCTGAGAAGGAATCTAACAGAGTGGAAAGCAGAGCTTCGACAGGAGGAAGGACAGAATGCCCAAGATAGTGACTTAACAGCCTTGCCTGGATCACCCTGTCTACCCCTGAACTTCTCTTAAAGAAAGAACTCTTTCTTTGTTTAAGCTAGTTTGAATTAGGTTTCTACTATCTGCAACGGACAAAGTCTGGATTAATATTCCTAGTTTTATTTGTTTGTTTTGTTGATGGTGGTGGTGAGGCAGTCAGGAAGGACTTTCTAAATCTGCCACTGGCCGTAATTAAGAAATATACAGAAAAAAAATTCCTTAAGGCTTCTTTCGAACAGAGAAGTGCTCTGCTTATGGGATGAACAGGGTACACTGTGTGTGAGGACATGCATGTATATTCCCCTTTCTACTGCACACAGGACCCCCACCCCCACACGTATTTGTATAAATGTTTATGAGCACTGTAGTACTATTTCCATCAAAACATTTATTGACCACCTCATCATCTGTGCCAATTCTAGTTGTAGTGGATACAGTAGTGAGCAAGTAAGTTCGAAAAAGGCCCTTTCTTCATGGTAATTTCACTCTGGAAGAGGAAGGAGCAAAAGGAGTTGAAAGAAAAGAAATATGGAAACAAATCAATATGGAAACACAAATGGACAGCATAATTCCGGATAGTGAGGAGTGTTAAAAAGAAAAAAAAATCAGATTAATGGTATTAAGTGGTGGTGGTATGTGTGTGTGGGGGGGGGTACTTTAGTTAAGACTGTGAAGGAACAGCCCATGTAGAAAGGGGCAATTGAAACAGTAAGATCTCAGCAATGGAACAGAAGCAGTCCTCAAAGATCTGAGGGCAGAAGGGTCTAAGCAACCGCTTCTTGACCAGGGTGCTTTTGCCCTCCCTCCCCCGAAACATCTGGTAATGTCTGGAGACAACTGTGGTCATCACACTGGAGGAATGCTACTGGCCTCTACTGGGTCAAGGCCAGGGATGCTGCTAAATATCCAACAGCGCACAGGGAGGCCTCAAGCACCATGAGTTATCGAGCCCAAAATGTCAGTCGTACGGAGGTTGAGAAACCCTGGTTTGGGCTGAGGAACCAGCAGGTGCAAAGGCCCTGATGTGGGAACAGACTCGAAATGTTCATGGACCAGAAGGAAGGAAAGTGTATGTGATGCATAGTGAAGGGGAAGAGTGGGAGATGAGGCATGGTCGTAGCAGGGACAGAGGTTCAGGGCTTGCAGCCCATGATAAGGAATATTAATTTTACTCTCGTTGTAATGGGAAACCACTACAGGGAGATTTCTAAGTAGGGAAATGAGAATGTTTGATACAGGCTTAAAAAAAAAATCCCTCTGGCTGCTCTGTGGAGAATGGACGGGGCGGGGGGGGGGGCAAGAAAGGAAGTTGGGAATCTGATAGGGAAGTATTTATTCAACAAACAATTATCCAGAGAATTTATTCAGGGCACTGTTCTAAGTGTTGGGATACAGCAGTGAACAAAACAGGGGGAAAAAAAAAAGCCCTGACTTCATGTATCTTACATTCTAATGAGGGGTCGGGGGTGGGGAGGGTGTGCCATAAGAAGACCCCAGAATAATTGAAAATATAGAGTATGTGAGATGGGTAAGAAGTAATAAGGAGAAAAATAAAGCAGAAAAGGAGAAATGGGAGGCTAGCAGGGGGTCAAATAGGTAGTTAAAATTTAAATAGTATGGCCGGAGCAAATCTCCCTGAAAAAGACATGAAAGCAGCTGTTGAGGGGCTCCAAGGGGAGTGGGAGCCAGCCAATGCTGGGGTTGCAGTGGAGGGTTAGTGAGGTCTGGGTGGTTATGTCTGGGACAGAGCTGACAGGTCTTTCTGATGGGTTGGGTGTGGGGTGGACCAGAAGGAGAAGAGGGAATCCCGGGTAACGCTTACGCTTTGACTTCAGGAACTGAGTGGGTAAGTCGAGAGGACTATTTGCAAATGTTAATTTTGAGATGTCGGATTAGACATTCAAGTCAAGAGGTTGTGTATGAAGTTGGATATTAATGAAGAAAATACTGGGGATGAAGAGAGTGAAGTTAGAACTAGGGATATAAAACGGGGAGTCACTGGCATGCACATCAACTTTAAAACCATGAGTTCTAGAATGAAATTACCCAAAGAGTGAGCACAGGCAGAGAAGAAGGTCAAAACGAAGCTGTACTACACTCCAGGTCAAGCAGAGTAGGAGCAGGAAAGGAGGCCAAGCACGAGCAATGAGGGAGGGAGCTGGAAGGCACTGGTGTCATGAGAAGAACGAATATTGTTAAAACGTCCATACTACCCAAAGCAATCTACAGATTTAATGCAGTTGCTACCCAAATACCAACAGTTTTCACAGAACTAGAACAAATAATAATAAAATTTGTATGGAACCGCCGAAGACCCTGATTAGGGAAAGCAATAATTGAGGAAGAAGAACAAAGCTGGAGGTACCACAAACCCAGATCTCAAGATTTACTACAAAGCTGTAGTCGTCAAAACAGTCTGGCACTGGCACAAAAACAGACACAGAGATCAGTGGAACCGGATAAAGAGCTCAGAAATAAATCCATGCTTACATGGTCAATTACTCTTCAACAAAAGAGGCAAGAACATACAAAGGGAAAAAGACAGTCTTTTCAACAAATGGTGCTGGGAAAACTGGACAGCTACTTGGAAAAGAATGAAACTGGACCACTTTCTTATACTATACACAAAAACTCTTAGGGGTCCCTGGGTGGCTCAGTCAGTTGAATGACCGACTCTTCGTTTCAGCCCAGGTCATGATCTCAGGGTCATGGGATCCAGCCCCGCATCTGGCTCTGCACTTAGCACAGAGTCTGCTGGAGATTCTCTCTCCCTCTGCACTTTCCCTCACTCACGCATTCACACACTCTCTCTCTAAATGAAGAAATAAATAAAATCTTTTAAAAATTTAAAAAAAATAAACTCAAAATGGATTAAAAACCTAAATGTAAGACCTGAAACCATAAAACTCCTAGAAGAAAATATAGGCAGTAATTTATTTGACGTTGGCCACTGAAACATTTTTCTAGACATGTCTCCTCAGGCAAGGGAAAAAAAGCAAAACTAAACTATTGGGACTACACCAAAATAAAAAATTTTGCACAGCAGAGGAAACTATCAACAAAATGACAAGGCAATCTACTGAATGGGAAGAGACATTTGCAAATGATAGGGGTTAATATCCAAAACATATAAAGAATGTATAGAACTCAATACCAAAAAACCCAAATAATCTGACTAAAAATGGGCAGAGGACTTGAAAAGACATTTTTCCAAAGAGGACATACAGATGGTCAAGAGACACATGAAAAGATGCTCAACACCACTAATCAGGGAAATGAGAACAGCAGAGTTTCCTGAAAAAATTTAAAATAGAATTACCATATGATCCACTACTGGGTATTTATTTACCCAGAGAATATAAGAACACTAATTTTATTTATTTATTTATTTTTAAAGATTTTATTTATTTATTTGCCAGAGAGAGAGAGAGCACAAGCAGGGGGAGTGGCAGGCAGAGGGAGGAGAAGCAGGATCCCCGCTGAGCAGAAAGCCTGACACGGGGCTCGATCCCAGGATCTGGGATCATGACCTGAGCCGAAAGCAGACACTTAACCAACTGAGCCACGCAGGCGCCCCAGAACACTAATTTAAAGGGATACATGCACCCCTATGTTTATCACAGCATCATTTACAACAGCCAAATTATGGAAGCAGCCCAGGAGTCCATTGATAGATGAATGGATCAGGAAGATGGTGAGATACACAATGGAGTATTACTCAGCCATAAAAAAGAATGCAGTCTTGCCATTTGCAACTACATGGATGGAGCTAGAGAGTATAATGCTAAATGAAATAAATTAGTGAAAGACAAATACCATATGATTTCACTCATATGTGGAATTTAAGAAACAAAACAAATGAACAAAGGAAAAGAGACCAACAAAAGACCAGACTCTTAAAATACAGAGAACAAACTGGTGGTTGCCAGAGGGGAGGGAAGTGGATGAGGGGATGGGTGTAGTAGATTAAAAAAAAAAAAAAAGGAAAAAGAGAAAAAAAGAAGAAAAATCCATGATGTCACAAAAGCCTAAGGAAGAAATATTTATTTCAGGAAGGACAGATGGTTATCAATATGTACAATGACTCTAAGAGGTTGAGTGACTGAAGACAGAGAAGAGATTACTGTTTGTGCTGGAGCAAAGCTGTGGGGGACCTTGATGAGCATTTTACTAGAAAAGCAGGGATGAAAACATTACTGGTTGGGGGGACAATGGGAGGTGAAAAAGTGGATATGGGGAATACAGGCCACTCTTTTCAAGGAATTTTACTATTAAGGGAATAGACAAATAGAACTCCATCTGGAAGGAGGCTGGGGGAACTGTCAAAAAAAGTTTTAATCATGAAATTTTTAATGACTTAATGATATGCCAATGGGAATGATTCAGTATCAAGGGAAAGAATGATGCCTGCAGCAGAGAGGTGAGGATAATTACAAGGAAGATGGAACATGAAGCAGAAGTGAAGCTCTACATTGTTTTTTTTTTTAATTTTTTTTGAAGATTTTATTTATTTATTTGACAGAGAGAGACACAGTGAGAGAGGGAACACAAGCAGGGGGAGTGGGAGAGGGAGAAGCAGGCTTCCCGCGGAGCAGGGAACCCGATGCGGGGCTTGATCCCAGGACCCCGGGATCATGACCCGAGCGGAAGGCAGATGCTTAACGACTGAGCCACCCAGGTGCCCCGAAGCTCTACATTGTTAATACTCAAATATTTTAACTACAGCCTCAAACTCGGAACCATGGTTGCATGCCCTTCATCATCTGTCCCATGTCTACTTCTCTAGCCTCATTTTGTACAATCTTCTCTTATTCATTGTGCTCCAGTCATACTGGCCTTAAAAAAAAAAAAAGTTTATTTCCTCCGCCAAGTCTATCTACCTCAGGGTATTTGCACCTGCTTTTTACACCCTTACTCTGAACTCTTCCTAAGAGAATTCTAGGGATTACTTAGTCTCATAATTCTGGTCTTGGCTCAAATGTCAGCTCTTCAAAGAGGGGTACCCCTGACCACTCTAGCTAATGCTGCACCCCCACCTGGCCAGTCATCCTAAAGTCTAGTATATCTCATTTTCCTGTCCTGCATAGCACTCATATCAATATTTGCTGGGAGTTGGGAAGAAGAGTACTTTGAATCACATATGAGACTGAGGTTTTAAACTGGATGGGACTGAGTCTTTAGGAACGGGGAAGGGGCTGTCTTAATAGCCAAACGTGACAGGAGTTAGAGAACTGGATTAGTGGCACAGCTAGTAGTAGTAATTGAACAAATAAAACCATTTCATACTTATAATCTAATCTACTACTCCATAAATTGTTTTCCAGCTTTTATAAAAACTAAATTTCATCCTTAAAGACAATATTATCTTTAGTACACATTTAAGTTAATTTGTAGATTATTAATTTCAGTTTTATAATTTTCATAATTTATTCTCATTCTCTCTGTGTGTATACAGGTGCCACCTTTTAGTGATTGTAGGTTCTGGTTTAGAACCAGAGCTTGCCAAGAGACTTCCTGCCATGATGGAAGTGTTCTTATCTGTGCTGCGCAATATGATGGACACTAGCCACAAGTGACCACTGATCCCTTGAAATTTGACTAGGATGGCTGAGGAACTGAATTTTAAATTTTATTTACTTTTAATTAATTTAAATAACCACATATGACTCGTGGCTCCTGTATGAGACAGGACACTGGAGATACTGGGCCTGGCCAGCTTCATAGAATAAAAGGCCTCTAGCACAACAGGTTAGAGCTGTCCTTTTAACTTAAAATTGTTTGATATTTTATTCAAGGTGAAGAGCTAAATTAAATGGCAAATCAAGACAGATTTGAAAAAACAACCTTATACATATGACCTGGGCTCACTGCAGATTTGGCTCAATAATGTAAATGCTGTACCATTTATAATATATGATCCAGAATCAATCAGATGAGCTTTCAAAAAACAAAACAAAACAATCCCCCCACCATAAAAAACCAGAAGCTGCCATTCATCACTAGTTTACTGCATGCCAGGCAGTGTGCCAAGCACTTCCAAATTACATTTAATTTTTATAACATTTTATTACTTTCACATTGTATGGATGAGGACTGGGGGACAGAGTTTAAATTACATGTCCGAGGTTACTCAGCTATGAAGTGGCCAAGCTCGGGTTCAAACCTCATTCTGCCTGATTCAGAGTGCATAAAGCTACTGTCTTTCAACCATAATGCTATTCTACCTCTGTAACATAAAAATTGGAAGTTGTTTTTAGAATAGTTTACTTTAAAGTATAGGATATATGTAATGTATTTAAAATTCATTTTGCCTGGGGAGGACCTAAAAAGAAAACGTGAAGGGATTTTAGAGCAGCTTAAAGAACAGCTAAGAGGTCTGTTTGGCTGCCCATGGGGAAGGACAAGCCAGGTATTTAAAGGTCTCGGGTTAAAGTGATCGTTTCAAATATGAGCCCTCAATCAAAAGTCCCAACATTCTACATTGTTGCGGTCGTTTTAGATGGAGCCGCTTCTCACCGGGACTTGCTGTGCAGAGTGCTTGAGATAAGAAGTGGCAGAGGGATTTATTTCTTTAAGGATGATTAGTGGCCCTCTCAAACAACAAAAGAGCTAGGTAAATATATATTAAAAGTGATCCAGGGTCACCTGGGTGGCTCAGTTAGTTAAGCATCTGCCTTCGGCTCAGGTCATGATCTCAGGGTCCTGAGATTGAGCCCCGCATCGGGCTTCCTGCTCAGCGGAGGCTCTGCTTCTCCCTCTCCCTCTGCCGCTCCCCCTGCTTGTACTCTCTCTCTCTGTCAAATAAATAAATACAATCTTAAAAAGTGATCCGAAGGAAGGGCATTGATCTTAGTTATCAAAGATATAATTATCATCAAGAGAAATGAATTAAAATACTTTACTCCTACAATCCAATAAAGACTTCCTCATATACCCTGATGACCTTCCAACATACTTCTTCAACTTCTGATCTCTCCCCTGAATTCCAGACTTCAGGAATTTTTAGTTCACATCTTCAATTAGAAGTTCAGTTGGCATCTGAAATAAACATACCCAATACAGAAACCTGGACTCCTTGATCCTGTTCCTCCCGTCTTCCCCATCTTGTTTGGCAAATAAGCTAGGAGTAATCTTTGATCCCTCCATTCCTCTTGTCTTAATCCCTCATCCAATCCAGTACAAAGTTTTGTTAATTCTACCACATCTCAAATCCATCCACCTTTCTGCATTTCCATTGCTGTTTTCCTAGTCTGAACCACAATCACCTTTCCTTGGGGCTGGGGCAAAAATCTTGTCTCCTTGCTTCCTGTCTTTATTCCCCATACAGTCCTGATAAACTTTTGAAACTGTAAACCAGGTCATGTCAGTCTTCTGCTTACAATCTCCCAATGGCTACCCAATACCCTTAGATACTAATTCAGCCCTTGCCATGTCCCACAGGTCCCTAAAGGAGCCCGGCCTTGCCTACGATCTGAGCCTTTTTCCTCCTACTCTCCTCATTCACTGTGTTTGAGACATATTGGACTTTTCTTCCTATCTCAAACACATCAAGTTTAAGGACTTTTATACCTGTTGTTTTTACTCTACTTGGGATGCTCTGCTTCTAAATTTTTGCATGACTAGCTCGTCCTGTTACTCAGCTCAAATATATCCTACCCAAGAGGCTGCTGGGGCAGAACTATCTAAAACGGCCCCCTCCATTCTAGATCACTCTCTTAGCCCATTACACTATTTTATTTTCCTTGTAGCTCTTATCACTTTCTGAATTATGCTGATTATTTACTCACTTACCTATTATTTATTTCTCCCATTTAAATATAATCCCCATGAGTACTGAGACCTTATTGTGATTTTATTTTTTTCACCTGTGTCCGCAGCATCTACTATGCTAGGCAGATAATGGAAGCTCAGTAAATAAATATTTGTTGAATGAATGAAAATGTAGATAATATACTGGCAGCTTCTGGCACGTCCAGCCCAGAGGTTAGGCTTAACATAAAAAGCACCTGGATTCCAGATGAGGAATTCCTGCTAGTTCTTCCCTTCCTGCTAATGGCTCCAAACTTTTTCCCACTTCAGTCTTCCGTATCCCACTTGGCTTTATATCTCGGCATGCTCTCTGTCTGGCCCTATGTTTGATTCTGAAAATAGGTTTTGGACTGTCTTCTATGGTCCTGATTGGGAAACCTGGTATGATTGTCCCTTGGTGAAGGTTAGTGGTGCACCAAATCATGGCAAGACAACCCCTTAACAGCCTGCCCAGGCCCCTGCCCATCAACACAGTACAATGGCCCTCTGCTTCTGTTCTGAAGGTCTACCCCAGCCCAGCCCAAGGAGGTTGAAGAGGGCTGTCCCAGGGAATATGAATGTGGCCGTGAAATATTAAAGGGTCATTCAGTCAGCCACTGAAGTGCTTTGCCCAGACCCTGGAATTTGTATACAACTGGATGCCATGATAAGTTATACTTTTAAACTTTGTCCAGTTAATTTTTAAACTTTGTCTCTGGGAAGCTGGCAGAGAGAGGCTCTTGTGTCTGAAAGAGGCAACATTTATCTCTAGGCAATTTTGATTTTTGGCCAGGAAGGAGCAGCCTTTCATTGTTCTTGGGGGACAGTCCCCAGTGGGGTCCACTGGCTTCCAGGCCATCCCGCATACACATACAGTGCACCCCTTTTTCCTCCTCCTTTCTTCAGGCACCTTCCTGAAACCTCCCTCCCTTTCTACGGATGTGAGAGGTGGGGCACTCACTAAATTTCATTTTTTTACTTCACATAATAATAATCAGCATTTGCAAATATTAACATGCTAAGCAGTTGATTAACTCTTTCCACAGTCCTAAGATTTGGATGCCATTCGTTTTTACGGATAAGAAACGGACTCACAGAGTTTAAAAAATGTTGCTTTGGGTCATCCAACTAGTAGGTGTTCGGAGTCAAGACTTGGAACAAGAACTTAGCCTCTAATCCCTCAACTCGTTAATGCAGATGGTTCACTAATCAGGTGCAGGGCAGGGTGCTAGCGCTGGGCACACAAACCCGGTGAGAAAAACAGCCCTGCGCTGTTAGGAGACAGCTACAGACATCCGCACAAAATCGCGGACTGGGCGGATCACCAAGAATCTGTAGCTCCCAGGAGGGGACGAGCTGAGACCCCGAAGTCAGAAAGGCACTAGGGCAGTAGCAGCAGGTCCAGGTGACGAGCCGGCAGCGACAGTCCCGGGAGGGAGCGGGAGGCCAGCGCAGGCGGGGCCCGGGCTCGCGGGGGCGCCCACCCCGATGCCCGCTGCGGGGCGCCCAGGGCTCGGCCCCCGAAAGGGCCGCGGCGCAGCGCGGGCCACGGAGTCCGAGGCCTACGCGGAGTTTGGGAGCAGAAGCGGAGAAAATCCTCACCTCATGGTGGTGGCGGGCCGTCCTGGGAGGCGGCCGTCCCCTCGGGCTTTCTGCTAAGGTTGGGGAGCCCGGGCTCCTGAGCGAGGGGCGTGCGCGTGGGGCGCGGGCAGGCGTGGACGCGGGCGGGCGGGGAGTGCGCTTCCCGCGGGCGGACGTCTGCAGCGCGAGGTCTGCGCCCCGCGGGGCCTTCGCCTTTATGAACATAGGCGCACCCGAGCGGGAAAACGAAACTAGGTAGTCACTCTGTTCCTGGACTAGTCGGAGGCCAGATCCAGGAAACAGAAGCTTGTGCAAGATCCTGGTGTGGGATTTGCAGCGGGGCCTCTGGAATCTGGTCTGGGGTCTCGCCTGCCTCGCCGAGTATGCACAAACTCGAGTGATTTTTTTTTTTTTTTAATAAAATGACAGGAGAGGGGCACCTGGGTGACTCAGTCCGTTGAGGGTCTGCCTTTGGCTCAGGCCATGATCAGGGTCCTGGGATGGAGCCCCGCGTGGGGCTCCCTGCTCTGCGGGGAGTCTGCTTGTCCCTCTGCCCCTCCCCCTCACTCATGTGCACGCGGGCTCTCTCTCAAATAAATAAATAAAATCTTTAAAAAAATAAAACAACAGAAGATTGTTCTGTGTTATTTTTATTGTAAGGGTGGCAGTGATGCTCTTTGTATCTCTCTGCATCCTAAGCGGAAAGTCCCTGATTCAACAGACAACATACCCATTGCACAGGTGGGCTGCTGTGTCCCTGTACCATTACTCCCGGTGGTAAAATTTGATAGCTATTGCCAAATGGCTTTGCTGAGAGATTTCTACACCCCCTACCCAGAGTTGTATGACAGTGCTTGTCTTCTGCGCCCTTGGCAACCGCGCTTCGCTTAATACACTTCTAATAAAGGTAGGGGTGGTATTTGGACTCTAAGCAGAAAATGCCAAATACTCATACACCAAAATTTTTGTCCCCTTCGACTTCAATCATTCGTTCAATGTTGATCATTGATTGAATCATTGATGTTGAATCATTGATTCAACAAATTATATTGAACTGCTAAGAGCCAGACATTGTGCCAGACACGGTCCATACAGCAAAGAAGAAACCAGAAAAGGGACCTACCTTCATGGAGTTAATTTCTGGAGGGAGTAGGTAAAGATAATGAACAAATAAAGCATTGTGTGTCAGATGGTGCTATGGAGAAAAAGCATGGATAGGGTTACAGTGCAGGGTGTTTTCCATTATAAATATATGGGGGAGGAAAGGTTTCACTGAGTGACATTTGAGTAAAGAGCTGAAGCAGGTGAAGGAGTGAGCACTGTGGTTATGGGGCCAAAGAAGGAAGTTCAGGCAGGGAAAGTTCAAAGCACTGTGGTTATGGGGCAGGGAAGAAAGTTCAAACCCCGGGAGGTGGGAGCGTACTTGCCATGCATGGATGGTGTGGTTGGAGTGGCAAGAGCAGGGAAAATGTTGTAAGAAATGAGATCAGAGTGATACTGTCACGGGCCTGTTTAACTGAAGCAGGAAGCTACATTTTATTTATTTATTTTTTAAAGATTTCATTTGTTTATTTGAGAGACAGAGTGAGTGAGAAAGAGAGAGCAGGAGCAGGGGGAGGGAAACGGAGAAGACTCCCCACTGAGCGGGGAGCTCAAGGTGAGGCTGGGATCCCGGGATCATGACCTGAGCCAAAAGCAGGTGACCCAGGAAGCCACATTTTAGAAAAGGTACTGAACAGTTTGTTGTGGGTGAAAACTAAACCCACAATTTCCTCCTTACCAAGGGTGTTGAAAATTTTAATAAGCACTTCAGTGCTTGAAAAAATTTTCAGTGCGTTGATTATTTTCTGCCTCATTCCTGCTTCTTTCCCTTCTTTTCTCTTAACCATAACTGGGCCAAAAGATTGTCTTTGCTTATTACAGTTTAGATGGATAGCAACTAAGTAATCAGAGGTAAACATGAAAGGGAAAAAAAAATCCTGGTTATCTACTTATGTTGTTTAGGAATTCAAATTCAGAAACACAAAAGCCATCTGTAAAAATTTCAAAGATACATTTTCAGGATTGAGAAGAAACACGCCTAGCTGTTGAGTGGGTGTTGAACATGCCAAAATTACTAGATGGAATTTGAATATTGATCTTTTTTCACAGACTGTTGGATTGGGTGAGTTCTTAGGAAAATCAGTAGTGCCTTGTCTTTTGAATTTATTCTAATGCACACGTAAAACACAACAGCTAACAACAAAGGGAAATAGAAAGTGAAACATGGCAGTTGATCTAAAATCTGCTTGGGAAACCAAAACTTAAGCAATAACTCTTCTAAGAAATAGGTGTAGGAGAGGATTTCTCAATGTTGGTGCTATTGACATTGGGGCTGGATAATTCTGTGTGGCGGGAAGCTGCCCAGCATCATGAGATATATAAGCAGCATCCTTCCACATACCCACTAGATGTTAGTAGCACCCTGCAGTTGTGACAAACAAAATTGTAAGTTGCCAAAGCAACTTTTTTTTTCCTCTCAGGGGCAACTTCCTCTTCTCCCCTGACACCCTCCCTCCTTGAGAATCAGTGCTATAAATAATACCCTCGTGTATTTGTTTGCATTCCTTTGAGTTAGTCCTCACAACACAGCCTGGAAGAGAGAGAGCTGGATTTCAGGTAGGAGAGGAAGAGTTGAACACAGATGAAGAGCAGTTGGGGACGGAACTTGAGTTTAAGAGGAGGCCTGGGTAAAAGGGTAGATATCAAGGGGCATGTCAGAGCAGGCCCACTCCCTTCAACGTGGGACTCCGGAGTGGAGATGGCTGTATCACATTTGGTCTGGCTGGGGACAAGCCACAGAGCTGTGGATTCAGACTGAGGGTGGGTCATTCAAGCTGGGGCAGGCTATGGGTAGGGGCCCTCATTCCCAATGCAGTTCCAGCACCAGCAGCATTATGAGAATGGAGACATCAGTGGCCAGGGAGGGTCCCCAAGGAACTGAAGCTTGCAGTGGTGTGCAGACAGCAGTTAGCAAAGATCTGGCCTGGGGCACCTTCACAGTAGTGAATGGCAGGAGCTGTGGCTCAGCCCGATTTAGGGGACATGAGAGATATTCCCTAGGCACTTGGAGAAATTTTGGAAACTCCAAATAAGGACACCAACTGAGGTTCTTTCTGTCAGTCATTTCCATGGGAGTAGCCAGCTCCCGGAAGTCAGCTGTCAATTTAAAGAGACTTCTTGGTAATGCCTGGAGATAGTCATGTGTAAGCTTTGCAGTAGCATTTTCAATACTAAAAAGCATCTGTTTTTCTGGATTTGCTGCTTGCTGTTTTTCTCTGCAAACATCCAGACTATTGCAAACGTTAGAGCTACTGAGCCCTGAGGGTGCAGAGACCTCCTCCAGAGTAGGGAGGGAGGGGATAGAGAGATGGTATTAGGTTATAAGACACTCTAATAACCGTGGTCTCTGCAGATTGTCAAACACACCTCACACAAACACATCACATAATCCAGAGACTTATTTTGCATGAAAGAGCTCTGCTTTTGGGTGGCAAATGATGGATAGCAATACCTGGGAAGAGTTGCCTAGTAGAGAATCAACCAATTATCCAACAATTATTTACCTTCAGTATTTCTCACTCCGGGAGAGTTGGCAGTGGTCAGACTTCTTTTTAGGACCACCTGGCCTCCTGCCCCAAACATAAGCACTGTAAGATGCCATTTTTGTTCGATCTAATAAATCTCTGGTTTTAGTTATAAGTAAGTGGGGAAGATTGCATCTCTGTAACTCTGATGTCTGCCCTTCAATGATTAAAAAGAAGTCTGGTCCCTTCAATTCCTATAGAATTCTGGTAGAAATCCAAAGGCCTGTGCAGTCTGTCTGTGAATTCCTTGAGGACTTGTAGTCTTGTGGATTAGGGTCCCCACCAAGAAATACAGGCAGCCTCTAGTAGTTGGTAAAGGTACAAGAGGGCTTGTCCCTTAGAACCTCTGGAGGCAGCGTGGCCATGCCAACACCTTGATTTCAGTCCAACGAAATCCATTTCAGACTTCTGACCTCCAGGACTGTAAGATAATACATTTCTGTGGTTTTAAGCCACCAAGTTTGTAGTCACTTATTACAGCCACAGTAGGAAATAAATATACCCACTCCCAAAATATATATAAGAATGAAAAAGGTCATGTGGTTTCCTTATTTTTTCCTTTTAAAAATATTGCTCGGTGTGCAACCCCTTTTAATAAAATGTCATAATCAAAGGTGATTGTTACTGATGGTCTCTCAGATCATTTAGTATCCTTTTCCTATTTCTTTTTTTTTTTTTTTTTAAGATTTTATTTATTTATTTGACACAGAGAGAGAGAGTGAGCACAGGAAGGGGGAGTGGCAGGCAGAGGCAGACGGAGAAACAGGCTCCCTACAGAGCAGGGGGAGCCCGATGCGGGGCTCGATCCCAGGACCCTGGGATCATGACCTGAGCCGAAGGCAGTCGCTTAACCAACTGAGCCACCCAGGCGCCCTCCTTTTCCTATTTCTTGTTCAGACCAGAAAATGACTGAATAAATAATGCTTCAAAAGGCATAAAACTAGAGAAGCTGCTTGGAACAATTTGGCAATAAATGAACTTCCAAGCATCTTCATGGAGAAAGTTGACCTTGAATTGACTGTGCACTTGTTCTACTGTCTCTGTCTAGATTGTGAACTTCAGGAGGTTTGGGGAAATGTCTGCTTGCTTCATTGAAAGATAGCGGAGTATGCCACTCCAAAATATGCCACGTTGGTGTATGGATTATTATTTTTATTTTTAAAGATTTTATTTATTCGAGAGAGAGAGAGAGAGAGAGCGCACGCACACGAGCAGGGAGAGGGGCAGAGGGAGAAGCAGGCTTCTTAGCAGGGAGCCTGATGTGGGTCCAATCCCAGGACCCTGAGATCATGACCTGAACCAAAGGCAGATGCGTAGCTGACTGAGCCACCCAGGCGCCTGGCTTATGGATTATTTTCAGCTGAAGGCAATTAAGAAGCAGATGTAAGAAAAACTCTCTGCAATCCCCCTATCTGCCTGAAAGCAGTACATAAATTTGTAAAGGTGTCCCCTTACCCTCTCTACCCAGCGAGAGAGAAGTTGATTGCCTGAGACAACTCTAGGCCCTTATCAGCCCAGAGTCACTACTGGAGAAATCTACATGACAGACCTTATTAACTAGCTCTTATTTTCCATTAATCTCCCCCATATATTTACCTTCCTACAGTTTGCCACACGAGAAACTCAAGGTTCTTTTCCTTTTTCTTATCCCTTCTCTAAATGTAATGTTCGTTTGTTAGATGCTATGTAAGTCCAAGTTCTAACCACCCTTTGAGTTACTCATCACTGGGCGTTCCCATGTGTATGTGAGATGCATGTGTTAATAAACCTCTGTTTTTCTCTTGTTAGTCTGTCCTTGTCCGTCTCATTCAGGGTCCTGGCCAGTGAACCTAAGATGGGTAGAGTAAAAAGATTTTTTCCTCCCCCACATCACCATATTCAGTGTCTAACACTGAAAACTGTTTGTTGATAAAACGAATGAATTAAACATTTTATTTTATGTAAGTCCAGTGCTTTATTTGCTACAAATCTACTCAAAAAACTGTTTTTCTACTAGATAACATACACAGAGAAATGGTTCCTCTCACTCTCACATACAGAAATGTATATATATCTGTTTCACTATTCACTACTGAATACAAACAATATTTTATCAGGTTTGAGTATAAATGTTAAAAACTTGTATAACTATAGTAGATTACTTAATATGTTTCTGAAAGCAGCAAGCAGAAAAAATGATTAGAGTTAACACATATACCTAAAAATCAAACAAAATGTGAACGTGGTTCATATTCCCACGGCTAGGGATTGTGTCTCAGAGTTCCCAAAGTCAGCAGCCAGCCGCAGGGCCCGCTCATAGTACTCCAGGGCCTTATTCATTTCTCCTTTGACTTTGTAGATGAACCCAAGAATGCTCAAGCTTTCTACATCTGATGCATTTCTACGAAGTTTCCTTAAAGCCAATTTCTCCAAAGAATTCATACTTTTATCCCTTAACAATGATGCCTTCCCTATTTTTACTGCTTTCAAATAATGGATAATTGCATTGACCTCAGATTTCTTTTGAAATTCCTGAAATTGACCATAGTGGAAATGTATCTTTTGTAGTTTTTCTTCTTCCAGTGATTTCAAGCAGAATGCTCTTTGGTATGTGTCTTCAGCGCTTCCGTAGTCGTCAGCTTCTATGTACATACTTGCGAGGTGTATATAAGCAATGTCAAATGTGGGCTTTTGTTCCAGAGCAAATTGAAAATGAGATATGGCCATTTTTACCATTCTGTCAAAATTTTCTCTAACCTGTCCTCTGGGCTGCCAGTTGGCACCTCTCTTTATTTCGATCATTTGTGCCCTGTAGCAAAGCCCTATCTGGTGGTGCAGGAAGGCAGAGAAGGGGGTGGCCCGCAGGGCCCTGTTTAAGAACCAAAGAGCTTTGTCCAGAGAGCCTTTTCTTCGGTAAAACTTGGCCGCGTATCGGAAGACGTAGGTCTGCGAGGACATGTTGGTCAGTGCTTCTTCAATGTACTTTTCTCCTTCAGCTTCTTGGCCTACGTCCTGAAGCTTCAGGGCAAGGAGAGCCTTAATATATGCATCTTCTGGATTTAGCCTGATGGCCTCTTTCAGGGGCTGCAGACAGAATGCCTCACTAACCTGTGTTGCTTTGTTAAAGACGTCCAGGCGGTAGGTGGCGATCGCATAGCCAGTGCTAAATTCAGGGTTTTCCGGGTCCACTGCCAGAGCCTTCTCAAAGCAGGCCTTGGCCCGTTCATAGTTCTTTCCTCCACATTTCAGCAAGGCCCATCCCTCCTCACAGTCCATCTGGGGACACTCCATCCTGTAGCGGGAGGGAGCCTCGAACTCCTTGCAGGTGTTCTCCACCTTGTCCAGGTAAGCCTGGGCTTCTTCGGGTCTGCCCATGTGGTAATACAGCCAGGCGTAGTTGCCCCACGTGACCAGACGTCTCGCATCTGATTGGGCGGCACGTTCCTGCGGGATTAAGCCTTCAGCCTCCTGCAGGCTCCGCAGGGCTTCCTGGTTCTGGCCCGCCAGGTGCTTCACATAGGCCAGCAGGTTGTGGATCCCCACGTTGTATCTGGTGTCTAGGAAATCAATCTCATCCAAGATCCTGTTTTCCAAATCAGGCAGTTCGGTGTCCTCAACTAGCAACTCCCACGTAAAGTGACATCTCAGCTGGTCCAGCTTAGCTTTGACCTCATCTGCATTCTTACTGTGAAAACAAAAACAAAACAGATTTTCTTTGTTGAATGAGGAACAATCAATAGAAAGAAGCCAGATAAAATGCCTCTTTTTTAGAACTTAGCCTTGGAAAGGGCATGCCTGCTGTGGTTTTCCTTAGAGTCCTTATATTTCTAAGATCTGCATGGACTTTGGATGCAGCTTGCCTGGTCCCATACACTGGCTTCACCGCTTTCCACCAAGTAACCTCTCCGTGGTTCAGAGTCTTGTCGGTAAGACGTGGATAGTAACAGACGCACCACACTTGAGTCTGGATTTGGGTGAAAATAAATACGCCTGTTTTTGTGAAGCATTTAGAGCATGCATCTTACGTGCTATATGAGTGTCCTGTGTTCCTATATCTCTAATCAGGACAGAAACCAGTTAGAAAGGTAGAGCCTTATGAAACATTATTCACTTCAGGATCTTAGTCTGTAGATTTTGCAACAAACGAAGACCACCTAAAAGGGATGATATTTGTTCAACCAAGTTTTTTTCCCCCACTTTTTATTTGGAAATAATTATAGACTCACTGATATTTGCAAAGAGAGTACAGGGGTCCGGCGTACCCTTCCCCCAGTTTCTTCCAGGGACTGTACCTTACCGATCGACCATACCATAGCAAAGATACTGACTTTGGGAAAATATCTGTCAGTTCTGTGTCATTTCATCACGTGAGTGAGTAAATCCATGGAACCACCACCTCAATCAGATGCAGAACTACTTTATCATCGCAAGCATCGACCTCATACTATTCCTTCAGAATCACGCCTGTTGCCCTCCCTCCCTTCTCCTCACCAAACATCCCTAGCCTCTGGTCACTTGTTTTCATCTTTAGAATTCTGTCACTTCAAGAATGTCATATCATGGAACGATACAGTATGTGGCATTTTGAGATTGCCTTTTTTTTTTTTTTCACTCATCATAATGCCCCTGACATCCATCCAAGTTGTTCAGTTTATCGATGGGTCATTCCTTTTCACTGGGGAATAATATTCTGTGGCATGGGCATGCCATAGTTGGTTTACCTATGCATCTATTCTAGGACATTTCCATTGTTTTCAGTTTGGGCCTATTACAGTTAAACGTACTATGAACAGCTGTGCACAGACTTTTGTGTGGACATACATTTTCATTTCCCTGAGATAAGTGCCCAGGAGTGGCATCCAGGTCATATGGTTAGCATGTGCTTATGTTTTTAAGTAACTGCCAAACTATTTTCCACAGTGACTGTATCATTTCACCTTCCTCCTAGCAATGCGTGAAGGATCCAGTTCTCTGCATTTTTACCAGCATTTGGAATTTCACTTAAATTTTTTTTTCTTAGCTCTCTTAATAGGGGTTAGTGATATCTCACTGTGGGCTTAATTTCCCTTCCCTATGGGCTAGTGGTGTTGAAAATCTTTAGTGCTTCTTTACCATCCACACATCCTCTTTGGTGAAATATCTCTTCATATCTTCTGCCTGTTTTCTAATTGGATTGTTTGTTTTTTCATTGTCAGGTTTCAAGAATTCTGTATAGATTCTAGATATGAGTCCTTTGTGAGGTATGTGGTTTTCAAATATTTTCTCTCAGGGTGTAGCCTGTTTTGTTTTTTGTTTTTTGTTTTTTTTTATCCTTTAATAAGGTCTTTTGAAGAGCAAAAGTTTCTATTTTTGATGAACTATAATTTATTGATTTTTTTTTCTCTCATGGATCATGCTCTTGGTATGGTGTCTAGGAACCTCATAGCAAGCACAAGGTCCTGAAGATTCTCTCCTGTGATTTCTTTTTCTTTTAATTAATTAATTAATTAATTTTTAAAAGATTTTATTTATTTATTTGCCAGAGAGAGAGAGAGAGAGCACAAGCAGGGGGAGTGGCAGGCAGAGGGAGAAGCAGACTCCCGGCTGAGCAGGGAGCCTGATGTGGGACTTGATCCCAGGACCCTGAGATCAAGACCTGAGCAGAAGGCAGACATGTAACCGACTGAGCCACCCAGGCGCCCCTTTAATTTGTTTTTAATTTTTTTATTTTAAAGATATTTTTTTAAAGATTTTATTTATTTACTTGACAGAGAGAGACACAGAGAGAGAGAGAACACAACCAGGGGAAGTGGGAGAGAGAGAAGCAGGCTTCCTGCAGAGCAGGGAGCCCGATGCAGGGCTCGATCCCAGGACCCTGGGATCATGACCTGAGCTGAAGGCAGACACTTAACGACTGAGCCACCCAGGTGCCCTATTTTAAAGATTTTTATTTATTTATTTGAGAGAGAGCGAGAGAGAATGAGCAAGCATGAGCTGGGGGAGGGGCGGAGGGAGAGGGAGAAGCAGGCTTCCCACTGAGCAGGGAGCCCGATGAGGGGCTTGATCCCAGGACACTGAGATCACAGCCTGAGCAGAAGGCAGACGAATAACTGACTGAGCCACCCATGTACTCTTCCTGTGATTTCTTCTATACGTTTTATAGTTTACCTTTTACATTATATCTATGATCCATTTTGAGTTAACTTTTGCATAATGTAAGCAGATTAATTTGCTGGCTTATTTTCTGCCTATGGGTATCTGATTGTTTCATCACCATTTGTTGAAAAGACTGTTCTTTCTTCATTGAATTGCTTTTGCACCTTTGTGAAAAATCAGTTGGCAGTAATAATGTGGGATTATTTCCTGGTTCCTTATTCTGTTTCCCTGAGCTATGTATTTATCCCTACACCATTACCATATAATTTCACTTACCGTAGTCTTAAAATTGTGTGGGATGATTCCTCTCACTTTATTCTTCTTAAAAATTATTATCCTAGTTCCTTTGCCCTTCCATATAAATTTTAGATTAATATTGTCTGTATTTATAAAAAATCTTGCTGGAGTGTTTTTAATATTTCTTTTTTTAAAGTATTTATTTGAGGGAGAGAGAGAGAGTGTGTGTGCGTGTGAGAGCATATGGGGGGGAGGGGCAGAGAGAGAAGGACAAGGAGACTCCTTGCTGAGCAGGGAGCCTGACTGCAGCTTGATCCCAGGACCCCAGGATCACGACCTGAGCTGAAGGCAGACGCTTAACTGACTGAGCCATCCAGGCGCCCTGTTGCTGGAGTTTTTTTTTTTTTTTTAAAGATTTTATTTATTTGATAGAGCAAGACAGTGAGAGAGGCAACACAAGCAGGGGGAGTGGGAGAGGGAGAAGCAGGCTTCCCGATGAGCAGAGAGCCCGATGTGGGGCTCGATCCCAGGACCCTTGGATCATGACCTGAGCCAAAGGCAGACGATTAACAACTGAGCCACCCAGGTGCCCCTGTTGCTGGAGTTTGATAGGAATTTTATATCAGTTAAGGGAGAATTGACAGTTTTGCTATGTTGAGTCTTCTAGTCCATGAACATGCTATATTTCTGTTTATTTAGACCTTTGTAGCATACAAAATCAACATGTAAAAATCAGTTGTGTTTCTATGCACTAACAATGAACAACCCAGGAAGCAAATTAAGAAAACAATTCTTTTTTAATAGCATCAAAAGAATAAAATACTTAGGAATAAAGTCAACCGAGGAGGTGAAAGGCTCGTACACTGGGAACTACAGAACATTGCTGAAAGAAGGTAAGGAAGACAGAAATAAAGTAAGAAGCATCCTGTGTTCATGGCCTGGAAGCTTTAATATTGTTCAGATGTCAGTACCACCCAAAGGAGTGTACAGACTCAGTGCAATCCCTGTCAAAATCCCAATGGCTTTTATTGTTTGTTTGTTTGTTTGTTTGTTTCAGAAATAGAAAAATCCATCCGAAAATTCAGATGGAATCTCAAGGGATCTCAAATAACCAAAATGATCTTGAAAAAGAACAGAGTTGGAGGTCTCATACTTTTGGATTTCAAAACTTACTTCAAAGCAACAATAATCACAACAGGGTGGTATAGTCATAAAGACAGACATATTGATCAGTAGAATAGAATTGAGAGCCCAGAAATAAGCACTCACATTTATAGTTGCATTAGTCTTCTAGGGCTACCATAATGAAGTACCACAGACTGGCTTAAACAGCAGGTATTTATTTTCTCACAGTTCTGGAGGCTGGAAGTCCTGAATCAAGGTACCTACTGATTTGTTTCCTGATAAAGCCTCTTACTGGCGTCCACATGACTTTTCCTCTATGGTGCTGTAGATTGAGAGAGAGTGAGTGCACTTCCTCTTCTTCCAAGGAGATCAGCCCTTTCAGATTAAGGCCCCACCCTTATGACCTCAATTAACCCTTAGTACTTCCTCACAGGCCCCATCTCTACATACAGTCACAGTGGGGGTTAGAGCTTCAACATATGACCAGAGGGACACAATTCAGTCCATAACGATGGTCAAATGATTTTTGACACATGTGCCAAGACCATTTAATGGGGAAAGGTGTTTCAGTGAATGGTGCCAGGGGGCGCCTGGGTGGCTCAGTCAGTTAAGCATCTACCCTTGGCTCAGGTCATAATCTCAGGGTCCTGGGTCCATCCGGCTCTGGTTCTCTCTCTCCTTCTTCCTCTGTCCCTCCCCCCATTCATGCTTGCTCGCTCTCGCAAATAAATAAAATCTTTAAAAAAATAACAACCTCCCCCAAAAAAACAAATGGTGCCAGGAAAGCTGGATATCCACATGCAAAAGAATGAAGTTGGACCCTTATACTGTATACTAAAACAAAAACAAAAACAAAAACCCTCAAAATGGACCAAAACTACAAAAATCTCAGAAGAAAATAGAAAAAACTTCATGACATTGGATTTGGCAGTCTTGGTTAGGACACCAAAAGCATAGGCAACACAAGTAAACAGAGATTAAATTGGATTTCATCAAAATTAGAAATGTTTGTACATCAAAGAGCACTACTGACAGATGAAAAGACAACCCACAAAACGGGAGAGATTATTTGCAAATTACATATCTGATAAGGGATTAATGTCCAGACTATATAAACAACTCTTGTAACTCAACAACAAAAATACAAATAACTGGGGCGCCTGGGTGGCTCAGTCAGTTAAGCATCCGACTCTTGACTTTGGCTCAGGTCATGATCTCAGGGTCCTGGGATCAAGCCCCCCATCGGACTCCCCGCTCATCAGGGAGTCTGTTTGAGATTCTCTCTCTTCCGCTCCCTCTGCCCCTCCCCCTACTCATGCTCTTTCTCTCTCAAATAAATAAATAAATAATCTTTAATTAGAAAAAACACAACTGACTAAAAAATGAGCAAAGGATTGAACAGACATTTCTCCAAAGAAGATACACAGGTGGCCTTAAGCACATGAAAGGTGCTCAACATCACCAGGCATAGCAAAATGCAAATCAAAAGCAAAATGAGATACCACTTCACACCCATTAGGATGGCTGCTATCGCAAAACAGAGAAAACAAGTGTTGATGAGGATATGGAAAAATTAGAACTGTTGTGCATTACTACGGGGAATTTAAAATGGGGCGGTTGCCATGGAAAATGGTGATGATTCTTCAAAAAAATTAAATAGAATTGTCATATGATTCAGCAGTGCCACTTTGGGGTATATACCCAAAAGAAGTGAAAACAGAGACTCGAAGGCCATCAAGAGATGAATGGAATATATATACAGTGGAATATTATTTAGCCTGAACATGGAAGGACATTCTAACACCTGCTACAACATGGATGAACCTTGAAGACATTATGCTAAGTGAAATAAGGCAGCCACAGAAAGCCACTTCTTGCATGCTTCCATTGCTATGAAATATCCACAGTAGGCAAATCCATAGAGAGAAAGCAGATTAATGGTTGCCAGAGCCTGGAGCAAAGGATGAGTGGAGAGTGACTGCTTAAAGGGTATGGGGTTTCTCCTCAGAGTGATGAAAATATTCTTGAAGTAGATACTGGTGATGGTTGGACAACGTCGTGAATGTACTAAATACCACAAAATCATATACTTGAAAATAAGTGAAAATGGCTAATTTTATCATACCTATACCTATATTTTATCATATATACCTGTATGATCACAATAAAAAATCATGCTACTAAACCAGGAGAAATTCTACAAGTGATATATACATATTTTTCTCTAGTACATGTTGAAATAAACACAAAAGCATTAAAACATAAAAACTAATTAGTATGCAGTCTGAAATAATCTCATGAACCCCCCACTGGTACACTTTAAGAAATTTAGGGGCGCCTGGGTGGCTCAGTCAGTTAAGCAAGTCTGACTCTTCGGCTCAGGTCATGATCTCAGGGTCCTGGGATGGAGTCCCGTGCTGGGCTCTGTGCTCAGTGGGGAGTCTGCTTGTGATTCTCTCTTTCCCTCTGCCCCTCCCCTGCCTCTCTAAAAATAAATAAACAAATCTTTTTTTAAAAAAAGAAACATTGGTTTAAAGGTTAAATAAAGTATCACTGAATAGAGACTCTGGCTCATGTCTCAGCTCTATCATTTGTTATCTGTGTGATCCTTAACGTTTCTAAGTCTAAGATTCATTATTGCAAAATCAGTAGGATCTGAGTACCTGCCTCATTGCTGTCTTTTGAGGGTTAAATATAGTAATTTACATAATACTTTTAGAAGCCAGGCTGGCACTTAATAAGCATTGAGAAAGTGATAGCTACTTCTATATTATTATTATTATTATTATTATTATTATTATTATTATTATTTCCTTTATCGATGATAACCCACTCCATCTGTCTATAGACCAGGGAGGAGGGTTGATCATAGGCCTGTTAATTATGCACTTTCTGGAACTTCTGTCCCTTCAAAATTTTGTCCACTGGAGGACTGAGGGGAAATTTGCAAGTCGATATTAATTAAAATTTTTTTAGTCTGTTGATATCAAGGGTGATTTAAATCAAGATTCAGTTTAGACAACATAGAAATTCCCACATTAGGGCCTTTAGCTAAGGGATATGTGGATGTTCCCAAGTACACAACTCCAGTCAAGCCCCGTGGCCAGAAGGATATCAAGGATCTGCAGACCACTGGCTTCCATAGGGAGAGGTAATCTACTCATCTTGAATCCGGTCAGATTGAGAAGACCTGCCATGGGAGCCCAGCAGTACAGACAGTGAGACTGGAAACCTACAGAGGAAGGTCTTGTTCTCTAGGCCATGAGCTTCTGCTACCCCATGCCCACAGTATTTTCCTCAAGAATCTGAGAGAACCCAGGACTGTGGCTCATACAGCTATGTGGGTCCCACTTTTCCCCCATAGTGAGGAGCCAGCAGAAAGCATTGTCTCTTTCCAGATCAACTGTCCGTTCCTTCCCTAGGTCAGACAGTAGTGAGTTTAGGGAAAAGAATTTCAGAGGCTGGGGGTCATTTTCTCCCTTCCTAGAAAACTCTTCCCACATCCCTCTGCTTCTTTGGGCGTTATTATGAGGTAAGCTTCCTCAGGGTGATGCTAACACAAAGGAAAATGCCTGAATTAATGAACACTCCATCCACAAGCGGATGCTCAAATAAAAGAGTAAGGAAACTTGACATTACTGAAGCGAAGTCTCTGGAGATGGTTTTGATTAACATTTTTTCCAAAACTTTAGACTGAAAGGCGGGGGAGCAGAAAAATCTTACCTCATGGCTGTGCTGAATTAGACAGTGGTTCTGCAGTGTTTTGCTTAGCTGATGGGTTCCTCTGAGATCCAGCCGGTCTTGAGGATATTCTGGGCTTAAGCCCCACCTCAGGGCTCTATAAGATAAACAGTTAATGATGTAAGCTGTGACGGCGTTGTTACCAAATTAAACTGGAAACCAAAATAAAAACCGAAAGTGGAAACTGAAACTAGTTAGCAGAGTTCCTGCTTGGGGAAAATGAAACAGGGATGGCTTTCTCTGTTCTGTTTGAAAAAAACGATTGAGAGGAGGCTGGTGAAAGCAGTTTCAGTGATAAGGTGAATTCCTCTCCCAGGCTCCGCATGGCCTTGTAGAGAGCTGGTTGGGGGCGGGGGGAGGGGGTGGGCGTTGAGGGGGAGGAATGCCAGGCGCGTATAGTCCACTAAGCCTGGAGCCAGGGATGCCTGTGAGCATCGGCTTGTGTGAACTTGCCAAGCTCATGCCCCAAATCTGTGCCTTTGTTTGCTCATCTGGAAACAAAGTGTCCCTTTCATAGTATAAAATGCTGCATGTATATTACTAAACTGGAGTCTCAACCCAAATTTGCTGCGATTGACCAAGAGGTTGTGTTTTACTAATTCTACTCTGCCTTTGTTTTGCATACCCTTCCTGAGAATGGCCAATGACAGTAAGAGCCTGTATCTAACCTCTTCTTTGTTCATTGGAACAGAGAAAATGTCTGTGTTAGCATCTTAAGACTTCAAACAGAACACGTTAGGCCTTAATGACAGTATTTTTAATGCTCTCTGGGGTAGTGGTCTAAAGTGTTCTTATTTCTCAGACCTGACTCTCATAGCTGTGCAGGAGCACTGTCCAGTTCTGTCCAGTTCTCTAGGTGCCTGTGGCTCTGTTTATTTATTTATATTTTTAAATTTAATTTAATTTTATTACGTTATGTTAGTCACCATACAATGCATCATTAGTTTTTGATGTAGTGATCCATGATTCATTGTATTCGTATAACACCCAGTGCTCCATGCAATACGTGCCCTCCTTAATACCCATCACCAGGCTAACCCATCCCCCCACCCCCCTCCCCTCTAAAACCCCTCAGTTTGTTTCTCAGAGTCCATAGTCTCTCATGGTTCGTCTCCCCCTCCAATTTCCCCTCGTTCATTTTTCCCTTCCTTCTCCTAATGTCCTCCATGCTATTCCTTATGTTCCACAAATAAGTGAAACCATATGATAATTGATTTTTTTCTTGACTTATTTCACTTAGCATAATCTCCTCCAATCCCATACATGTTGATGCAAAAGTTGGGTATTCTGATGGCTGAGTAATATTCCATTGTATATATGGACCACATCTTCTTTATCCATTCATCTGTTGAAGGGCATCTCGGCTCTTTCCACAGTTTGGCTATTGCGGACATTGCTGCTATGAACATTGGGGTGCATATGGCCCTTCTTTTCACTACATCTGTGTCTTTGGGGCAAATACCCAGTAGTGCAATTCCTGGGTCATAGGGTAGCTCTATTTTTAATTTTTTTGAGGCACCTCCACACTGTTTTCCAAAGCGTCTGTACCAAGTTGCATTCCCACCAACAGTGTAAGAGGGTTCCCCTTTCTCCACAACCTCTCCAACATTTGTTGTTTCTTGCCTTGTCAATTTTTGCCATTCTAGCTGGTGTGAGGTGGTATCTCAATGTGGTTTTGATTTGAATTTCCCTGATGGCTAATGATGATGAACATTTTTTCATGTGTCTGTTAGCCATTTGTATGTCTTTTTCAGAGAAGTGTCTGTTCATGTCTTCTGCCCATTTTTTGACTTGATTATTTGCTTTTTGGGTGTTGAGTTTGAGAAGTTCTTTACAGATCTTGGAAATCAGCACTTTGTCTGTAGTGTCATTTGCAAATATCTTCTCCCATTCTGTGGGTTGCCTCTTTGTTTTGTTGACTATTTCCTTTGCTGTGCAGAAGCTTTTTATCCTGGTGAAATCCCAAAAGTTCATTTTTGCTTTTGTTTCACCAGCCTTTGGAGATGTATCTTGAAAGAAGTTGCTGTGGCCAATGTCAAAGAGGTTACTGCCTATGTTCTCCTCTAAGATTTTGATGGATTCCTGTCTCACATTGAGATCTTTCATCCATTTTGAGTTTATCTTTGTGTATGGTGTTAGAGAATGGTCGAGTTTCATTCTTCTGTATATAGCTGTCCAATTTTCCCAGCACTATTTATTGAAGAGACTGTCTTTTCTCCATTGCATATTTTTTCTTGCTTTGTCGAAGATTATTTGACCATAGAGTTGAGGGTCCATATCTGGGCTCTCTATTCTGTTCTACTGGTCCAAATGTCTGTTTTTGTGCAGTACCATGCTGTCTTGGTGATCACTGCTTTGTAATATAGCTTGATATCAGGCAACGTGATGCCCCCAGCTTTGTTTTTCTTTTTCAACATTTCCTTGGCGATTCAGGGTCTTCTCCATACAAATTTTAGGGTTGTTTGTTCCAGCACTTTGAAAAATGTCATTGGAATTTTGATTGGGATGGCGCTGAAGGTATAGATTGCTCTGCGTAGCATAGACATTTTAACAATGTTTATTCTTCCAATCCATGAGCATGGAATGTTTTTCCATCTTTTTGTGTCTTCTTCAATTTCTTTCGTGAGTGTTCTGTAGTTCCTAGAGTATAGATTCTTTACCTCTTTGGTTAGGTTTATTCCAAGGTCTCTTATGGTTTTTGGTGCTGTTGTAAATGGAATTGTTTCTCTAATTTCTCTTTCTACAGTTGCATTGTTAGTGTATAAGAAAGCAACTGATTTCTGTGCATTGATTTTGTATCCTGCCACATTACTGAATTGCTGTGTGAGTTCTAGTAATTTGGGGGTGGAGTCTTTTGGGTTTTCCACATAAAGTATCATGTCATCTGCGAAGAGAGAGAGTTTGACTTCTTCTTTGACAATTTGAATACCTTTTATTTCTTTTTGTTGTCTGATTGCTGTTGCTAGGACTTCTAGTACTATGTTGAACAATAGTGGCAAGAGTGGGCATCCTTGTCGTGTTCCTGATCTTAAGGGAAAGGCTCTCAGCTTTTCCCCATTGAGGATAATATTTGCTGTGGGTTTTTCATAGATGGATTTTATGAACTTGAGGAATGTTCCCTCTATCCCTATACTCTGAAGAGTTTTAATCAGGAAAGGATGTTGTATTTTGTCAAATGCTTTTTCTGCATCAATTGAGAGGACCATATGGTTCTTCTCCCTCCTCTTATTTTTTTAATTTTTATTTTTTAAAGATTTTATTTATTTGACAGAGAGAGACATAGCGAGAGAGGGAACACAAGCAGGGGGAGTGGGAGAGGGAGAAGCAGGCTTCCCCGCAGAGCAGGGAGCCCGATGCAGGGCTCTATCCCAGGACCCCGGAATCATGACCTGAGCCGAAGGCAGACGCTTAATGACTGAGCCACCCAGGCGCCCCTCTCCCTCCTCTTATTAATGTGTTCTATCACATTGATTGATTTGCGAATGTTGAACCACGCTTGCATCCCGGGGATAAATCCCACTTGGTCGTGGTGGATGATCCTTTTAATGTATTGTTGGATCCTATTAGCTAGGATTTTTTTTAAGAATTTTGGAATCCATATTCATCAGGGATATGGATCTGAAATTCTTCTTTTTGATGGGGTCTTTGCCTGGTTTGGGTATTAAGGTAATGCTGGTCTCATAGAATGAGTCTGGAAGCTTTCCTTCTGTTTTTTGAAACAGCTTCAGGAGAATAGGTATTATTTCTTTGAATGTTTGGTAGAATTCCCCAGGGAATCCATCAGGCTCTTGTTTTTTGGGAGGTTTTTGATCACTGCTTCAATCTCGTTCCTGGTTATTGGCCTATTCAGGTTGTCAATTTCTTCCTGTTTCAGTTCGGCAGTCTATAGGTTTCCAGGAAGGCATCCATTTCTTCCAGGTTGCTTAATTTATTGGCATATAGTTGTTGATAATAATTTCTAATAATTGTTTCTATTTCCTTGGTGTTAGTTGTGATATCTCCCCTTTCATTCATAATTTTATTAATTTGGGTCCTTTCTCTTTTCTTTTGGGTAAGTCTGGCCAGTGGTTTATCAATCTTATTAATTCTTTCAAAGAACCAGCTTCTAGTTTCATTGATCTGATCTACTGTGTTTCTGGTTTCTAATTCATTGATCTCTGCTCTAATCTTAATTGTTTCTCTTCTAATGCGTGGCTTAGGCATTGCTTGTTGCTTTTTCTCTAGTTCTTTACGGTGTAAAGTTAGTTGGTGAATTCGGGATTTTTCTATTTTTTTGAGTGAGGCTTCGATGGCTATGTATTTCCCCCTTAGGACCGCCTTTGCAGTATCCCATAGGTTTTGGACCGATGTGTCTTTGTTCTTATTGGTTTCCATGAATTGTTGAAGTTCTTCTTTGGTTTCTTGGTTGACCCAAACATTCTTGAGCAGAGTGGTCTTTAGCTTCCAAGTGTTTGAATCTCTTCCAAATTTTTTTCTTGTGATTGAGTTCCAGTTTTAAAGCATTATGGTCTGAAATATGCAGGGAATAATCTCAATCTTTTGGTATTGGTTGAGACCTGATTTTGACCCAGTATGTGCTCTATTCTGAAGAAAGTTCCATGTGCACTTGAGAAGAATGAGTATTCTGTTGTTTTAGGGTGGAATGTTCTGTATATATCTATGAGGTCCATCTGGTCCAGTGTGTCAATCAAAGCTCTTGTTTCCTTGTTGATATTCTGCTTAGATGATCTGTCCATTGCTGAGAGTGTAGTATTGAGGTCTCCTACAATTAACATATTGTTATCAATGTGACTCTTTATTTTGGTTAAGTTGGCTTATGTAGATGGCTGCTCCCATGTTGGGGGCATAGATATTTACAATTGTTAGATCTTCTTGTTGGATAGACCCTTTAAGAATGATACAGTGTCCTTCTGTGTCTATGACTACAGTCTTTAGCTTAATCTAATTTGTCTGATATGAGAATTGCTACCCCAGCTTTCTTTTGAGATCCGCTGGCATGGAAGATGGATCTCCATCCCTTCACTTTCAGTGTGGATGTATCTTTAGGTTCAAAATGAGTCTCTTGTAGACAGCATATAGATGGGTCCTGTCTTTTTATCCAGTCTGCAACCCTGTGCCATTTTATGGGAGCATTTAGGCCATTCACATTGAGAGTGATTATTGAAAGATATGAATTTATTGTCATCATGTTGCCTGTGAAGACCTTGTTTCTATAAATTGTCTCTGTAAATTTCTGTTCTATATCACTCTTAGGGTCTTTCTCCTTTTTAGAACCCCCCTTAATGTTTCCTGCAGGGCCGGCTTAGTGGTCACATATTCTTTCAGTTTCTGCTGGTCTTGGAAACTCTGCATCTCTCCATCCATTCTAAATGACAGCCTTGCCAGATAAAGTATTCTTGGCTGCATGTTCTTCTCATTTAGTACCCTGAATATGTCTTGCCAGCCCTTTCTGGCTTGCCAGGTCTCTGTGGATAAGTCTGACGTTATTCTGATGTTCCTCCCCCTGTACGTAAAGAATCTCTTCCCCCTAACTGCCCTTAAGAGGGTTTCCTTGGTTCTAAGATTTGGGAGTTTTACTATTACAAGCTGGGGCATTGGCCTGTTTTCCTTGATCTTGGGAGGGGTCCTCTCTGCCTCTAGAACACGAATGTTTGTTTCATTCCCCAGATTAGGGAAGTTCTCAGCTATGATTTGCTCAAATATATCTTCTAGTCCTCTCTCTCCCTCCACCCCCTCAGGGATCCCAATAATTCTGACATTGGAATGTTTCATGGTGTCACTTATTTCTCTGATTCTATTTTCATGGATTTTGAGTAGTTTTTCCCTGGCCTCCTGTTTTTCCTTCTTTTCTATTAATTGGTCTTCTAGATCACTAATTTGTTCTTCTGTCTCACTTACTCTAGCTGTTAGCTTATCTAGATTAGATTCTCATTGATAGCATTTTTAAGTTCTGCCAGTTCAGCTTTCATTTCTGCCCTTAGAGACTCTATGTTGCCATTAATCAATTTCTCCATTCTAGCTGTTGTCTTCACAATTGCTACCCTGAATTCCATCTCTGACATCTTGGTTATATCTGTGGCAGAAGTCACAGTCTCTGAGTCTTTCCTATTTTAGGGGTTCCTCCTCCTAGTCATTCTGTTGAGGGGTGGTTGAGAGAATGTACAGAGTCCAAATTATTGACCACAATCCAAGCCAGATGCACCTGTTTTAAAGGGACCTTAGGGTTGCTGGCCTCTTGTTCTCCCAGCCTGTCCTCTGGGGGAGGGGCCTGCTGTGCTGTTACTCAGGCAACCCTGTTTTGGCAGAGTTGCCCTGCCCCCTGTGGGGGGGATAGGCTCAGTGAAAACCACTTTTGGGGGGGCTTTTGTTCTCTGGCAGCTTTCCCTGGTGGCTTCCCGGGTCTCTTCTGAGAGTCAGAGCAGAAGAGGTTGTTTCCAAACCTCCACCTCAGAGCAGAGAGATTGAAGTCTGTTCTTCAGTGAGCTCTCCAGGTCACACTATCTCCGTTTCTGTCTGTGCTGCTATAAACTGCAGCATCCTGGGTTGTGTGCCCCTCCACAGCGCTCCCAGTCCTTGCCTCCAGGTCAGGGCAGGTCTCTGCCCTTTGTGCTTCTAAACCCGCCAGCTGCCCCCAGTTCGCACACGCGGCCCTGCCGCTCTGGTTTCTGTCTGGGGGCTGCCCTAAAGTCCTTTCCCCACTGCTACCGGTCTGCGAGTCTGTGCCCTATCCCCAGCGCAGGAGGCTATCGCTCACCAGTGGTGTAGGGTCCCCATGGCCAGGCTCCCTCCCCCTACCATTTATCTTCCAATATCTGCCCACAGAATCATGGCTCCCCGCTTGTACCTTGAAACCAAATGCCTGCGATATTCTGTTTGTAGAGATCCAGATCTATCTTCTTACATCTCAGGCTGATTTCGTGGGTGTTCAGAGTGGTCTGGTAGATATCCAGCTCAATTCCGGGGACTGGTTGGAATAGGGTCCCCTACCCCTCCACCATCTTTTCCTGAATGCCTGTGGCTCTGTTTAATTGGCTGAAAGAATAATAGGTGCTGGGGCACCTGGTGGCGCCATTGGGTAAGGGTAGGACTCTTGGTTTTGGCTCAGGTTGTGATCTCAGGGTGGTGAGATCAAGCCCCACGTCAGGCTCCACACTCAGCCGGGCATCTGCTTGAGATTCTCTTTCCTTCCTCTGCCCCTCCTGCTTATGCTCTCTCCCTCTCTAAAATAAATAAATAAATCTTAAAAAAAAAAAAAAAGAATATTAAGTGCTTATATAGATTTAGTATTCACAACAACTCTCCAGAGTATAATAGCAATTAATCCAAATAAGTTTTAAGTTCATGTGCCCTAGGGTTAATCTTTTCTGTTTTTTTTTTTTTTTTTTAAAGATTTTAGTTATTTATTTGAGAGAGAGAGAAAGCACAAACCGAGGGAGAGGCAGAGGGGGAGGGAGAAGCAGGCTCCCCACTGAGCCAGGAGCCTGATGTGGGGCTTGATCCCAGGACCCTGGGATCATGACCTGAGTTGAAGTCAGATGCTTAACCGACTGAGCCACCCAGGCACCATACGGTTAAACTTAATAAATAAAAGCTAACTGAAGTTTGTTGGTTTAATTAAAACAGGCGTGTTTTCAGAGTTACCAGCATTAGATGTAATGCAGATAAGCAACTTTTTCTACCTGGGTTTACTAATCATACAAGATCATATTATCTCTGTTACAGAATTTGTCAGCAAGAAAGATAAGTTAAAGATAACAGTTAGCTGTTTATTGTCTTGTGAAATATTCATGACTCATCTAAACATAATTAGTAAGAACAAGTGAATTAAGTAGATGTAAGTAAGATAAAGTTTATAAATTAAGTTTCCAGCAATATTAATGTCTTAAGAAATAGTGTCCCCAAATCTTTTTGGTAATTTAAAACCTTGGAGTTTTGCTGAATTAAATTAGATGATGGCTAGTCATTAAATATTTAGGTAATTTCCTAATAAAATAATATATTGAGACATTGATTGCTATGCATTAGTTTATTTGCTTTTGGCTTTTAATTTTTACAGAGAGATTGTGAGGTTGTGTGTGTGTGTGTGTGTGTGTGTGTATATATATATATATATATACCTTATATATATATATACCTTATATATATTTAGGCCTATTAATAAATAGGTTTTATGATAAAAGAATTGAGATTACTATGAGGAGGAGTATACTTCTAGAATTTTGTCACTTTGGTTAAATTGATAAGTATTGTTTCATACTTTCCTGTGATCCTTTTTAGCCAGGTGTCCAAACCTTCTGATATTCTTTATAAACCTCCCCAAATTAAAATCTAAATTAAGTCTTTTTGACCTGGAAGAAACTTTGGGGGGATTTTTTTTTTTTAAGAGGGTCCCTGGAACATTAGAACAATCTATTAGATTAATTAGTCTTATCTGATATGTTAAAATACATGGGAAGCATTGTCAAATAAAAAGTAATCCTGGGGCACCTGGGTGGCTCCATCAGTTAAGCATCTGATTCTTGATTTCAGCTCAGGTCTTGATCTCAGGGTCATGAGTTCAAGCCCTGCATTGGGCTCCACACTGGGCGTGGAGCCTACTTTAAAAAAAATAGTCATACTAAACCTTCTTTATGTTATATTTGCATGGTGTATGTTAATGTAATGTTCCAAAAATTATATGAAATTCCTAACATTCTGACATCAGTTAAATGACAGACTGTTCTTCTTGTAGCAGGACATTCAAGGTAGCTTGCCTTCCTTTAATCCACAGCTGATAAAAAGGGATATGCTTCAATTTCACAAAAGCCTAATCAAATCCATAGAGGATAATCCTACTTTGGTAGAATAGCCTTTCCACAGTGTGCTCCTGGGAGACCAAGACATTGAACATCATAGCCTCCAACCTGGAGATGTGGTTTATTGGAAAAGACATCTCCACAAAGACTTCATCCAGCCTACTCCAGTGCCACAAAATTAGAAGGCACTGACTCATAGATTCATGGTTCTCATTCTAAAAAGGCTCCAACATCCAACTGGATGACCAAATCAGTTGAAAACCTCAAACTGACCACATCCCAGAAAAAGAAGCAGACGACATCTGAATATACTTTCCCAAGAGTCAGGAACAAACCAGAATAATAACTCTTTCATAACTGTCAAAATCTAATGGAAATTCCTAAGCTCACTGAGATTTTAGACTGTTGTTTCTCTGTGTAGGAATTCTTATGATTTTTGCTGTTTTATACTCAGTAGGACTTCTTCACCGATGGTCACCAACTCTTAAAGGTGTCTGTATACCTAGTGTTCTTCCCTCCCTGTCTTTACATATATCCAACCTTCCCCCCATGGCCGCCCATCCCCAAGCTTGCCAACTCAATGAAACTTGTGGGACTCTCCCCCAACTGACCCCTGGCTTGAGCTCACCTCCCTTCATTGCCTGTTAATGACTCTGTAAGTACTGTCACCATGTCTGGTTTGATGTATGCACCTAAGGGGTATATTTTTCTTTGTGGATATGATCACCAGTCTTGGGCTTATGAATGTCTTGATAGTTGGAAAGGCTTTGGTGGCATGTGTTTTTCTTGTTTTTTGTGGCATTTAACATCCTCTTTAACTTTCTTAAAATGGCTACAACCACTATTCCCGAATCTCACTCAAGAAGGAAAAGAGACTTACCGAGAACAGATGATTACCCTGATGAGGAACTTTTTGAATATGAAGACAACAGCTGTGGTCATAGCCAAGGCTGTGACCTTCCTGCCAGATATTCTGGGGATCATTTTAACCAATACCTTGGAATCATAAATTCATGGCTTGGAGTAGACATGGCAGACTTAGAAGTTATGATGAGAAACCTTACCAGAAGTGTTAACAGAAGAGCTCGCTCCACTGCCTGAACCATTAAGACCCAGCAAAAGTCTTTAGATTTCCTAGCCCAAGTGATCCTTGGTAATAGAATAGCATTAGACTGTTTATCTGTAGCTCAAGGAAGGCTCTGTACCGTTGCTAACACCTCATGTTGTACATAGATAAATACCTCTTTGCAGGTGGAAGCAGAACCCCTAAATTACTCAGATGAGCTAAATCCTTAACAAGACATTCATGTTTTACATCAGAATGGTTTGATTTTAATTTCTCCTATTTTTCTGCCCCTCCCCCTGCTCCTGCTCTCTCTCTCTCTCATAAATAAATAAAATCTTTAAAAAAAAATTGTTGGGGTGCCTGGGTGGCTCAGTTGGTTAAGTGGCTGCCTTCGGCTCGGGTCATGATCCCAGGGTCCTGGGATCGAGCCCCACATCGGGCTCCCTGCTCGGAGGGGAGCCTGCTTCTCCCTCTCCCTCTGTCTGCCGCTCTGCCTACTTGTGCTCTCTCTCTCTCTCTGTTAAATAAAAAAAAAAAAAATTTGTTAAGAGGAGACAATTAGACTTGCTTCCCTGGAAAGCTGAATCTGGGGCATGTTGGACCTGTCACATAGGCATTTGAGTCCCATTGTCAGCCATGTTTTCTCATGTGGCCTGAAAATAAAAACAGAAGAAGCTTATTGAGAGAGAAGAACAGCAAGTGGTTGAGATGAGAGAACAGAGAACTGAGGTAAGAGATGGAATGTTCTGATGGTGCCTTTCGTCCACAGCTTCACCATCAAGAGTCAAGGGGCAAGGACTGTGTGCAGTGTCTTGTGGGGTTTCCAGGTGAGTATAGAGTTGAATGAAACCGGATTACCAATGACTGTGGACCTGCCACCATATTGAGGGGTGTTTCTAGTGGTGTGAAAACTCAGTGACTGGTCAGTGTGTGGACCCAGATCTGCCTCACACCCTACAGGAGAGCTTCAGCCCACTGTTGCCTGTGATGGAGGTTGGTGGCTGGATTCTGGATGACTGTGTAAGAAAGGAAGGATTAAGGAAAGTAGCCCCATTTTCAGTTAGCCTCCTAACTATAGAAGGAATCTACTGTAATATATAAAAACCTACTCTTACTAAAGTGATCAAGATTCTCGTGGTTACTTTTGGTTTCAACCTGACAGAGATAAACAAGCCACCGGTTCAGGAATGAAGGAAATGAGCCAAATACCAAGAGAGCCTCTTAATCCCTGATCACTTGGACAGGAGCTAAGAGCAAGGTGTGGTGGTTTGACATAAGAGTGCCCAGCTCACCACCCATCTCAGGCCTCACTGGTTATATAAGCTTCCTCGGAGGCGACCTGAACTAACCAGAAAGTTCTGCACAAATAAAAACTTCTCAGTACCTGAGATAGGTTTATCCATGTGTTCTGACAAATGCTCAGGCGGTAAGCAAATGCCAAAATACATGAATTAGAAAAGCTCTCCTGTTTTGGGAAACAAGTATCTTTGGAATTCTTATGGAGAAAAGTGATTGGGTTTGTAATTTTCCAAATGCACTGGATAGCATGCAGAGACGCAGACAGAATGTTTGTTGTGAATTTGGCAGCGGTCCCAGTTCTAAGGGGCTTTGGCTCAGAGTGAACAGATATTCAGAATCTTGTCCATGGGTGACATTAGAGAGATCAGAAAGCAAATAGCCAACAAAGGACACACACATACACGCCCGTGTGTGTGTGTGTGTGTGTGTGTGCGTGTTTACAGTTGAGAAAGAAAACGAGAGCTGGAGAAAACAAAACTTTCAGAAAACGAAATTTCACCACTAGGCAATGAGTCCATTACCAGTGGTCTCAGACCAGCTCCCTGAGTGACTGACCAGCTGGGATGAGTCGCTTCACCTCCATGAGCCTCAGACTCCTCAGCTGGTAAACAAGTGATTTGGAATAGATGATTGGATCTCAACCCTCACTGCACACTAGAAGCATCTAGGGAGGTTTTAAGAATAATGCTAACGAAGGCTCCTGGGTGGCTCAGTGGGTTAAGCGTCTGCCTTCAGCTCAGGTCGTGATCCCAGTGTCCTGGGATCGAGTCCCGCATCAGGCTCCCTGCTCAGTGGGGAGCCTGCTTCTCCCTCTGCCCCTCCCCCTGCTCATGCTCTCTCTCTTTCACTCTCGTAAAAATAAAAGTCTTAAAAAAAAAAAAAGAATAATGTTAACTAGGCCCCATCCCAGGCCAACTGAGTACATGTCTTGGAATGGGCCCCCACTCCTGTCTCTGTGTTAAACAGAAATCCTCAGGTGATTTTGATGTACACCTGGGCAAGAAGCAGGGCCTAGATGATGCCTGTAATCTACTGTATAACTGAGATTCTCTGAGGGATCTGAGACTCCATCCCTGGACCTACTTCCTGTTCTGTGTGGCCCAGATTCAGTGTCTTCATTACTCTGTGCCTTATTTCCCCGCCTGCACCACGGACAGTTAACCCCACAGTCTCCTCCTGATCCACAGGATGGCATGGAAGAAGAATGGAATTTTGGGTGTGTGGACCACTATATGAAAAGCATGTTCTTGGCTTTTGGGATTATTCCCAAGTACTTGCAATTACATCCGTGGAGAAGAACTCAAAGACACAGAAATCCTTTGTTGTGAATGGTCTGATGGATTTCACATCTTCGGCTCTTCACGCATCCTCTCAGTCCACCTTGACCCCCAGTTTGGCCTATTGCAACATATTCAAGTACTAACTGAATTTTATCATTGCCTTTTTGACATTTCAGGTTTATTTTGAAATATTTATAGGCTCACAGGAAGTTGTAGGAAGAGCCTTGTATGCCTGTCGCTCCATTCCCCCCGAAACCCCCACCCCCCAATGGCTAATTCCTATATAACTGTAGTACCGGCTCAAAACCAGGAAAGTGACACTGTGGAATTGTGTGTATATTTTAAAGATAAAACAGATCATGAGTTCATCTTACAAATTCAAGTTTATAAGATTTTTACTTAACCTAATTGTGTATCTTTTCTCCTGAACTGAATGCCTAAGTGATGCTGATATTCATACAATCTATTCCACAATGTGCTACAACAGCCTCAGAGTAAGAAAATCAACAAAACAACCTTCAAAATGATTGCTGAGTAGAGTTTAAGATTTTTTTTTTTTGCTTTTCTTTTTGTCCATAAGATATATCCCTCTAAAAATATAGAGTCAAATTACAGCGTACTGAAAAATCACTGAGGGGGGGTGTGATACTGGCCTTCAGTGTGTTGGTTCCAGCGCCATGGTGCCCTCAGGAAGTTCTTCATGGTGGGGAGCACTGTAAGAAGAGTCTGGGGGAATGCATCACCGCTCTGAACACTGCCAAGCTGCGGCAGACACCTAGGTAGTTTGTGTGGCCCCCACTGCCACGTGGACTTGGCCTGGCAGAATCCTAAGATCTGGCTGGGAGAACTGCTGCCCAGTGACGAATGGGGCCTTCCCTGGGTGATCAGCCCTGGCCATCCTGGGGCACTCAGAAAAAAGGCCTGTCTCTGGGGAGTCAGATGAGCAAATAGGGCAGAAAGGGGCCCACACCCTTGCAAAGGGACTGTAAGTAATCGCCTGCACTGGGGAGAAGCTGAGTGAGAAGGAAGCTGGCATCACTGAGTAGGCACTTTTGAGCAAAACAAGGCCACCACAGATAATGCAAAGGACTGGAACAAGGTTGTCCTGGCTATGAGCCCACGTGGGCCATTGGTACTGGCCAGACTGCAACAGGAAGTACACGAAACGCTCCAGGGATGGCTTAAGTCTCACATGGTTGATGCAGGGGCTCAGAGCATCCTGTTTATGTTGAAGGTTCTGGGACTGGAGCGACCTGCAGGGAGCTGGCAAGCCAGCCTGCTGTGGGTGGCTTCCTCGTGGGTGATGCTTCCCTCAAGCCCAAACTGGGGGACGTCATCACTGCCAAATTGCGCCCCTTCCATTTACCCTACTCTTCCTGCTCAGCCAGGGACAAGGTAGCTCAGAGGCCAAATCACTGCGTACCCCACTGCCCCCCAAAGCTGCACATGCTTCTGGATGGTGTCACCTGCTCCCTCTTGTGGCCTAATCCAAACTGTACCCCTTCTTTACCTTTACCCCTTACCCTGTAATAGTTGGGACAGGCCTCTCCTTTCTCCGCTTACCATCATGGTTAGCACTACACAGGTGACCAAGGCGGCTTCTCCTTGGCTTGAGAGGGGAAAGGGGTGGAGTTTGTTCGAGGGTCCCCTTGGTCCTCAATGAGAGCAGGAGAGAGAAGCTATCCTCTTCTCCCGACTCGCGCCACAAGCTCGAGGGCTGAGAGCCAGGGGTGTAACTCTGTCCCGCGGTGCTGAAGACTGTGTTATATGTTGTGTGTTTGCAAAGTTTCATGTGTGGGGAAAAGAAACACCTGGCACTTCAAACCAATCACTTGGAATATTTTCTCTCCATGCGCTTTTATCCTCTAGCCCATATATATTTTGTTTCCCTTGCCTAATTTTGGTTTCCCTTTTAGATATGGCTTTTTTTGACCTTTCTATCCTAACCATTTTGTTTTGAGCATCATCAGACAGAGAAAAGGTGAGAGAATTTTACAATGAACACTAGTATACTCACCACCTAGATTCTACAGTGACATTTTACTGTATTTGCTTGATTCCATATCTATTCATCCATCAGGCCTCGATCCATTAATTTATCTTCGTTTTTGTTGTGGTGTAAGAAAGCAATCGGTACCGTTAGCTGATAAAACACGTCAGCATGGGACGCCTGGGTGGCTCAGATGGTTAAGCGTCTGCCTTTGGCTCAGGTCATGATCCCAGGGTCCTGGGATCGAGCCCCGCCATCAGGCTCCCTGCTCAGTGGGGAGCCTGCTTCTCCCTCTGCCTGCCACTCCCCCTGCTTGTGCTCTCTCTCTCTCTCTAATAAATAAAATATTAAAAAAAACCCCACACATCAGCGTGCATACTGTGATGACTTTAGTCCCATCTTGTTTACAAGAAAAAGACAGTATTCCTGCTCTAGTAGTTTTTTGCAGGTTAAATATAATAAATCAGTTCTTTGTTTAGTAGCAACAAAGTTGAAAAGGGTGCTAATTACGTGTTTTATGTTCCCCGGATGTCCCCTGAATGACCAGCCTCCACACCAGTCAGTTCCAGTTCTCAGGGAAAAACCAATCTTACAATTCCATGGCCTGTAGAAGTAAATCCCTACCCAATATTTTAAAAGATTCTTGGTGGTGTTTGTATTCCCAAGGTTTCAACCTCTCTGACCTTCTATTGCCCTAGACATTGCTTCTGTGTTTTTCGACTTCCACCCTAACATAGAACATACATCTTTTAAAAAATTTCACCCATAAAATGCACTCAAAGACTTTGTTAGCTTATCAAGTGGTTAATTTTACTGAATGTTTTGGGAGAAAATATTTTAGTTAGAAACAGGAGAAGGCTGTATCATGCACCACACAGCAAGCACTTACAAACTGCATTAATGTATTTGTCACGTTTAGCTGGCAACTCTTAAATAGGCTTTTCCCTTATTTATCTTTCCCCAATACACTTTAATTTTTCTTAGATGTGAGTACATGTCCAGCCACCTGTCTGGAACACATAGATCCCTTGTGATTGCCAGTGGCTGGACAAATGTATACGGGAGAGTTTGAGTTTCTTATGAGGTTAGAGATTTGGCTCACTGAGCGGCAGGTCTTGGCTGCAGGAGGGCCCTGGGAAATGGGCCCTGGGGCTGGAACATGGTAGTGACCCCCTGAAGTCCCTTCTCCTTTTTTCTTTCTCATCTTTGCTCATTTGCTTTGCCTTCAGATCTGGTAGGTCAGTGCCCCTGGCCACATGAAAAAGAAATCCTTTCTGTTTTTGTTTTCTGTTTCCTATGCTTTTTAACTTCTGAGTGGGTAGTCGGTGTCAGGTATTTTCCAAATACAGAATGCATATGTGCACAAATATGCAGGAATGCACGTGTGTGAGCTCAAGAATCAGCGTGTGTGGAGAGAGATGTGTGAGGCATGTGTATATGAACAGCCTGTGCCCTTGGTTCAGGATCACCGTCTCCAGGAATTCGTGCCTTGAGTGTGTGAACCAAGCAGCAGGAGTGTCTTTGGACCAATGTGTGAGCGTCCTGTGGGCATGTGCCTGCAGATACACGGGTGTGTGCACGCAGCTACACTGGCGTGTGACTGGTGTGTGGGCCCAGGAGGGGCTGAAATCTTCCCTGTTTAAGACTCCTCTGTCCAGGAGACCAGATAGACTGAGGATGGAAGCTGCTCATTCCAAATGCAAAGCCAGAGGGAAAAGGACTCTTGTTGGTCTAGCAGGTAACAGGTGCCCAAACAGCATTCATCAGCCTTGGCCAATGAGCACAGGGATGTGTTATAGAAGAATGGATGCTCCTTTCATAGGTGCATGGACAGAAGGGGAAAGAAGGGTGGAGGGGGTCAGCGAGGAAAGAAAGAGGGGGGTCAGCAGGCAGCTGAGTCTGTGTTCTGTCAACTGTTTTGTATTTAAGCATGTTCTATGTTTCTGAAAGTGGTGATCAGCAAAGATGTTTGTTATATTTAGCTATGAACACATTAAACAGGTAATGGTGACCTCTAGTTCAAATCATGGTGTTGAAGTCAGCAGCCAGCCTGAGAGCCTCCTCATAACACTCCAAGGCTTTACTCACTTCCCCTTTCAATTTGTGGATGAACCCAAGGATGCTCAAACTTTCCACCATACGGACATTCCGATGAACCTGTCTTTTAGCCAGCTTCTCTAAGGCAGTGAGAATCTTTTCCCTGGTGCAGGAGGCTGTTTTGATTTTGAGACCTTTTAAATAATGGGTGATTGCTTTATCTACAGATATCTTGTGAAGGTCTTGGAAATGGCCATAGTGGTAATGAATCAGTTGCTGTAGATGATCGTTGATGATCTTCATGCACAGCACTTTCTGAAAAGTGTCCTCAGCCTTTGTGTATTGGCCTATTTCTGCATACAGGTCAGCCAATTCAACATAAGCCAACTCAAATGTGGGCCTTATCATCAAAGCCTTTTGAATTTCAGATATAGCCAAGTGAACCAATCTGTGGACATTTTCTCTAACCTCTCCTCTAGGCTGCCAGTTGGCACCTCTCTTTATTTTGATCATTTGTGCCCTGTAGCAAAGCCCTATCTGGTGGTGCAGGAAGGCAGAGGAGGGGGTGGCCCGCAGGGCCCTGTTTAAGAACCAAAGAGCTTTGTCCAGAGAGCCTTTTCTTCGGTAAAACTTGGCCGCGTATCGGAAGACGTAGGTCTGCGAGGACATGTTGGTCAGTGCTTCTTCAATGTACTTTTCTCCTTCAGCTTCTTGGCCTACGTCCTGAAGCTTCAGGGCAAGGAGAGCCTTAATATATGCATCTTCTGGATTTAGCCTGATGGCCTCTTTCAGGGGCTGCAGACAGAATGCCTCACTAACCTGTGTTGCTTTGTTAAAGACGTCCAGGCGGTAGGTGGCGATCGCATAGCCAGTGCTAAATTCAGGGTTTTCCGGGTCCACTGCCAGAGCCTTCTCAAAGCAGGCCTTGGCCCGTTCATAGTTCTTTCCTCCACATTTCAGCAAGGCCCATCCCTCCTCACAGTCCATCTGGGGACACTCCATCCTGTAGCGGGAGGGAGCCTCGAACTCCTTGCAGGTGTTCTCCACCTTGTCCAGGTAAGCCTGGGCTTCTTCGGGTCTGCCCATGTGGTAATACAGCCAGGCGTAGTTGCCCCACGTGACCAGACGTCTCGCATCTGATTGGGCGGCACGTTCCTGCGGGATTAAGCCTTCAGCCTCCTGCAGGCTCCGCAGGGCTTCCTGGTTCTGGCCCGCCAGGTGCTTCACATAGGCCAGCAGGTTGTGGATCCCCACGTTGTATCTGGTGTCTAGGAAATCAATCTCATCCAAGATCCTGTTTTCCAAATCAGGCAGTTCGGTGTCCTCAACTAGCAACTCCCACGTAAAGTGACATCTCAGTTGAACCAGGCTCTCTTCAAGGGGATTCCCATTTGATTTGTCACTGAAAAAATAGACAACAATTATTTGTAATTTTAGGAGTGTTCAGTCTAATGGAAATGAAGCCAGCACTTTGAATAGTCAAATTCTACCCCGCAGTGCTTGTCTTCCCAGTATCTGTTGCCTCTCTGGCTTCTGTGGTCATTGACATAAAAACCCTGAGGAAATGCTCATCACTTCATGGCACCACCAGGTAGGTTATGTGTTCTCTAGAAGGCAGCTTGAGAGATATTAATTCTGCTAATGTCAAAATCGTTTTAGCCCTACCCTCAACACTACAAAACCCTTCTCTCCCTCTGTGCCCTCTCAACACTGCGGTACATCCCTAATGCTGTCAGAAGAAAAGTGGAGACAGCTTCCCCTTGTGTTTGGCCTTTTTTTGGACCCCGCTGGACGGCATTCATATTTTTGTCTGCATTCAGACATGTTTATGGAGTGGCCTTGTTTTTGTCGTAATCTGTCATGGTGTCAGGGTGGTCTCATCTGGTGTTGATGTAATGTGAAGGTGCTATGGGAGGACACAGGTTCTTGCTGTGGGTTGCTGTTTAGCAACACCAGGGCCTAGCCTAGAGTGTCGGGCTGGCTCCCAGATGTCTGGGGCTCTTTCTTCTTTCTCTTCAGGCAACTTCTACATAATTGCTTCAGCACACAGAGGGGTGTCCTGACATTTCTTACATTGAAGGTTATATAGACAAGAAGGATTAACCAGAAAAGGAATATCAAACAGGAAATGTATCTATTTTATGCATTCCAATATAAAGAATTTTTTAGGAAAAGTGTGTGCTTGAGAAGGAATGTAGTACAAGATCTCTCTCTGGATGAGTTAAAGACATCTTTCTATCTCTCATCCAAGGAGGGACTTAGGCAATTTGCAGTAGACCACATCGGCCCGTTACATTGTTCCCAGAACAATGTACTGGCCCTCTTAACATCTTATAAGCACAGGAGATGGCTTAGATCCACGTGTTCTTCCCCAACTCAACACATCTCAAGACTGCCCACAGATAGAGAATCCCAATCCCACTCCCAAAGTATACTCTAATGATAGAAGTAGCAGTAAAATTCTAAGCAAAATGGGAGCATGGAAATGGAGAGTGGAGTACCCAGGGGGGGCAGAAGGAAGGGAACCAAGACCAAGATGGCCCACTGTGGGAGCAGAAGTTCACTTAAAGGGAAGACTGGCTTTCAGCCAAACATTGTTTTACGTGGAGGGAGAAATCCGGGGGCATTCGAAAGCATGTCCGAGACCTGTCACTTGACAGAATCACTTGATGGCGGGAAATTCTCCAGACATATACCGTCTCCCCTACTTTAGGGCTATGTGCTCTGAATGCGAGAGGTTAAAGCTCCACCATGGAATAATTTTTATTCTAGATATGGGGCCAATGGGACATTTTTTTCCCCTCTGAGATCCCCTTCATTCCTCCCCGGCTTGGGCACAATGAGAACTAGTAAGACATTTTGCCTTCATTTGCTTTTGTGCACACAGACCAGTGGTGCTCAGTGGTGAAGTCTATCTGGAATCACAGTGCCTGGGTTCAGTGCTGGACTTGGCCACTGTTGGCCATGTGATCATGGGCTAGTTGGTCACCTTCCTAAGCTCTAATTCCTTACCTATAAAATCAGGAGAGTACTAGATCTTTCCTCACAGGTTGTGGTGAGACGAAATTCAATACACATGGCAAGCGTGTCTCACTGAAGAGCATTCAGCAATTAGGGGCATTGCTTTCATGATGTGTCCCAAGTCACTCCATCTGGGCAGTGGGCAGTCTACACTGGCCTCCAGCTAGAGCCCTTTCCCATCTGGAGCGTACGGAGCCATAACTCCACAGCATTTGGAGAATGCTGCCATGTTTCTGATTGTGCAGTTACTGAGACAGGGTGCTGTGCTGTGAGCTTCAGGCCAGAGCATTCTGGGTCTTCTGACCTTAAGGCCCAAGTCAGGGAGCCCCAGACGCGCCCACACACAGAGCCTGGCAAAGCCTCGGGGGCAGTAGGCATCCAGCCTTTCCCTGGAAAGGGCTGACCTGTGTGGGGGAGAAGAGATTTTTGGAAGGGGGATCTCTCCATTTCAGCTCTTTCCTTCTACTTCTGTATCAGAAGGGAGGTTTCTAGCAGGCCAGTTGAGTTTTACTTTCTGTAAGTCGCCAGCCCTAATCCAAATCTGAAAGAAAGGCGTGGAAGTGTAAGCTGGTACTGACATGAAGTTTAGAAGGGCTGTTTGTACTGACAGCTGGGTGGCTCTGGAATTTTTGTGCATAAAATTATTATGCATAAACATTTTTTACTGAAGTATAGCTGACATGCAATATTGTATTAGTTTCAGGTGTAAACCATAGTCATTTGACATTTATATATATTTTGAAATAATCACCCATGATTAGTCTCGTGTCCACTTGTCACCATTCAGAGCTGTTAAAATATTATTGACTCTATTTCCTATGCTGTACTTCACATCCCTTGACTTATCTATTGTATAACTGGAAGTCTGTGCCCCTTAGTCCCCTTCACCTATTGACATCTAGTGACAACATGTCAGAAAGACAGAGGAAGTGTTCATGTGTCCCGTGATTGCTATGATTCTGGCAGTACTCCTGCTTCTGTGGGGCTCTGGCTCAGCTGATCAGGTTTGCAGAATCTTGCCCTCTGTCTCCTTGGGAAAAACAGACCCACGAGCTACACGGGACAGAGCAGCATCAGAGAGAGAAGAAACAACCAATAAAGCGTGTGAGTGTGTCTATGTGTGTGTGCGTGCGCTGATGTATATTCACAAATTAAAAAGAGCAATAATAGGGGCGCCTGGGTGGCTCAGTCGGTTAAGCGTCTGCCTTCAGCTCAGGTCATGATCCCGGGGTCCTGGAATTGAGCCCCGCACGGGCTCCCTGCTCAGTGGGGAGTCTGCTTCTCCCTCTGCCCTTCACTCTGCTTGTGCTGTCTCTCTCTCTCTCTCTTGCTCTTGCTCTCTCTCTCTCTCTCAAAAAAAAATAAATAAAATCTTTTAAAAATATATAAATAAACTTTACCAGTTGCTTCATCAGTTAAATAAAAGGGTTAGCCTTGGACAGTGGTTTGCAACCCTGGCTGCAAAATGGAAAGTTCCCTGGGAATCTTTGAAAAATAAAAACGAGTTCTGACACCTGAGCTGATCTCTAGTCCAACGAATCAGAATCTCTGAGAGGGAGGCCCAGGCATCAGAATTATCACTGATTGATGATTCATTCATTAATTAAGGGAGGAAGGAAGGAACTCCAAGGTAATTGTGTTGTTCAATAATTGTCACTAAAAACCACCGAGCTAGACTTTGGCTTCTCAGTGTGGTCTGTGGACCAGCAGCATCAGCATCAACTAAAGCTTAGGAAGTCCAGCGTCTCAGGCCCCTCCACAGACCTCCTATATTAGAGTCCTCCTAATGTCCATGTGATTTGTTGGTACGTTAAAGTTTGAGAAGTACTTTCTTAGATAATCCCTAGGTCCTTTTCAGGCGGGAGCGCTATGGAAGAGTGGTCAGGAGCTCACTGCCAGTACCTACCTGTCTTTCTATGAGGCTCCGAGTCAGTAACTTCATTCCCCCGTGCCTTGGTGTCTCCATGTGCACCTTAATAATTCACACAATATGCTAAAGCAATGTAGGTCAAAGTGCTTTGACCTCTACACACCTTTGACCTCTGGAGGTCAAAGCCTGGAGGTCAAACCTTGGAGATTACTCACTTTGGCAAATACATGCCATCACATCCACAAGAGAAAATATTCAGGCACCATGAACTACTCTTTTCTGAAAGGTACACTAATTTTCATACCATGTGAGGGGTTTTAATGGCTGTGTTTGAGCTACCATAAATTAGATTTCCGGCTGACTCCCTCGTGTTGTAGTTATGATTGGATTTTTGTGTCTTTATTTTTACTTGTCAGTTATTCATTCGCTTGGCATCGTCAATGTACATTTTCAGGCACATTTACAAACGAACTAGGCTCAAGGTCTTGCGTAGCATGCTCTTATAATATCTATGAGATAGGTTATCAGGATCTAGGAGGCTAACAGTTTTAGACTTGTCTGAAATATCTTGGGACTTGGATATGACCTGTTTCCTCTTCTCGGGTGACTTGCCATCTAGGTGGAGAGACAAATTCATAAGCATTTAATTGTAACAAGAGCAGTCGACGTTGGTTGCTTTGTAATCACAGAGGAAGGGTTCTTTCTTCCTGAAAAACCTTCTTGGGTTAACTCTTACTCTTTCAACTGAACTGTTTTGCAGAAGCATAGTCCCCTGACTCCCTACGCAGAGAAGACTTCCAAGAATGTGTGCTGTGACCACACCTGGCTCTGGAGGGGGGGTGTTTTGAGGCTATGCAAAGGTGCAGGATGCTGGCTGCCCACTCTAAGGCTTCCAGAGGCTCTAGCCTGGGACCGCCAAACCAGCACTTGTATCTCAAGTCATAGAAAACCTGCAGAAGCAGATACGAGGAATATGTGACCGTGAAAGTGCCAGCTGACCACCAGATTGATGTTCTGGAAATGAAACATTTTGTATGACAGGTGCCCCAATATGTGGTTAACATCCTTAGTGTCCAGCCAGGCATGCGTTTGTTTCAGGTGTCTTGGCACTGGCCCTCACCAAAGGTCATCAGTTGTTCGAGGGTCTTTAGGTCAGATCTAGCCGCTCACTGTTCCTAGGACAGGCAAAATACCACCTGGGGATTGGACTCACAGAAGCAGAGGTGCAGGGCTGGATTATACCCATCTCCTCTCAGTGAACTGGCTGATCAGGCACCACTGCTGGTGCCAAAATTGGAAGTGATCAAGACTCAACAGGTGAGGGGGTAGACCAACTGTGGTACATTCGCACAACGGAATACTGTTCAGCAGTTAAAATGGATGCACTATCAAGCTACGAAGAAGACGTGAAAGAACGTTAAATGCACACTGCTATGTGAAAGAAGCATCCTAAAAAGGCTATACATCTGTATGAATCCAACTTTGTGACATCCTGGAAAAAGCTGGATTATAGGAAGGGTAAAGAGATCAGTGCTTGCCAGGGCTTTAGGAGAAGTGGTATAGTGGGGGCACAGGGCATTTTTAGGGCAATGAAACTCTTATGATGATAAAGTAATGGGAGATACACAATGTTGTGTTCGATACAAAGAACCCTATTGTAAACCATGGACTCTAGTTAGGAGTAATGTATCAATATTGGTTCGTTTAGTTGGAGCTAATATACACACGAATGCATGTTCATAATAGGGGAATCTGGAGGAGGGGTGAGGGTGTGGAGGAGGGAGGTATATTAGAACTCTGTACTTCCCGTGCATTTTCCCATATATCTAAAAGTGCTCTAAAAATTGAGTTTATAAAGTGGGGGAGAAAAAAGACTTGGATTAAGGGAAAGTGATTATGGCAATAGGGAGACAGTTCTGGTCTTAAGATCTGCAAATGTCTGAAAGATTAGTTAGAAGAGGGCTTTTCCTTTATGTAGAGGTATAAACAAGGCTGGAAACAAGATGTTGGAGGGGAGGGGAGAGGGTGGCGAGATCAGGAAATCTTTCCTTGTTGTCAGCCAAGCTTGGAAAGGGATTGTTTGGCCTTCCAATACTTGTTAAACTTCAGGGGGGAGTCAAATTTCAGGCTCTCGTGGGGAAAGAGAGAGATTTGGCCAAGTTAAATTTACAGGCATTTTGTTCTGACTGATCATGGGGACAAATAATTCAGCGGATCATTTATGAGACACAGAACGGGAATTTGGAGGGTCTGGGTCTGGCCTCGTCAGAGGGAAACATGGGGCCCATGGCGAATTTTATCTAAGTAATACGGGAAAGGGTGTTTCTTCATGGTTTAATGAAAAACCACAAGAGAAGTTGAACTGGACAAGTTTATCCCTCACAGGTCCCGAAGCCACATGATGGGGAGGTCAAGGCCGAACACAGGCAGAGAGAGAGAGTCATGGCGGGAGGCCTTTATCGTGGGCCATGAGTGAAATGCTTTGGGGCTCTGGGCCAAGGGCTGGATTGGTCCCTTCAAACCAAAAAGAGTGGGGTTTTGGTAAGCTCCACAGGGGCTTATCTAAGGGGAGGGGGACAGAAGGGGAAGGCCCTCGGAGGCGGGGGAGATTGCTGCTCAGGCAGGCTGCTGGGGAAATCTTATCAGGAACCTACGTTTGCTCGTAATTCTGCAGGCCATTATCAAGGGTGTGCACTTGCCCATGAACGCTAATGTTAGTTCAAGATGCCCCTCAGGCTGCTTGGCAAAACAAAATGGATACTGAGGCTGCAATCCCCTGGAGTAGCTTAGCTTAACTCTTCACATTCTCAGACACCAGAGTTGGGGGCGCGGGCAGAGTTTTTGGCTGTAGCATTTGTCCAGTAGCACAGGGCTCAGGTAAAGTTCAACATGGTCAACATCATTCCAGATTGTCAGGTGCTTGGTGCTGCCGCTGCAGCATCCCAGTTCAATGAGCTCTGGCCTCTCTGGGCTCCACGTGTTCATGGAGATGGGAGACCCCGCACTAGACCATGAAGCGTTAGAAAAATTCAACGAGGGGTGCCTGGGTGGCTCAGTAGGGTAAGCGTCTGATTTTGCTCAGGTCTCAGGGCCCCCGTGTTGCGTCTGGCTCCGCGCTCAGCCGGGAGTCAGCTTGTCTCTCTGCCCCCTGCCCCAGGCTTATGCGCTCTCTCTCTCTCAAATAAATAAACAAAACCTTAAAAAAGAAAAAAAGGAAGAAAAGGAAAATCCATTGACATTATGATGTCAGCAAATTCATTCTGCCAGGTTTGAGTACCAGCTGATGGGGATTAGGTCTGCCAGTGACTTACCAACCCTGCATGAGGGTCTATAAGCCTCAATCATCTTGCACCTCTGGAAGCCACGTCTTCCTTATGAACTCCTGCATGTACGTAGGTAATTTAAACTATTTTTTCTCTTGTTCACCTGGCTCTGATCAGTTGGATTCATGGGCCCAGCCACTGAATGTAGGAGGTTAGAGGGAGAAAGATTTTTGCTCCCCTGCACTATATAAGCTCTACTTCCATTCATCCCTTTAAGTGACGCATCCCTGAGCTCCCCCATGTGTATGGGTGGATATCCCAGTTAACAAACAGCTGTTTTTCTCTTGCCAATCTTTCTTTTGTCAGCCTAATTGGCAGGGCCCCTGCTGGACAACCTGGGAGTGTAGGTGAAAAAGATTTGTTTTCCTCCCTTACACTATCATAAAACTTAGCGGCGGTTCTGCCGGCATGCTGAGTATGCGAGTCCTTTTAGCATATTGGCGAACCTCAGGGGGGTCGTGGGTCCCTCACTCTGTGCTTGAAGGACCCTCACCCACCAAAACACAGTGAAAGCACAGTTTGGGAAAAGGAAGGATAAAGGGGTAGGTACCTGTGGCATGCGAACACCAACGGGATGAACTGCAGGAAAGGGTTAACATATCAGGCCTTAGACTACGATCCTTAGAAAGGCCTGCTTGCAAGATTTGCCCTTGGCTGGCATCTGGGAACTGGGATTTTGGGAATGTTCCCCCCATTCCCTAACCGATTAGTTTGGTTTACCGTGCCCACGATGTTTGTGCAAACCATGTGGTTAATGCTGACACCTGCTTTCCTCCTGGGAGTCTGGAATTTTGATATGTGCTAAGCAGGGGATGCCCGTGTGACGAGTCCCCAATAAAATCCTTGAGCACTGGGGCTCCAACTAGCTTCAGATGTGTGGTCACATTTGATGCTGGAGGAATTAAGCATATCCTGTAGGATTCTACTGGGACAGAACTCTGGGGAATTTGTGCCTAGGTTTCTCTCGCCTTCATCCCATGCACTCTTTCCCTGTGCTGAGTTTGCTGTTGTTGTAATAAGTCTAATGCTTGAGCAGGATGGTACGTTGAGTCCTGTGAGTCCTTCTAGTGAATCACCAGACCCAGGTGGGTGTCTTAGGGACCCCCGATGCCAACTTCCTGGGATTCTCATTGGAAAACACAATGTAGCAGCCTATTAGGGAATGGTAACTCCATCCAGTAGAGCAAAGGAGAGAGAAGACAGGCCAAGACTTGCTGAGTGTGGCTCTCTCCACCCTTCCCAGTTTCCTATGAGAATGAATCGAAAATGAACTGCAGAGGAAAATCTTACAGTCCGAGTCTAGTATACACTGAGAGTTTAAGAGATCTTTGCTGTCCGGGCCTGACTTTTACAAAATGGAGCTCCCCGTGTCAGCTGCTGGTGGTTCTGGAGGGGCTGTTTCAGCCCTGCACAGACATAATTCTAAATTTCTTTGCATGTAGCTTGAGGAGCATTACCACTCTCATGGTCCTGTGAATTTGCTGTATCAGGATGCATTTAAAAACCTGACACTAGATCGCAAAACACAGTGGGAAGGAGGAGTAAGATGGAAAGCCAGAATGCTCAGGAATCACACACAGGAGTCAATGTGAGGGAGGGGAGTTTGGATTCAGTGGAGAAAATGACAGGAAAAGATTCTAGTAGAAATCCACAAATCGGGGCTCTGAGCCGCCCTTGCAGTACAGCCTGAAACCTCTTGGCTTGTGCCAGCAAAATCAGGACATAGCACATCAGAATGCACAGAAATGCATGGGAGCAGGGTGGTTTGGTTTCATACGGTTATGGGCTTGAGTGCCAGTCATACCCTTCCCTAGCTGTGTGGCCTCGGACAAGTTAGCAAAACTTTCTGAGCCTCGTACCTTCCACACTGGTTTTTAGATGCTAGCAATGCGCTTAGCACAGATCCTAGTTCAGAGGCCAGCACATAAACCTGCTATTGTTTTATTGTTACTGTTTTGTAGCTTGGGCACTTACTGTTTCATCTTCCCAGCACCCTCTCCTAGGATTCAGAGAAGCTGTCTTGGAAGATGTGACTCTGAGCTGGTGATAATGGCAGTGTCAAATTCTCAGGGGAGACAGTGTGTTCCTATATTCCTCAAAAGTTTTTGAGAGCCTCATTCATTCCAGGCACTATGGGGATGGGCATACAGTTGTGAGCAGAGGAGTTAGAGTCCCTGCTTCTCTGGAGCTGGTAAGCTTGAGGGGAGGAGTCCATGGTTTCCCCTGGGGAGACTGATCCCCCCCCACTCCCCTGCTCCTCCAGTCATCTGTTTTGTGGACAGCCCTGGAATCTGCTGGGACATGCTGTGTGACCACCAGCCGAGCCTGCCCCACAGCCTAGGTGGTAAAATGGCATCGGTCTCGGAGCTCTAAGTCCCCACCAGGTTACTAGTTGGGTAAGGTTGGATATGGCCCCAGGGAATAAGGAGGAGTGGATGTCTGTGAAAACCAGCAATTTATGTTACTCCCCTCTGGGTCTCCGGAGGCAGAGTTGTGCGAGGTCAGGGTCACACACCAGGAAGTGCAGATTGAGGGTATTCCCTCAGACAATGGTAGATTGTAGATGCAGAGGCATCTTTTCAATAAAATTGTCTGGGCAGCAAAATAAATCACAGCATACGTGTGTAGGTCAGGACCAGTCAACAGCAATTCTGGGATCCTCAATGCCGTCTGGAAGGTGGATGGGACTCTGAGCATGGAGGGACAGCCTGGGTGGTGTCCAGGATCCTTCTAGGAGTCATCTATGTATAATTCCTGGGGATGGGACCAGGTACCCCTGTTGGGGAAACCTCCAATCTCCCTGATCACCACTCTACTATTTAAAATCTGTGTCCTTGAGCATGTGTGTTTGCATATGGTAGGCCGTTCCTCACCTACATGGCACCCCCCCCCACTGTCGCTGTAGCCAGTCCCCACCTTGCCCCCAACCCCATGCTCTTCCACGCTCTCAATGTTGGTTTCATATATTCATATTCCATGGACCCAGCAACTCCCCTGGAACTGGACACAAGAGACGGTGCTGCTGTAGGCCAAGGCTGGCCAGGAGTCAGCAATTGACTGCTGGGCACTTGGCTGCTCCCCCAGCCTTGCTGGAGCCAGCAGATAATTCAGGGCTGGGGGGCACCATCACCGAAGTCTGCTGCTTTTTTTTTTTTTAAGATTTTATTTATTTGCGAGAGAGAGAATGAGAGACAGAGAGCATGAGAGGGAGGAGGGTCAGAGGGAGAAGCAGACTCCCTGCCGAGCAGGGAGCCTGATGTGGGACTCGATCCCGGGACTCCAGGATCATGACCTGAGCTGAAGGCAGTCGCTTAACCAACTGAGCCACCCAGGCGCCCAGTCTGCTGCTTTTATAGCCAATGTAGCTTATGAAGCACCTTCCCAGAATTCCCCTTCTGCATGAGGAAAGAGTCAAGTTTCTGACCCTCTACTCACAAAGGAGTTGGGAATGCCAGGCCCTCTGTCTTGTCTGGGAACTGGCATATAACAGTCTTCCTCTGTACACAGACAATCAGATGATACCACTAGGAGAGCATATGAATGCAGGCCTTGGAGTGGGGTGAGGAGAGGTGGATAGTTGCTGCATGGTGGACGGCACTGTGGGTTTCCCCAGCGGGGAGGTGAATACTTGAATATTTTCATTCGCTCAGGAGGGTGAGGATCTTTGTCTCCAGCCAGCCTCGTACTGGTGCCCCCTACACACGGTCAGGGAGGCCACTGCCCAGGTATTTCTGGGTGCACAGCCACTCTGCTCGGTAGCAGCAGCTGCTGACTGGGCCCTGGGCTCAGCCGAGGCCCTGGCCTGGAACAGAAGTCAAGGGCAGGCCGGCTCCACCTTGGAGCTACCATGGGCACATTGAGAATGGTACAGTACGGCTGTATCATTACCCACTGTTCCTAGACAGTGTCCCGAAGAGAAACTTGGGGAATGAGTATTACCCTTAGTCACACATGCAAACCACACACTTTCTTCAATCCTGAGTCGCAATTTTAAAATTTATTGTAGCATTACTATCCAGAACACATATTTACTGGAGTGTTGCAATCGAGAATATATATAAACACATGGCTGAAGCCAAGAGGAAGACATAAGGAATATTCCAGGGTTAGTTCAAAGGTGGTCTTTCAGGGGCTCCAGAAGGCTAGATAGCAAAGGGGCAGAGTCCGGGAGAGCTGTTGGCAGGCGGTGGCCAGCTAAGAGTCTCAGTAAGAAGGACAGAGATGGGGGAGATCTGATGAATGGAGGGCAAACTAAGAATGAGTCAGCGTCACGCAGGCCTGAAGCCCTGTGTCCACGGGTAATTTTGTTGTAAGGCCCACACGCTAGAGGGGTGTGCGCAGCTGGGATGGAAAGGGGAGACAGATACGAGGAAGCAACTCTACAAAAATGTACCCTAAAGCAGTCCCGGGGTGTCGTGGGTTCCCTGACTGTGCTCCCATCCCTCCTCTGCTTTTCAGCTCAGGGTTCCGGGAACTCTGGGAGTGGGGTTGTGCGGGCCCCGGCCCCCTGCCTCACCGCCTTCTTCAAGCTCAGCCAGTGGCAGGAGAAGGCTGCCTATGCCTGTGGGGCTGTTCCTTAGGAGGTAGCCCAGCTCCTTCTCGTAACATTCGGCTGCCTGCAGCAGCTCTCCATTCAGCTTGTGGATTAATCCTTGGAGATACCAAGAATTTGGTGCATTTTGTGGAAGCTGATTTCCAGCGGTGTTCTGTGGTGGGTATTCCGTCTTTCCTTCCTCCGTTGCTTTTGTGCTTGTGGGCAAACCCTCCAAATTACATTGGGTAGCAGTGTCTTTAGACTTCCCGTGACGCCCCTGAAAGTCGCGATAGTGCTGGTGGGGTTGTTGCCTCTGAGTGCCAGGGAGCTCCTTACTGCAAGCTATCTGATAATAGTCTTCTGTTTCCAGGAGCTCATCAGAATATGCATACAGCGGATCTACTCCCTTCTCAATAGCTTTAATCACATAGTCAACAGCACACTGCTTTAGTTCTCCAATCTTCTCTCCATTCCTACTAGCTTCAGATTCTCCCGTATCCTGAATTTGTTTGATTTTGGCCCTATAGCAGCACGCAATCTGGTGATAGAGGTAACCATTGTTTGGGATGGATTTTGATGCCCTTAGAAACAGTTCAATAGCTTTGTCTAGATCACCTTTTTTTTGATAAAATGTGGCTGCATTACAAAGGACATCTGGTTGGCAAGGCGTGTTCTCCAGGGCTTCCAGAACCAACTGCTCCCCGTCAGCTTCTTCATTCATCGTCTGCAATTTCAGGGCCAAGAGCACTTTGACGTATTGATTGTTGGGATTCAGCTCAAGGGCCTGCTTCAGGGCATCCATGGAGAGTGGCTTCTGTGGTTTATTATCCAGACAGTATGTCGCGATGGCCAGCCCAGAAGAGAATTCTGGGTTGTTGGGCTTCTCCTCCAGAGCTTTCTCAAAACACACCTTGGCCCTTTCATTGTGCTTTGCCCCACACTTCAGCCGTGTCCACCCTTCTTCGCAGTCAAGCTCGGGACACTCGATACTGTATAGGTTTGAAAACTTCTCGCAGGTTCGTCTCACCTTGTCAACGTACATCTGAGCATCTGCGTGTCTGCCCAGGTGATAGTAGACCCAGGCGTAGTTACCCCAGGTGACCAGACTTCGGGTTTCCGCTTGATCCGGGTGCTCCCGCTGGATCAGCTCCTCCGCCTGGCGCAGGCGCTCCAGCGCCGCCTCGCTGTGGCCATTCAGGTGTTTTACGTAGGCCAAAAAATTGTACATTGTAGCTTTGGACTCCGTGTTTAAGAATTCAATCTGGTGACACACTGTATCTTCTAGATCACCTGAGACACTGTCTTTCTTAAGTAAGTTCCAGGTGAAATGGCATTTCAGCTGTGGAAGGGTTTTCTCCAGAGAATCCTTGTTGACCTCACTGTGGAGAAAATAAACCCGGTCACTCTGATGGCACGACTGCTAAGCATTGCACCTGGGACGCAGTTACAGGTTGGTTTTGTGTGTCGGCTTGCCAGGCTGTGGGACCCCCGATGTCTAGTTAAACATTAGTTCTGGGGGGGGTGTGACGGTGTCCCCAGGAGAGATTAGCAGCTGACTCAGTGGACTGAGTGAAAGCAGACCGCCCTCCCCCGTGTGGATGGGCCTCACCGCGTCTGCTGAGGGCCTGAGTAGAACCCAAAGGCAGAGGAAGTGTGAATTCCGTCTGTCTGGCTGTGTGAGCTGGACATTGGTCTTCTCCTCTCCTTAGACTGGAGCTTATACCGCCGGCATTCCTGGTTCTCAGGCCTTCAGACTTGGACGGGAGCCCTATGGCATTATCCGTCCAGGTCTCGGGCCTTTGGACTCTGACTAGAATTACACTGTTGGCTCTCTCCTGGGTCTGTAGCTTGTGGACAGCAGGCCACGATTATGATCCTCGGCTTCCATAATCATGTGAGCCAGTTCTTTTTTTTTTTTTTTTAAGATTTTATTTATTTATTTGACAGAGAGAGACACAGTGAGAGAGGGAACACAAGCAGGGGGAGTGGGAGAGGGAGAAGCAGGCTTCCCGCTGAGCAGGGAGCCCGATGCGGGGCTCGATCCCAGGACCCTGGGATCATGACCTGAGCTGAAAGCAGATGCTTAAACATCTGAGCCACCCAGGCGCCCCAGCAGACTATATTTTAAGCACTTATTGATAAAGATTCTCTCTCCAAGATAAAACATCTTCCAACCCTGTCATATATAAACTCTGGGAGATGTCAATGGCTCATGAAGTGTAGGGCAAGCAGAAAAGCTCACTCTATGTTCCTGAACCCGTGAGAGAGCCCTGAGGATGGAACGCTTTGGGATATTTCATCCATACCACAGCTTCACCAATGCTAGAGCTGACCATGCTAGGACATTTATGGTAACAAAAGGCAGTTTATTCAGGAAGATAGCCAACTACTTAAGTGGAGGAGTAAAAAGGTATGCTTTCAAACTTAAGTTATATACTTAAAATAATCTGTTATAAGTTTTTATTTAAGCCTCATGGTAGCCACAAAGAAAAACCTGTCCTAAATACACAAAAAGTTAAAGAGAAAAGAATACAAGCATACCTCTACTATAGGGAAGCATTAAATCACAGAGGAATAGAGCAAGGGAATAGGAAGGAAGCAAAAGGTTTATAAAACAGGCAGAAAACAAGGAACAAAGTGGCCATAGTAAGTCTGTAACTATCCAAAATTGCTTCACATATAAAGGAACTAAATTCTCCAATCGAAAGAAATAGAAGGGCTGAACAGATGTAAAGAACACATGCTGCCTTCAGCTTTCAGGACACACACAGACCGAAAGTGAGGGCAGGCACAGATACTCCATGCAAACCAAAGAGAGCAGCAGTGGCTCTACGTATATTGGACAAAACAGACTTCAAGTCAAAGAGGGGAAAGAAAGTCATTATGTAATGACAAAGCAGTCAATCCAAGAATAGGATAGGATATCTAATAAATGTTTATGCACCCAACACATGAGCACTGAAATCTATAAAGCAAATATTAATAGACTGGAAGGGGGATGGACAGCAAGACAGTAGTAGGAAGGGACTTCTATACCCCTTTTCCACAGTGGATAGATCATCCAGGCAGAAATGAATAAAGAAACATCGGATTTAACACTTTAGATCAGATGAACTTAGACGTTTACAGAACATTCCATCCAACAGCAGCAAAATACACCGTCCTCTGAAAGTGCACGTGGGACATTCTCTAAGATAGATCATGTGTTAGGCCACAAAGCAAATCTTAAAATTTAAGAAGACTGAAGTCGTATCAGGCATCTTGTCTTGTCTTTTTTTTAGATTTATTTATTTATTTTAGAGAAAGAGAGAGCATGTGTGGGGAGGAGCAGAGGGAGAGGGAGAGAGAGAATCCCAAGCCGACTTCCCGCTGAGCGCAGAGCCTGACGCGGAGCTCGATCCCACGACCCTGGGATCGTGACCTGAGCCAAAACCCAGAGTCAGGCGCTCAACCAACTGAGCCACCCAGGCGCCCCTACTTATTGCCTTTTTAAAAACCAATACGCAGGGGCACCTGGGTGGCTCAGTCGTTAAGCGTCTGCCTTCGGCTCAGGTCATGATCCCAGGGTCCTGGGATCGAGCCCCGCATCGGGCTCCCTGCTCAGCGGGAAGCCTGCTTCTCCCTCTCCCACTCGCCCTGCTTGTGTTCCCTCTCTCGCTGCGTCTCTCTCTGTCAAATAAATAAAAATAAAATCTTTAAAAAAAAAAAAAAACAAAAAAAAACCAATACGCATTTGCCAAGGCTTCCTCACTTACTAATTTAGCTCACATGTGTTTTTGAAAGTTTCTCTAAATGCTCTTTATAGGGTGCCTGGGTGGCTCAGTTGGTTAAGCGACTGCCTTTGGCTCAGGTCATGATCCCAGGGTCCTGGGATCGAGTCCCACATCGGGCTCCCGGCTCAGCGGGGAGCCTGCTTCTCCCTCTGACCCTCTCCCCTCTCACGCTGTTTCTCTCTCGCTCGCTCTCTAATAAATAAATAAATAAAATCTTTTAAAAAAATGCTCTTTATATGTATATGTGTGAAGTTTATGAAGTTACTGAGCAATAATTGAATTCAGATATTGAAAGGGAAAAAAAGCAATCGGGTAGGATGACTGCGGCAGAAACTTAATAAAGAGAATGTCTAAGTTCAAGTAAAACATGGGGTGTTGGATGCCCTTCCTACCTGGAGATTCTAAATCTACGAGAAACCCTGGGGAGGTGGGAGTCCCTCTGGCCCAGGAAGAGACTTCTCAGGGCCTCCAGCTGCAGCCATGAGGCTTTGCTGAGCAAAGCAGATAAAACCGGCAGTGCTAGTCCTTAGGACATACCCATATTTAACCCACTGACGCTCCTTCTTGCTTCTCTTCCCCACCTTCCTGGATGGTGACAGTCTGTTGGCAGGACCCACGGACCCCAGCGTCGATGCTACTTCTCCTCCCAAGGCCTAGTCAAAGCCATCACTAGAGTAGAATCTTGAAATGTTCAGAAAGAGGCCTTTAACCTCATAATGATAAGAACAGGAATTTCTGAGGCAGCTTGTCGCATGGGATGTGTGCAGGGACAGGCAGACCTCATGCCCAATTAGTTGGTCAGAACAGGCACCACTCAGGGAGCCCATCACTTTAGAAAGTGAGCCCAGGAACTCTCCAGAGCAGTGCTGATCCCACTCTGATGTGCACAGGGACCAGATCACCTGAGGGCCTTGTGCAGATGCAGATCTGGATTCCGTAGGGGTGGGATACTGCCTTTGTATCAACCTGCCGGGGGATGTCAGACTCAGACCACACTGCGAGTAGTAAGGCTCCAGGAAGATTTCCCCCTTTGGCCGAGATTTCCAATCACCAGTTTCTCATCCTCAAACACCCCTTCAATGGGCAAGCCTTGCTTTGTATCAGCGTCCTTCCCAGGCCACCCACTCCCCACCCACTCTGGGTGTCTTGCCCTCACACTTACGTACATACCATGGGGTAGACGAAGTACCTGTGGTCCTCTTTAAATACGTATTTTTTTTTCTAGGCTTTGTTTCTGATCTACTCAATCTGGATTTCAGAATGCAGGACCTGCTAGTGTGCATTCTAACAGAGCACCCAGCTCAGTTGGGATACCCGCCATCTGCTACTGTTTGAGATACTGCAACACTTTCTCCCTGTTCATCGTCAGCAGGGGAGGCCTGTGGATGGGGTCAGGTCAGTAAGAGGAGGCCTCAGGTACACGCCGTCAGCTCAGAAGAATTTTTTTTCTACTGTTCTAGGTTCTTCGGCTAGTCTAGTAATTAAATTGACATAAGACAGATGAGCAGGGGAGAAAAGATTCAATTTCATGTGTGCAGGAGCCCCATACAAGTCTAAGACCCAAAGGCAGGCAGGCAGCAGAGTCTCATGTACCATCCTCAGCTGAGGAGCGGACGGGGGCCTGGGATTTCAAGGCAGTGGGGAGTCAGTCATTCCCAGGAAGACGAGTACAGAGGGCTGGTAATCAGCCTTTGCCCTGCTGTGCATGCAAGTCTTTCAGATAAAAAGTTATCTCTGGGCAGGCCCCCTATCGAAATTCTGTCAGGCAGTGAAGGGAGAGGTAAAGGTTTTTCTGGAGCCTGCTGGGTCTCGATTGCCTTTAGCTCAAAATAACCCACAAGCCAAAGGGGCACATTTTGGACTGGTATTTCTTCCTCCCCTCCGACATAGTTTCTCAGTTCTGAAAGAGCAGATTTCCGGGGAAGGGCAGCCTCATTATGAACTGGGGTTGTGCAATGCTGACTTACTCATCGGCACCTTTGCAGAGAAGTAAGCACACTTTTGAAATAACCACAACAACCACAACAAAACTCGCTGACTCAGTCTTTTCACCTAAGAAACAAAACAAGGGCCAGGACCTCCTGTAACTATGCTGCACCCCGCCCCCTCCCGGCCCTTTTGACAGGATTTTGCCCGAAGGATCTCCCTCCGGGCTCTCTCAACAACTCCTGCTCCTTCCCACCTGCCAGGTCCCCTGGGAGCACTTCCCTCAGGGTCTGTAAGTCAGAACTGGGCCACAGAAATAAAAATGCGTGAACTGTTAAGATAGGCAAGCACTGAGTCGGCATCATTCGGGAAGCTGCATGCAAGAACAAGATTTGTGGGACATTCTCAACTTTCTGTCAGAAAAGTAGGGCAGATTTACCTCAGGATGGCTATTTCTCTCAATTCTGAAAAGCTGGGGTCCAGGCTGATTTTATTTTCTGCTCGTGGATCGGAAGCGGATGCTGAAGAGGCTTCCACCCGGGGAAGCTAGCCCTGAGCTCTGTGCTTTTATCAAACAGGAAAGGACAATGAGCCTGATGTCATGCTATCTAGATCCGCTCCAAGGAGAAGCTGAAACTGAATGTGTCAGAGCTGAAGTCACCATCTGCTGGGAACAGGGTTCCACACAAGCTGTTTGGGGATTTGGAAAAACGCATTGTGGATATAGGCCCTAGTCCCAGAGCGTCTGTTGAAATCTGGGTGTGGGCCTGGGCTCAGGAATCTGCATTTGTACAAGCCTCCTGGGAATTCTGTACCTACAGGAACCCCTCCCTGTACCACATTTTGAGAAGCACTGTTCCAGAGGGATTTTGAAAAGCAGTTTCCCATGTACTTGTCAGAGATAATGTAGTGTATCAACCGGTGAGTCAGACAATCTAGAATAAAGGAACATGACCACAAGACACCTGGATTTCTGTTCTGTCTTTGACCTGCTCTGGAATATTTCCTAAAATCCTGTCACTAAGCCTCATTTCCTTTCATTCAAAATGTCCCTGAATGAATTTACTTTTTCCTTCCATCCAAGTTATAGGGAACTATGCCCTGGGGAGATACCCTTTTCCTTCTTCTAAGGTGTGGCTCTGTGCACTCTGAGGTGCGAGTTTCCCTCAAAGACAGCCATCCTCATTCTCCAAATAGGGCCACTGAGAGCCTAGTCCTTTTAGTCCCTGCCCCTTCTCTCTAATGGGAGCATAATTAAAAGAATTAAGACACTCCACACTCTTGGCCTTTATACACAGTTACAAGATGCTCAGCACTAATGACCTGCTCTGACACTTAACTCCCTTAGGCAAGTAATTTGCCCTCGGAGCCTCATTTCGCTCATCTCGAAAATGAGGCTAATAAAAAAAATCACAGTTCTTCCTTCCTCGGGCTATTGGGAAGATGATCTGAACGTGGAAAGGACTTTGAACAGAGTAGGGCTACCGACTGCTGACCACATAGAAACTGTTACCGCCATGATCGCTGGCATATTAGTGTCATAGTTCTAAGTGAATTTTTCGTGGGGCAGAGGAGGGTGTCCATCAGCCGGCCGGCAGGTGCTAGGGCTTTCCCCGAGGTGCTTTTCCCCTTTGGCAATTTTAAGCCCTGTTGTCAAGGAGCAGCCCAACCTGCCCCTGTCCCTACAGCCTCTGGGGACAGGGCAGCTTGATGTGGGCATCAGTCCAGCAGAGTCCAGAGAGCCCCTACCCCCCAGACTTCCTCAGGTCAGGGGCTCTGGACACACCCAAGCACAGGCCGCTGTAAAGCCTCTTCGGCAAACCCGCTAACACGGCGCTGGGCAGGGCCATGTTTTCTGGTCAGCCCCGCTCATGGAGACACATAGTTAGGAAAGCATAACCCAAGGCACTTGGCAGTGACTTCCTCTTACCCAGCCCATCCCCAAATACCAGCCCCCTCAGAGCATTTGGCGGGGGGCTTTCTTTCCTCACTCCCTGAGTGGTCACTGGGATCCTCCCTCCCCATGGGTGTTTGATGGGAACAGCTTCTTCTTCTCTCAGCTCTATCTGATGGCAGATCTTAAGCATGTCTACATGCATTTTAAAAAACCAAGTTTGCTAAGATTATACTTTACATACAATAAAATTTTAAGTGTACAGTTTGATGAATTTTAACCAATGTATATACCCAAGCAACCACCACCATTATCTCCTTATAGACTCGATCTCAACCCCAAAGATTCCCCAGTGTGCCCTCCTGGCCAGCGCCACCCCCCCTCCACCATCCCAGGCAACCACTGACCTGCTTTCCATCACTAGATATTACATCAGTATTAAAAAAGAGATTAGGTCATTATGTTTTGAAGGGAGATTGCTTGCTGCTCCCCAGCTCTGATCACAGAAATAAAAACAAACCCTAAGCTTCTTGTTTTGTTTTCATAAAAGATTTCTGGAAAAATGCCCATCTGTAATAATTGTTTCTTCAACTTCCCACCTGGGACTGATCAAACGTTTCAGAACAAAACTCCTCTCAGCAGGAGTTGCGTTTGCACTACCAATTCCACCTAAAATAATATCTGTTGAAAAGAAATGCTTCCTTTTAAAAAGGCAAGAAGGTTTTAACCTCTTAGTCCTTTCAAAGAAAACCACCACCAAAAAGCCCATAACGAGTAATTCCCCCGAGGTCTAACTCTGAATCTGCAAACTGTGCCCAAGTGGGTCTAACACTCCTGCCAAGCCTTTCTGTCATCCGGGCTCCCAGCTAGGGGAGCAGTTCTAGAAGCTCCAGGAGCCTGAGTGTGTCCACTGGAAAAAAAAAAAACACAGAGAAAGCGCACGCTTCATCCATGAGCAACCGGACCACACAGGACCCTGCATGCACCCAGAAGCTCAGTTTACAATCTGCATCCAAGATCTGACGCATTCCTGTGTCACTGACCTCATGTCTGCCATCTGCTCATCTTCCATTCTGACAAGCCGGGCTCCCAGCTGATTCGTTCTGAAATTTTCGGAGTCTGCCTCAAGTCAGTGCTGAAGGAGCTATATAAGGGGTGTGGGGGCCGCGGGGGGAGGCACATCAGCTGATGTTTTCTCCCTGTTTCTGAGCGATTGCCTCAGTGAAAGGAAATGGAAATGGAAAGTGAAACTGATTCAGTTCAAGAGGAGGAAAAGAAAACTTAAGGTGGAAATCTGTGATGACTCAGTCAAAGCATGTCCTTTAAAAACATGACTCTGAAACTTACAGTTGGAGAGAATGTGAAAGCACTCCCAGGAATCTGACCATAAATCTAGGGCAAGTCCCAGGAAATGGCTTTTCTTTTCTTGCAAGTGAACATTTTATTTTATTTATCGTGTTTGAAAACAAAACAAAACAAAACCCATTAAATACAATAAAGTCATACAGGTACAAGATACAAGAAAAATATTTTTAAAATAACTTGTTTTTCTATTGAAAATGAAAAAGAAAAATTTAATGAAAAACCTAGAATGAGGAAACAAAAATATAAATGTTATGGTGTTTGTGTGTCACCTAGTATTGAATCCCTAGTATTGAATCAAATGCTAATCAAAGTGTTACTTTGAAGGCATTTTGTAAACATGACATATTCAATTGACTTTTTTCTCAAAATTAAAAACTTATTTTTTTTTTCTAAAGAGAATGAGATTGAGCGCTGGGTGAGAGGGGCAGAGAGAGAGGGAGAGAGAGAATACCAAGCAGACTCCACGCCCGGTGCAGAGCCCGACACGGGGCTCTATCTCACGACCCTGAGATCGTGACCTGAGCCAAAGTCAAGAGTTGGCCACTCAGCCGACTGAGCCACCTGGGTGCCCCCAAAACTTTTATTTTAGTGTAGTTGACACACAATATTGCATCAGTTTCAGATGTACAACTCAGTGATTTGACAATTGCATACATTATGCTACGCTCCCCACAAGTGTGGCTGCCGTCCGTCCCGTTACATTGCTATTACAGTATCACTGACTGTATTCCTTACGCTCTGCTTTTTATTCCCCTGACTTACTCATTCCACAACTGGAGGCTGTGTCTCCCTCTCCCCTTCACCTGTTTGGCCCAACCTCCCACCTCCCTTCTCTCTGGCAACCGTCAGTTTGTTCTCTGTATTTATAGTTCTGATTCTGCTTTTTGTTTGTTTATTCTTTTTTTTAAGTTTCCACTTACAAATGAAATCATATGCTATTTGTCTGAGTCTGATCATTTCACTTAGCATAATACCTTCTAGGTCCATCCATGTTGTCTCAAGTGGCATGATCTCATCCTTTTTTGGGGCTATGTAATATTCCTCTGTGTGTGTGTGTGTGTGTGTGTGTGTGTGTGTGTGTGTGCATGTGCACACACCTTCCTTATCCATTCATCTAATTATAGACACTTAGGTTGCTTCCATACCTTGGCTATTGTAAATAATGCTGCAATAAACATAAGGATGCAGATATCTTTTGAAATTAGTGTTTTCATTTTCTTTGGGTAAATATCCAGTAGTGGAATTATTGGATCACATACTATTTCTAATTTTAATTCTTGAGGAAACTCCATACTGTTTTCCACAGTGACTGCACCAATTTACATTCCCACCAATGGTGCACAAGGGTTCCTTTTTTCCCCCACATCCTTGCCAACACTTGTTATTTCTTGTCATTTTGATTTTAGCCATTCTGACTGGTATAAGGTAATATCCCATTGTGGTTTCGATTTGCATTTCCCCGATTAGTGATGTTGATCTGTATGTCTTCTTTGGAAAAATGCCCATTCAGGTCTTCTGCCCATTTATTAATTGGATTGTGTGGTTTTTGGTATTGAGTTGTATAAGTTCTTTATATAGTTTGGATATGAACCCATCATTTGCAAATATCTTCCTTCATTCGGTGGGTTGTCTTTCTATTTTGTTGATGGTTTCCTTTGCTGTGCAAAAGCTCTTAATTTTGATGTAGTCCCAATGGTTTATTTTTGCTTTTCTTTCCCTTGCATTAGGAGACATATCAAGAAAATGTTTCTATGGCCCATGTCAGAGAAATTACTGCCTTTGCTCTCTTCTAGGATTTTTATGGTTTCAGGTCTCACATTTAGGTCTTTAACCCATTTTGAGTTTATTTTTGTATATAGTGTAAGTAGGTGGTCCAGCTTCATTCTTTTGTAAGTAGCTATCCACTTTTCCCAGCACCATTTGTTGAAGAAACTGTCTTTTCCCCATTGTATATTCTTGCCTCTTTTGTTATAGATTAATTGACCATATAATTGTGGATTTATTTCTGGGGTTTCTATTCTGTTCCATTGATCTATGTGTCTATTTTTGTGCCAGTACCATACTCTTTGGATTACTATAGATTTATAGTAGATCTTGAAATCTGGTATTGTGGTACCTCCAGCTTTGTTCTTTCTCAGGATTGTTTTGGGTCTTTGGGGTCTTTTGTGGTTCCACACAAATTTTAGTAATATTTGTTTTAGTTTTGTGAAAAATGCTGTTGTGGGGGGACACCTGGGTGGCATCTGCCTTCGGCTCAGGTCATGATCCTAGGGGCCTGGGATAGAGCCTGTTGTCAGGCTCCCTGTTTAACGGGGCGTCTGCTTCTCCCTCTACCCCTCCCCTGTTCGTGTTCTATCTCCCTCCCTCCTGCCCCCCCAAATAAATAAATAAATAAAATCTTCAAAAAAAAAAAAAAAGAAAAATGCTGTTGGTATTTTGATAGGGATTACATCGAATCTGTAGATTGCTTTGGGTAATGTGGACATTTTAACAATGTTAATTCTTCCAATCCATGAGCATATAATGTCTTTCCATTTGTGTCATCTTCAATTTCTTTCACTAGTGTTTTGTAGTTTTCAGAGTACAGGACTTTCACCTCTTTGGTTAAGTTTATTCCTAGGTATTTTATTCTTTTTGGTGCAATTATAGATGGTGTTTGTTTTTTTTGTTATTTCCCTTTCTGCTACTTTGTTCTTTGTGTATAGAAACGCCACCCATTTCTATATTAATTTGGTATCCTGCCACTTTACTGAATTTGTTTATTACTTCTAGTAGTTTTTTGGTGGAGTCTTTAGGATTTCCTACGTATAGTATCATGTCATCTGCAAATAGTGACAGTTTAACTTCTTCTTACCAACATGGATGCTTCTTATTTCTTTTACTTGTCTGATTGCTGTGGCTAGGACTTTCAGTATCATGTTGAGTAAAAGTGGTGAGAGTGGACATCCTTGTCTTGTTCCTGACCTTAGAGGAAAAGCTCTCAGTTCTTCACCATTAAGTATGATGTAAGCAAGCTGTGGGTTTTTCATATATGGCCTTTACTATGTTAAGGTATATTCCTTCTAAACACACTTTATTGAGAGTTTTTATCATGCATGGATGTTGAATCTTGCAAATGCTTTTTCTGCATCTGTTGAGATGGTCAGATGATTTCCATCCTTCATTTTATTGATGCGGTGTATAGTGTTAATTGATTTCTGAGTACTGAGCCATTCCTGCATCCCTGGAATAACTTCCACCAGATCGTGGTGAGTGATCTTTTTAATGTATTGTTGTAGGCAGTTTGCTAATATTTTGTTGAGGATTCTTGCTTCTATGTTCATAAGGGATATTGGCCTATAGTTTTCTGTTTTTGTGGTGTCTTTGGTTGTGGTGTCAGGGTAATGCTGGCCTCATAGAATATATTTGGAAGCATTGCTTCCTCTTCTATTTTTGGGAATAGCTTGAGGGGAATAAGTATTAACTCTTCGTTAAATGTCTGGTAGAATTCCCCTGTGAGTCCATCTGGTCCTAGACCTTTATTTTTTGGTAGTTTTCTGATTACCAATTCAATTTTGTTAGTTGTAATTGATCTGTTCAGATTTTCTATTTCTTCCTGGTTCAGTTTTGGAAGATTGTATGTTTCTAGGAATTTATCCATTTCTTCTCGGTTGTCCAGTTTGTTAGCATATAATTTTTCATAGTGTTCTCTTATATTACTTTGTATTTCTGTGGTGTCAGTTGTTACTTCTCTCTCATTTCTGATTTTATTTATTTGGGTCCTTTCTCTTTTTTTTCTTGATAGGTCTGGCTGAGGGTTTGTCAATTTTGTTACCTTCTCAAAGAACCAGCTCTTCATTTTATTGATTTTCTCTATTGTTTTAGTCTTTGTGTCATTTATTTCTGCTCTGATTTTTATTATTTCCTTTCTTCTACTCACTTTGGCCTTTCTTCTTTTTCTGGTTCCTTTAGGTGTAAGGTTAGATTCTTTATTTGAGTTTTTTCTTGTTTCTTGAGGTAGGCCTGTATCTCTATATACTTCCCTCTTAGAACCACTTTTACTGTCCCCCAAAGATTTTGGACCATTGTGTTTTCATTTTCATTTGTCTCCATGTACTTTTTAAATTTCTTCTCTGATTTCTTTGTTGACCCATTCGTTGTTTAGTGTCATATTGTTTAGTCTCCATGTGTTTGTGGTTTTTCCAGTTTTTTTCTTGTGATTGATTTCTAGTCTCATACCACTGTGGTTGGAAAAGATGCGTGGTATGATTTCAGTCTTCTTAAATTGATTGAGGCTTGTTTAATGGCCTTATATGTGATTTATTCTGGAGAATGTTCCGTGTACACTTGAAAAGAATGTGTGTTCTGTTGTTTTTGGATGGAATGTTCTGTATATACCTGTTATGCCCATGTGATCCAATGTGTCATTCAAAGACATTGTTTCCTTATTGATTTTCTGTCTGGATGATCTATACTTTGATGTAAGCGGGTGTATCACCATCAATTTCTCTCTTTATGTCCATTCATATTTGTTTTATGTATTTAGGTGCTCCAGTGTTGGGTGTGTAGATATTTACAATTGTTATATCCTTCTGTTGAATTGATCCTTTTATCATTATGTAATGCCCTTCTTTGTCTTGTTACAATCTGTGTTTTTTTTGTTGTTGTTGTTGTTTGTTTCTTTGGGGTTTTTTTTTTAGTCTTTATTTTAAAGTTTGTTTTGTCTGATATAAGTATTGCTACCTTGGCTTTTTCCTCCTTCCATTTTCATGGTGAATGTTTTTCCATCCCTTCCTTTTCAGTCTGTATGTGTTTTTAGGTCTGAGGTGAGTCTCTTATAGGTAGCATAGGTGAGTCTTGTTTTTTATCTATTCTACCATCCTATGTCTTTTGATTGGCGCATTTACTTTTAAGTAATTTCTACACCCAACATAGGGCTTAAACTGATGACCCTGAGGTTAAGAGTCACATGCTGTACTGACTGAGCCAGCCAGGTGCCCCTAAGCTATTTACATTTAAGTAATTATTGACAGGTCTGTACTTATTGCCATTTTAAAATTTGTTTTCTGGGTGTTTTGTAGATTTTCTTTGTTCCTTCTTCTCTTGCTCTTTCTTTGTGGATGATGAGTTTCTATAGTGTTATGTTTGGCTGTCTTTCCTTTATTTTTTGTGTATCTATCACAGTTTTTGGGTTTGTGGTTACCATGAAGTTCATATATAACCCATCCTAAGTAAATAGCAGTCTATATTAATTTGATGGTCATTTAAGTTCAAACACATTCTAAAAAAAAAACAAAAAACAAAAGAAAAAAGAAAAAAACACTTTTTTTCTTTTTCTTTATCACCTTTTCTTCCCCTTTTCTTCCCTTTTCTACATTTTATGTATATGTTGTCATGTTTTACATCTTTTAATCATAATTTTCTTATGTCTAATCATGGCCATTTCTTTTCCACTCAAAGAAGTCTCTTTAACATTTCCTGTTATGCTGGTTTAGTGGTGATAAATTCCTTTATCTTTTTGTCTGGGAAACTCTTTATCTCACTTTCAAATCTGTATGATAACCTTGCCGGGTAGAGTATTCTTGGTTGTAGGTTTTTCCTTTGAGCACTTTGAATATATCATGCCACTCCTTTCTGGCCTGCAAAACTTCTGCTGAAAAATCAGCTGATAGCCTTATAGGTTATCCCTTGTAGGTAACTTTTTGTTTCTGTCCAGCTGCTTTTAAGATTCTCTTTTTATCTTTAACTTTTGACATTTTAATTATTATATAAGGTGGTGTGGACCTTCTTGGGTTCATCTTGTTTGGAACTCTCTGTGCTTCTTGGACTTGGATGTCTATTTCCTTCTCTAGGTTAGGGAAGTTTTCTGTTATTATTTCTTCAAGTAAGTTTTCACACCTTTCTCTCTCAATTCTTCTGGGACTGCTATAATGTGAAAATTTGTTTACTTGATATTGTCCAAGAGATCTCTTCATTTATCCTCATTTTTCAAAATTTGTTTTGCTGTGCAGCTTGTGTGTTCTCCATTACTCTGTGTTCCAGATGGCTGATACACTCTTCTGCATACACTCTCATCTACTGCTGATTCTCTCTGGTGTGTTTTATATTTCAGTTCTTGTATTCTTCAGCTCTGACTGGTTCTTTTTAATATTTTCTATCTTTTTATTGAAGATCTCACTGAGTTCTTCCACTCCTTTCTCCAGCCCAGTGAGCGTCTACACAATAATTACTTTAAATTCTTTATCAGGTGGGATACTAGCTGGCTCAGTCAGTAGAGCATGTGACCCTCAATATCAGGGTCATGAGTTCAAGCCCCATGTTGGAGCTACTTAAAAGAATTAAAAAAAATTCTTTATCAGGTGTGTTTCTTATCCCTGTTTCACCTAGTTCTTTTTCTGAGATTTTTTTCCCTTGTTCTTTTTTTTTTTTTTTTTTTTCTTTTTTGGAGCATATCCCTCAGTCTCCCCATTTTGCTTGACCTTCTGTGTTTATTTCTGTGGATTAGGTGGAATGGCTACTTCTCCTAAACTTGAAGGAGTGGTCCTGTGAATGGTGTCCCCTCTGTAGATAGTGTTCTTGGTGTCTTTGGCTGGCTGGCTGGAGCTGTGGCTGTATATGCTAGTCATTGTTTTAAACAGTGCCTTTTTAGAAATGTCAGTCAGAGAAAGGCAAATACCGTATGATTTCAGTCATATGTGGAATTTAAGATGAATATAGGGGAAGGGAAAGAAAAATAAAATAAGATAAAAACAGAGAGGGAGGCAAACCATAAGAGACTCCTAACTATGGAGAACAAACAGGGTTGCTGGAGGGGAGGAGGATGGGGGAATGCGCTAAAAGGGTGTTGGGCATTAAGTAGGGCATGTGTTGGGATGAGCACTGGGTGTTGTATGTAAGTGATGAATCACTAAATTCCACTCCTGAAGCCAATACTACACTGTATGTCAATGAATTTAACATTGAATTTAAATAAAATCTTGGAAGGAAAAAAATAAACAGTGGTTTTCTACAGAGAGAAGAAAATAATGATACTACTACTAATAATAATGATAGAAAAAGAAAAGAAGAAAAGGAGAAAAAAGCAGAAAAGAAAAAAATGAATGAGAATAAAATAAAACCAAAAAGAACACAAATTAAAACAAGACAAGACAAATTTAAAAAAATTAAAAAGTAAGATAAAATAAAAATTAAGAAAAAAGTTGTAATTAAAACCAAAACAAAACAAAAAAAGAAAAAATACCCATGGCTTATTTTCTGTCTCCCAGCACCACAGAGGTTATTGTGGGCTTGTGGACACCAGGCTTGCTGAGTTGAAAGCTCTCTGTGGTTCCTGAACCCACCACTTATGGCATCCAGACCCTGTTCCAGTCCGGGCTTTTAAGGTGGAGGGGGACAGTTCTTTGGCTTTTAAAACTCTGGCTTTTTTTCTGTGTCTCAGTGAGACCAGGGCTGGTGTGGGCTTGTGGACCCAGGGCTTGTTGAGGTTGCAAACTCCGTGACAGCTGGACCTGCCTATGATGGTGTCCAGTCTCTGCTCCGATCTAGGCTTCAAGGTAGAGTGGGAACGTAACAGTCCCTCTGTCCCAGAGAGGGTTCCCATAGCTCCTCTGCTCCTGGGCTGAGTTCTCCCCTTGTCTCTTTCATATGTTAGTTGCTCTTTTAAACCGCATCGTTTTTTCTGTGCGCCAGGACAGAGGGATGCATTCTCCATTCTCCGTCCCTCAGTGTCTCCCTCCCCACTGCCATTGACAGCGTGGGTGCCCTCCCCTGCAGTGTCTCTTGCTGTTCTCTTGCCATTCTCCCTGCCTTTGGTTATTCAGTAGCTCTTCAATCAGCCCTCAGTACTTCAGGGAAATTGTTCTATCAATAGGCGTAATTTGTGTTCTGGTGGAGGAATGGAGTTCAGGGTCTTCCTACATTGCCATCTTGGACCCGACTCCTGAGAACTCCTGGAAACTGCATTTTTTTTTTTTTTAAAGATTTATTTATTTATTTATTTATTTATTTATTTATTTGAGAGAGAGAGAATGAGAGAGAGCATATGAGAGGGGGGAGGGTCAGAGGGAGAAGCAGACTCCCTGCCGAGCAGGGAGCCCGATGTGGGACTCGATCCAGGGACTCCAGGACCATGACCTGAGCCGAAGGCAGCCGCTTAACCAACTGAGCCACCCAGGCGCCCTGGAAACTGCATTTTTAATACAGCCTGCAGGAGATTCTGATACAGGGGTTTCTGGGACCACACAATGTGAAAGACTATCCAGAAATATTTTGTAAAAAGTAGTTTCTTGCAGTAAATTTACTTGTGGGGGACAATTTGCAACAGGAGACCTGGATGAATTTTGCGTGGTCAGTTTACTAGCTGTGGGATGATCCATGAGTCAAATCACTGAGTCTGAATTTCCTTTTTTTGCCCCACACCGAATACAGGACGCCAAGCACCAGAGTGCAGTTTAGATCTGTGAGGCCTAAGGCCATCCTTTAGTTTTCCCAGCTGTAAAATGGGAATAGTAACCCATGTAATATTGTTTAATGGCTATCTCATAAATTCATGTATTTATGCTTCAAGCTCTGAAGGACTGATAGTATCCTGAGATTTTTTTTAATTTTTATAAAACTTCTAGCCATGATGTATATAATCATAAAAACCTAGGGAGTATGGTTTTCATGGTTGATTTGATGAAAGAGTGGTCAGGTAGATAGGGGAAAGGCTCCCTCCATTCTTGAAACTACAGAAAGCAGAGACTCTTGTGTAACAAAACTGACATATGGTTTTCCCAACAACAGGAGTATCATGAGCTATTTTGAGTCCTGAGATGATTGTTGTATCTAGTGAGAGGAACCTGCAACTTGGAAAAGTCTGTAATTCTGATTGGTTCTCTTACTTCACAATTTGTTATCCTGGTCGTCATAAAGTGACATACCTTTATAAATGGTACAAATACTTGTGGTACTATAAGTGGTATAAATACTACTCTTAGACTGAGGTAAGAGGGGCCCCTGGCTTTGGCCCTGTGCTTTAGAGGGTCCCGCATTTCATAGACACACACAAAAATGTAAATTTTTAAAAGAAGACGTGGTGTCTCCGCTGCTCAGAATCTGGTGCTTAACCCTAGAGCAGAGCAGGACTTGCACAACCTAAACATCCAGCCCAGGGGAAATGTGTCTCTGTGTCTTACCTTCTTTGCTCAATGAGGAAGGAAGTTGTATTGTGCAAATGTCTCGTGTTGGGAGGGTGCTGATTTGAGAGACACACACAGGTTTGGATTGCAGGGAGGAGCTGAGCAACAGAAGTGGTTAGATTAGGGAAAAGGCAAATTTATCCACCTGGTCAAAGCCTTCCTTTCAGCCCAAATGAAGAATTATTTTCCAGTATACTAGTACAGGTCGCCCCTCTTCGTGCTTCTCTTCTTATTCTAATTCCTGGCTCAAGAAGCACTCATGAATCAGTACAGTATTTGCAACAATTGCATATGGTGGTCAAATAATATTCTGCAAATTAAGAAATTCACAGTCCTCTTAAACCTGTAAGCATGTAGATTTAGATTTCTACATGGAGTCAAATTTCCTTCTGCATTTGGACTCTTCTTTGGAGCCAGTTTGCCCATGAATGGTTGTTCGGTACCAGTGTTTAAAGATAAAATGATATAGGACCTGATTTTCATACCCATACTCTACTCAGACAATAGGATACGGGAGGTCTCCAACCTATCTGCTGAGTACAAAAGCAGTAACAATATTTTAAATGCTAGTAATAAGAAGGGTACAATACAATGAAAACAAACCTAGAGGTTAAAAATAGAAGGCAACAGAAGAGCTGGCTTTCTTTATATTCATTTGGAACAAGAGTCAATTCATCAGTTGATTAATCTACTTTTTGGCTATTATGAGTTTTTTAATAGTTACATCGACATGTAATCTATATACCGTGCAGTTTACACACTTAAAGGGTCCAATTCAATAGCTTTCAGCATTTCACAGAGCTGTGCAACCATCACCACAGTTAATTTTAGAAGATTCTCATTACTCCCAAAAGAAAATTCCATGCCCCTTTGTTGTCACCTATGGTTCTGCCACTCACCCCAGCCCTAGGCAACCACTATCTACTGTCTATCTCTATAGATTTGCCTTTTCTGAGCATTTCATATTAATAGAACTTTTGTGATTGGCTCCTATCATTTAGCATAATGTTTTCAAGGTTTATGTATATTGTAGTGTGTATCAGTGCTACATTTCTTTGGAATAAATATAATAAGTACTACACTTGTTTATACTGCTGAGTAATATTCCACTGTGTGACTATCCCTTATTTAATAGGTCAATTCATCAGTTGAAGAATCTACTTTTTTTTCTTTTTTTAATATTTTATTTTTTTATTTGAGAGAGAGAGAGTGAGAGCGAGCACAAGCAGGGGGAGGGGCAGAGAGAGAGGGAGAAGCAGACTCGAGCCTGGTGCGGGGCTCAATCCCAGGACCCTGAGATCACAACCTGAGTGGAAGTCAGATACTTAACCAACTGAGCCACCCAGGCGCCCCTTAGTGAGTCTACTTTTTGCCTATTATAAATAATGCTGCTATGAACGTTCACATATAAGTTGATAGGAACATGTTTTCCTTTCTCTTGGGTATATACCTAGGAGTGGCATTGCCGGGCCATACAGTAACACTATGTTTAACCATTTGAGGTGCTTCCGAACTGTTTGTGAGTCCCTGCGCCGTGTTATACGAAGAATTTTAGTTGGTTTCCCTCTTGCAGCCTCCCAGGAAGGTACAGATCACCAGCAAGAAGCAGTTGTACTGTAAACCAGAAGGAAAGTTTCTTACTTATTAGTCAAACCAAATGACTCCCTTCCCAAAACTAGGTGCTGGGGGAAATGGTGGAGGAAGGGTGGGGAGACAGGAACACATGGTCTCTGGAGAACCCACATTTCCCAGGTTGGCATCCGAGGTTGATTGTGCACATGTTGCACTGGGTGCAGATTGTGAAAGTCAGTTGACAGGAAGTAGGAAGAAAGATAAACATGGACCATCACTCGAGGTCTGCTGCCCCTGGGGACTGTGTCTAAGCTCTGTGGTAAAAGGGGCTACGGGCAGAAACTGATGAATCTTTCACTGAGGACTCTGAGGCTGGTACTCAGTACTACTTGGCACCCAGCCAGATGAGAGAAATTCTCCTTACTCCTTCACAGTCACTAATGTATTTGAGAACATCTTTGCCAGGGTATCAGGACTCTCAAGGTGGCAATCGGATGTAGAGAATGATGAGACATATTGAAGCAGTTTTGTGGGCAGAGGACATTAGTGCGTATGGGTGCCTGAGGAAACACGTAACAGATGCGATCGGGTCATTCTGACAGACTTGTTCATCAACACCCAGGACATGCCTACCAGGGGCTTGTTATTTTCCTGGGTGGGTATCTGAGGGGAGTCAAATGTCATGCACTGAGAAATGATGCTAAGAGCCAGGGAATGACAAGTCATCCCAGGTAACGTGGCTCCATTCATTGTCCCTGGATAGTGAGATTTCAGGAAACGAGCTATAAACATAGTTTTGTTTATTGTTTTCTAATCATTTCCATGGGCTTTACATCCTCAAATAAAAATTGAGTGTACTATGTCATCTGTCTCCTCCCTATTCTTTCCACCTTTTTCCTTTCAGGAACCTGTTCTAGCAAGGGTTTTGCTGCATGGGCAAGATTGTGTACACCTGGTGGGCCTTCTTCAGCACTCTGCAGGGGCTAGTGGTCCTCTCACAAGGTCAGTGTTCCTGCCTCTCTACCTTCCATTCAGAACACCCCTGGTTTTCCTCCCCAGGCACCAGATCCAATAAAAAGGAAGCTAAACCTTTCCCTAAGATGTACGCTAGTCCAATTCAGTCCGATGGAATGAGTTTACCTTTTCAGCTGGTGTAAATCTTATTTTCCGTCGAGACCTCTCAGAAAACAAGAGAGACTTCGGGGCTGTTTGTCTCTTTCTATTCTTTAATTAATAGGAAAAAACTCTCCAACATGCGTTTGGATCGCCTCCAGAGTGGGACATATAACAGAATGGGCGACACTTCCTCATTCTCATAATGGAGGTCAGAAGAGGAGATAGAATGCAGATGGAAACACATGGTGTTAACAAGATGTAACAGAGAGGAGAAACAGTCCACCCACTGTCCGAGTGTGGGGGCGGGGGGTTTGTGTGCACAGCGGTGCACCGTGGTGGGTGTCGGGGTGTAAGCTAGAGTCCTGGATTCTTAAGGCTTAGAGAAAAAAAAAAGTCTGTTCCATTCAGTGGTTATAATGTTAGACCAGTCTGGGTTATATGGAGCCAGTTTGCTACCAATAAAACATTTCATTAATCAGTAGCCGGATCTAGAAGACTTATGGTGCAGCAAAATTTCAAAAAAAACCCCAGAACACTCCTTTGTGTTCCATCACCTCTAAGTTATTTATTTATTAAATCTGTGGCTTTTTTCAGGAATCCATACTATGCATACTGCTGATCTCAAGTGCACACAACACAATTTTTAATACAGAAAATAACGTGAAAACCATTATAGTAGCTGGAATTTTTAACTTAAAAAAAATCTTGAAGTTTATATAATGTTTTCATTGCTTAATAAAAATGTTAATATATACTTAAAGTTATTGAAATACATTTCACATATAATACTGTACAAATTTAAGGTTGATTTGATACATTTATATATTGTAATATGATTGTAGCAAAAGTTACTGTAGTGATAGTTATCACCTTTATCATGTCATATAATTATCATTTCTTTTCTGTGGTGTGAATAATCAAGATCTAGCCTTTTAGCAAGTTTGATGATTACAATACAATGTTGTTGTCTATATTCAAGATACTATACTATACCTTAGATCTCCAGGACTTATTTACTAGTTACCTTCAAACAACATCTCTCCCACTTCCCCAACCCCCAGCCCCTGGTAACCACTATTTAAATTTAAATTAATCCGAACAGGCAAATATTTTGCAACCCAGAGGATGACTGAGGGTCTGTTTCATGCTGGGTCACCTGAGTCTGTTTTGGTTCACACTAATCCTGATATCATGGGCCATTCAGTATTTACCTAGAAAACCCCAATCACCCCAAGCAAACCATGAATTTTATGGTTCCCTTGAGGGTTTTCAGGGTGAGAAGTTTTATTTCACCTAACGTACAACATGTTTAATTGGGGAAAAAAACTCGCTGTTATTGATGTCATTTCACAAGACCTTTCGCTAGGTCCTTGGTGTCCAAATGAGCCTTCTGTTCTGCTGTTTTTCTATTACCTTGGGCCTGGGCTCATCCAAGCATTTCTGAACAAAGCAAGTCTTCATTGTACAAGGAAATTTTCCTAACAGTGGCCAAGAAAATGAGATTTTTCTCCATATGATTACAGTCTACAATGACAACATTCTTCTCTCTTTCTCTTTTGTCTACTCAATCCCTGTCCCTACTGGCGTGACATTTATTTTTCCAGACACTTTAAAGAAATGAATTATTTTGCTTTCTAGCGTATTCTACAGAATCTCCCTTTTTATTCTTCATACGCTGTAATACAGGGAGGGCAGAATGGAGGTGAAATCTCCCCATGTGCCTCCTGAAACTCTTGGACCCTGATGGCCTGACCCCATTGCTTGTCTTGGATGTGTTCCTTCTAAACTCAACCTGTTCTCTGTTCTCTTTTTTTCAAACTATGTTCCCACCTCAGTCAATGGGACAACTGAACTCAGGTTGTATAGGACAGTCTAGATTGAGGACTGTCTGGGGAGGAGGCGGAAGTGAGGGAGAGGAGATACCCAGTCCTATGGAGGCTTTGGTCCCCTGGCCTTTGAATGGACACAGCACATTAGCGTCTATGCAGGGCCAAACTGTGTAAGATCTAAAATGACTCCAAGGGTGGAAAAACATTGTAAAAACGGACCACACTGTTACAGATGTGAGGGATCCGGCTGCTTTATATAAACCTAGAGACAAACCCAAGGCATCACTGCACGGAGGATGACTAAGGGAATGTCACAATGCAAACTGCTCCCAAGAGGTCAATTGGGAAGTAGCCCCCTAACCAAGCCCTGGGACCCTCTCGGCTCCAGTCTAGTCCCTGTCTCAGAATTCCATGAGCAATTCATGTTTTAACACTCAGCCCAGCAGGTTCTTCCACAAACCTGGTCCAGACCCATGGCCAGCAGCCCAGTCCATGCCTATGCCACCGTACCAGTTGTCCAATATCGTGAATACCCACTTGGTGGAGGGTTTTCTGCTCCCTTCCCTCCATCGTCCCACTCACACCATATCCTGATTCCTCATTCCTCAGCAAAAGATGCTGAACAGAGGAAACTTCCAGAGTCCAAACGCCTCTCAGGGTTTTCCTCTGCTGGCCTCATGTCTCCACTCAGCTCCTGAAGAAACGCCAAGAGGTGCAAAGCTATGGAATCGGCTTCATTTTTAGAAAGCCTGATACAGGCAATTTTTTGCAGCTTATTTTTCATCTTTTCTTTCTCCTTTGATTCCAGGTCGATTTTCACACCCTGTATGAAATGATGGATGGCCTTGTCTTCACTCTTCATTTGATACAGCTGGAAGTTGCCATAGCGCAGATGGAGCACCTGTCTGGCCCCAGGAGAAAGCGCTTTGCTGAATTCTTTTTGGAAGTAATGCTCCGCGTGGTCATACTGGCTTGCCTGTGCATAGAGGCAGGCCAGGTAGGAGCAGACACAGGGGAAGTCTGCATTGGCCTCATCCACTCTCTTTAAATGATGCACAGCTTGTCCTATGGCTTCCTGTAACTTCTCCCTGTTCCCGCACATCTCATTCTTTCCTGTGCCCTGGAGCATCTCGAGGACTTTTGTCCTGCAGAGGCAGCCGATACGCCAGTGCAGGGAGGCATTGTTCGGCATGCCTTCTAGAGCCTTTCTCAGCAGCTCTATAGCTTTGTCCAGCGCCCCTTTTCTCTGATACAGTTTTGCTGCTCCGCAGAGCACATCTGTTGCGCGCGGGGCTCCCTTCAGCGCCTCCTCCACGAGCCTGTCTCCTTCCCCCTCTTCGTTCATCTTCTGAAGTTTCAGAGCCAAGAGGACTTTGGCATACTGGTTGTTGGGATTCAGCCGAATGGCCCGCCGCAGAAGGTCAATGGGATTCTGAGGCTGCGGCCAGGTATCCAGACGGTAGCTCGTGATGGCCAGTCCGGAGGCGAACTCCGGGTTCTTGGGCTCCTTTTCCAGAGCTTTCTCAAAGCACACCTTGGCCCTCTCGTGGTGCCTCCCTCCACACTGTAAGCGGGCCCACCCCTCCTCGAAGTCCAGCGCAGGACTCTCCATTCTGTAGGGGCTGCGAGACTTCTCACAGACCCGTCTCACCTTGTCGACGTACATCTGAGCATCTGCGTGTCTGCCCAGGTGATAGTAGACCCAGGCGTAGTTACCCCAGGTGACCAGACTTCGGGTTTCCGCTTGATCCGGGTGCTCCCGCTGGATCAGCTCCTCCGCCTGGCGCAGGCGCTCCAGCGCCGCCTCGCTGTGGCCGCGCTGCTGCTCTATGTAGGCCAGTAGGTTGAACACCGTGGTTCTGAATTCATTGTCCTGAAACTCCGGGGCGTTACACACCTCGTCTTCGAAATCATCCAGGGACTTTCCTGGCTCCACCAAGTTCCAGGTGAAATGGCATTTCAGTTGCCGTAGGCAATTCTCCAAGGCGGTCCTGGTGCTCTCACTGGAGGGCAAAACAGAAAGAGGCACGCTTTCAGACACAGCGCAGATTCTCCAGGCAAGAAGCGGGGAGCATGGCAAGTATGAATCTCTTACTCCTCCTCCTCCTCCTCCTCCTCCCCGACGGTGTTCACCCCAACCAGAAAAGAACACTATTTCCTTTTCGTTTCTTTCTATATTTTGGCGTATGCGTGAAGTGCACGGGACACAGGGTTGGTGACTGTGGGCGTCAGAAGCATTAGGGAGAGGGCTGGAGTGGGGCTGGGGTTCCCTGAATAGGGCGGTTTATGTCAGGTTGGGCTGGCCCTCTGCTGTCTGCCCTGAGGGCCTGTGCAGGGGCAGACACATCTGGGGGAACGGATTTCAAAGGATTGACTTCATACAGCTTTTTGTTTTTAAAGATTTTATGAAAGAGACAGAGAGAGCATGAGCAGGGGAGGGGCAGAGGGAGAGAGAGAGGGAGAAGCAGACTCCCTGCTGAGTGTGGAGCCCAAGGAATGGGAGGGGGGGCCCTCCACGTGGGGCTCGATCCCAGGACCCTGAGATCATGACCTGAGCCTGAGCCACAGTCATACGCTGAACCGACTGGGCCATCCAGGTGCCCCTGACTTGATGCAGTTTTTTTTTTTTTTTTTTTTTAAGATTTTATTTGTTTATTTGACAGAGAGAGAGATAGCGACAGCAGGAACACAAGCAGGGGGAGTGGGAGAGGGAGAAGCAGGCTTCCCTCTGAGCAGGGAGCCGGATGCAGGGCTCGATCCCAAGACCCCGGGATCATGACCTGAGCCGAAGGCAGACGCTTAACGACTGAGCCACCCAGGCACCCCAACTTGATGCAGTTTTTAAGAAGAAAGGCCATTTGATTGCTTTGTGTTCCTGTTCTTCATCTTACCTAGCAAATGCTTTCCTAGTTTGAAAATTTTAGCTTTAGAATTGTCTATTCTGTTCATGTCTTGCCAGCTTGATTTTAATCTCATTATCCCTCTGAAATTCAACTGTATTTTGTCTCCTATATTTTTAGTTTCTTAGTTCTCCTTAATTTGTCCTTTTTGCCCTTATTACTTTAAATTTCCTGTCTTGGGCGCCTGGGTGGCTCAGTTGGTTAAGCAACTGCCTTCGGCTCAGGTCATGATCCTGGAGTCCCGGGATCGAGTCCCGCATCGGGCTCCCTGCTCAGCGGGGAGCCTGCTTCTCCCTCTGACCCTCCCCCCTCTCATGTACTCTCTCTCATTCTCGCTCTCTCAAATAAATAAATAAATCTTTAAAAAAAAAAAATTTCCTGTCTTATTAGTTGAGCTTTCCATATATCCTTAATTGATTTTCTTTGGTTATCCAAACTTTTTTTTTTAAATCAAATTAGTTTTGTCTTGTCTTTTTATTAATTTGGCATTCTCTGTTCTCCTTTTATCTGAACTTTTCCATTTTAACCATTTAAATCATATTTCAACAATTCTAAATGCTTACTTATTTCCTCTGCTTTTGTGTTATTCTACCATTTAACTTCAGTATCATCGTATATGTTAGCAATGTTTTAAACTTTTATTCTGGAATAAAATATAATCATTTTTTTCTCCCCTCCACCCCACTGCTATTTCTTAGACTGGTGATTTCTGTCCTTAACATTTCTCATTTGTGTTGGTCTATTAAAACTTCTGCATTTGTTGCTATAATTATCTTTTTTTTTTTTTTAAAGATTTTATTTATTTATTTGACAGAGAGAGACACAGTGAGAGAGGGAACAGAAGCAGGGGGAGTGGGAGAGGGAGAAGCGGACTTCCCGCTGAGCAGGGAGCCCGATGCAGGGCTCGATCCCAGGACCCCGGGACCATGACCCGAGCCGAAGGCAGACGCTTAACAACTGAGCCACCCAGGTGCCCTTATAATTATCTTTTGAAATTTTATTTTTCCTCTCCTGTGGTTTGCTTTCACACAGGGTGTTGCAAGTGAAACTATAGGAGGAGGCTCACAAGACAGCTAGCATCTTTTCTCATGGGAAATGCTCTTTTTCCCTTAAGGTACTCTTGCAATTCTTCTGGGAAGATTTCCCATTCCCTTCAGTGTTGGTTCTTAAAAATCAAATCAAATGAAATAAATTACAAATAAGGGAAACTCACCACACAGAAACCTTATCTTGAATAACTTCAGAGATGAGGTTAAAAATCATTAACTGCCCAAAAATCATTTCTCTGCATTGCCTATGTATTGGAGTCCCTGAAGTGTTGCTTTTTCTCACTTAAAAAATTTTTTTTCATGGTATATATTAATTAGCCCTTTTATGAGGAGCTGATATTGTAAATATTATGGATTTTGACATAGACAAGCAGTAGATATGTGGGAAGTTATGTTATGTGGCAAAGACCATCTTTGAAATGCTTGTCCAAATGGAAGATTATATTCCCCATTTTCTTCCTGCTCCCTATCTTTCACTTTTTAGACCCTGCCCCCCAATTTGATGATTAGATCAGGGCTGGGCACCCAAACTCAAGTGGAAGCTGGAAATGGTGCTGGTTGGGGGGTGGGGAGCCAGGTGTCTGGAGTTAGGGAGAGCACCGTGCATGCTGGAGGGCTCTCGGGGGCCATGATCTGACTCATGCCCTGCAGAGAGTGTGACCTGGACGTACCTGGAGCAGACAGGGTCTGGGTCCCCCACGCTCTCTGTTGTCCTGTTCTGGCCCTCCCGGGGTTGCTCTAGTCCTATGTGTGGGTCCTGTGAGCCATTCCAGGAACTTTAAATCAGTTCCTGTTCATTTCTGTTACTTGAATCAGATGGAGACTTAACAACCCCAAGTAGAATAAACAGAAGAGAGGAAGGAAAATGGGTAGGAGTTTCTGCTTGGGGTAGGACCCTCTGTCCATTCAAAGTCCCGGACAGGTCTTCGTGAGGAGCCAGGTTGTCTGAGCCTCTTGATGTAATATGGGGAACGGGATGGGTGGTGTGTGTATGTGCGTGCACATGCACGTGTGTGTGTGTGTGTGTGTGTGTGTGAGCCCAGGAGAGTGCCTGGCGTGGTATCTGGCATTGTAATGACAGCAGCCTCCCCTTGAAAAGTTCATGTCCAACCTGATCTATTTTCCTTCTCGGTAAGGTTACATAAGCTTAGCAATAAGCTTTTTAGCGACTTTCTCATTTAATTTTTTTTTTAAAGATTTATTGATTTATTTTAGAGAGATAGTGAGAGCAGGGGGAGGGGTAGAGGGAGAGGGAGAGAGCGAATCTCAAGCAGACTCCCTGTAGGGTGTGGAGCCCCACATGGGGCTTGATCTCACAACCCTGAGATCATGACCTGAGCCGAAATCAAGAGTTGGACACTTAACTGACTGAGCCACCCAGGCGCCCCGCAACTTTCTCATTTTATAAAAGAAGCAGAGAGAGTGAATACAGTTGAAATTATCTCCAACATATAAAGCACATAGTCAATTGTGCATTTGCAAGATAGAGGCATTTACTATACACACTTCGGTAAAATCCCTTTAAGCAGCCATTCAAAAGTACCCCATTTCACTGGGTGATTATGGGCTTTTATTTCCACCAGGAAATCAGAAGCTGGTTCCAGATGCTTGCTTCCTGGACTCAGACTTCTGAGACCTATGCTTCTGATGGCTCTAGAAGTTCCAGCTGTTTACACACAGCAATGTCTTGCCTTGCTTCTTGTCTTCATGACACCGCGTACCAGGCTCAGAGCTAATGCTGCTGCCAGTGTCTTAGGGCATTACTCGCACCACTGAGGAGCCTGTTAGAAATGCACGTCCTTGGACCTCAATTTAGGACTACCAAATCAGAATCTGAAGGGGGGGGTTGAGCCCAGGAATTGTCTTTAGCAAGCCTTCCAGACAGATCTTATGCATGCTCAGATTTGAAAACCACTGTCTTAGAGCACAGGGCCAATGCCTGGTGACAGTGCCTATAGCTAAGGGATCAAAGAAAATTAAAAAAGAGACTGGTGGGTCTGTGTTATTAAGGGAGAGATTCTAAGAGAAGACCATGCTAAAGTTCTAAGCAATAGGAACAAGGTTTCTAAATATTCTGAGTTACTCTAGAAATAGACATCTGGAGAGATATCAGATCTTTTTCTTTCTTATCAGGAAGACATGCAGAGTAGCAGAAAATATATTGCTTCAAGAAGAGACATCAGGAAGCTTATAGAAGGAGGGCAATGTGTCCTCTAGGAAATGAGAGCTGGGACTGGCGTCCCTGCATGCTGGAGCTCCCCGGACTGAGGCTGAGTCATCTAGTCTGGCCACACCCTCACACTGGACAAAACAGAAAGCTCCCTTCCTACCCTGCTTCCTCGCAGGGCAATCTTAAGTTTCTGGGGTGTAATAGCATTTTAGAGGTAGGGGCTATTTTCTCCAAGCACCCCACCTCCAATTCATACTTCAGAGAGAAGGACTCTAGCCAATCAGTAGCATTTTGGGGTAAAATATATTTCTGTTGAATGAATGGATACATTTTACCAGCCCTAATGCAAATATGAGATGAATGAACACATTAAAAGTAAAATCTACCTTAGCATGAGCTGGGGTTGCTACCCGGAGTACATTTTAACCCTATCTGCTAAAAACAGATCCTTTGTTAAATAAGAATCTTACTAAAAGCCCCTCGCTTCATCCTTTCAAATAAGAAACAAGAGAGAGACAGTCTACAGGACCCCCCCCCCCCCCCGCCAGACCCATCTCTAAATGAAGCACCTGCCGGTAAACATCTCTCCCTCTGCCATCCCTCCTTCCCTCCCTCCTCTGGCCCTCAGCTGTCAGCTTCCTCGTGAGAGATGCCCTGAGGAAGCTTGACAGTGTGGGTCTGAAAATCACAGAAATAAACAAGCCAGCAATGGTGAGACAAATACACCACCTACAGAGAGATCACGGCAAGGCTACCGACAGACAGTAAGGCAAAACAACCAGGCGCTTGTGTTTACGGAGCACGGCTGTGTGGGATTTGCATTCCACAGCAAGATTGATTGGACATTTTCAACACGATCAGGGCGGGAGAATATTTACCTCATGACTGCGGAGCGCTTCTCGGCTGTTCTGAAAGGCTGCAGTTCAGGCTACAGTGCTCTTCAGAAATCTTCCTTCTCTGCCTCCGAGAGATGCTCAGGAGACCTATATATGGAAGCATTTCCTGGTTCCTTTGCCTTGTTTTCCTGCACTTCGCTTTAGGAAGGAGAAACTGAAACTGGAAAGTACAACTAACAGGGCTCTAAGAGGAAATGAATCTTGAGTAAGAGCCGCGCCTATAGCACCCCCAAACCCCCACCCTGTAGTGAGTCAGAACTTCCTCTTTCTCACTGTGGTGATGTCCTAGATCAGCTGACATGGAGGGGGCCCAGCTTGGAGAAGGACGCAGGTACCAAGCACCAAGCACCCTGCCTCATTACTACAATGTTAACCCATCCTCGCTCTGCCCGCCCTTACCACCAGCATGGCATGCAGACCCCAGTAAGGGGCATATATGGGGTTTTTGTCTGGCACATAATAAGTGCATGCAATTTTTTTAAATAATAATTTATAGCTACAGTCATTAACCAAAGAGACCAGAAGGGAAACTTTTGATGTTGCCTTTTGGAGAGCTTTAGCTCCCCTGACAGTCCACCATCCATCTGTCATGAGCGCTAACGTAAGCCAAACAGCTCCTAACACCTGTACACATTCTGGGCTTCCCAAGCACCACAACATTTAAAATCCCTCGGCTCACCCTGGTGTCCAGCACTCCCACATCGTAGTTTGCAACCAGGGCAGTTTGCTTGATGGAGGAAATGCACTTTCTTTGCTTTTTTCCTTATTCATACCCTTGATCGTAAAGGGATTACTGTATGTGTGGACCCAAGAGGAAAAGAGGTAACAGCACTAGGAGTCTGATGTCAGGAAATTACACAGAGCACGAGTGAAGCCTACTCTCCAGGACCACTGAGTACAGCTGAGGCACGTAGTTCAGTCTTGGAGAAAGCCTTATGGATGGCGGGTTGTGTCTATGAGCAGTGGGGAGGAAGCAGAAGCTATGCTTCTTGATGGTTCTCTACCCTTTGATTGGGACACCCAGCCCAGCCTATCCCAACTGGAAACCCTTACTTTCAGGTGTCATTCAGGAGTTACAAGTTATAGTATGTATTTATAGAAATGTATGTTAGGGGCACCTGGGTGGCTCAGTCGGTTAAGCATTTGCATTCAGCTTGGGTCATGATCTCAGGGTCCTGGGATCCAGCCCTGTATTGGGCTCCCCGTTCAGTGGGGAATCTGTTTGTCCCTCTGCCCCTTCCCTTGCTCATGCTCTCTCTCTTTCTCTCTCTCAAATAAATAAAATCTTTAAAAAAAATGTATGTTAGGTGTACAAGAAATGCTGCAGAAGGAAACTAGGAACAGCATGGGGATTTTTTGGTGGTGTTTTGAATTTGCATTCAAGAAAACGATTGGCTAGAAATGTTTAAATCTTATCATAAAGGTACCAGGTGGGGAGAAGCACGGGGAAAGCACGTGCTAGCTGTGTTTTGAAATGCCTGGAGCTACTGTGTTGCCCTTCAGAAATCCGTATGGCCAGAGCCTGTGTATGGTGTGTTCACATTCACTAGAGGGTTGCACCGGTGGCTCTGGCAGCTGGGTTAGTGTTAGAAGATGCAACGGGAATGCAAAATAGAAACTGGAAAAGAAAACCAGCTCTCTTCTGGTAATATGTCTATGATAAGAAAAATGAAACTTACTCAGCGAGAGTTCTGATTAGTCAGGCTGTTACAACTCTTTATGTGTCTTTGTCCCAGAATGTAGGCCTGAGGCTGTCCCTGTCTCAGCCTAGACTAAGGGAGAATCCTTGTTTGCTGTTCTCAGAATGAGGAAAGGCATTTCCTCATTGCGTGGCTACATCCACTACAAAGTGGTATAATGCACTAGTCCCATGTTGCCATCAACCCCAGGAAATTTTAGTTTCACCTGGGAACCTGTCACAAATGCAAATTCTCAGGCTCCATCCTCAATAAAATGCATCAGAAATTCTAGGAGTGGGGTCAAGGAATCTCTTTGTTAGTAAACTTTCCAAACAATCCTAATGCATGCTATAAAGTGTGAGAACCACATTATATTTTGACCGTAAGTAAAAATTCTTTTAATTCCATAAAATAAAACTGTACAGGTTTTTCTTGAGATTCACAGAAAAAAATGGCCTTCTTTTTTGTTCTCTGTCTCTGTAGAGAATGTTTGATGTAAGCTTTATCTACCTAGCTGAGTTGGTGGCTAGTTCAATACTATTCACACCCTAAATACCCACTATGTGCCCTTCTTCTTAAACACAGAACATACTCAGGCCTTTCCCAAGAGAGTCAACCCAGAGTCAAGGCAACCATTGTGCCCAGCTATGCTCAGGGAACTCTTGGTGATGCACGGTTCCCCTCAATGGACAGGGTGTGGCTTCCTGTGGTCTGGTGAGAAAAACACCTAAAAGACTAGATAAGATTAGGTGACTCCTATGTGTTCTGTTGGGGCGCAAGAACCATAGGAAACATCCCAGTTGAAGAAAGGGAACATGGAGGAAGCTCAGAGGTCACAAGTCAGTAGCAATGGTGAATGTCTGCTGGATAGGCATTTGGAAGATTCTTTCTTAGACCTAGATTCTGCTCTCTGATGAGAACTTTGCCATCATTCTCCATATCCCCAGCTCCACCCCCTGGGACGCTCTTTGTGACATTAACTCTCGTGTTCCCACGTCCTCTGCCACGGGCTGGGGTTCTGTGTTCACCTGCTGGGCCCCAGAGACTCCTGTGCGCACATGGAACCTTTGTTGATGGTATCCCTCGATGGAGAGCATTTATTCAATGAAGCCGTGCCTTCAAAGTATGCCTCAAATATTTGTCAGTGTCTGATTCTGAGAATAAAGAGTTTTAAAAGTTGATTATCACAGAAGCATTCATAGATAAAAGAGAGATGAAAAAGACCACATAAAGGTACGAGGGACAGCAGAGGAAATGTGTGGAAATGCGTCTCTGCACGTGTACTGACTTCTGGTTTTCTTTGAACTTAGCAGCAGGAGCTTTTCCACCTCTCTCACCGGCTGCTCCACCAGCTCTCTGGAAGCAAAGCCGTGGCTACTTGAGTTTCCAACCAGGCTTGGCATGTTCCTTTGGGTTCCTCTTGCAGTTACTAAAGGGCTACAGGCAGAGATCCCCATAACATGCAAGGCCAAGCAACACTGGTTAAGATTGCCCCTCGGTGTCAGGTAAGGGAAGTGTCACTGTGAACTTTCTGGAGTTTGTGATCTGAGGGCAAGGTTAAACTTTCATCCATCTAATGACGGAGAGCAGGGGGCAGCGCGGGGAGCCCTGCAACCCTGGCAGCACACGGGGTGGATGAAGATCTTCCCTTTTTCTCGGGAAATGAGACAGCTACAGGGTGTGTGCTGTCGACAGAAGCACAATATTGCAGCACGAACTTAAAGAGTTGTGACCTTCATCTTGGTACATTCTCATTCATCACATTCCTTGACAGCTTTCAGGAGCTCGAGAAAAGTTTGTTGCACAAAAAGTAAATTCCTGAACACGGATGGCGAAAGAGACAGCAGAGTGGGATAGTTGGAGGAGAGCAGTCAGAGCAAAGGTCCAGGACATGGTTACAGTTTCAAGGATCAGTTGCGATGGACACCATTATGGATCAGCGAAGAGAGTAGAGGACACGTTGTACATGTTAGTGGTGGGGTGAGTGGGTGGGTGGTGGGAGTAAAGATGAAGGCATGGAGGAAGACCAGGAATCCAGAGACGCGTCGATTAGGTACAGAGATCTTCAGACATTGATGAGTGTGGCTTGGACCCAGCAGGAACCAGTTGCCGAATAGACACCAGTGGGGTGGTCACAGCACTCTGGCGTGACCATCTTTTGTTTTGAATTTGTTTTGTTGCATACTTTTTTTGACAATGTGATATATGCTCTGGGTATCAAATTCAAAATTTAAAAATCTATGCAGTTGAAATATATGTGTTCCTCCCATACAGACTCCCAGACAGCCCATTCCCTCTCTGGAGGCTACCCTAGAGGAAATATATCCTTTTCCAAATAGTCTATGCATAATGTGATATGCTTTTTTTCCCTCCTCCTACCCTTCCTTCCTTTGAACAATGTTAGCACGCTGTATACACTCTTCTGCACTTTTATTCTTTATTTTTTAATATATCTCAGAGATAGTGTTCTGTATTTTTACATTTAGAACTGCCTTACTAGTTTTTACAATAGCTGCATGCTGTTCTGTGTATGAAATATGAAAATTGAATTAATGAGTCCTCTAGTGATGGACCTTTGAGTTGTTGTCACTCCTTTGTTGTTATAAACAAAGCTTCATGAGTATCATTATACAGGTCTTTGCATGCATATGCAAATACAGGATAGATTAATGAGTGGAATTGCTGGGGCGAAGATTCACGAATGCTCAACTGCCATCAACAAATGCCGTCCATCTACATGATTTATAATCTCAATGGCGATGCATGATGGAGGTTGTTTACCCACATCCTTGTTAGTACCCTTTTCTGAAAGGTGTTTCTTTGGTTGACCTGAGATGACCTCTCTTAATAGTGTTGGTTTGCTTTGCTCTTAATAAGAGCAACATTAACAATCATTTCATGTGTTTAAGCCATTTTAATTTCCTGACCTTTGCCCATTTGTCCAAAGGAACTGTTTCATCATTAAGGAAGTTAATCCTTTACCCGGTAACGTATTGAAACAGTATTTTTAAGTCTGTCATTGATCTTTCAAGTTTCCGGAGGTCCCTCCTCTATGAAGCGTGTTTTAATGTGGTTGAATTTCTTAATACTTTTGCCCTTTCGTGTTTTGTTTCATACTTACAACTTCCAGACCCTGTGATTTAAAAAAGTCCTCTCAAGAATTCCTGTAGAAATTTTGTGATTTCTATTTTTTAAACATTTAAATCTTTGGTTTGTATGGAATTCATTTGGGAGCAGAAGGAGCACGGAAAGAGGACCAGGCCTCAGTGATGTTGTGTTCTCTTGTTCTGTCAGCGGTGTTGAGTGCCTACTGTATGCCAGGCTGAGTGCAAGGCGCTGGGCGAGAGCTGGGGGGTGCAAACTGAGACTAAAGCAGAGTCCCATGGTCCCAAAGCAAGTGCTTGCCCTCAAAGGAGCTTTTGCTCAAAATATTTATAGGACAGAGGAAAAGTCATTCTGCATTTCCAGGTCTGGCTGAGAGAATTTTGGGAACCCGGAAAAAGAGACAGCAAAATGAAAAGCCCAGCCATCTGGCCCAGCTCCTGCAAGTTGCGGCTTCTCTGTCTCTCTGTGTCCCCATTTCCCTCCCCTTTGTGACCACCTCGCCAGGCCTCCTACCCCTCTCTCTCATTCTCGCTCTGGCTCTTCTCTCTTGGAAGCCCTGAGGACTGGTTACAGGCTCTCTCTAGGGCCTTCCGCCCCACCCGCACCCTCCGTCATTTCCTCACTGCCCTTCTCTGCCTGCAGGGTGGCCTCTGGGGGTGGACTGTCCCACGGGTGCCCCTTTCTATTCAGCTCGCGAATGAACCTGGAGAGTTGCCAACCCACAGCATCGAAGGCGTTTTCAGAGAGTCGCTTGTGGGCAATTTTTCTTAGGTTGACGATCAGCTTTTCCTTCTCGGTCACTGTCCCATTGATGTTCAAGCCCTGCAGGCAGTGACAGATGGCGGTGTCGTCACGCAGCTGCTGGTACTGCTGGAAGTTTCCATAGCGCAGGTGGAGGACTTGTCTCTCTGCTGGAGGCAGATCCTTACTGAATTCTTTCTGGAAGTAATACCCCGCCTTATCATACTGGCCCATGATGGCATAGAGGCAGGCAAGGTCTGAGCAGGCGCAGGGAAGGTTAATTTTCAACTCGACAACTCTCTTAAAGTGATCCACCGCGTGTCTCGTCATCTCCTGCAGCTCTTCTTCATTCTCCTTCGTGGCGTACCTCCTTGACCTCTGTATTTGCCGGATTTTTGCTCTGTAGCAGCATCCGATCTGCAGATGTTGATAGACGTTGTTCGGTACCGATTCTAAAGCCTTTTTAAGTAATTCGATAGCCGTGTCCAGAGTACCTTTATTTCGGTAATATTTGGCCACGCTGCAGAGGACGTCTGTTGGGCACGGCGTTTTCTTCAAGGCCTCTTTGACTAGCTTATCTCCTTCAGCTTGTTTCTGGGTCTTTTGGAGAGTCAGAGCCAGGAGAACGTGAATATACTGGTTGTCAGGATTCAGTCGGATGGCCTGCCTCAGCAGGCAAATGGTGTTCTCTGTTGGTGCTTTGTCTACCCAGACGGTAGAGTGTGATGGCCAGTCCCAGGGATAATTCTGGATTGGTGGGTTTCTTTTGCAAAGCCTTCTCAAAACACTCCTTAGCCCGTTCATAATACTTTTCTCCCCATTTTAAAAGTGCCCATCCCTTTTCACAGTCAATCTCGAGGCATTCAATTCTGTAGGAGCTTGCAAACTTCTTGCAAAGATGTCCTACCTTGTCAACGTAAGCCTGTGCTTCTGGAAGCCTGCCCATGTGATAATAGACCCAGGCGTAGTTTCCCCAGGTGACCAGACTTCGGATTTTGCCTTGGCGGGCCTGTCCATGCAGGATAAACTCTTCTGCTTGCTGTAAATATTCCAGAGCCACCTTGTTCTGGCCTCGGAGGTATTTAACATAGGCAAACAGATTGTACATGATTGCTTTGAATTCTTTGTTTAGCAACCGTGCCTGGTCATGCACTCTGTTCTCCAGATCATCTAAGGAACTTTCTTCATCATATAAGTTCCAGGTGAAATGGCATTTCAGTTGCAGTAAGATATTTTCCAGGGAATGTTTGGTGATTTCACTGTAGGGGAAGAAGAGAAGACATTTGGGGATGTGAGTGAGCAGATGGACAAAGCAACAGGTTTAGGGCATGGCCACCTGACCATTTCTGAGAAGAAGGCCCAAACAGTGCTGGCACTCTGATCTGGAATTGTGAGAAAGGAATTTCTGTTGTTTATTATAAGCTACCAGTCTGTGGTATTTTGTAAAAGCCCCCCAAATGGATGGAAGTCGATGGGATGGCCCAGAAGGAAGGGGGAGTGGAGGAAATTTATTACCCAGGGACACCCCAGTTCCACCTGTCTTAGAGAAGGATGGGCACAGAGGTCCTGGAGCTCCAACTGCAAAGCAAGGAAATTTTTCTGTAGAAATTATCGGAGAATGGTGCAGTAGTTGAGTAATAATATTTAGTGAGGTTGGTTTTTTGTTTCCTCTCTCAAGCATGGAAACCAGGGTGTGAGCCTGGACTTCTGATCCACCAAAATAGTCAGGGAAACTAAGAGGAAATGCTGGGCTGAGGACACCAAGAGATGAGAGGGGGATCGTTTGGGGCTGGGGGTGAATAGATATCCCTCGGGGGTCCTTTCCAAGGGATGGAGTGTGCACAGAGTGTTAGTTTCTTCAGGTTGGCTCGGGGCAGGCTTTTGGTCCATCTGACATTGGGCCAACGAGTATAGCCCCACCTGTGTCACTATCTCTGCCTTTGCAAGCTGGCTCTTCGGGCAGATTCACGAACTAGAACAACTCAAATACTCTCCACTCTCTCCCCGGGTGGGTGCCACCCGATGCTGCGGTCCACCACCCGTTTGATTTGCTCAGTGGTCACAAAGACAGTAGTCAGGTTCCTTACAGAGACAGAGAAACATCTGGAGCAGATGAGAAACAGGACACAAAGAGCCCACATGCAAATGCCATTCACAAAAATCAAAGGACAAACTAGAAAACAGATTATAAGCATGACAAGAGGTATTCTGTTTAATACCTAAAACGTGCTTTTAGTATTCGTATTTCAGTAGATACTAATATGAGCAGGTAGTTCAAAATTTACCAACACACATATAAAAAAATGGTCACTAATCAAAGAAATGCAAATTAAATCAATGGTATTTCAATGGCATTTAAAGCTTCAGTTACACAAAAAGATTTTTAAGAATCACAGCTGGGCACTTTTACTTATATATGAGGGTTCAGAACATACTTTGACATAAAACGTGCAGGGAATTGTGGCAAAACATACAAGGAGCTCTTGACATAAAATTTTGAATATTAAGAATGTATAGAAAACCAGACATTCAGTCAAAGGCTGTGATGGCCTATGCATGTGTCACGTTGGCTAGGCTATCGTGCCCAGTTACTAGATCAAACATGAACCTAAATGTTGCTGTGAAGGTATTCTGTAGACGTGATTAAAGTCCACAAGCGGGGCGCCTGGGTGGCTCAGTCGGTTGGGCGTCTGCCTTCGGCTCAGGTCATGATCCCAGGGTCCTGGGATCGAGCCCCACATCGGGCTCCCTGCTCGGCAGGAAACCTGCTTCTCCCTCTCCCGCTCCCCTTGCTTGTGTTCCCTCTCTCGCTGTCTCTCTCTCTGTCAAATAAATAAATAAAATCTTAAAAAAAAATAAAGTCCACAAGCATTTAATTTTAAGTAAGAAAGATTATTTTATTTATTTTATTTTACCTGGGTGGGCCTGGTTTAATCAGTCGAAAGGCTCGAGGATAGTGCTGAGGCTCCCTGATGAAGAAATTCTGCCAGTGGACAGCTACTGACACCCATGCCCTGGAGTCCTGGTCTGCCTTCCTTGTGATGGTTTGCCCTGTGGAGTTGGACTTGACCAGCCAGCCCTCATCATCACATAGGCTGATTCCTTGCATCATGTCTCTTCTTGTATATCTCCTGCTGCCTCAGCTTCTCTGGCTGCACCCTGACTGCCACACAAGTTTGTGAACAAGGGATGTTCATCGCAGGATCAGTTACAACTGCTTAAAACTTTAGGTGATGGTGGAAAATAAATATTTAAAGGTATCATGAGACTATCCATCGATCACATGAGACTGTTTTAGCTCCCTCCTCAAATCCTACCAAGATGACATGGTCTGTGAAGGCTTCTAACCATAAAGGAAAGAGAACACAAAGACGGCAGAATCTCAGAAACCCTGACACAGCTAGACAAGTGGGGATTGGTTTTACCAAACATGGAAACATGGGAAAGCTAACTCTGCCACCAGTGGGGGAACCTAAGAAACAACCCATTGATACTGCAGAATTCCCCAAAGGCTCAGGAGTTAGCAGCACAAAGTGCTGCAGAAGTGCATGTGCGTGTGTGTGTGTGTGTGTGTATGTGTGTGTAGGGATGAACTGGGGTCCCTGGGCTCTCCAGCAATAGAAAACGACCAGAGGCCAAACAGGAAGCTCCAGGCAAGACTTTTATTGGGGCTTATGCCCAAGCATAAGGCAAACAGCACAAAGGAAAGGATCCTCCATGCTGGCTCCCAGAACAAAGGCCAGGGAAAGATTTTAAAGAGACTGAGGCAGGAAAGGAGTGATATCTAAGCATATAGGTGGGGAAGGGAGACAGGAAGTTGGGCATGCAGGTGCAGTGGACAGAACCTACACCGAAATGTCTCATTAGCATGTTAAATCCCCACCCATGGACATGATTTTTAGTATAAAGAGGGAGAAAGTTTGTCAAGGCTCAGCACTGGGGTCCACCTCGGAGCAGACTGGTTTGGTTCTGTCTTTACCAGTCTTCCTGGTGGAGCCCCCCCTTTGGTAAGCTTCCTGCCCCCTGCGTTCCTGCAAGGTGTGCTACTCGGGGGCATGGTTTCAGCTGTCCGGGAACACTGGGGTTCCGATCAGGATTGAGGGGACCCGAGTCTAGTCCGGCTCTGTTTCAACAGGAAGATTGATCCCATAAACTCTGCCTCTGGTCCTTGCAACACCCATCCCCTAAAGTAGCAGAAGGTTGTAGTGTATTCTGTACAGAGGATAAAATAGACGGTCCTGGACTACAGTTATAGGCACAGCTGGATGCCTCGGGTACTATATGGCAAATGAGAGAGTTAAATAAGTGTTTGCATGTGGAGTTTTGAGACCACATCTTCCCGAGTCAGCTCTAAAAATGCGGCAGCCAGGCTTATTTCTTCCAGGCAAGGGATGAGTAGCCTGTTACAGAGGAAGTCGAGGAAGTCCAGGACACAGACATCAGGGGTCCCTCGTCAAATGGGGCAGTGAGGTCACCTCGCAGGTGCTCCAGGCTTCCTGTTGGCTTTTTAGTGTTTCTCTCTCAATCATGAACGGGCGTCAGAGGATCCCCAGATGTTTTAGGAAAGGCCTCTCACCTGGAGGACAGTGGCCCAAACAAGCACATGGTAAAATTGTCCTGAAGGGAGCAGAAGACTTAAAACAACAAGAATAAGAACAAATAAAGGGTCATCGATAAATTGAGATACGAGAGAAGATGCTGCATCCATGGAATAAAAGCAAATGCTTTTTTTTTTTTTTAAAAAAAGCCCCAAACATTTAAAGAACATGGAAGAAGTCTTGGAAATTAAAACAATTAAATTAAGTGAAAAACTCAGAAGATTAAGATTGAAAGGAAAAATGGTAGAAAAAAAAATTTTTTTTTAAATAGTACAGCAACTAGATAAAAAGAAGACAAATATGATATATAACACAGGAAAATTAGAGGGACAGCCTTGGAGGAGCAACATCTGAAAAATTTGAGTTCTAGATGGAACAAGGGAAATGAAAGGAAGAAAGAACATTCTAGAAGAATGCAATAAAGTTTCCCTGAATGGAAGACTGTAAATTTCCACATGGTAAAAATAAACTTTAGCCTCTTTTGTCGGACATCTTAGCGAGGCTGCAGGGGGAGCATTAACTCCCTGAGCTTTTCGATGCCGCCCAAGGACAAGAAGAAGAGAGATGCCGGGAAGTTGGCTAAGAAAGACAGAGATCCAGGGCACAGATCTGGGGGCAAGGCCAGAAACAAGTGGTCCAAAGGCGAAGCTCAGAACAAGCTCAATAACCCAGTGTCATTTGACAAAGTGACATATGACAAATCTGTGCAAAGTTCCCAACTATAAGCTTAGACCCCCAATGGTTGTTTCTGAGAGACTCAGGACTCCCTGGCCAGGGCAGCCCTCCAGGAGCTACTATATTAAACTGGTCTCAAAGCACAGAGCTGAAGTCATTTACACCAGAAACACCGAGGGTGGGGGTGTCCCAGGTACTGGTGAAGATGCTCGAACACATCCTACCAAAGGCACATTTTGAAGAATAAGACCTTATTAAATAATAATAATAAAAAACTAACCCTTTACCAAGTACTTGATGGTAAGCTTTTAGAATAGTGGTGACAGAGAGAATTCTACAGTTCCAGGGGGAAAAGGGTGTATATAACACAACAAGAATCCAAATGTTGAACATCTTGACAACGACGTGAAAAGCTAGAAGACAATGGAGAAATGCCTTCCAAAAGCTGTGGGAAAATAATTTTAAATTTCACCACATAATCATTTAAATGTGAGGAAAGCGCGGAGACCTTTTCATACACGTAAGCAAAAAATTTACGTTACAGACACTTGTTCAGGAAGCTGAGAGGAGATGCCCCCCTCAAAATTAGGAGTAAACCCAGGTAGTAAATGAAGAAATGGGATTTGGGAAACACAGGATGCAGCGCAAAAGAAGGTCTTACATAAGATGGGAGGGAGAAGGAAATAACTCCGTACTTTCCCCACCGACCTGGAGTGCAGCCAGTGTAGACAGGAGTAGGTCAAAGGTCCTGTGAGTGATTGCCACCAAAATGTGACAAGGGCAGCTCGCCTCAGGTTTGAAAATATGGAAAGGAGTTTTGTTCAACTAGAATAGAGCTCGGGGCTGAGATGGTGATAAGTACTTAGAAACCTAAAAAAAAAGAAACAAAAAACAAAACCACTTTTGTTTGTTTGTTTCCTTTAACTTCAGAAAAAATGAAACAAAATATGGGAAAAGAAAGGTCATGGGAGAACAAGACAGGACTCAGCTGTGAGTAGGGTTTGTGTGGTTGTAATAATCCAAATACTGAATATTGATCCAACCAAAGTCACAAAGAGATATTGGGAGGGGACGATGTAGGAGAGGAGGGGTGTGTGTGTGTGTGTGTGTGGTGTGTTGGGGAGGGGGTTCAATGGTGGAAAACAAATAGATATTGGCTAAAATTTAAAAATCAAGAACTACCAATATAATCATGTTATTTAAGTATATGGCTATAAATAGCACAATAGTCACTAAAAGAATTACTGGTTGCCTCTGGGGAATGGGAAATATGGTGGGGGTTGGGGGATGCTGTTTTTCTAACCCTGTAGATCATGTTGACTATTTAAATGGTGTGAATGCATAAATTTGATTATAAAGTAAGGAATCGGGAAGGAAGGAAGGAGGAATGGAAGGGGGAAGGAGGGAGGGAAGAAAGAACAAAGGGAAAGAAGGAAGGAAGAAATCATAATACATCCATATTTTCCAGCATTATCGAAGCCCTTGATACTCATGATGTTGAAAAATTTTACTGATAACACTCACAATATAATGTTAAGTGAAAAGATAAGATGAAACTGTATGGAATCTATACCCTCAACTTTGAAAAGATTTCCCCCCAAATCTACTTAATAAAGGATATATATATATATATATATATATATATATATATATATATACACACACACATACATATATCTCTCTCAAATGTTGAAATAGTTTATTCCTGGTGGGTTATATAAGAGATGATTGAATTTTTCCCCTTAGACTAGCTGGCATTTTCCCCAAGTTCTTTAGCGTGCTCATAGTATCTTTTTACTGAAAAAAGTCCTTCATGATTCTAGTTGGATTTTGTTTGTTTTTAAAAGATCACTGAAGATTAAAAACAGAACAGAAAAGGAAAGCGTGGGTACCGGGACTGATGGAGCCCAATTTCTCTGGAGGCTCTGGGCAACCTCAGAGATGTGAATTCTGGTTTAATGTCCCATTGCGGTTCTTTGGAAAATAATTGGTTAAATCCAGCCCATCCTTTATTAGGGCATCCAATGCTGAGCTTATAAAGAGTACGCTTCCCTTAAAAATTATAATTAAATAACCCCAAGCTCCTGACTTTTCCTTTCATATGAAAAACAGGAAAACAAAAGCTTGTAAGAATATTTCTGCCGGGTTGGCATCCTTAACTGATGAAAATTTTCCTGCAACAGAATGAAATAAACTTGCCCCTCCCTCTTCTCCCAATGCCTCCTATGCCTTTTCTTCCCTGCTCCAGCCTCTGGCCACTTCCTGGCTAGGATTTCTAAAAGATTCCACTGGGGAGAGCCTGTGTGCATCTGAAAAGTGCTGCAAAATTTAAAATGCCTGCAACAATTATGATCTAGATTTAAGGTACATTAAATATTTAAGCCGGCACCGAAATCTAGCACTTAAGAAAAATTTGTCTTGAGATTTTTCTAGACACAATTTCAAGAGACCAATGCAAGAAAAAACCTTTTACCTCATGGTCGTAGGCTGAGTGCTGCCCAGCTGTCCTACAGTGTCCTGGAAGGCTGATTTGCTGCTCAGAAGTCTGCCTGAGCCGGAAGCCGCCTCGGCCCCCTGGCCAACCTAGTCGTCTTTAAGCCCACGTGATTGATTAACTAAATCTTTCTTCCCATATCCATAGATCATGCATTCTTGATAGAAGGAGCGGAGCACTTCTGCACCTCACCAAACTCTCCTGCACCACCTGCTGGGCACCAAGGAACCAGATCTCTTGCACAACTTCTGAGCACCGCAATAACATCCGTAGCCTGCACTAGCGAGTCTGCACGGAATCAAGAAATATTACAGACCACCGCACTCCCTTAATGAATTCACTGCCCTAAACCCCTTTAAAAAAATCTCTGGGCCACGCAGAAACCTTGGAGTTGGCCTTTGGACAAGAGTCTACCTACCAGCTTCTCCCCAGGTGGCCAGCCAACAGAATAAAGCTCATATTCCTTTCCATTGAAAACTCCCATCTTAAGTAGTGGCTTTTGGAGCAAGGGGCAGCGAAGCTTGCTGACTGCAGATTCCTGAGGACGTGAAGCACAGCGCTGCTGACAAGGGGTACCTTTGTCCGTACTTGCACATCTGAATGGAAATAGATCCTGGCAAGTGCAAGTGACTTTCAGCTATGCTGGTTTCCTGTTGGGGGGAAAGGAGACGTGGCCAAGGAGAGCTTTGATCTTTCTGATTGGGAACTCACTGGGACAAAATGTTTTGGAGGAAGCATATGTGAGGACGTTCAAGGTGGAGGAAAATTTACTGGAGGGAGGACCCAACATGTAGCAGTCAGCGAACTAGAAATCGAAGTGACCACTGCACCCCTGTGGCTTTAGGAAACTATGGCCGCAGTCAGACCATTAGCTAATAGTGATGGCGAAGCTCTGCTCAGGGCTTTATAGGACTTTACTGATTTACTCCATTTGACCCCCATGTGAGAGATGGCCATTTGCAGGTGAGTAAGAGAAGTAAGAGTAAGAGAAGACCCAACATGCCCAGGGAGGCAAGTCCAGATCTGTCTGCCTCAAAGACCTCACTTGTTTAATTGTGGGGCTTATGAGCAAAGAGTCTCTTGATCTAAAGATCTGAACTACATGGTTCATTTATACACTGCTAGCAGGAACGTAAGCTGGTATAGCCATTATGAAAAACAGTATGAAGCTTCCTCAAAAAATTAAAAATCAGGGGTGCCTGGGTGGCTCTGCTATCTAATTATCTATCATCCATCTATATAAATATCTATCTGATTATCTATCTGATTATCTATCTGTCTATCATCTGTCTCCCTCTCTGTCAGTCTGTCTGAGAATCTTTTGCTCAGACTCAAGATATTCTTTCAATAGGTTACTGGCCATCTTCATCTGGGATAATCATAAGTTAGGAGATAGCAAACTACAGCCTGAGGGCCAAATCCATTCCTCTGCCTATTTTTGTATAGCCCTCAAGTTAAGAATGCCTTAAAAAAAATTTTTTTTACAATTTTAGAGTTGTAAACACACACACACACACACACACACACACACACACAGAAAAACATGTGACAGAGACCATATGTGGCCTGCAAAGGCTAGAATTATCTACTATCTGGCCCTCTGCAGAAAAAAGTTGCTGACCCCTATCATAAGTGAATTCAGTAAGTCTAAAATGGAATTTATCTTTCTCCCCAAAACTCCTCCTTTTCTAGTCCCTATATTCATGGAAGGCCCCATCATTTACCCAATTATGCCGCCTTATGGATTAGTAAAGATCTGGGGGACTGTTTTTTTTTTTTTTTTAAAGATTTTATTTATTTATTTGAAGAGAGAGACACAGCCAGAGAGGGAACACAAGCAGGGGGAGTGGCAGAGGGAGAAGCAGGCTTCCCGCCAAGCAGGGAGCCTGATGCGGGGCTCGATCCCAGGACCCTGGGATCATGACCTGAGCCGAAGGCAGACGCTTAACGACTGAGCCACCCAGGTGCCCCTGGGGGACTGTTTTATATTTACTGCCTGCCGTGTCCAGATTTGCTTAGGGGGAAGTGGCTACCATCAGAACATGCTTTTCTCAATGGGATGCCTTCTTCAGTCCTCATCAGTGAGCCCCATGGCAGCTGGTACTCCTGGTGTGTAGGACATGGCCTTGTCTTCAGAGTTTACTTCATGTGGCTGGAAGCTGCTGTATTGCAGAGGTACCAACTGTTTCCTCATAGGAGTTCACTCATTTCGTAATTCTCTCTGTACATAGCCTCTTGCTTTTCCACACTCTACTGTCTCCATTTATGTATGAGCCAGATGTCAGCAGGCAGCAGATATTCTCATTGGACTCAGTAGCTGCCTTTAAAGAATTTAAACCACTATGGAAAACAAGATGGAGTTTCCTTAAAAAAAATAAAATAAAACTACCAGGTGATCCATCAATTCCACTTCTAGGAATATATCTGAAGGAAAGGAAGCCACTATATTGAAAAGAGATCTACACCCATTGTTCACCGAAACATTATTTACAATAGCCTAGATATGGAAGCAACCTAAGCGTCCATTGATGGATGAATGAGAAAAAAAAAAGTGATCTATATCACATTCTTAAATATATATGATATAATAGACTATTATTCAGCCACGAAAAAGGGAAATGTTGCCGTTTGTGACAACAACATAGATGGGCCTTGAGGGCATTATGCTAAGTGAACTAAGAGAAAGACACATACTATATGACCTCACTTTCATGTGAAATCTAAAAAAAAAACCTCAAACTCCTAGAATAAGAGATCAAATTCGTGGTTGCCAGAGAGGCAGGGGTGCCGGGGTGTTGGGTGAAGGTGGTCGTACATACAAGCTTCCGGTTATAAGATAAATGAGTACTGGGGATGTGATGGACCGCATGGCCACACTTAACAAGGCAGCGTGGTACATTTGAAAGTTGCTAAGAGAGTAGATCTTAAAAGTTCTCATCACAAGGGCAAAAATTTTTTTGTAACAAAAATTTTTGTGAGGTGATGGATGTTAACTAAACATTGTGATAACCATTTCACAATATGTAGGAATATCAAGTCATTGTGCTATACACCTTAAACTTAAACAGTGTTATTTGTCAAATTATATCTCAATAAAAATGGAAGAAAAAAATAACAATAAAGGTACCTTATTGAAAAAAATTGATAGCACACCTTAGAGCCCATACAATTTATTCATCCCCATATGCTTTTGCATTTTGAATTTATTTGGCTTTTTCCCCAGAGGAATTTCAGATCTGGAGAACCAGGTAGGCTGTTTTTGGTTAGAATTCATAAACCTTTTATAAGTAATTCAGAGCTTTTTCCAGATTTCCTGTTCTGCATCAAACTTTACCCTCACTGTAAAATACAGAGTTTGCATCAAGGCCTCTATTAATGACCTCTCTACTCTTTCTTCATGTTTCTTCTGAAGTTTCAAGGCCAAAATAATTTCAGGTATTATTGGTTAAGATTCAGCTCAAAGACCTTTCTCAGGAAATGGAGGGATTTCTCTCTTGGTTGTCTCTATCATTCTTTGTGGTTTGGCTAGAATTTCTGGTCTCCAACCCAGGGTCACGGCAGGACCTTGGTTTATGTCAATGCATTTGGAAATCTGAAATCCTTCCTGAAGATGGGAGCCTCCTTCATTCTCATTTTGCCCTGGATTCCCCCACCTGCCACTCAGAGAGAAAGTTAATCCCCGGTTGCTTTTCCAGAGCTGTCCCCCAACCTCATGGCTGCCCAGGGCCTCCGCATACCCTATATCCATCCTCTTCTAAGGAATAGTCCCTTTAGACTATTCACTGGAGATTAAACTCTCACTAAGCTAAGCAGAAGGGAGAAGGTGGGGTAGGTCATAGAAAGGAGAAGGTGGGACAACCAGGTTTCTGTTCATCCCTAAAGCCTGGAGTCTCAGATGAACACATCACACCAAACAGAACCTCATGAACGGTGAGCTTTGAACAATTCTCATCTCCCTTTTTTTAAAAACTGCTCTACTTCCTGTAATGCAGCCAAAAATTGCAGCTATTTTTCTGGGGCATATCATCTTGATACCAACTGATCTTTCACACAAGCCATGTTCTTAAGTGCATTTTATATGAGCTGCAGTAAAGCAGTTGTCAACAAAAACCTCTCCCATTCTGTTTCCATTATATATTCTTTTAGAATATATTTTATTTATTATAATATAATTTATTTAGAGCATATTTGTATATTCTTTTAAATGATATTATATATGAAACTTAAAATTAGTATTATTTTATGTTATATAGTGTAAGTATACTATTATTATAGCAATATTTAAATATAGCCTAAATATAATGCAATAAAAATATATCAATGTATTATACAGTATTTATATTATTATCATAATATATTTTCTATATAATATGTAAAAGTAATATATTCTATCACATATTATATCATATTATATTATATATCTATATAATTTGTGTATTTGTATCAGTAATATATAGTCTATGCGCTTCTATTATTACTTTTTTTAACCTAAACTTAAGACTTTATATTTTTCACAATTCAATTATATTTTGTGTGATTTCTTGCTTTTTCAAAGCATAAAGGACTATTTGGAACCTGTCTTTATAATTTTATTTTTTGGCTAATATTCCAAACTAACGTAATTGTCTAGTCCTCTAGCTCTGAAGTAAAATAGGGCGACACTCTAGCTGTGTGCCCTTGGGAAAGTTACTCAACCTCTCTCTGCCTCTGATTCTTATCATATTTGTTTGTATCAGGATTAAATGAAATAAACCAAAAAAAGCCACTGATAAATGAAAAAGCCACTGATAAAAGAAAACCCAAATTGTAAGCCACTGATAAATGTGAATTACATTTTATTATTGCGTGGCCATTCCGTGGGTCCTCCTCCACACCTCCTTGATACACCGAAGCAGAGAGAAACTGTTCCCTTAAGTCTTGTTTGTAGACCTTCTGGACAGTGACGAATCCCAGCTATTCTTGTTTTAGACTTTAGTTTTGGAGTCCGTCCAGTGTGGCCTCTCTTGCTTGTCAGAAGTTTTATATAAGGAGAGCACAAGTCTTGTTCCATCTTCTTTCTCTTCCAGCCTAGATAGGACATCGTTGGAACTGAGAAAATAAAACCACCCTTGTTATACTGCCCGAGAAAGAAACTCCGTAAATTAGTTCGGTAAGAATCACTCTTTTTCCTGCTGTCACCCTCTTGCTGGTCTCCCTGAGACTCTCGGCCCTGAACCAAGAGATTCACACAAAGACTTACTCCGACCAAGGAGAGGGGGACTAAAGGAAAGAGGCAGGACTGGATAACAGGTCCTCAAAACGTCAGTTTGCTGTGTCTTGTCCCCACATGTATGCAGCACTCTGTGTGTTCAGCTGAGACTGGAACCCTTAAAAACAAAACAAAACCACAAGGTGGGGGGCATGCTCCCATAAGGAGAGTGGGAAGGGGCTGTTAGTTGTGTAAAAACAACCATAGAGTAAAAGACTTGGGGGAGGTTCAAACTTTCCCTGGATGAAAGAAGGCACCACTGCTCCCAGCCCAATCCCAGCCCTAAACCTGACTGTGGGCAGCAGAGTGAGTTCTAAATGATTTCCGCCACTTACAAATGATCACCAGTAATTGATCAACAACTGTTCCCTCTGTTGTGTGTGTGTTACTTTTTTCAACAGCTGAGGGGAAATTCAGGAAAACTGAACTCGGAATACGTATTTTGTCTGTCCGTCCATCTATCCATCTATCCATCCATCCATCCATCCATTTCTATTCATTCATAAACTCAGTCAGTCAATATTTATTGAATTTCAACACTGTTCTGTACCTCTAATATTTGAATATAATACAAATAAATGCAAAGATAACTAACATTTATTGATCCTTAGCCATGTGCTAGGAATTATTTTAGTTGTTCTGCGTATACCATTGTGTTTTCTCTCTGAAACAGCTTTATCATATATATTGTGATTATCCCCTTTGTAGAAATCAGGAAGCCAACTAAAAGAGATTAAATACTTTGCATAAGACCGAATACTCGAGAGCATGGTGGAGCTTTGCTTCAGCCCTGGTGACTTGGCTCCAGAACCAGAACTGGGGGAGAGGAGGTGAGTGAGGACTTATGGAATAAAATTTAAGGAGGCACTTGGTCTCAGGGGGTATAAACGCTGCCCCTACAGTTGCATGACCTTGAGTGTGAGTGTTTCCTTAAATGATGTGCCCTAGGAGCGCCACTCCTCTCACCCTACCTTGTCTGAGCCCCACCTAGCACCTCCATTCTCAAAAACTGCCCTTTACAGATTAACATTCTCTACACAAGTATGCTCTGGGATAGAAAGGTCACACTCTGACCTGAGCTGGCAGTGAGTGCCGTCACACAAACTCTGTAGTCTGGGGTTGAAGGGAACGTAGAAATGAAAGAAATCATAACAGAACCTTTGTTGCAGTTAGAGGTTCTTTTTTTAAAAAATTTTTTATTTAATTGCAATTTAATTAACATATACTGTATTATTAGTTAGTGATTCATCAGTTGCATGCAATACCCAGTGCTCATTATATCACGTGCCCTCCTTAATGCCCATCACCCAGTTACCCCATCCCCCCACCTACCTCCCCTGCAGCAACCCTCAGTTTGTTTCCTAGAGTTAAGAGTCTCTTATGGTTTGTCTCCTCTCTGTTTTCATCTTATATTATTTTTCCTTCCCTTCCCCTATGTTCACCTGGGGAACCACATGAGTGAAATCATAAGGTATCTGTCTTTCTCTGACTGACTTATTTGACTTAGCATAATACCCTCTAGTTCCATTTGTCTTTTTAACAGAGAGAAAGCAGAATACCAGTGTACTTTAAAAAATCCATTCATTTCGGGGCACCTGGGTGGCTCAGTGGTCATAATCTCAGGGGGATTGAGCCCCGCATCGGGCTCCCTGCTCAGCGGGGAGTCTGCTTCTCCCTCTCCCTCTGCCTGCCCCTCCCCACCGCTTGTGCTCTCTCTCTCAAATAAATAAAAATAAAATCTAAAAAAAAAAAAATCCATCCATTGCAACTGTACTCCGTTCTGACCACACATAAAATTCCCTTCCAAAGATTTCCCTTCACAAACCTTCTACAACTTCCTGTTGCATTCAGATTTTGTCCCAAGCTATTTCTTTCCAAACAGTCAGTCTCATTTGGGACAAAATTACTTTCTTTTACCTTCAACAAAAATGTATTCCCATTCCTTATACCTTTCTTACACATACAGAGTTGCTTCCCTTACTCGCATCAGTCTTAATTACATTTAGCAGAATTTAACTCTCAGAAACCCTAGTCTCCAGTGAAAACTAAGTAGTAACCAATTGTGAATTGTCACATCAGAATTCTTTAGATGGCAAATTTACGAATCATCTAAGCACAAAGCATGTTTTCCAACAGACCGAGATATCCTAGTCTCTTTGCAATAAGTCAAAAGCACCAATCTACATCTAATAATCAATGCTTTAGCACTTCATCATATTTGGATGAATTCAGTCCAATCTATCATCCAAGCAAAACTTTAGAGTTTCAGGTTACCAAAGACTTTGAGAGCTATCTTAACAATTACCCATGAAAACTTTGGGACAGACAAAATTAACCATCATCTTAAATCATCTTTTTTGCTGACAAATTGCAACAGAGATCACATGAGCTTATTTGACCTTTAGCAAACCTTGATAGAATCAAAGTTTCATGTTCAGTGCTGATAACTCTAAAGACACATCCATTTTAATTAAACCACCAAACTTAAATTAGTTTAAATACGGTGAGTCAGAGTCCCCTTAGGGATGGCCTGTGTTTTCTCCAGCAACCTGGATTCTATTAGGAGGAGGCCTCTTCAGAAAATTATCATCCTATATGTCAGGAGGGAGTTTACTAGCCTGGTTACTGACCAGACATGTTTGGCAAGAGGCCCTTAGGTCCGAGTCCTGGTTTAGAGCCCCAAAGGCCTGGACTTCGGGTACCTTTGTCTATTTGCCCTGTTTCCTGCAGGAGGGATCTAACGGATAGATCCTACTAAGGCCATGCAGTGTTACAGGAACTCAGTCCTTTCCTAAGTTTTGCAATCTGAATTGTCTCCAGTGGGTTAAAAGGCATTCCAAGGGCATATCCTTGGGAACTGAAGAGAGAGAAAGTCCATTACCCAAATCCCCCCCAACTCCCGAGTGGCGTCCCACGCAGAATATGTCAGAGGTTCCAGGTGTCAAAAGCCACCAGAGGTGTGTTCCCTCAAACGAAAAATCACTATTGATCACTATCCTGCCTCACCGTAAAAGCCCCATGGGAGGGATGCTAGCACCCCCCTGCTTCCCCACTGCATCCTAGGCTACAGATGGGTGCCTGGCATATGGACTGATATCCCATGCCATGCTGTCCCATGCCCTGAAGGCTGGGTTATCGCCCTGCTGTGAAGGTTGTGCTGTGAAGAACCCGCTGTTTTAACCCATGGAAAACACTAGAAAAGTTTTACAAGGGGGAAATTACCCAATTTTGTAGCTTAAGTAGTTAGTAGAGGACATTGACAGAAAACAGTAAAGTTGGAAAGCCATCGTGATCTAAGCGACATTCCAACACATGTGGTCTTACAGCCAACTTCCCTGGGAAACCGTCCCCAGGGGGGGGTTTAATTCAGTCGGGTACTGGTTTCGGCCGGCTCCCACTGGAGGGCTCCTGGCCAGAAGCAGCTAGACCAGAGATGTGGAGGGGCTCACATGAGACCAACGAGGAAGAAACCTCACACCAGCAGTCTTAAGATTGGCAGCCATGCTAGTCACTTAGGTGACTGTCCCATGCCCAAGACAGACAACTTTGTATGAGGACAGGAATAAAGAGAAGGCATCAGGTTTCCGGGTCTTATTACCATTCCAGCCAGGGTACTAACTTCCAGCCAAATATATACATAATGTAATATATAATATCATATCATGGGCGCCTGGGTGGCTCAGTTGGTTAAGCGACTGCCTTCGGCTCAGGTCATGATCCTGGAGTCCCTGGATCGAGTCCCGCATCGGGCTCCCTGCTCGGCGGGGAGTCTGCTTCTCCCTCTGACCCTCCCCCCTCTCGTGCTCTCTCTCTATCTCATTCTCTCTCTCAAATAAATAAATAAAATCTTAAAAAAATATATGTAATATCATATATATATATATATATATGGCAAAGGCAAAAGAAAAAAATTAACTGTCCTTACTGCCTACAGCCCGCTGACAAGTCCTTGAAACAGGCAGAGTGACCTTCCTCTAGGGACGCAGCTGCCTCGATGTTGACACTCTGCTAAGGGTCATAACATCCCATGACGGAAACTGAAACCACCCCTCAAGCAATAAGGGTTGCCCAGAAGAAGAGCTCCCATGGCCCAGAGCACCTGGACCACTGTGAACTTAAACCCGACTCACGCCTGCGCAGATGGACCATGGAGTGACCCAGTTACCTCTACCTCATTATAACACTAAAATCTCCACCCCAGGAGGAACACAAGCCGATTTACATAACATGCAAAGTGCGTACAGGCATGGTCCCTTAAGGTGCATGCTCAACCTCATGCCTGCCTCTACATCCAATGACAAGTCTCCCCTATCTAAATACTCATCCTAACCCTGAATAAAAGGAACCCACCCACCCTTTTTCTTTTTTAAATAAGAAACACAAAAGAAAAATAGTTTTTTTTCTAAAGCACTCCCTTCCGAAGAGGAGGCAGGTAGACCCATCCCTGCAGACGGCTTAGGAGATGCTGGTCCCTAGGCCAAGCAAGCCCCCTAGTGAGGAAGCCTGTTAGCTCTCTCCACTCCTCTAGTTTCTGTTAAAATTGCCTTTGTAGAGGAAGTTCCTTGACATGGGTCTTGGCAATGACATTTTGGGTTTGAGACCCAAAGCACGAGTAATAAAAGCAAGAATCAACAAGTGGGAGCGCATCAAACTAAGAAGCAAAAGAAACAATCAACAAGAGGTAACCTAAGGAAGGGGAGAAAATATCTGCAAACCGTATGTCTGATCAGGCTTAATATCCAAGATATATAAAGAACTCATACAACTTAAGCGCAACAAATTTTAAAAATTGCTAAAAAAATAGGCAGGGGACTCGAATAGACATTTTTCCAAAGAAGATGTATAAACGGGTCAACTGCGGCGGAGCTTTTGCAGCGAAGAAAGCTAGGCAATTTACTGGTGTGGTGCCTCCCGGGAGAATGGAGGGCTAATGTGCAAAGTCGCAAACTCTCTGTTGGCTGACAAGGGAGGGTTTTTAAAGGCAACAGTTAGAGTTAGGGCCTCACGCAGGCCTGACATTCAGCAATGAGTTAATATGTATTGCGGTAATTCATCCTGTGATTCCTATCCATAGTAATTTATTACGTGTAAGCATTTTAAGTAATTTCAGTATTACATTAAGGATTGTCTATTTTTTTAAAAATATCTTTTAAATATCTTATTTATTTGAGAGACAGTGTGGGGGCAGGGGTGGCAGAGGGAGAGGGAGAAGCCAACGCCCCGCTGAGCAGGGAGCCCGATGCGGGACTCGATCCCAGGACCCTGGGATCACACACTTCACCAACTGAGCCCCCCAGGTGCCCCTCTCTATTTTTAACTACACTTACGTTAAACGACAGATACCTAAAATTCTACCACAGGGATCACTGTTGCTCTCATCACAACTGCTGACTTGCTTGACCCCCGCAGCTGGCCGATTTGTAGCTGCAGATTAGAAGGTCTTGTTTCAGGTCGTGCTTCCTGAATTTTAGTTTGTGGCCTTAATTCCTTTCAGGACGCGCTAGCACAGCCGCACCCCTGTTTGCTGGCTTGGCGGCCAGGGAGCCACGCCTTATTTGGGGAGAGGTGTGCGCACCCCAGAGGGGCTGGGGGAACCGCACACAGTCTTCTAAGAGTGCTCTCTGCAGTGTTACTGTTTGCACCAATCCGCTGCTGCAACTGGGACAGCACCCCGGTTTCCCCTCTGCTCCCTGAACACCCCCTGAGCTTTCTGCCTCTGGGACTTGGCTCCCCCTCCCAGGCTCTGCCCACTCCCCCCGGCAGCCAGCTGGCCACTGAAAAGCCTCTGCTCTCCCTGGTCTGTGGCACTCAGGCCACTCTTCTTTAACAGAGATTGCTTCCCGTGGTTCCACGGCTGGCCACTTGGTGATGTCCTGATGGCCCTTCCAAGGCCATCCCACAGCTCCTCTGTCTGATGGCACCTTCTCCCAGCCGCCCAGCCCCCAGCCAGTGGCCTTTATTCCTGTCCTCATACAAAGTTGTCTGGTTTCCTGAAGCTCCTCTGATAAATTCCTACAGGACTTACTGCCTTATTGCCGTTGGTAATAATAATAGCTACTAGGTTTGAGAGACTGTGATGTGCTAGTAGCCATGCTAATGGTCTGGATGCTTGCCATAAATGATGCTTTGCCATTTTCATGAAACCCAGGAGCGGATAAGAGCAGGTACAGGCCGGTGAAGGGCCCGCATGCTGTCCCACATCTCAGGGGACCCGTGCTTTTCTGAAGCAGCTTACGCACACTTTTCTAGGCCCCTCGCCAGCATGTGGGACCAGTCTGCGGGCAGTTCCTTTACATAAGGGGTAGGGTCCACCAGCCAAGGAGCTCTGAAACTTGCATCTGTGGGGTCGTCCCAGGGTCCCAGAAAGGGGGCCTAGTGAGCAAGTCCTTCTCAAAGGGCTACCCAAAGCAGCATTTCTTTGGAGGGACAGTGTGAGATTGGGCTGCCAGAATGGTGCCAGCCCACTTGTTTGAGAAGACCCAGAATGTATAGACAGGAGACCCACACAAATGTTTGCCTAGGGCCTGCACAGCCCAAGGTGGCCCTGCCTTGAAGGCAAGTATGGTTATGATTGCCATTTTATAGATGAGAAAATTGAGGCTTAAGGAAGCCAAGAAATCTTCAGCAAAATCCCCCAGGAGAGCTGAAACTCGCATGTTATCTTTGACTTCAGAGCACAAGCTCTTAGCTATTCCATGACACTGTCCTTTTCTTCCTTTCCTGATGTCGGTGTATGCTAGCTCTCCCCAAATGCTCCTACAGGTGGAGGCAGGGTGTTGGAGCCCTGTGATTTCCTGGCTCTGCCTGTCACGGCGCATCACCACCCATGACCGCTCAGGAACTGTAGTCCTCGATTGAAAAGCTGGAACATTCCCCCACAACTAAAGTCAACCCGGTGAGATTCCTGATCGCCAGGATTCCTAGCTGCCCCAGGAAGGGAGCTGCTCCTGGGTCCATAAAGGCCTGAGTGGAGATGCTGCAATGTTCCCAGATATCAAAAACCTCCCAACTCACAGATCTGAGATGCATGAGAGAGACCAAGGGGGAAGAGGAGGACCAAATGACCACAGGGTTATGCTAGAAATCCAGGAAAAGAATAGGAAACCCTTAATGGGCTCTAATTCTGGAGATGTGTTTTGTAATTCAAGGGTATTATCCACATTTTATGTAAATTATTTTTATTGATCAAATTCACTAAATTATAACAAGTCTTACAAATTCTGTCCATTGGCCTCTTTTTTTTTTTTTTTAAAGATTTATTTATTTATTTGAGAGAGAGAGAGAGAGAGAGCACATAGGGAGAGGGAGAAGCAGACTCTCTGCTGATCAGGAGCCCAGTGCAGGGCTTGATCCCAGGACCTGAGATCATGACCCAAGCAGAAGGCAGACGCTTAACCCAGGCGCTGCTCCACTGGCCTTTTAAAACAAGCTCGCTTCCAATGTGCTCCAGCAATGACAGGCTTTCGGTAATGCAGCCCTGGCTTTGGAGCCCTACTGTCGCCAGGCTTCCCTGGGCCATTCTAGCCTAGAGCCACATCCAGGGTTTCCATGGGAGCAACTGGTAAGAGAAACCAAACTCTTTCTCCAGCTCCATTTCCATCCCCAACAGCAGAATCCGGTCCTGCCCTGGCCCACCTCCCACTCCCAAATATTTCTGGGAGCTCCAAGGATTGTCCGCAGAGTTTCTCCTCCCTGCTCCACATGCCACAGAGACACTTCTGCCAGTGCTTTCTCTAGAGCCCAAGCCACGCCTGGTGTTAGCTGTTCCGGTGCTTCGCCAGGCCACCTGCTCCCCAGTGAGCTGGGACGTAGGTTGGCGCTGCCCCGCTGCGTGTAGCTGAGTTATCACCTGGGGACACTGCAGTGACAGTCTCCACTCCTCCAGGCTCTAGCACAGGTGCCTAGGACGGGGAGGGAAGGCAGATCTAGAACACAAAATATGCCCAAATTCTCCCCTCCCTTTTCACACTGAGCCGTGTTCCCTGCGCCAAACTTCTATTCTTTCTCTCTTCCCTTCCCTTAAATTCTTAGCCGAGAGCCTCCTAGTCACTTCCACAAGAGCCCCCCAGAAGGGCACCACCCCAAAGAGCGGCATGGGCACGCCAGTAACAATGGGTCCCTGAATGTCCCGATGGCACGGTGGAGTCAGAGAGACTCCGCTTAGCATAGCTTATGTTTTGAAGCTGAAATCCTGCTTCTCTTCCGTAGGCGCACGCACGGTCGCGCGCGCGCCCACACACACAATACACATATACACACATCAGTGTTCACACTTACACACATTCACACATGCACACACATGGATTTGCTTCCTGTTTGAGATATTCCCGTCGTCCATCACCGTTGGCCTTCTACAGATCACCTACCCATCCTTGCATCCTCCTGACCTTTCACAGGAGGATGGGCAATCTACTCATGCAGCCTCGAATCAGACAAGTACAGTCCCTCCAGTTGACTTTTGTCCCCCTGATACAACCCTCTGGATGAGCCAGCAAGAAGTCATCAGATCTTTCAGTGCCTCTGACTCCGTCATAAAAGTAGGACAGTGGGGTGGGAGTGGGGGGAGATGTATTGAGAAGAGTTAGAGATAGAGGTGGGGAAAGGGAGTTTGAGAACCAGTTTGGGCTGCACTTTGGCTGAACTGAAAATAAAAAGGGGCTCCAGCACGTCCAGCCATCAGTCACCGGAGCCGTGGGACCGGCTGAGTGCTGGCCCGGCGCTCTAGGCTGGAGGCCTTTGTAGCTGCTGCAACAAATCATCCCAAACTTGGTCGCTCAAAGCAACGGAAATGTATTCACTTAGTTCTAGAGGCGACGGTCTGAATCAAGGTGTTGGCAACGCCCTGCTCCCTCTGAAGGCTCTCGGGGAGAATCCTTCCTGCCTCCAGTAGCTTCTGGTGGCTCCTGGTGTTATTTATTTATTTATTTATTTATTAAGATTTTATTTATTTATTTGAGAGAGAGAATGAGAGAGAGAGAGAACACGAGAGGGGGGAGGGTCAGAGGGAGAAGCAGACTCCCCGCTGAGCAGGGACCCCGATATGGGACTTGCTCCCAGGACTCCAGAACCATGACCTGAGCCGAAGGCAGTTGCCCAACCAACTGAGCCCCACCCAGGCGCCCCTGCTCCCGGTGTTATTTAGCCTGTGGCTGCCTTATCCAGTCTCTGCCTCCACTCCCCCATGGTCTTCTTTCTGTGTCCCCGTGTTTTCTCCTTTTCTGTCCTAAGGACACTGTCACTGGGTTTAAGGCTTAGCCTAAACCCACGATGATGTCAAGGTCTTTAACTTAGTCAATAAAAGTAGTAGCTCCACTGAGAATGTACTACACGCCAGAGACTGCCCACATACTTCATCCAGTTCTCACAACCACTGTGCAAAGTTGGGCATTATTAGTCCCATTTTAAAGATGGGAAAAGTGAGGCTCAGAAAAGTTGCCCAAAGTTTTAGAGGTAGAAACTAACAAATCTGACCATGTTTACATAACATACTCCTTACATCCTTGTTGCCCCCCCTTGCTCCCTCCTTTCCTTTCTTCCTCCCTCCCTTCCTTCCTCCCTCCCTCCCTCCCTCCCTTCCTTCCTTCCTTCCCTAAACATTGAATGTCTACTGCATGTGAGGAACCACTCTAGGTTTTGAAGATACAAAAAACAAAACAAAAATCTCTGCACGAAGCTGATATTCTAATGGGAGAGACAGACATTAAGCAAATACGCAAAACGTATAATATTTTGAATAGTGATATTGCTACGGAAAAGCTATAAAACAATGTGTGTACCTTATTTAGACTTTTATTCAAACATATCAACTGTAACAAGACATCTTTGAGACAGAGGGGAAATTTGAATGTGGACTGGTGTATGATACTGTTAATTTATTACACCCAATCATGACATGGTGGCTCTGTTTCTGTAATTATTTTGGGACGCCTGGGTGGCTCAGTTGGTTGAGCGTCTGCCTTTGGCTCAGGTCATGATCCCGGCATCCTGGGATCGAGTCCCACATCGGGTTCCTTGCTCAGCGGAGAACCTGCTTCTCCCTCTGCCTGCTGCTCTCTCTCTCTCTGGCAAATAAATAAATAAAATCTTTAAAAAATAAAATAAAATAAAATGTAATTATTTCAAGATGAAGACTGAAATATTTATGGATAGACTAAGGTTGCAAAAATATTGATTATTGATGTTGGATGATAGACTCCTGTGGAAGGGCCTTTATGCTTTTTACTTTTGTGTGTATTTGAAAATTTCCGTAATACAAAGTTTTGGATAGGAGTGGCAGATAAGACATGCAAAGGATGTTGTAAGACCCAATAGGAGATGAGGGAGAGCCTCGCTAAGAAGGTGGTGTTTTAGCAAAGGCTTAAATGGGGCATGGAAGGAGCTATATGAAGAATGTTCTCTGAATGTTCCAGAAATAGGAGCTCATGCAGAGCTCTGAGATGGGAGTATGAGAAGGGAGAGATTTACCCCAAAGAAACTGGGCAAAACTATAAATATGAAAATATGACAGCCAGCTTCCCATCAGCTTTATAGATATTAATAATGTACTTTATTGTGCATTATGCAACAGAACATTTTCACATAGTATCACAATGCTAATTAAGTTGTGGCATCATTTTGAGACCAATCCTTCTTTAAAGAAAAAGGAGTTGAAATTTTAAGTGTAGACATTATGACTCTTCAAAAGTCAAAAATTATGGCCGATTTTCAAACTAGAAAAGGCCACCGAAGTATCTTATGGGTTTAACTTCTAATAAGGTAAACATCATTTGCTATAACCCACATAAACAAAAAGCGTTTTGGGGTCCTTTATGTTTGTAAAAGACTAAGGGATTTTTGAGACCAAAAAGTCAGAAAATCACTGTGGATTATCCCCCAGCCTTGGTAGGTCTGTTTCTTCCTATGATCTCACACTGAATTATTGTTCTGGAATTCCAAGGACCAAAGAAATTTCCTGGCTGGGCCTAAGTTATTGACCCTTATAGCTCAGGTAGCTGCTTTTCAATGACCGGAGGCACTTTGACCAAAATTAACTGTTTCCTCCCTGGTGTTTTTGTCTGTTGTTATTAATTTCTTTTTTCTTTTTCTCATTTTTTAATTTTTTCGTTTTAAAATTTTCTTTCCCTTTTCCTTCTTTTTATTCATTTCTCTCTAGTTTGTTAGTATTTATTTATTTTTGTCTGGCACTGTGTTTTGATTCTGTCATAAATTTCATGAGGTGAACTTTGAACTGATTTGGACTGCCAAACTTCTCACTGGCTTTTCCCAAATGTAAGCTGACCTCAGGACCCCTTGAACTCAAGCACAGTGGCACATCCAACATGCCATGGGGCCTCCGGCCATCTCTGCTGAGGAGAGACGCATATCCACAAAGGTCTCCTCAAGACCACTGGCAAGGGTGACTTGTCTGTGGTGAAGTTGGTCCAGCACATCCTGACTGGCAAGGGGACAACCATGAAGATCATTGATGAGACTCAACATAAGTCCTCCAGCCTCCAGAGTCCATCCCGCCAAGCAGGAATCATGGAGGCATGGATCATGCCAACAGAGTGAAATATTTGAAGTGGCAGAGGCTGAGAAAAATCTCTGTCTTGCTGGGAAGGGCGCTAGTGGAAGGGAGGTGTTTGAGCCCCTCGTGGCTCCTGGCAGGGAAGAGAAGAGGCTGAAGGCTGATGCCATCAGATAGCGTCTGCTATGTCAACTGTCACCAGAAGTGTAGTGTCCGTAGAGACTTAAAGGTAGAAAACCCGCTCTTGGATGCTAGCATGAGGATCAAGATGGCATACTGGGGCTTCAGTGGCCCATTCACCCTTTACAACAAGCCGCATACCTTCTGTGGCAGCCCCCCTTCTGCTGCCCCCAGGACTCTTCCAGGGTCAAGAGTACAACCTGGTGGGCGTCTGGCATCTGGAAGTCATCCCGTTATATGGTTGACAGATTCCTGCCTTTCGAGGGACAGAAACTCAAAGAGCTCTGAGAGTGGGTACTGAGCAGAATCTATCACATTCCATTCTGGTCAGTGGTATGTGAAAACCTGCTTGAGAAATTCCTCATTCTCAAAATCAGCAAGAGAGGACCTTTGGGGCAAACTATGAGGGCTCTGTGGATTCCTGTGGGTCACGAATATGAGGAACTAACACTCTGTGTGGAGCTGATCTCTGACTACAAGGACCCGCGGCAGCCTGAATTCGGGGTGCCCGTGGGTTACACACAGAAGGAGGGACCCAGGACTCACTCACGGGCCAGAGATGCAATGAGGTAATGGCCACATATCTGCTCCTGGGTTATAAGGGATCTGAGCCAGAGGGTGACCCCACCGCCCTGAAGCCTGAGCCTTCAGCTGATCTAACTAATAGCAGCTCTCCGCCCCCCGACCCCCCCTCCACACGGTACAGCAAGGGGCTCTGCCACCCTCAGCCCTGCCCTTCCCACCACGACTGCCACTCAGTGAGTATTCAGAGGAGCCACGCAGATCCTGAGGAGGCTCAGGGGACAGGGCGGGGGACCACAGCACAACCAGGCTGCCAGGCCCCTACCCAGCCTGCAGCCTGCAGGGCAAGAAGAAACCCCCACCCCCCTCCCCTGTCCCCTGCCGCCACCAGGGACCTCGCCACCAGCACAAATCAGAGCAGGAATTCCTCACTTTGGGAGCAAGCCAGCCTTGGCCAGGCTTCCATGCAGAATGGCAAAGGCAGCCTAACCATGCCAGGTCCCTGGCCCCATGGCTTCTGCTTCTGCCACAGTCTCCCAGCGCCCCTGCCCCACAAACCCAAGTGCCTGTGGGCTGCAGCCCATGGAGAGTACCTGTGAGGAGCCACCACCCAGGAAGACCCCCCAGTGTGTCCCTGTGGCCTCCCGTCTACACACAAGGTCAGCAGGGGTGGTGGAGACCCAGGGGTGTCCACAGGGAACCCTGGCAGCCGAGATAGGGGCTTGACCCAGAGATTTTGCCCTAAGGTGAGACCCTCGCCTCTCCCCACGGCAAGGTCCACTGCTGGCAGGGGACTCCTGGAAGCTTCTTCAGGAAGTTCAAGTTCAAATCTACAGGAAGAAATCTTTGTCCAAGTTTTGCCAGAAAAAACTCGAATGAACCTGAAAGCCGAGAAAGAAGGAAAGCACTTTGAGAAACACAACTTTGAGTGTGACACACAGAGTTTCCAGTGGCCAAGCCACACTGACTACACTTTAGGTGGAGGGTGAAGGTCACAAAGGCTCTGGGGCCCAGCGAGCTGATGTGGGAGATAGGCTGGTGATCCACGCCGACAGCTATGGACGCGGCCTGCCCAGCACCCTCCAAGGCAGTCTCCCAACCTCGGGGCAATGTAAACACGGATCCCATACCTCCTTGGCCTTCAGACCTCTGCCTCCAAAACCACCAGTGCTCAGGGGCAAGAGGAAAGGCGGCTCCCAGCTGCAGGCCACACTCTGCCCAGCTGGGCCAAACCACAGCCGGGCCCTGGGCGTTTCCCTGGAGCGTGGGCCCTCTCCTGCCCTTCTCCATCTTCTCTCCTGCCTAGTGGGGAGGGGAGATGGCTCTGTGAGATAAACAAATACAATTCCAGTCAGGACCAAGGGAGGCTGATTGCCTGGAGCTTGCAGAAGGGAGTGGCCACCATTCCTTGCTTTTGGGGGAGACTCTAGGCAGCCAGGGCAGCGGGAAAACTTGCTGGTGAAAAGGAAAGAGTCCACCGTGCTGATGGGAGGCCGCTGGCACAGGGAAGCTGGAGGAGGGCTAAGTAGAGCAGGACACCTTAGTGATTGGTCTGGGGAGCAAATGTAGCTTTCTCTCGGTGGTCCTGAGTTGGAAAGGGAGTGTGAGTATAGGGAGAGAAAAAAAACAAAAAAAATGGGCTCCTGGGTGGCTCAGTAGGTTAAGTGTCTGACACTTGATTTCAGCTCAGGTCATGATCTCAGGGTTGTGGGATTGAGCTCCGCATCGGGCTTCTTGATCAGTGGGGAGTCTGCTGGAGATTCTCTCTCTCTCTCTCTCTCTCTCTCTTCCTCTGCCCCTCCCCACCCGCTCTCTCTAAAATAAATACATAAATCTTAAAAAGAAACAGAAGGGGGCAGTCGCTGATCCAAGTTGTGGTGCCTGTGGCTTTACTGGAATAAGGAGCTCCAAGTGGCCACGTAGCCATTTCAGGTTGCGAGTCAACAGAGCCACAAATCAATGTAGATCCATAAGCCTGGACAAGTCTCCCTCCAAGGAAGATTAACAGCCAGGTGAACTTTTCAAAGCTTTTCCACTGGAGGAACTTCCCATAACTATCGTCCTTCAGAACCATCCCGAAATGGGGCTGGAGTGCTGCAGTTGTCTACTTTGGGGGGTACTGGTGTATTGTGCAGAGCCATGTATAAATTGGCCCAGATAGTCTCTTCCTTGGTTACCTCACCACACGGAACTGCCCAGGAGGACGTAAGTAATGATTGAGAAAGAAGAGAATGAATTAGGAATATGGGTTGTGGGGTGTGGGAATCTTGCTCGTGTGACTTATTTGTGCTTTTAAGTGCTACAAAGGCTCAATTTCATCTATATCCTTCCACTTCCACTTGATGATGGAGGGCTCTTGTGCACATCCAACTTTGTAGTTTGATGGGTCAGACTACATCCAATTGATCCTGAGTAGTCAAGCTGTACATAACTTGGTGGTCCCTGGTCAAACATGCAGTCTCTGCTAGAGCCCTGGACAAGCTAGACACTGTTTCTCAAAGGAGAACAGTAATTTGCAGAGGATGGTATAGATGTGTTCTAAGATCCTAAAGTTGCATTCTGGGATTCACCTGACAAAAGCCCCGTAGAGCACCCGGATGTGCCACAGGCACTTTGGACACCAGCCAATCTGATGAGTCATATGGCCCGAGTGCAGAGCTGCCCATCTACAGCTCAGACCTGTTGCAGATCCTTCTCTTGTTCTGGCCCACTCAAAACTGGCTGTCTTTAGGGTCATTCAGAAAATGGGTCCAAATAGCAGGCACAGATGTGGTGTGTGTTGTCTCTGAACTCCACGGAGACCCGCTAGGCTCGGTGCCTCTTTCTCAGTGGTGGGAGGGAACAGATGCAACACCTTGTCCTTCACACTGGAAACCACATGTCCACATGGCTCAGACACCGGACTCCTAGAAATGTCATTGAGGTGGCAGACCTCCGAAATTTCAAGGGGCTTATTTCCCACCTGCTGATACACATGTATCTAGAATGGTTGCAACTCCTGCCTGCCACATCCAAATCGGCCTAGTGCCACCACCATCATGCCAGGGCGGCATGATGTCTTGTCAAATGGAGAAACGATCAGTTCGCTGCAGGGGAAGTAGCAATAGAGGACTGGAGAATTATAGATCCCTGAGTGTGGGCAGGGAAAGGGGATTTCTGGTCCCACCAGCTGGAAGCAAACTGCTCTTGTCAGGTTTCACTAACACTCATAGAGAATACAGCATTGACCAGATACACAGCTACATAGCACCTGCCAGAGAATGTGTTGATTTGCTCCAGAAACAAAAAGACACCTGCGACCGCAGCTAAATTGGAGTGGCCACCTGATTAAGTTGAAAATAAGCCAATGTCACCCAAATCCACCTGCCCTTTGTATAGACACAATTGAGCAATTCTTTAAAAAGGAAGAAATCAAGGTTAAGATTGTGCAATAAATGTCTGACCAGAATTCAGACCCATCTGTCTGGTTTAAAGTTTAAGCCATGAGACCTCAGTGGCTCTGCAGTCGTCTCACGTTGTAACCTGTAAGACTAGACCTGCAGCAGATTCACGACTGGGAAGAGTTAGTCTCACCTTCTGGCAAAAAATAAGAAAAAAATTCACCCTTTCCCCAATCTTAAATGGATCACGAGGTAGTTATCCAAATAAGATCTAGTCCTTCCGCAATCATTGCACGGGTGCCGATGGAAGTCAAATGGTAACTGGCTGCCTTGGTGGCCGTTTGGCCACAAATCAGTAGCCTCAAGGCACAAGCTGGGCAGGAGCGTCTGGCTGAGTTGCGGGAGGCGTGCAAACGCCAGCAGAAATTTTGTAAAACGAAAAATGCATTCTCAAGCTGCCCACCAAGGGTAAAAAGACCTTAGACCCTGTGGCCGAACTGCAAACGGCCATCGCAGAACGTGAAGGGCTCGGAGGGAAAAAGCGCACGGTTCCATCGTGCAAGGGCGGGCCGTGCGCCCGGGCGAAAAGGCACTGCGCGCGCAGGTGTGGACACAGACGGGGCCCCGAGTTCTGACACTGACACTTAACATTCCAGGCCCCGTTCCTGGCTGTTCCTCTGTGGATACCAGCAGGCCCTCCAAAGCAACGTCGCGCAAGCAGGGACTGCGCACTCCTTTCATGAAGGGACAGAGGCTTCCCAGGTGGAGAGGGCAGCGTGCGGGCACACGGACATCCTGCGCCCCCGGGGCTCGTGGGCGCCTCCCTCCGCCCCCACTATGGAGTCCAGCAGAAATTCCTCCAACTCTGAGAGCCTGTGTACTGATCTGGTTAAAAGGATCACCGCTGCACACCATTGCCACTGAGGTGGGCACTGCCCGGAAGAAAACACAAGTACTAACCTGACAGCCTTCATCATGCAACTCAGAACTCGGAAAAAGCCTCGTGCGTGAGAGTGCAAGGAACTCAAGCCCCAAACCCGATGTTCCCACCATGCCAATGTAAAGCAAAGGGATTGCCTCCCCAACAAAATGATTCATCACCAGGGAAGAGGGGGTCGTGTTTCCCCAGGAGAAAGAGGGCGCAAGGGTTAGAAACACTTAGATGACCTCATCACAGCTGGGCTCCTGCCACTTCCCCGCATGCCCACGCAGCCTTTCAAAGAAAGAGCGCCTCGGTAAAGGCAGAAGCAGGCGCGAGGAGATGCAAACCAAGCGCACAGAACAAAAATGAGCTGAAAGACTCAATATTAAAACGCAGAGCTACCATCAGGAAAGGGGAAGGGTGGAGAAAGAGGATGTATTCTGAAGACAGGCATTGGGATCATCTAAGTCTCTTGCAATTGAGATGGGGTCATCTTATATCAGGCTTTTTAACAGTATCAAGGTCAGTGTCAGACACTGTTGAGGGCAAGAACTTCATAAAGTGACACTGAGGAAGCTATTACAAACGCCCAGTTCATCTGTCAGAAGATGATGTTCGTGTGCTTGAGAAGTTTAATGTTCGAATATTGCGTTTCATCACATTGTGTTAGACTTTTGCACCATGTCAGGCATTGCTCTGAGAGCTGCTTGGAGTAGAGCACTTTCTTTTTTCCTTTAAGCCAAATGAACAAAGGTGACGGCTTTTTTTGCCTTATTCTCACCTCTGTTAATTAATATTTATTATGTTTCTTTCAGTGAAATACTTAGTTGTGCCAGGCAGCACCTAAAATGAATTAGGAAAGAAGACATAGCTCTTTTTTTGAATAAAGAAGGGAACAGTTCTAGAGAATTTTAGGTATACTTACATAAGGTTAGTGAGATACGGGGTGTCTAGGGACGCCTGGGTGGCTCAGTCCATTGTGCGTCTGCCTTCAGCTCAGGTCGTGATCCCGGGGTCCTGGGATCGAGCCCCGCATCGGGCTCCTTGCGCAGCAGGGAGTCTGCTTCTCCCTCTGACCCTCCCCTGTCTCATGCTCTGTCTCTCTCACTATCTCTCAAATAAATAAATAAAATCTTAAAAAAAAAAGGTTTGTCTATAGTCAAGCACCATGCACTCCCTTGAGACACCTGTCTCCTTATTTTGTACCCAACGTGATTGACGATGATGATGTACAAAAGTAATCATTCCTTCCTTCCTTGCTTCCTCCTTCCCTCCCTCCCTCCCTCCCTTCCTCTCCCCCCGCCTTCTTCCATTTGGAACAGGGAGAGATGCCTCCCCTACCCTCTAGGGGTAGTATTACAGAGTAGCAAGGGTACAGAAATTATCCTGGCATTATGCACGACCAGAGACAATCCTTTGCTCTGTTCTATTATTGAGTTAATATTTACTTAAATTGGAGCTCACAGAATGGACACCCTCACAGATGAAGGAAGTGTTGGTCACATTCTAAATGGCAGAGGAAGTCCCTTATTGGCTCCTGTAGGATTGTGCAGGACCCAGCATAATGACTGTGGCAGCATCTCAGAGGGATGCCTGGAGGGGGCCACAAGAAGCCCCTGGGGTTTATACCACAGAGAAACTGAGGCTCTCCGGCCCTGCATTTTTCACACACATTAAGAGCATCTTGAGGGAATAAGCTGTTCTAGTCATGTGATCTGCTTTGTGCTATCAATCCAATGTTAATCCTGAAATGGTCTATCATTAAATATAATTTTATCTAAGGGCTAAATATATAAAGCTCTTTGCTATAAGGACCAGAAACTGCGTGGTTCAGCTAATTTTATCTGGCTCCTGCCTTCTCCTTAATGACATTCAGAGAAATAGCAATCAGTCCCTCTGATTTCACTGCATGCATAGCAAAGATTTATGCAAAATACAAATATGTTTAACAATTTGAGAAAAATCAGCCAACTGACAAAATATTGTTGGTTGTCTACTGGATGTTCTGTGGGACACTGAAGCCATATGCCACAATGAGTAAGAGTGCCCAATACAGTATCATTTGTTTGACTACTTAATGCTGAGTCCTATATTTTGGCCATATTAGGGACTAAGCAGCTGTCCATCTGAGGGGCAGGCCACATCTGCCAGGCTTCATTGGTGAATATTTTTTACTTTTATTTAAAAAAATTTTTAGCATTCTTTGCTTTTTACTTTCATTTTTTAAGTTTTTAAGTTTTTATTTTAATTCCAGCTAGTTAACGTACAATGTTATATTAGTTTACAACATAGTAATTCAACATTTCCATACGTCACCCGGTTCTCATCACAACAAGTGCCCTCCTTAATCCCCATTACCTCTTTCCCCCCATCCCCCTACCCACCTCCCCTCTGGTGACCATTAGTTTGTTCTCTGTAGTTAAGAGTCTGTATCTTGATTTCTCTCTCTCTCTCTCTTATTTTTTCCCTTTGCTGTTTTGTTTCTTAAATTCCACATATGAGTGAAATCATATGGTGTTTGTCTTTGATTCACTTATTTTGCTTAGCATTATACTCTCTAGCTCCATCTATGTCATTGCAAATGGCAAGATTTCATTCTTTTTTATGGCTGAATAATATTCATATATATGTATTTATATATTTATATACCACATCTTCTTTATCCATTCATCAGTCTATGGACACTTGGGCTGCCTTCATAATTTGGTTATTGTAAATAATGCTGCTATAAACATAGGGGTGCCTATATCCCTTCGAATTAGTGTTCTTGTGTTTGGGTAAATACCCAGGAGTGCAATTGCTGAATCATAAGGTAGCTCTATTTTTAACTTTTTGAGGACCCTCCATACTGTTTTCCAGAGTGGTTGCACCAGTTTGCATTCCCACCAACAAAGCAAGATGGTTCCCCTTTCTCCACATCCTCACCAACACCTGCTGTTTCTTGTGCTGTTAATTTTAGTCATTCTGACCGGTGTGAGGTGGTATCTCATTGCAGTTTTGATTTGCATTTCCCTGATGATGAGTGATGTGAGCATCTTTTCATATGTCTGGTGGCCATCTGCATGTTTTCATTGGAGAAATGTCTCTTCATGTCTTCTGCCCATTTTTTTAATTGGATTATTTGTTTTTTGGGTGTTGAGTTTGTTAAGTTCTTTATATATTTTGGATACTAAACCTTTACTGGATATGCCATTTGCAAATATCTTCTCCTATTCTGTAGGTTGCCATTTAGTTTTGTTGACTGTTTCCTTCGCTGTGTAGAAATTTTTATTTTGATTAAGTCCTAGTAGTTTATTTTTGCTTGCCTTGCCTCAGGAGACATATTGAGAAAAAACTTACTACAGCCAATGTCAAAGAGGTTGCTGCCTGTATTCTTTTCTAGGATTTTTATGGCTTCAGGTCTCACACTTAGGTCTTTCATCCATTTTGAGTTTACTTTTGTGTATGGTGTAAGAAAGTGGTCCAGTTTCATTCTTCTGCATATGGCTGTGCAGTTTTCCCAACACTGCACAGCAGCATGTTTGTTGAAGAGGCATTCTTTTTCCCATTAGATATTCTTGCCTGCTTTGTTGAAGATTATTTGACCGTTTCATTTCTGGGTTTTCTACTCTGTTCCACTGATCTGTGTGTCCATTTTTGTGCCAGTACCATACTGCCTTGATGACTACAGCTTTGTAATAGAACTTGAAGTCCAGAATTGTGATACCTCCAGTTTTGCTTTTTTTTTTTTTAAAGATTGCTTTTGCTATTTGGGGTCTTTTGTGGTTCCACACACATTTTTGGATTGTTTGTTCTAGCTCTGTGAAAAATGCTGTTTGTATTTTGATAGGGATTGCACTGAATGTGTAGATTGCTTTGGGTAGTATAGACATTTTACCAGTATTTGTCCTTCTAATCCATAGTGAACATTTTTTTTTTAAATTTTAACAGCTTTTTAGATTTACCTAGACCCATTGGAAACATGTTTGGAGTTGCCAAAGTTTCATAATATTTAACACTAGCCCTTGCATTTAATGAGTGCTCAATTCATGCTCATTGACTCAGTGAACACTTTTTAAAGTGCAAGAGAAGTTAAAATAATTCTAGTTCCAATCCTCAAGAACCAAAATTTTCTTTCTGGAGCTCTTGGTTCATAAAGATGAAGGTTACTTATACCTTATTAAAAATGCTTTTCCACAAAAGGATGTGTTTACTGATTTTATAAGCTGTTAGCACTTTAAATCTATGCTCATCAAGTGACTTGTGGTAAATCATAACTCTCTGTGCATGTTTGTTTATTTCCTTTGTGTGACATGTTTGGCAGGGTTGGAAGACAGAAATAACTTCTACCATGGTGAACAGAAGGAATCTCAGAGATTAGGTTGTTTTCCCCAACATAAAACCAACCAAAGATCCAAGAATATTAAACTTAATATCTCTCGTTATTTGGTAGCAATCCATTAAAAGATCTCTGACACAGTTTCTCACAAAATGGAACATTGCATAGGTAAAGTCCAACACCAAGAACACAACCTCCTGTTCCTTTTATGGTCTTTCTTTATAAAGTTGGAAGAGTATTTTGACACATCTCAAATTGAAACAATGATTCCTGCATGTACAAAACCGAACAGGTTTTTTTGCAGTTTGAGAGTTCAGGAAAAAAAGTGGCCCCACCCATGAAAAGTATGGAGGGGTGGGAGAAATTGAGGAAAGCAGATTGGGAAATTGGGGGCTCAGACAGAAGAATTACTCCTGACTCAATGCCGCCGAATGAACTTGTAGGAGGAAGGTGACCGTGCCCATGAATTTAAAGAAGAAATGCCACAGTTGGGCTCAGTTTCCGTCCCCACACTATTGCTAGCAGACAGGACTCAGATTCGGAGCTTCAAGCTTTAGACCAGCTTCCACTGACCCATCAGCGACTTTTCCAACCTTTGGTTCTGATAGAAAACAAGCTGAATTGAACCTCCCTCTTATGGTATGAATTGATTCCCTGACGACCTAAGAGGGAAAACTTCTTTGGGGCTTGCCCAAACAATAACATTATGGGCCAGAATAAGGCATCTTAGTTGTCACTTCCTTAAATTGTATGAGGAAGGACTCCTGAAACAGTGGATTTTCAAACTGTGTGTTCACTGCTGGGTCAAGGCAGAAAGTTGGAACAAGATCACCATCCTCGTGGTGAGACTAAGCCTGTTGCCATTCAGCACTAGGGACCAGGCTACACCATCATAAATTCATAAATTCCTGCTGGACCTAATAGGCTTGCTCTACACTCAGGACACTGGAGCTGAGGGATTCTTAGGGGTGGTGGAGGGTAATTAGGAGGAAGAGAAGGGAAAATAACAGCTAAATGGGTCCCCATACCCTGATGTTTATCTTGTATGGAAAGAAAAGTTCCAGCAAGAAACCGGATAAGACTTCATGAAGAGTTGATGGAATCTCTTGCTGGCTCTTCCCTTTGCCATACTTCAGCTGCCAATGGTGACATGTCAGTCTACTTCAGTAAGTTCAGACGTTTTGGGGCTTGTCACTTTCAACTGTCCCCTAGACTGTCATTTGTCAATGACTGTGATGGTCATTGAGAAGAGAAGAGACACTTGGCAAGTACCCACTAGGATTTCTGATGAAGTGTGAGCAAAGAATTTGGAATTGTTTTAATGAAACTTAGCAGAAAAATACAGAAAATATTTTCAATATATAAATGATTTCCTGAGTTGGAATCTTGTAAAGTATGCTTCTCAAACACCCCTCATATGAGTCACCTGAGGATCTTGTGGGTATATAGATTATGACTCAGTAGGTCTGGGGTGGGGTCCCAGATGCTGCATTTTTTTATATACTGATGTCAGTGTTCTGACCTATGGACTGCACTTTACATAGCAAAGCTGGGAAGGTTGGGACAGGCTGACAACGCCAGCAAAATGGAGATATGAAAACAGCAAAGTGTGCTTGGAAAAGCTGGGACTCAGAAAAAAAGATCGTGAGATTCTACCACCCTCCACCCCCATGGCACCAGATGGGGACTTTAGGCTCCTGGCAGACAGACACCAGGAGAGAGACTGCAGGAAATGCTGAATAGAGAATGAAGGGACCATGAGAATAGCTTGGTAATAGAGTCCAGGCCTGGACTGAGGCCACTGAGGAAAAGGTCACCAGAGATCCAGTCCCCCACCATTTTTTTTAGAGAGAAAGAGGGTGGTGGGAAGGAGGGGCAAAGGGAGAGGGAGAGAGAGAATTTTAAGCTGGCTCCACTCCCAGCCTGGAGCCCAACACAGGGCTCGATCTCACGACCCTGAGATCATGACTAGAGCCGAAATCAAGAGTCGGATGCTCAACTGACTGAGCCACTCAGGCGCCCCTGAGAGACCCAGTCCCATTTAATTAACACCTCATTGTCTGCATGAAGGTGTGCCTGGATTTTTGTTTTGGAAAGCTCAGTCCAATGGTGTGTGCTAAACGAGAGCTAACAAATGTATGCCTGCCCGTAGAGGATACCAAGGGCATGCAAGTCCTCAGCCCAGTTGTGTGAAAAAAAAAAAAAAAACAACTCCTTTTTCTACCATCTCATTTGATTCTAGCTTGGAGAAGCCAACAGCAGGGATTGGGGGTAGGTGAAAAGCAAGGGAAGGGGACTCCCAAGACCTGAGGCTGAGCTCCATCTCAAGGCAGGTCTGAGGTGAAGGAAGGGGGAGTTCAGGTTGGAATTGGGCTGGTCACGGCAGGGATCAGCCCAAGGGACTTTTGAGGGACAGAGAGGTGATTTCAAAAACAGCTCCTTGGAGCACAGTAATATTCTTTCTCCGCGTACCCCGAAAAGCTCAGCCCACCAAACATAAACCATCAATGCACAGGTTTGAACAAGGAAGAATAAGAATAGATTGGAGAAGGTGAAGGGCAGGAAAAGTAAGGCCTTCTCTCCTCCGCACTGCAGGGTGGCTGAACTTGAACTCAACCCCAGGGTTCTCCTGCAACTCCAACTGATCTATTCTCTTGTAATTGAGAGCCAGCTTTCTCCCTGCTCTCACTGAAGGCTGAAAGACCCGAGGGCTTTGATTTTCTGAAGACGTTAAGCTCTGACTCACGCAGGAAGGGGAAGTGTTGCAGGAATGGGTGGAGGGGAAGGAGAGATTCTAGAGCATTGCCTACAAAATTAGGAGGAAGCCAGCAGATATAAAAGCACAGAACGCCTTTTAAAACGAATGCTGCTTCTGCTAATTGCATCTGTAGCCTGAACCTCGTGCAGATCTGTGCTGTCTAGAAATATGTAAGTGAATTCTGCAATACTCGCAAAGACCGATCTTATTGAGTATAGTTGTGAGATTGGCCCCGGAGCCTAGAACTGGCTGGAGCTTAGAGTCGGCACTGCCTTCCATGCTCCCAGGGTTCGCCGCGTAACAAGGATCCTGTGGGAGAACCCAGCACAGCTGGTCACTGACCCACTGGGACCTTTCCTGGTCTCAGCCAGCCCCTTTCACTTGCCTCCTGAAGGTCCCGGGGATTTGGGCTCGTCCTTCCCTTCTCTAGAAGATTCCTTCTCTATACTGAAATGAATGGTACAGGCTAAACGTGTAATGCTCACTCTTTCTCTAATGTCTCCCCCCGAGGTTTGTTTTTTTTTTTAATGTGTTTGTTTTGTTTTGTTTTGTAATCATGAATCACCTTTTAGTGATAATATATTATAGAGCTCTGAAAGAAATTTGTGGATAATGTGAGGGGGGGGATAGAAGACCCCTTAGACAAATGGGTTAAAGATATAAGCACAATTTCATTGCTTTAAACTACCATGTAGGGGCACCTGGGTGGCTCAGTCGTTAAGCATCTGCCTTTGGCTCAGGTCATGGTCCCAGGGTCCTGGGATCGAGCCCCGCATCAGGCTTCCTGCTCGGCAGAAACCTGCTTCTCCCTCTCCCTCTCCCCCTGCTTGTGTTCCCTCTCTCGCTGTGTCTCTCTCTGTCAAATAAATAAATAAAGCCTTTGAAAAAAATAAAAAATAAACTACCGTTTAAGTGTATAATAGAATGACCACCAACTCCTCAGTAATAACCAATATTAGAATAAAAGAATGAAACGCTTGCAAATCAGCAAAAGCCTAAGTCCTCATAAGGGTTTATGAGGCCGTGCATGATGGCCCCACGTCCTCACCCTCCTCCTCCATCTCATCAGCCCCCTCAGAGCAGACACCAGGGGTAGTCAGGCCTCTCTGCACCTGCTGGGGGTCCACCTGGACTGCCCCCACCCCTGCCCCAGTATCTACATGGCTACTCCCCCATTTTCTGTAGGGCTCAACTCTATTGTCCCCTTCTCTAGGATAAAGTGGAAAAAAAAAAAGGCCTACTGGCAGCTGAACGAATAACAAGGAATAGAAAATCGAAACAGAAACCACAACCTTAAGAGTACCCAGACTCATAAAAGTGATAACTGTCAGATTACACCCTGATGTGTGTCACTGCTCAAGTTCTGCTTTTTTTTTTTTTAGAGATTTATTTATTTATTTTAGAGAGAGTGCACACACGTGGGGGGGGGCGCAGAGGCAGAGAGAGAGAGAGAGAATCTCCAGCAGACTCCCCACTGAACATGGAGCCCAACACTCGCCTCGATCCCAGGACCCTGAGATCATGACCTGAGCCCAAATCAAGAGTCAGACGCTTGACCGGCGCCACCCAGGCGCCCCCACAGCTCAGTCTTTCCACACCAGTTTGCTTTCACTCACACACCTTTTTTTTATTGTACTTCATTTTATTTTTTTTTAATTTAAAAAATTTTTTTATTATGTTATGTTAATCACCATACATTACATCATTAGTTTTTGATGTAGTGTTCCATGATTCATTGTTTGCGTGTAACACCCAATGCTCCATGCAGAACGTGCCCTCTTTAAGACCCATCACCAGGCTAACCCATCCCCCACCCCCCTGCCCTCCAGAACCCTCAGTTTGTTTCTCTGAGTCCATAGTCTCTCATGGTTCGTCTCCCGCTCTGATTTCCCCCCCTTCATTTTTCCCCTCCTGCTATCTTCTTCTTCTTTTTTTTTTTTTTAACATATAATGTACTATTTGCTTCAGAGGTACAGGTCTGTGATTCAACAGTCTTGCACACTTCACAGCGCTCACCATAGCACATACCCTCCCCAGTGTCTATCACCCAGCCACCCCATCCCTCCCACCCCCACCACTCCAGCAACCCTCAGTTTGTCTCCTGAGATTAAGAATTCCTCGTATCAGTGAGGTCATATGATACATGTCTTTCTCTGATTGACTTATTTCGCTCAGCATAATACCCTCTAGTTCCATCCACATCGTTGCAAATGGCAAGATTTCATTCCTTTTGATGGCTGCATAATATTCCATTATATATATATATATATATATATATATATACCACATCTTCTTTATCCATTCATCTGTCGATGGACATCTTGGCTCTTTCCACAGTTTGGCTATTGTGGACATTGCTGCTATAAACATTGGGGTGCACATACCCCTTTGGATCCCTATATTTGTATCTTTGGGGTAAATACCCAGTAGTGCAATTGCTGGGTCATACGGTAGCTCTATTTTCAACTTTTTGAGGAACATCCGTACTGTTTTCCAGAGTCACACACCTTTTTTAACAGCTTTATTGGGATGTAATTCACGAACCTAAAATTCACCCTTTTCAAGTGCACAGTTTGGTGGTTTTTGGTATATTCGCTAAATGAGATGGGGTCCGACAATCCTATTATCTGATTTGTTGAATTCCAGAGCATTTTTGTCATCCCCCAAAGAATTCCCGTACCCTTTAGCAGTCACTGCCCATTTCCCTCTTGCTTTGGTGCCTGCCAGCTACGAATCTACTTTCTCTTTCTACAGATGGACTTAGACAATGTGTATAATTATTCTAGGGCTCCTTCCACTCAGCATGTTTTCAAGGTCTGACCACATTGGAGCAGGTTGTTAGTGCTGCCTTGCCTTCCTTTTTACCAAATATCTGTCTCTGGTATGTGGGAGGGAGAAGCAGGCTCCCGCTGAGCAGGGAGCCTGATGTGGGACTCGATCCCAGGACCCTGGGATCATGACCTGAGCCGAAGGCAGACGCTTAACCACCTGAACCACCCAGGCGACCCCAGAAATAAATCCTTCTTAAATTTCAGAGATATGTCCAAAAAATCAGATGACCTAATTAGTCAAAATAAATCAGAACTAACACACAAATACACACACACACACACTCACACACACACAATCTTTAAAAAGTCAGGGTATAAAATGTTGTACATAAAATATTTCATCATGGAAAAAATAAATAATTATGTGTGCAGGAAATAGGTCTGGAGAGATATATAGTAAATGTTACCCAAGTTTTTCCTCTTAGTGAGATTATTATAGATTTTTGTTTGTTTTACTTACTCTCATTTTCTGTTTTTTTTTTTTTTCTTCATTTGACTAGGATTACTTGTGGAATCACAGGAATGGTACTTACGTAATTAAAAAACAAATAATAACAGTTGAGCGTACTTAGTATTTTTCCAGACAATGTTTAAGTACTTCCTGTGTGTTTTAAAATATAAGACACGGGAATGTGTAACTCATTTCGTAGATGAGTCCTCTGATAATTCCCATTTTACAGATGAAGAAATTGAGACAAGGAAAGGCCCCTGAAATATCTGAGAAGTGAACAAAAATTACTAAAAGATGCACAGTACATTGTAGAACAACCTGCATGGTGTCCGCCAAATCACTAACGCATTAGAAAAAAATCAGTTATTCAAAGTATTGATTTTGACCAGTGTGTTAACAATTTGCTTTTGACCAACTTCTCTGGAATTAGTGTATCTGGAGTGACATGAGGGGCATGGGGGATGGAGAAGGAGGTTTCATTGACAAGGTATTGCTTGAACCAGATCTTAGAAGGTGGCTAGATGCTCCCTGAGCTGGGCAGTTGGGGCGTGGGGAGAGGGTATGGGATGGGTGAAAACATCCCATAGATGGGGCATAGTGGATGTAAGATTTCTTTACATTTTTTAAGAGTAATAGATTTTTATACGAGCTCCTTTTGTTTTTATCTTTATTTTTATTTATCTTCCCATTTCTGATGGGTTTTTAAACCCACTTTTATTAATTAATTTTAAGTAATACAAATATTCCAAACATATAAACAGACCCTTAATGGCGTCCTACATTTCAAGTTTTTGAATACAACAAATTTATCAAACCATGAGTCTGTAAGCAAGGTAGTCAGAGCCACGTAGCCCGGTCACCGTGGGAAGCAGGTACTCTGCCCTCCAAAGTCTGACATCCTGAGGGGGGCAGTGTCAGGATATAGAATGTGTCAAACTTGGGATAACTATAAGCAAAGCTCATGGGGCCCAAAGAGGAGGGTCTTCTCCGGGGGTAAGACCTACAGCAGGGCATGGGACAGTTGGTCACTGTGGGACTGAGGAACAACAATGGTAATCAGTTGAAGACCTGAAGGGGACAAGAGGCTTACCTTCCACAGACACTTGGCCAAGCTGGGACATGGGATTCAGGCCAGCCTTATGCAGGGGGTACCCTCCCGAATGAGGCCTCAGGAACAGGGCAGGGGCAGCAGACCTGAACGGGATCCGTCTCCCAGGGAGTGACTACCTTTATAGACTTCCCATGCCTTTAGCACAAAGATGCTTCTGGGCCACAGTTAACAGAGGTGAGTCTATACACTTACAAACGGATCAAAATCTTTGGGAGGCAGGAGGGAACGAAACAGAAGGTCCTGGGTTAACTGAAGGCAAATTTACTCAACCTCTCGGGAGTCAAGGACCCACGGGCCTACAGAGTGTCCCCTCTACAATGTGCAGAGTGAAAACTCTTCCCTTGACCGTTTCCAGACTGGTCCTGTGTCCCAAGCTCCCCCTACAAGAGGGACACAAACACCAGGCTTTCGATTTAGAAGCCCAGTCAGAGAGACGTACTGTGTCCCCGAAGAGGCATCTTGAAGACAAGCTGGCAGGCGGGACAGATTCGGGGCATGGCTTGAGTTAGGGCTGACTAGGCACAGAGTCCTAAGACCTCCCGAAGATAGCCTCCAACAGGAAGGGCTGACGGGAAGCCCCAGAAGAGATCCTGGGCTAAACTGCTTCCCTCCCAATCTTGCCCTTCTCCAAAATGGAGTCTGGCCAGGTTCCTCGGAGGGGCAAGTTTTGCAATCATCACTCACCCCGAACACATCGTGAAATTGGAAACCAGACAGCAAATGACCTCAGGCTGGCTCTGGTCCACACGGACGGACCCTGTTTATGTTTATTTGGTGGAGTTCTTCTCTGCTGAAGGCAGAAGTGTGGGGAGCTCCTTTGATTTTTAATTGGCAGCCACTAATTCAAATTTCTAGAACATTCTGAGGGCCCAGCTATGCTGGCAAATGAAGCATACCTGCAGGCGTTTAGATCTGACCTCTGGATTAGGCATCGTGCCCAGTTGCTCAGGCATGTGGGAGGGCACTGAAGCCTTGGACTCATACATTTCAGTGTCCCCACCCAGGGCTTTGTCTTTCGCAGGAGCCTATAAATGTTGCTAACAGGAATCAAAGGCAATTGTTTGCTGGGAAGTAATGGGCCATTACACAATGATCTCTAGAAATTATTCTGGTGCTGAAATGTGCCCCTGCCAGCCACAATCTGCTTTGTTGTGATGGAACTAACTGGAAAGCCCCAGTTGGAAAAGGAAGAGGCAGTGCTTGCTGACCTTCTCAGGTCAACGCCTGGAGTGTCCTGGATTCCTAAACTCCATTGATTCTCTGTGACAGTTCCTTCCCCTCGCCCCCAAACCCATTTCACCTGGTAGCATCAACTGCATGCCAATAAGCATTTCACCAGAGCTTCTAATGGAAACAGAACAAAACAAGACACATTTAAATTGCCTCCTTTTGGGAGGTGGGGCGATCACTAGAATTTACAGAGCACATAGAGATGGAGTCCCTGGAACCTTAAGCACGGAAATGTGTGTAGGGGTCAAAGATGGGAAAACAGGGCCCAAGGCCGGTGAGACCCTGAGGCCCCAAGCCCCAGAGGGGACAGGACCTCCCTGCAGGAGGATCCAAACATGTAGAACCAGTTTTCTTAGGGGAACTTCTGCTACCTATTGAACATGAAGGGTGAGACAACATTCTGTTCTAATGGCTGGAGACTCAGCCTCTCTTTTTCTACACCTACCGAGCCCCCTGCCCACAGGCCAGGAGAGCTGGGCCTTCCTGCTTTAAGGCTGCAGATCCCCAGCTCCTTGCCTTCTGCACCACCATATGAGGGCACTGGCCAGTGTTGATTAGTTCTAGATCAACCAGGAGAGTGCCTGGCGCTCAGGAGAGAAATGAGGAAGGGTTACAGTTCTCACATAGTGAATAAGAACTGGGCTTTTGGCATCAGGCTATTTGAGTTTGATGGCTATTTTCATGACTTCCGCCTTTATATCCTCATCTGCGGGAGAGGAAAAATAACCCTGTTGAGAGGTTCATGATTCAATACGATAGTGTCTGTAAACTACTTAGGATCTGGCATATGGCATGAGCTCAGTGAATGGAAGCTATTAGTATTTTTAAAAGGTTTATTGAGAGGGACGCCTGGGTGGCTCAGTTGGTTAAACATCTGCCTTCAGCTCAGGTCATGATCCCAGGGTCCTGGGATCGAATCCCGCATCAGGCTCCTTGTTCAGGAGGAAGCCTGCTTCTCCCTCTTCCTCTGCCTGCCACTCCCCCTGCTTGTGCTCTCTCTCTCTGACAAATAAATAAATAAAATCTTGAAAAAAAATAAAAGGTTTATTGAGGTATAACTGACGAAGATTAAGTTTCGCATATTTAAAGTACAAATTTTGATGAGCTTTTATATACATCTATAGTTGTAAAAGCATTGCCATGATCAAAATAAAGATATCCACTCCCTCAAAAGTTTGCTCTGCCCCTTGGGAATCCAACTTCCTCTCGTCTCAAAAAAAAAAAAAAATTCCCTTCCCAAGAAACCAGTGATATCCTTTTTGTCCATCTGGATTAATTTACATTTTCTAGAATTTTCTACAAAGGAAATCATACAGTGTGTACTGTTTTTGTCTTCTTTCTCTCAACATGATTATTTTAAGAGCCATGCATGTTGCTGTTTGCATCAATAGTTCATTATTATTTTTTTATTACAGCTGAGTAATATTCCACCATATGGATACAAATTTGTTTATCCATTTACCTGTTGGTGGGCATATGGGTCGTTTCCAGTTTCTGCTTATTACAAATAAGCTGCTATGGTCACTTGTGTATAAATACTTTTCATTTCTCTTGGGTAAATACTTAGGAGTAGAAGAGCTGGGTCGATGGTAGGCCAAGTAGAGCCTTCTAAGAAGGTTTCAAATGTCTTTCTAAAGTAGTTGTACCATTTTACATTCCCACCAGCCATGCAGAAGATTTCTAACTACCTCTCACCCTCATCAACAATTTTTAATTTTAGCCACTCTGGTGGGTAGAAGAGTGGTATCTCATTGTGGCTTTAGTTAGCATTTCCCTGATGACTAATGATGGTGAGCCTATTTTCATTTGCCATCAGCATATCTGCTACCTTTTGCCCATTTTTTGACTGGGATTTTAGTCTTGTTATTAAATTGCAAGGAGTATACCTTACCAGTTTTTTTTTTTAAGATTTTATTTGTTTATTTATTTGAGAGAGAGAGAGAGCACGAGAGGGGGGAGGGTCAGAGGGAGAAGCAGACTCCCTGCTGAGCAGGAGCCCGATGCGGGACTCGATCCTGGGACTCCGGGACCATGACCTGAGCCGAAGGCAGTTGCTTAACCAACTGAGCCACTCAGGTGCCCTACCTTATCACTTTTATGAGGTCTAAAAGAACCAGCTCATTGAGGTATAATTCATATACCTTATAATTCAGTCATTTGAAGTGTACAATTAAATGTGTTTCGGTTTATCCACAGGGTTGGCAATGAACACTACAATTAATTTTAGAACCCTTTCGTCAGGGCAAAAAGTAACCCACAACCTTTAGCTGGCAACTCACATTGTCCCAACCCCCCCCCACCTCCTCCCACCCCCGCCTCCATCCACAGGCAACCACTAATCTACTTCCTGTATAGACTTGCTTCTTCTGGACATTTCATGTATGTGGAATTATCTCCTTTAATTTTTTGTGGCTGGCTTTTATCACTTAGCATGTGTTCAATGCTCAGACGTGTTGTAGCATGCATCAGTACTTCATTTTTCTTTAATGATGCAATAATATTCCATTGTATAGATATATTGCATTTTATGTACCCATTCATCAACTCCTCAACATTGAGCTGGCTCCGCTTTTCCACTCTTATGAATAATAATCCTATGAACATTTGCATATGAGTTGTTTTATGTGAACATGAGTTTTCATTTCTCTCGGGTGTATACACAGCAGGGGAGGTGCTGGCTTTTGGAAGAACTGCAGACTATCATCCAAAGTAGCTGCACCATCTCACATCACCCCGGCTTCTGGGTTCCCTGCATGTCCAACATTCTCACCCATGTGTGCTAATATCTGTCTTGTTTTATTATAGTCACCCTCGTGGATATGAAGTGGAATCTCACTATGGTTATAAAGTGCTTTTTAAAGGACAAAATTTTTTTTATTTTGAAGAAGTCCAGTTTGTTAATTATTTTTTCTTTCATGGGTTGTGCTTTTTATGTTCTGTTTAAGAAATCCTTTTGGCAAATCCAGTATTTTCTCTTATTTCCACTCTCCCCCTCCCCCAAGAAAGTCCTATAGTTTAGCTTTCAGATGCATGTCTTTGGTCCGTTTTGAGTTAATTCTTGCATAAGGTCGAAGTTTACTGCTTTGCATACAGCTATCCAATTGTCCCAGCACCATTTGTTAAAAAGATTATTCTTTCCCCAGGATATTGTCTTGTGAAAATCAACTGGGGCTGTATTTCAGGACTCTTCCTTTTGAGTAGTCTTACTTAGGGATAATTTTGCTTCATGCCGAGGCAATAATATCCTTGCGAGTCTTCTACCTAGTACCTTTTATGTAACGAGGTTTTTCCACTCTGGCCCAGTGTCACCTGAACTATTCCCAATCCTGTGTAAACTTGGGGGAGTTACCCATTTGTTCCTTTCAGGTGTTTTCTCCCCCCTGGTCTAGTGTAGTTTCTTCATCTGCAAATTCCAGTTAATTCTCAGTGCAAGACTTGAGGGGAATGCTTGGTAGACCCCCAGAGCTCTTGCTCTCTCTCTCTCTCTCTCTCTCTCTCTGCAACTCTCTCCACCTCGTTACTCTGCCCTGCAAACTCGATTGCCTTAGCCTTCTTGAATTCTCATCTGAGTCCACTCAGAGAAACTGCTGGATTTAAAAAAAAAAAAAAGATTTTATTTATTCATTTGAGAGAGAGAGCATGAGCAGGGGGAAGGGACAGAGAGAGAGGGAGACGCAAACTCCCAGCTAAGCAGGAAGCCTGACATGGGGCTCGATCCCATGAGGGGTCGTGGGGGGGATCATGACCTGAGCTGAGGGCAGACGCCCAACCAACTGAGCCACCCAGGTGCCCCATAACTGCTGGATTTTTACCTAAGTTCCCCTCTCCCTGACCTGCAGCCTGGAAAGTCTCCCAGGCTGTTATCTGGGGCAGCTGCAGGGCTCACTTCATTTAGTTTCCTCTGTGTGTGTTCTTTGTTGCTTACGCTTTCTCTCTGGGAGACCTCATCCAGTCTTGGGGCTTTAAACTCTGTCTCTATCGCCAGCCTGGGATTTGACTTTGAACACTAGATGTGTACGTGCCAGTGCTGATCTTTGCCATTTTGTCTCTAGATCCATTCCCTGCCCACCCTCTGCTCTGTGTCATGGAGGGTGGAGGGGTCTGAGCCCTGTAGCCTGCGTTTCTTAGGGTCCTCTGTCAGCCAGTGTCAGGTTGCATTTGACCCAGAGGAGGGACTGGTGGGAAACTGGCGGGCAGGAGGCAGGAAAGGCCACAGCATGTCGAACCCTCCTCTCTTGACCTTGGAAGTGTCTCTGGCAGAGGTTGCTGTTCAACACAACCACCTCTGGTCTCTGGTGACACTGTCTTTCCCAACACCACCTCAGCCCTTCCTGCCATTGCTGGTCTCAGCCTAAACCCTGTTTGGCTTCCAGACAATTCCGCCACCAGTGTAACCATTTGCTCTGTTTGGAATACCTAGAGTGGGTTCGGTGTGCTGACAGGGTCTTGGCTGAGAGAGTTCTCTAAAGAGTGTCTCAAAATCAACACATCTAAAACCAACTCTTGATTTCCCTCCCAAGCTGCTCCTCTTGGTGCTTTCTTCATTTGAATTCGAGTATTTGTCTCCACCTCCACTGCTCTCACCACCCCAGTCCAAGCATCATTAACTCTCGCCTGGACTATTGCAGTAGACTTCCAACTTGTCTCCCTGCTTCCCTAGTTGACCCAGCAGTCAGAGTGATCTTTCTAAACTGTAAACCAGAGTATGTTGCCTTTCTATTGAAACCTTCCGCCGGCTTCTTATCTTGGTTAGAAGAAAAAGCAAAGTCTTTACAATTGCCCCTCCAAGGCACCCAAGTACCTCTAGGACTTCATGTTCTACCACTCTCCACCATCACATTCTGTTCCAGTGACACGGACCTCATTACTTTTCCTAGAACCCACCAGAATATTCCTGCCTCAGGGCCTTTGCACGTGCTATTCTCTCACCCCAGAATGGTCTTTCTCCAGTATCCACATGGTTCTCAATCAGCTTCCTGTTTGTGTTCAGTTCTCACTTCATCAGAGTCCTTTTCTGATTACCTTACACGTAACACAACATCCTCCTTCATTGTCCCGTTACTGTTTTATTGTTCTTCACAGCACTTTCTACTACTTTATGTTATATATTTATTCACGGTGTGTCTGTTCCCGTTGGAATGTAAGCAGAACAGGGACCTTGTTTGGTTAGCTGCTATACCCCTAGTCTCTTAATACTGGGCATTTTAGAAATAAAAATAAAATGTACAGCAAGATTGCTTTGCATCAGGCACAATGCTAAGCGCTTTATACGGAACATACAATTTCTTTGCACTTACAGAGCCCACAGCTCTATGCCAGGTGCAGAGGGTGCGGACCCGGCGGGAGAAAGCCTCAGCCTCGGCCTGCAGGTGCAGCTGGGGATCAGCCCGGGCTGGGAGGCGGAGCCTCCGCCCTGCTGGGGCCCGCCCAAGGCGCATGCTCCGTGGCGGCGCTGGGCGGGGCGGGGTCTCGGCAGCACTTCCCGGCGGCCCGCCGCTCCGATTGGCTGCGCGCGTAGCCTGAGCCTGGAGGGAGACCTGTCCTCGCGTCCCGCGGTCCCCGCCCCGCCAGGTGCCCAGTTCCACGAGCGGGCACTGCGGCTCTGGACAGCGGCCTGGGAAGACCGGTGCGGGTGAGTGCCGCCGGGCTGCGCCGCCGGGTACGGGTGCTGCAGCTCGGGCCTCCGCGCGCCACCCCCCCCACCCCCCCACCCCCCCACGCCCGAGCCTCTGCAGGCCGGCGGGACCCCCTGCGCTTGGCTCGTGGCGCATCCCGCCTGGAGCACCTGCGGGCTCCTCCTCTGCGGGCGGCGTGGTCCAGGTTTCGCGGGGTCTCCGAAGTTGCCTCCCTTCCGTGGGAGCCCTCCGATTTCCTGTACGGGAGCGGTCGCCGATCAGCAAAGCCGCCCAGAGCCCTCGGATTGCGGTGGCAACCGGGATTCCTGATTCCCAGCTACCCCCTTCCCCTGGTTAAGCTCCCCCTTAACCGGTTGGCACTTTGCTTCCCGTACTTGACCTAGGTGAAGCTCAGCTTCCCGAAACAAGGATTTAACGGGACCGTACTGATGTGCTGGAGGAGTAGTTAACATAGGTCGGAAGCACTACTGGCGTGTCTGGAGCGTAGCGGGAGTTTAATGGGAGCGAGATTATTGGTGGTGGTGTTGACCTTGTCATTAGTGGGAAGCAAAATGGGAGGCTGCTTTGGGGCTTTTCTTCAGCCACGAAACTTTTGGACCGACCCGTATCTCATTTTTCAAAATCTGTACTGTGCATCTCATAGGTGCAGGGCAACTCTATAGATCCTAAGGGTTCAAAGTTGAGTCAGACGCCTGCCCTGCTTTCCGGCGGGGGCGAAATGAGGGCAGAAGAGCACTTACTTGCATTGTTACAATGTAGAGAGAACAGAGATAGAAGTTGCTAAGAGAGCCCAGAAAAACACACACAGTCCAGCCTGGAAGGGGGCTTTTTCTCCGTTTAAACTTCTTAATCATCATCCTTCCAAGAATCACTTGACTAGTTGGTTGAAAAACTTGCTTAATGTTGTGTTGGAAGGAAACATGAACAGGGTGACATATGCAGTTGAGGATCTTCAGCTGCTAACCTCTTGGAGCGTCTCCGTTGACAGCTGGTCCAGGTTCTGTGGGATCCTTACCGAGTGGAAAGCATCTGCTGCCAGAAGATTCTTTGTTTTAAATTGTGGGCATGACCTTTCTTTTTCCTTTTCAATCTCTTCCCTGTTCCCTAGTAAAAGTGGACTTCGGGGAGGTAGGGATTATGATAAAAGGTGGCCTGGGAGTATACATCCCTTCCCAACCACCATAAAGAAATAAACGCCAAGTGAGCTTGCTTTGCCAGCGCAGGCTCCAGGTTACACTCCTTTCTGTCTAGATGTCCAGGGTTCATCACTGCTGGAGAAGTAACTGCAGCATCAGTAGGACTTGCATTGGCAGAATTCACTATGGTAATCTCCTGAGAACCAATCTTTTAAGATTTGTGGAATACTCAGTTAAGCCCAGGTCTTAAAAAAAGCTGTATTGTATTGACATACAATAACAAGATGTATTTTAAATGAACAATTTTATAAGTTTTGACCTATGTATACTCCCATGAAACCCTAAATTCAATATAGTGAACCTGTCCATCACCCTCAAAAGATTCCGTGTGCATACCCCCTTGCAATCCTTTCCTCTTGCCCTTTTCCTTAGACAGCTCAAGATCTGCTTTTTGTCAATAGAGATTAGGTTGCATTTTCCATAGTACTATATAAATGGAATCCTATGTATTTATTCTTTTTTTTTTTTTTTTTTTGGTCTGGCTTTCATACACCATAATTATTTTGAGATTCATCCATGTTATTGTGTGTTCATTCCTTTTTATTTCTGAATAGTATGTATATATCATGTACATATTATATATATGTATATGCATATATATATATATATATATATATATATATCTCCATCCATTCACCCATTTGGGGTATTCAAGTTTTTCTAGTTTTTGTTTATTACACACAAAGCTGTTATAAACATTTTTATACAAGTCTTTTTTTTTAAGATTTTTTTTTTTAATTTTAAAGATTTTGTTTATTTATTTGACAGAGAGACACAGCGAGAGAGGGAACACAAGCAGGGGGAGTGGGAGAGGGAGAAGCAGGCTTCTGCCAAGCAGGGAGCCCAATGTGGGGCTCGATCCCAGGACCCTGGCATCATGACCTGAGCCGAAGGCAGACGCATAACAACTGAACCACCCAGGCGCCCCTTCATACAAGTCTTTGTATGGATATACATGCATGCATCTTTTTTTAAATGATGATATTTTTAAAAAATGCAGGATGCTGGGCTGTAGTTCCAGTTTTGCCTCTAACCATCCAGGTTCCTTGGGAGACTCACTTCACTTTGCCTTTTACACTCAGCCCCAAGGTCTTCGCTGTGCTGTGATTTTGCACCATCACTGGTAGAAACTAGATCATCTTTGTTGGTGGTTGGAGGGTCTCAGAAGGGGAAGCGGGTGGTGTTCTATCCTGTTTCTCTTTCAGCCTCTCTTTCATTTTACTCTTTTCCTTGGATGACATATTTATTTTATTTATTTTTAAAAATTTATTACTATTCTTTTTTCACTGAAGTTTAGTTGGCACAATGTTACATTAGTTTCAAGTGTACAACATAGTGGTTCAACATCTTTGTATGTTATGCTGCTACTGCCTATCAGCATGTAACTCTGTTCTATACTGTTGACTATAGTCCCTATGCTGTGCCTTTCATCCCCATGACCTACTCATTCCATAACTGGAAGCCTGAACCTCCCACTCCCCTTCACGCATTTTGCCCGTCCCCCCACCCACTTCCCTCTGGCAAGCATCAGTTCTCTGTATTTATGGCTTTGTTTCTACTTTTTGTTTGTTATTCATTTTTTAGATTGCACAAACATGTGGAATCATATGGTATTTGTCTTTCTCAGTCTGGCTTATTTCACTTAGCATAATATTTGGGTGACAAATTTGAATCCTGACATGTAATTTTGGACAAGAACAAAAATAGACAGTGGGAGGCAAGAACTAATACTGAACTTAAACATGAGAACTTAAAAATGTTTATATCGCAATTAGAAGGGAAAAGGTGGGAGGCTCGCAGGCTCTGGAACTTTGTGGACCCTCCTTTTTTTCAGCCTATTGTCTTCTAAGTCCTGTCCTCTGTTTTTTCTCCAGAACACTTTGTTTAACCTCATGGTGGGAGGGTGAGTGGGTGTGCTGGGCTCCAAAGGTCACATGTTAACTGGTGGTGGCAAAGGAGGGGAGGGGGGAGTTTCCTAGTAAAAAAATAATCCCTTTTTTTTTGTTTCCAGATATGGCTGGAGTCCTTTGTTTCCTATTTGCCCTTGACCTGGTGTTTACTTGCCCTAAACCTGGTTCAGAACTTTGTATGGGAGCATTAATCTACCAACATAATCTGTGTAGTGAAATTCAGACAAATAACAATAGACTATTTTATACAGAATGAAAATGCAGCTCCTGGGATTGGTGGTCTGTTTGGTCCTTGGGACCCTGCCTTCCGAGGCGTTCGAAAGCAAGCTGGCAGGTGTGGATCCTGAAACAAATATGAATGTGGTAAGTTTCTCAAAGTCTCAAGGATGCTTTTAAAATGCATCTGTGACAAATGTCAAGTATTTTCTGCAATTCCGTTATGTGGGCTACATGAAGCCACAAACCAATCTCTTTATAGATCATTGTGCTTTTCATGCTCTCTGAATCTTAAATTTGGTTTGCTGACTTTCCCATCAGGTAATGTGTATTTTATGAACTGCATTTAACTGTTAAAACTACCTACTTCTTAATGGGATAAATGAAATTTTTATAAATTCATTTCATTTTTAAGTCCCACTGAATTTGTTGAAAGAATGATAAAAATGTATCAAAACTTTGCAAGGATGTTACTACCAACTGCTGCCTTTTTTTTTTTTTTAAGGTTTTATTTATTTATTTGAGAGAGAGAGAGACAGCGAGAGAGGGAACACAAGCAGGGGGAGTAAGGGAGGGAGAAGCAGGATTCCCGTGGGGCAGGGAGCCCGATGCGGGGCTCGATCCCAGGACCCGGGATCATGACCTGAGCCGAAGGTAGACCCCAACGACTGAGCCACCCAGGCGCCCGCCCCCAACTGCTGCTTTTATAATACGTTGAACAAGGAGTGTGATTAGCAATGTCCAGGGAACACAGTTCAATACAAAAACCAAAATATCTGAAAAAAAATTTTGTTGGAACAAATAAGCAAATACAATTTGTTGAGTAATTGACACATTTCAAAGTTATTAATCATAAGTAAACAGTAAAACCTGGAAATACCTCATTTAGGCATCAAATCTTGGGAAAATCCAAATGACTAAAGAAAATAAGTACTTTATTATTATTATCATTTTTTTTTTTTAGAGAGAGAGTGAGAGAGTGAGCATGGTGGGGAGGAGCACAGGGAGAGGGAGAGAGAGAATCTTCAGCAGGTTCCATGCCCAGTGAAGAGCTGGATGCCTGATTAACACCTGCTCCATGGATTGGAGAAGTGTGATTTTGATCATAATTTCCAATTTTTCGTCTCTTAGTGTCCTATGTTAGCGTAAGTTTATCAGTTCATTGATGAAAACAGATTAATGCTATACTCTGTTCCCTAGGACAGGACCTCTTAAAATGAGGATAGGGTAGATCATGATATTAGCTGGCATATTTAGAAAAGAAAGAAAGAAAGAAAGAAGTGTGTTTATTTGTGGAGCCAGGATGGAAACAGAGAGGCCCAAAGCAGTGGTGAAATTAGACACATTTGGTGTAGAACATGCTAGAATGTTGAAACCAAGGTTAATCAGACACCAGTCAGCGGAACAGATGGATAAAACAAGTAGATTGAGCTTGATTGAGCACACTAAAATTTCAATAACAACTGTTTTCTCAAAGCCTGGAGAATGTCTGCTGACATTTTGTCTTCTCCTTTGCCTGCTAATGTGGCAGATCTTGTCCGATTCTATCCATAGAGTTTCCAATATTCTTTTTCTCTGTAGAGTGAAATTATCGCTCACTGGGGATACCCTAGTGAGGAACGCTTCATCGAGACAGAAGACGGATATATTCTTTGCCTTCACCGAATCCCTCACGGGAGAAAGAACCATTCTGCCAAAGGTATGGGTGTTTCTGGTGGTGAGATAGGAAAGCTCTGAGAAGTACCTGCATGGCTGGAATTTGGCTGGTTTTCATGTCGGTGAAAGTTGAGATTTAACTTGAAAACATTGAAATGGGGTTATTTTTTAGGCCAAAGTACTAAAAGCGTTACACTTATGCAAGGCATATAAAAATACTATTTTGAAAGAAGTAAGGATGAGTCATCTAATTTCATATTTTGCTTAAGGATTCAAAAGATCAATATTGTTTGAGGATATGCTGAAATCTCTGCTTTCTTTGTTATAAGGAAACATTCATGAAATGTTTTGAGCATTAAGGAGATAGCTTTTGCTGTTTGAAAATTAATTGATTGAATAGGCAATGTATTCACATGGTTCAAAACTTAAAGGAAATAAAAAGCCATACGGTGAAACCCCTCCCTCTTGTCTCACTGTTCACCTCCCCGGTCTGTGTGCATCCTTCCAAAATCTCTTGAATTTCTTTAGCTCTAAAAAAAATCTCTTTAGAAACAAATATAAACATAGATTACTATTTTCCCCTGCTTCCATTTTAATACGAAAGGTGGAATGTAATGCATATTCTTTTGTTCCTTGAATTTTTTACTTAATATTTTGGAGATCTTTCCATACAAAACATGGAAGACTTCACCGTTCAATTCTGCAGACACTTGGCATTCCACTGCATAGCTGTACCGTGACTTATTTAACAGATGTCCTAGTGATGGGCATTTGGACGGTTTCTAGTCTTCTGATAGAAGACAGATCTTGCTGCTGAAAATAACCTTGTATGTGTGCAAGTTTGTTTATAAGATCCATTTCCAGAAATAGAATTTTTGAGTCAGAGGATCTTGTATACATTTGTGATTTTGATAGATACTGTTAAATTGCTTTTCATGTGGTCTTGTTCTAGTAATTACTCTTGCTAGCAATATATGAAAGTTCTTATAGCTTTGGAGATATGTACATATCTTCCCATAGCAAAACTGTGGTTTCCAGTTCAGATTAATGAACTTCTAGACAGACTACTTGAAATTGTTAAACATGTATCAGAATAAGGATCTGATCCCCATTCAATCATCTCTCCAGACTTACCTTATTCTTTAACATTTGCTCTTTGTAGAGATTTTCCCTGGAAAATTAAGATTAAGGAAATTTGATGACTAACTGTTCTTTAACTAACATTTTATGTGAGCAGAAGGGCCTTTTTGCCTCAATTCCTTCCCAAATTATTATTCGAAGCAAACTAAAAACCTATGTTAACATGAGCTTTGTAGCATTATTCTTTTTTTTTTCTAAATATAATCTGGTTTGTCTATTTTTTTCTCCCATAAATTCTGACTATAAGGAGGCATTTTGTAATGCTGAAGTGGCTGAGCCAGACAGTGCTCTTTTTGAAATTTCATTTCTTATTCTTGAGATTTTTATGGTTTACACATATATGTTGTTAAGCTTTCTTCTTGTAAGTGTGTTGCAAAAATGAGTAGTGAGCTGTGAGGGCTTCTATTTTTTTTTTTCCTGCTCAAAACACACAAAATGTATACTTTATTCCAGCGTGAACATCTGATCTTACTTTCCATGCCTTTTTTTTTTTTAGTAAACCCTTTGATTTCAGATCCCATATAAAGAAGAATATGTACAGATATCATTTCTCTTAAAAGTGGTAAGTTGACTAATAGAATTAGTAACGTGAATCACTGTTAAAAGGAACTCATGTAAAAACGCTCAGAGAACACACCCCCTGCGTTCTCTGTCCCCACCCCCAGGCTTCCGTGTCACGCAGCAGTTAGCGCAGAGTGCCGCCTGCCCTAAGGACGTATGCATGCACGTTCGTACTCCTGCAGGGGAAGCGCTGTGCACCCCAAGGTGAGGAAAGGGAGCCCGAGTCTCCATATGCTGCTGGGTGGCAGGAAGGAGTCAGGAGAGCTCGATGCCAGATCTGCGTCGGCTGCTAGGGACGCATGCATGCTTCCGCCTCTGTGCGCCTTGGATTCTTCACCTGCAGAAACAGCAGACTGGCTGGGATGATCCCAAAGTTCCCTTTTAGGCTTGGTCACTCTGGTTCTATGGGGTCTAGTCCCTACTCTGTTGTTGTTGTTATTGGCAGGCGTGCATGCTGCGGGGCACAGAATGGGGGGCACAGACTGAAAGCTGTCTGAATCTGGTCACAGCGTGAGGTCCCCACCTGCTACCTGTGCTCTGCAGAGGTCTCCTTGTAGGGCGTCAGTGATGCATGTCTCACACCTGCTGTGCCCTAAGCCCGGGGTCCGGGGCTGGGAGGGGGGCGCATTCAAGGAGCTCTGCGGCAGATGACTCCGTTATCTAAGGCAGTTCCTGGCCTCCCTGAGCACTGCGTAGGTTCTTCATGGTTTGCACGTCCACGGTCCCTGGCAGAGACCCCTCACTGTCCTCTCCTCCTACTCAGGGTCAGCGTTGTCCGTTGTCAGTGGTGTTACTTTGGCTCACTTAAGCCACACAGACACAAAGAATTCCTCAGAGTCCTTCACACCCAATGCGGAACTCATCCTCTCGTTCATGTCACTTCGTCCCCTGACTTCCTCCTCCATTAATAACACCATTGTCCTCCCAGTGATCCTGCCCCGGAAACTGCAGAATCATTCTTGACTCCGGGCCGCCACCCTACTCAATGCTTTCGTGCCCATTTAACCGGACGCCTGGAATAAGCTCACGACCTGGGGGAGGCTTGGGCCGCTTTCTTTTTTGAGGCTTGCCATGTATCAGAAAAAGGAAGAATTTCAAAACAGGTAGATGAAAATTGTTTGTCCTTTAGGAAATTAATGCATTTACTACACCCAGATATAATGCCCCGCATCTGTACTAATTACAAGGCATTGCAGGGTGCCTTAAACCATTTCTTCATTTATTGGGGGGGGATGGTGAAACCGTCCCTCTTACCCTTTTTAAGTGGGTTTTCTCCATTTCTGTGCTCTCTGGCCGTGCTGCATGACCTCAGTTGAGGCAGTGTGGGGAGCGACTTCCAGGCACTGGTCCTCGGATTGTGCGGAGCGCCTCACCTAGAGGTTACTGGAGGCCTCTATGGTCCCAGGGTTTGGCCACATGGTTCCTTCTCCTGCCCCCTGTCTCATCCATCTTGTGTAGTTTTGCAGGATGAAGTTCTTCGAGCCCAGGGGTCGTTAGAGGATAGGGCCATTCGGCATTCTTCAGGGCCCTGGCACACGAAGTGACCTACCTTTCCTTAATATTTTGTTTCTCCATTGTCTGGACCTTTCACACTGCAGAAGAACTTTGAAGCTCCCGAGGGTGTGTGCAGAGACCTTCGGGATTCAGCACCTCAGTGTCATATGACAGCTACGGACCATGATGCGTGAGGTGTCCGTGTCTGCTCACGGTGGGGTAGGAGACCTCAGGCCCATCGGTTCCCAGCTGGGTTTCCGCGTTAGTGAAGAAACCTTTGTCATTTATCAGCTGTCCGGGTTTAAGCTGGGACCTTAGCCCAACTCTGAGTAACTAAAGGCGTGTCCGCTATAGTAATAGTATCAAAGAACGACTTTTGAGCACTCTGAAGTCCAAGCGAGGCATTCCCTTTCTGCTGAGCCCTCTCGGATGCTGCTCGCTCTGCCCACCATCTTCATTTCTATGTTTATAAAAACCATTCTTCCCCTCCCTCCAGGCCCAGCTTAACTGGTGGCTCTCCCACATTGCTTGAGCGGGAAGGAGACGTTCTTCCCCTGAACCCCCAAACCGCTCGCTAACACTCTGGAGGTGCTTTCCTTCTTCTGCCTTGGGATGGACTTATTTCTGTGCTGCTTCCTGCCCACCACCCCTCTCTGCAGCAGGGGCTGTGTCTTTGTCGTCCTTGTGTCCCTCAGCACGGTTGACCAGCCTGACTGAGAGTCACATCAGCGCAGTCTTCAGAATCGGGGCTCTTAACTGCATGAAGGCGATGCACCTTCCCTGCAGCGAAATGGCACAGAACGCTGTGCCCACACATATGTGACATACATTTGTAGAGAGTGTACGGACCCAGTAAAGAATATGCTGATTTACACAATCATTTGCCTGTCTGCTCAAGCTCCCATCGACCGGTCAGCTTGGAGCACCTATTTAGAAAGTTCTTAGCAGCCTGGGGAGCCTGTGTGTGTGCTTCTCGGTGTTACGCCAACTTCCCTGTCAAGCGTTGAGTTACCCCTGCTCTGCACTAACTCAAAAGGGAATTGAAATTTGGAAACTCATCCTTAATAGGGAAGTGGTTCTCGTTCGTGTCCTCAGCTGTGTTTCATAAAGTCATGGGATGTTAGCAGCACTAGGGAGGTCTCAGGGTCCTGTGCGAGGCCAGGATTCAGAGTTTGCATTTTTAACATAACTTCCTAGTGGATTCCAAGGTAGAATCCTTGGGTTCTGGAGCCTGTGTGCTAGATGAACACCCTCATTTTACTGGGTGAGACAAAGAGAGAACGAAAATGGCTTTAAGGCAAAGAATAGTGGCCCAGCCAGTCTGACTGCTGAGACAGTGTTCTTTGAATTAGAGAATGCAACCTTATGTAATAAGTATTGAGTGAGTTGATCCCATGATAATTAGATATTTATTTTATTTGACTAAAACAAGGAAATGCATATTGTCTTGCCTAAAATAGAACAGTGACTACAACAAGGCAAGACTTCTTGCCTCATTGGGAAATACATTGTTCATAAAGCAATTGTCGAAGCACCAATAGTGGATTATTTGTATCTGATATATGTATATATACATAAATGCATACATGCACATATGATATCTGATATGATCTATGATAGGTATTTGATGGCCTAATGAGTGAAGTGGTGTTCTGGGACATGAATAATTGTCTTCAGGCATTTTGAACTTGGCCTTGGCAAAGACGCTTGGCAAAGACGCTTGCTCCTTGAGCTTTTTAAGTCATAACTGAAAATTCACAGTCTGGCTCGTGAATTAGATCTTTGGACAGAAAGACCATTGACTTATATTCTCCTTTGACTGTTTTAGGATTCTGATTATTTCTGGATTTTCTGTTCTTCTCTTCTACGCGATTCCTGAAGGAACCGTCTCTTTGAGTAAATGGTGTGTTCCAACAAGCTTCCCAGAGCCCTGGGCGAGCTGAGATGTAATTCCTTGCCTCCTGGCAACACTGGGCAGATGTAGGGTCATTAATGGATGCCCGGGCTTCTGGACTCTGGCCAGCTGAACTCACATCCAGCTGTGCTTGGTTCTGATGGCTCTCGGGGTAGCGGACCGTGTTTGGACCTTTGCCTACCGGAGCGGCACAAACCAGTGGGAGCTCCACCTGTCGCCTCCCATACGCAAGTTGGGGCTGGAGCAGAGAGTCAGGCTGGAGCAGAAGAGAGCGCCCTGCCAGCACCCCCGGCCCCTGCCCCCCCCCCCCCTTCCTCCCTGTTAACCCGTCTTACCTGTTCACCCATTCTCTGTCCTCACCCTCCTCACCCTCCTCACCCTCCACGTCACTTCTTCAGGGAGGACTGCCCATCCACTCATTCTCATGGCCCTCTGGGAGTTTCCTTCCTAGCATGGAGGGCGGGAAGACTGTAGGTCATGATGGGTTATGTAGGTGACGGTGTGTGTGTGATTTGCACCTTCACTAGATCGTAAGCTCTTTGAGGCCGAAGCTGCTTCTGATTGTTTGATTGTCTTCAGTGTCTCCGAGAGTTCCTCCAGGGCTGGGCCTTCCTGGGACTCGGTGGAGCAGGGCATCGAAGGCCAAGGCCACGCTGGTGAAGGACTTGGTCCTGCTGAGCTCAGAGACAGCCACGGATGCAAGTGGGGGACGTCCCGCGCTGGGCATGGAATCAGAGGCCGGACGCCTCGTATGTGTGCAGACACTGAGCGAGCGTGTTAGCAACCCCGGCCTGGAGTTTAAGTTCCTGCTGTACTACCATAACTAGGTGTGTGACCTTGGCAGTTTATTTAACCTCTCCATCTACTAACCAGGAAGAATAACACTTGTTGTTTCATAGGGTCTTGTGAAAATTAGATGAAATAAGGCCCATAGAACATCTTGTGCGGAACACACGAAGCTCTAGTTTCTGTTTTGAATGACAGGGAAGGTGCTATCGTGGAATGTTTATGTCCCCCCATAAATTCCTCTGTTGAACCCTAACGCCCAATGTGGTGGTGTTTGGAGGTGGGGCCTTTGGGAGGTGATTCGGGTCTGGGTGAACGGGATTCATGTCCTTCTAGAAAAGAGACCCCAGGGAGCTCCCCTACCCCTTCTGTGAGGACACAGTGAAAAGTCAGCCGTCTGTGAACCAGGAGGGGGTCCCCACGAGACAGCAGATCAGCCAGAGCCTCCATCTTGGACTTCCCAGGCTCCAGAAGCGTGAGATAGAATTTCTCTTGTTCACAAGCCTTGCAGTCTGTGGTTTTCTGTTGTAGCAGCCCGAATGCACGGACGCAGAATGTATCCTACACTACAAGGGAAGGAGAAAGATGTCGATTATCAGGATTTGTGAGCTGTGCACAGACAGTATGGAAGGGAGGGCCAGCGAGCAAGGAGTAACCGTGTCTGGGGGCCAGAGTCCCCTCCGTGACACGCTTGCCTCTGGGGCCTCTCTCTGTTCCTTCTGTTGACTGAGTAGTTGGAATTGGAGCTAGGTAATTCCCCAGCATTTGGCCAACAGTGAGGCTCCACGAACTCAATCAAGGTATCACGGCGCGAAGCCTCTCGAAGGCAGGCCGTGGCCGCAGCGAGGGGCAGGGAGAACACAAAGGCCACTTTGCATGGACCTGGCTTTGGGTCCTGGCTCGGCCGCGTGCACACTGTGTGCGCTCTGGGGTGATTGCTTCTCTCTGGGCCTCGGAGTCTCCATCTGCCAGGTGGGGGGAGTGAGTCAGAGGCCTGGTGTCCAGTAAACTAAGGCACCCGGAAGGTGCGTATAGTGTACGTGGGGTGCGTGGGAACATGTCGTGGGTTTTCTTTCTTTGTTGATTCCTTGGCGATTGCCTTCATTCCTCAGGGTTGTCATGAGTGAGCAGCATGTGCCAGACTCCGCGTGGGGTGCTGGGGACGCTGCCGGGGTTGTTCAGCGACCACGGTGGCTGTGGCTGGTGCTGGGGAGATCGGGGTGGTTCTCTGGCCTGCTCTGTGATCCGAGCACTATCGTGTCCCCTCCTGCAGAGGGTCACCCCTCTTCAGCAGGGCGACTTTGGAATGTGAGCACGGTGATCTGGCCCGTGGCAAAGTGCACACCTTTCTGAGGGCTTCCTGGGGAGGGGCCAAGTGCTCCCTGTGGGTCGTGAAGTGGATTCTCATGCACTCTGTCCCTGTTACAGATGAGGAAACCAGCATTTATAGGGCTTGATTAGTTTGCCTGTGCTAAGGCGGCTGGTTTAGGACCGACCTCCTACCCATGCAGCCCTGGGGACGACAGCAATGCCCCTGATAAAGCCACGGTGTGGGAGGTGCTCTGTTTAGGTAACCTGTGCACCAGCTTCTGTCACAACAGTTCTTGGCAATAAATGCTTTGGCAATGAGCTCTTCCTTCTTCTTTTTCTTTTTTTTTAAAGATTTTATTTATTTATTTGACAGAGAGAGACAGCGAGAGAGGGAACACAAGCCAGGGAAGAGGGAGAAGCAGGCTTCCCGCTGAGCAGGGAGCCCGATGCGGGGCTCGATCCCAGGACCCTAGGATCATGACCTGAGCCGAAGGCAGACGCTCAACGACTGAGCCACCCAGGCGCCCTGATGAGCTCCTCCTTCTTATTTTCTCCAGTGACTCTCAGTGTTATGACCAAGGCTTCCCACTATTATTTGCTGATTGCGCTTTTGGCTGTGTTTTGAGGCCGACGCTTCAAACCAGCATTAACTGCAGAAATTCACTCCGTCGTCCCTTGCTTGGGATGAATGGAGGTCTACTCTTTTTTTTTTAAAGATTTTATTTATTTTTTTGACAGAGAGAGACACAGCGCTAGAGAGAACAAAAGCAGGGGGAGTGGGAGAGGGAGAAGCAGGCTTCCCGCTGAGCAGGGAGCTGGATGCAGAGCTCGATCCCAGGACCCTGGAATCACAACCTGAGCGGAAGGCAGACGCTTAACGACTGAGCCACCCAGGCGCCCCTGGAGGTCTACTCTTAATAATCCTTGAGAAGGAGGCTCTGAAACTCCCTCCAGGAGCCTCTCGGATGTCAGCCAGGGATCTCCACGTCTGGCCTCTCTCTGGGCATTTAGGCAGCGTGTTCTCTGGGCCGGGCTGATGAGCAGAGGACGTCCGTGCTCCCCTTTGGATGAAGCCACCTTGAACCCAGCTGTGGACAGGCTGCTTCAGAAGAGCTGATGGAACCTGTCGAAAATAAATCCTTCCAGGCTCTGCCCCTGGAGTTCCCAGTGCCCTAAATCAGGAGCTGGGCCAAAAACGTGTATGGTTTTGAAGTGCTCCAGGTGATTTTGATAGGCAGCCAGTTTGGGGAAAGAGTGCTTGGCTTGCTTTGAAGTGGCCGGGTTCAAATAGAATACTTGTAAGCACACCTCTTCTCCCCTACCACTTTATTCTCTAATGACACATTTTTCTGGAGTAGTGGTTAAAGCGGGGACTTTGGAATGAGAAGAACTTGGGGTGAGTGTGCAGGTCACTTAACCTCCCTCTCTCTGCAGGCATTGGTTACCTTATCTGTAGCAGGGGGGTGGATCTTCGCATCTCTCTTGTGACAGCTTAATCCAAGTGGAACACAGGGCCGGATCCATAATCGGGAGCTGTTGTGACAAATACTAGTAATGCCTACAAATTAACCAGATGCCAGGATGCTTGCTGCGGTCTAGCGTGAGTAGTTGGGGAAGGTTCAGCAGTTTCTGGTGACCTGAATCCTGTCTCAGGGATGGTTGGCACCTGCCCTGGACCTTGGGCTCGTGCATGGCTGAGGGCCGACTTCACTGGGTCTCAAGCTCGCTTGCATCGTCCAGTCCCGTGGATGATGGCAGGGGTGTCTGAAACAGGGGGCGATTCTGAGCGTCCCTTCCTCCGTGCGGCACGGCGGCAGCGTATGTACTCCATAAGCAAGTCCTCATGGCCCTTCTGTCTAGAATCTGCCTTAGCACGGGAGCAGGGGTGGGGGGAGCCCGTATGTGACTCATAGCCTACCTTCGAAGCTGTTCTGGAAGGTTTTAGGTTATGCAGCCTCCTTCCAAAGCAGCAAGGAGCCCAGCCTCTCTCTCCTTGAGGCCTCGGAGACGTACTCCCACCCGTCTGCTCTGGTTCAGGGTTGTTGGCTATGCACCTGTGTGGAGATTCCTTAGCCATACTGTGGCTCAAAACACCACAGATCTATTGTCTTACAGTTCTGGAGGTCAGAGGTCCTAAGATGAAGGCGTTGGCGGGGCTGTTCCTTCTGGAGATTCTAAGGGAAAGTCTGTTTTCTTGCTTTTTCCAGCATCCTGAAGCTGCCCACATTCCTTGGCTTCTAGCCCCATCTCCCGCCTTCAAAGCCAGCAGCGAAGCGTCTTCCACCAATCTCTCTCTCTCTTTCTCTCTCTGGCCCTCCTGCCTCCTGCTCGGAAGGACCCTTGTGGTTACACAGGCCTGCCAGTTAATCCAGGGTGATATCTCCCTCTCAAAACCTTTAATCACATCTGCAAAGCCCCTTTTACGATGTAAGGTGATATATTCACAGGTTCTGGGAATTAGGACGCAGACACATCTGGGGGCCCACTCGGCTGTTCGGTGATAATGTGTGCAAGGTGCTTGGCACGGCGTCTAACATAGTCAGCACTTAGTATGCTCCTGCTGTAACCGTGATTAAGTATCCTGGCTAAGGGATGCCACTTCATTTTATCTTTCTTCACAGTGCTTGTGTTCTGATAATACTGTATGACCTTTATATATTTATTACGATTACGAGCGGCTGTTACTTGTTGAGCTTTACTGCGTATCAGCCACCGTGTGATTCCCACTTTAGAAAGTAGCACTTAGACTTCAGAGACATTGAGTAAATCTTACAAGGTTTCCCATCTGGCGAGAACCAAGGTCTGTTTCACGCTAACACCCTGACCTCGGTGACCTCATTTTGTTGTCCCCGTGCTTCTTGGACTCAGCTGATTTCACAGCGTTGGAGCACAGCGGTGGAGAAGGCCAGTGCCTTGGGGGGCAGGAGGGCCTTCCCCACCCGCCCAGTCCGCTTCCTCCTGTTGGACTGTGGGCTCAGCACATTTCGTTTTTGGAGCCTGAAATCCCCTTCTCGCTTCCACCCGTATTTGGGCTGAGTCAGGCAGCACTGTGGCGGGCCGGGCCCTGGGCCGCTGCCCCTCCCTGGCTCTGTGCTATTGAGGTGACCTTTGGCCCTCTCTGGGCTGAGGGGCTTCCAGGCCCTCCCCTCAGCCCCCAGCTAGTCTGGGACCAACAAGCCAGCTCTGGGCACAGCCGGGAGCCAGCCCTTGTGCCGTTGTGTTGGTTTGTCGCTCAGACGAGCCAGGCCTCAGGCGCTGCAGTGCGTGGCCTGGGCTGGGGCTTGGGCGCCCTGCTGAGCCGGCAAGGCTGCCTACCGCGTCCCTGCCTCCTCCTCTGAGTTTCCATCCACGCGAGCTTCCTTCCTTCTGAGCGCCTGCTCCGGCTCCCTCCAAGATAGCTTTCCCTCTTCAGCCTGTCGTTCTCCAAGGGCCTCTGTATGCTACCGAATGACGTCTCTCTTGGTAACCTTCTTTTTATGGCCAAGCGGGGAAGAGCATGGACCCTGGCATCAGACATCCCCAGTTCGAGTCCCGACTCCCCCTTTTAGCAGCTCTCGTTCAACCTTGGGTAAAGTACTTGACTTCTCTCAGCCACCATGTCCTGTTCTGTTTTCGGCGCAGTCCCTTAGAGCGAACGAGTGTGTAATAATAGCGAGTTATTACTTCAGTCAGCTTTTCTCAGCAAGGTGAAAAGAAATCCAATTAAAGTAACTCACTGAAAGACGTGAATGGCGGTAGGATTGAGCCTCCCAGAGAGATACTTCTTTTCCAGCAAATGCTTAAGTCCTTGACTGGTAGCGGGATGATAAAGAAGGACGCAGTGCCTTCCTTTCATTCCCTTGGTGGGAGCGGGTGAGGGAAGCCAGCAGGTGCGTGGGCAGGGCGTTTGCAGGGCCCTGTCTTTTCTGGGTGTCCTCCTGCAGTCACTGATCGCCAGAGGGAAGGGACAAACTTTCTTGCACCCCTTTGCCACCCCAGGCCAGGCTTTGTTAATGTTTTGTCTGTCTGATGAAAGCATGGGTGCTGGAAGCCCAGAGGGGCACTTTGGTTCTAGAAGGAAAGGAAGCTGGCCCAGCTGGAAGGATGTGCTCCCCACAGGGTCCCTCATGTCTCCAGGTCAGACAAGGCACTGACCCTTACCAGTGGTCCCTGGCCTCGCCTGGCATCCGGCTCCTGCAGGGGGCTGTTGGTGTGCGCTCTGGGGTCCCGTCTGGTTGTGGCCTGGGGCGCCCTGTCTGTTCCACAAATCCAGGGTCCCTTTTCTTCCCCAGAACCCTCCATGGGGCGTTCTGTCTCTCTCTCAAAATCTGGCTCCCATGTCCCTGACTCTGGCTGCCTGACTTTCTTTCCTGGGGGCGTTCCTGGGTGGGGGTCTGGCTTCTTCACGCTGCCTAGAAGGTAATTGTACGTCTGTCTCCGGGGCTGGCATGGAGCTCCCTGGGGGCGGGAGTGTGGCTTACCCACCTTTGTGTCCCCCACGTCTAGCACGAGGTCGGCCGTGGGGCCTGGGCACGCGCTTCACCTGGCCATCCGCCCTTTCTCGGCTTCATGCTTACCTTCTGAGAGAGCACCCGTGACTTCTCGTTGCCTGTGGGAATCCAGGAATTATTGACTGGTGGTGTTCAAAGAGTTTTCCGGTGTATCTTCACCTTGCCAATTTCCACATTTCTCCTTTGAAGCTCCCAGGTTAGGGAGGGACGTACAACACAGAGAGATGTCAGGGGAGTTGTAAACGTTCTCCAAGGGAGGGAACTGACATCTGGCCTCCCACAGGCTGACCCCTGCCTCCCCTTCCAGCCTCAGCCCTGGCGGGGCTGCCCCTCGTCACCCCCCGCCCCCTCCTCAGCACTCCCTCCCCATTGAGACCATTCCTGCCGTTCTCAGAGCTGGGCCCTGAGGAGTCGGCTGAGCAGAGGCAGGTTTTCAGTCTGCCATGCCCCTGGCCCATCCTTGGTCCCCGTTCCCCGGGGGAGACGGCTCCACGGGCAGACCATGGTTTTAGGTCATGGATGATGGGCAGGAGCGCCTCTTGGAACCAGGCAGTCCAGCCCTGGTCGTGCCCGAATGTTGCCAAAGGGTTGCCTCGATCGGCCTGACTTGCTGATCTTTTAAGGTTAAGTCTTATTCCTCCTGGTGCGGCCCCAGAGCCCCTTTGAGGAGAGACATGGGTCTTACGGTGCCGAAGGGATGGGTGCTGAACAGCATCGTGTGGCTTCACGGGGCGATGCCCAGTTACCCTGAGCGACCTTGCCTCTTGTCACCGTCCCCACAGGGCAGCCCTGCTGAAGAGCAGCTGTTACTTAAAACACATCTCATGAGCTGCGATTTAACGACAAATTAATTTCAGTAATTGTGATTGCATCACAAGTTCATTTGAACTTTCTGTGATGATTCTTATTTCCCCCATTAGATTAGGATCTTCTTCACTGAGCCAGCCTCTCAGATGCCATGGATCCCACAGCGCCTTGTCCGTAGAGCTTTGTCAGTCAGGTAGTCCTGGTAACGCCGCACCAGAATGAACGCTGAAGACAACGAAGTGCTTGTCACGCTGCCCCAATCTGGATCTATTTTGCTCTCTAGTCCTTCCCCCCCGGGAGAAAGTCACAGGTATGGCCCCTGCCATGCAGTTGGCTGCCGTGCATCATTACAGAATCACAGGAGTTGTTTGGACCTTTGCTTAGCAGGCCATCGCGCGGTCTCTACAGATGCGGGGAGCAGCGTCCACACGGCATGACTGTGGGGTGGTGTTCGTGCTGCGAAGTATTTGGACTGGGCCTCCTGGAGTTGTCTGGAGAGCCCACCTGCTTCAGAGGGACAGCCACTTGAAAAGCAGTTCATTAGTTACCAAATCCATCGTAGGACATAAACAGGAGTAAACATTTGTCAGTTCACTTCCCATCTGCCCAGACGAATCTTTCTTTCTTTTTTTTTTTAAGATTTTATTTATTTATTTATTTATTTATTTATTTATTTATTTATTTATTTGATAGAGAGAGACACAGCAAGAGAGGGAACACAAGCAGGGGGAGTGGGAGAGGGAGAAGCAGGCTTCCCGCTGAGCAGGGAGCCTGACGTGGGACTCGATCCCAGGACCCTGGGATCACGACCCGAGCCGAAGGCAGATGCCTAATGACTGAGCCACCCAGGCGCCCTGGACGAATCTTTCTTCCTATTTCTCCTTGATATTTTTACACCTCTTATTGTTTGCACACATCATTGCTGTCTAGCTATTGTCCAGAGTAGTCTATTGTTTTGTGCTTTGCTTTTTTTCCCCCCTTTCCAGGCTGGGTTATCAACTTTTCTGGGCTAGCCGCGGTCCTTGTCATTGTAGATGGCTGGATTACTGCAGTGAGTTATTTGACCACTCAACAATCAGCTTCTCCGGCCCCCAGCGTTTCACTATCCTAATAAACAGGCCGAAGGCAAAGGGAGCTCTTACTTTGTGATCTCTGTGTCTGTCACTTAATTACCTCATTTATTTCTGCTGACAGTTATTTATGGAACGGAGACTCAGACTGGCTAGGTGACAATAATGAGCTAATGTTTATTGAACTCTTACTGTGTATCAGGCACTTTGCTAAGAACTTTTCATGTCATATCTCCTGGCTCATTACTCCTCATAAAGTGCGTATGACATTTCCCTGCTACAGGGGATGATGTAAGTTTCAGGGGATGTTGCAGTGCTTTGCACAGGGCACGAGTCCGAAGTTGGAGAGGACAGGTTCAAACCTGGGTGTGTCTGTCTAACACTCGTGGTCCGTATAACATCAGCTCCGTGACGGTGAATTGTTTTCCTTCTGTGTTTGTTCTCTGCCATGTGCCCAGTGCTGGGAACGCCTGGCACGTAGTTGGTGCTCAATGAGTGCTTGGTTAATGAATTACTAAATGGGCTTAACATGATGTAAACAGCCAGAGGTCATGTTTCTCTGGCTCCTGAGTCTTTGTTTTTCCACTTCATCAGTGTATAGGTGAGTAGAAAATAAAAATAAATAAATAAAAGAATATATATGTAAATAAAAGAATATGTATAGATATATTTGTGAATTTGTATATATATAATCTTTTTTTAAAGATTTTATTTGTTTGAGAGAGAGAACGAGAGAGAGCACAAGCAGGGGGAGGGGCAGAGGGAGAAGCAGGCTTCCCGCTGAGCAGAGAGCCCGATGGGGGCTTGATCCCAGGACCCTGGGATTATGACCTGAGCTGAAGGCAGACGCCCACCCGACTGAGCCACCCAGGTGCCCTTGTATATAGTCTTTTTCTGCCTTTTGGTTTATTTCCTTAGGATACATTGTAAGAAATGCAATTACTGGAGCAAATAAATTATAGAAACATTTCATCAGGTCTTAAAAATATATATATATATTTTTTTACGGTTAAGTCACTGTGTCTGGTTATCAGCTATGCAAAATAGTCTATTTTTGCTACTCCTTTGCCAGCACTGTTTAAAAAAATATTCTTTACCTGCGTCATATAGGAATACATTGCTACCTCAAAATTTGGATTTGTTCTTAGCTCATTATTTGCTTTGGAATCTTTTATGAATGATCTGCTCAGCAAGATCGCACGTTGGCTTTACAGCAAGGTGCTTCTGCCTCCTAAACCCGAATGTTTTTCAGGTCCTAAGCCAGTGGTGTTCCTGCAGCATGGCCTGCTGGCAGACTCTAGTAACTGGGTCACAAACCTGCCCAACAGCAGCCTGGGCTTCATCCTGGCAGACGCCGGTTTCGACGTGTGGCTGGGCAACAGCAGGGGGAACACCTGGTCTCGGAAACACAAGACTCTTTCAGTTTCCCAGAATGAATTCTGGACCTTCAGGTACGTTGGAATTGATCGTGACCGGGGCTGTTTCCTTCGCACCCTTAACGCAGACACATCCGGGGAGGCAGATCCGATGGGCAACTTGGGATTGTAGGAGAGGGGGAACTGATGGCTCGTGGAAGGCTTTAAACCTGGTGAGGAATCTAGTAAATCACAGTCGGGTAAATTACAAGCAAATAATTGCATATTAAGAATTAGATTCATTTATGGGTTTTTAGTTATTTTGGCATTCCCAGCCATGTGGGAGCTGCTGGGTTAATCGTGTCTTAGAACCTTCTTCCTTCCTCCATCAACATGCACTGTTCTCTGTTTCCAGAAATTGTCTTCTCCCCTCTGTTACTTCTGGTTCTGCCTGACTCACTGCAGGACATCGTGCTTGTTGCATAAGTCCTCTGTGTGTCAGTATTCTTTTTTTGTAAAATGGGGCTAACAAATACCTATCTCATGAGGTCGTCGGGAGAATCAGAGGAGAGGATACAGGGAGAGGGCCTGGTGTGTTGCACGCCAGGTAACGGTCTGCTCACGCACCTCCTGATGACAAACAGCACCCGTGCACGGGTCCAGGGCGGTGTCTTGGTACCTGGTATTAGAGAAGGTCAGAGCCGTAGACTCCTTCGGGCTTGTTTCCCATTTGTAAAACCACAGCTTACCTAAGGACAGGAAATGCAAGAATGGGAGCTTTTCCCAAAGGCACGTGTGAGGATATATATGTTGTCACGCCATTTGTAATAGTGAAAAGTCTGAAACTACCAAATGCCCATCAGCAATGAATGGACAGATGGAGTGCTGTGTATTTACACAACGAATGGCTAGCGGCTGCACAGCAGCATGGATGTAGCCAGAGACGCAAACGTACAGCCTGTTTGATCACCACGTATGGAAAAGTTCAAGAATGGGTAAAACTAGTTTATTGTATGAAAGAGGAGGACAGTGGTGAGGGGCCCGCACAGTCCCGTTGATGTCTTCTGCGCTCAGTGCTGCTTTACCCCGCTGGGCTCAGCTGATGGGCGCTCATCCCACTGTGTCCTTACTGTTTGCAGGTGGTTGTGTTGGTGTGGGGTTGTGTTGGCGTGGGGTTGTGTTTGCATGTGATGTCTTAACGAAAGCGTTCCTTTTTTGGATTCCAGTTTTGATGAAATGGCAAATTATGACCTGCCAGCTTCGATTAACTTCATTCTGAATAAAACTGGCCAAGAACAAGTGTATTATGTGGGTCACTCTCAAGGCACCACGATAGGTACGTATGTGATGAAGACTGGAGCTTGGTAGAGTGTCTTGGTACAGAGTTTGTATTTGTTCTGAGAAGTGAAATATAAAAAAGTAATGTTAGTTTGAATAGAGGTGTGTGTTTGTTTTTTGTTTTAATGCCAAGCAGAAATAATGACGAGGGGAAGGGCAGGGAATCCGGAGTAATAGTTCACAACGTTCTCCGGAAATTCAGACTTTCGTATCAATGGCTAGACATGGTGTATGGTTCTCTTGACATGGAAGGAATTGATGGAAGCCACAGCTTAGCACGTGGTTTCCTGGTTTAGCAGTATGGGGATATGAGAGGATAGAAAACAAGGGCGTTCCAAGTGCAGAGACTTTTAAACAGAAAATAAGAAAGTACACCGACTCTTACGTGGAATAAAACTAACTACAAACATGCCATGTTATGCTTCATCTCTAAAATAGTTTCAGAAAGTCATATGCATTTTTTTATTTATGCTGATTATAGAAGGAAGGTGTGTTCATTGTATACAAAAACAAAAAAATTTCGGGGCGCCTGGGTGGCTCAGTCGGTTAGGCGTCCAGCTCAGCTCAGGTCTTGATCTCAGGGTCGTGAGTTCAAGCCCCGTGTTGGGCTCCATGCTGGATGTGGGGCCTACTTAAGAAATTTTTTTTGGCAAAGTTTAAAGAAAATAAAAATTGCCTATAATTCTAGCAAATAAGAGTTCCTCTGATTAGGGCCTAGGGCCCTGTCCCATAATTTATTTAATTCCTTCTCTTAGTGTGCACTAAGATTAGATTCTGTGTTTCTATCACACAGTCTCCTTAGAATGCATTCCTAAGGAGCAGAATCAGTCAGTGAAAGGCAGGGCTGCTCTTAAGAGCCTTGACGTGTTTGGTTAAATGTCCGCACCCTCACTGCTCCGAACACACTCGTAGCCGGTTTGAGAGGCTACAGACAGAAGGCAAGACGGATGCGTGTACCTTCCTTAAGAGTCAAGTTAAGCATTTTTCTTCGTTTTATAATCCTTCTCCCATGACTTCTCTACTTGTGACCCTTGCCTCAGTTGCCTTCTAAAGTGACACTCTGGGGCCAAGTTCAAGGCAAGGAGTGACCCAAGAGGAAGCTGAAAGATATTTTAGAGCTAGAACATTCTAAATGTGTAGGTTCCTTCTGACTCATTGGCGACTGATCGGAACGCCTCTGTAAATTGTTCCTGGGGCTCGGTGGTGGGGTGCCCTGCTAGGGAGTCTTTCTTTGGCTCGGCTTACATGACTAAGGGAGCAGGGACATATTCTGGCTCTCTTCCAGTGCATATGTAGGTTGAAGATTGAGTCAAGCACTTAACAAGTACTTGATTTACTAGTTTAATCAAACTCAGTGCGCACCGAGTTCAGAGGCCCCCATGTGAGTGTTCGGCCTCTTGGCGGCGGTGACGTTGCTTGCATGGTTCTCAGGCTGCCACTAGAGGGTGTCATGCACGCCCACCTTTGCCTTTCCAGAGAAAAGTCCTACAAGATGGAATTCCTGTCTTCCTTTTGTTCCCACAGGTTTTATAGCATTTTCACGGATTCCTGAGCTGGCCAAAAAGGTTAAAATGTTTTTTGCCCTGGCTCCTGTGGCTTCAGTTTCGTTCTCTACTAGCCCTCTCTGTAAATTAGGAGGATTTCCAGAATTTCTCTTGAAGGTACTTGGGCTTCCCCCACCCCCTCTTGCCCCACAGACTTCCTTTTCAGACCTGAAGAATTGGCCTTTAGAGCGAGAATCGGTGCCTTCCTCCTCTGTATTTCGCTGTCGATGGAACAGTGGGGCAGCTTCTCCCCATCGTGTTTCTTTCCCCCTTCACCCCTACTTCCAGGTTCTGGGGAGTAAGGTGTGTCACTAACTCTACAGGAGAGCACCATGTTCTCCTGGTTAACTTATCAGCGCTCTCCACCCACCACACAAAGGGAGCTCAAGGGAGTCCGGGAGAAGGTAAACTCCTGGAGTTGCCCTTTATCGTGCACGGTGAGCCCGTGGCTATGTGGGATCAGGCAGGAGACGGGAGAGGGGAAGCGCGCTGTTCCCACAGCCCCACCCTGGCCACGCTGAGGGCCATCGAAAGACACTGTTCCTATTACATTTCATAACGTGGCCCCTAACACAACCCTAAAACGGTGTGACCCCCAAGCCCTGTTCGAGGAGGAAGCAGTTTTCAGGAGGACGAGTTGAGAGCCAGCTGAGGCCAGAGGTCCATCATGCACACACACTCTGTGGGTTTCATGTGTATACTTTTATACACATACATGAAATCCCACACAGGAGCATATACTTAAAATCAGGTATAACATATCGGCCATTTAAGGGATGTTCACGGGGAACACAGACAGTACTCTGATCTCCGAATCCGACCCTCACCTGAGATGGATTCTCTGCACCAGTGACCAGACACACAGATAAGATGTGGCCCCCTCTAACCAAATTTATCTTTAATGCCCCGGGTCATAGATGCTTCAGTTTTCATTATAAACCATTCAGAAATTGCACATAAAGTCCCCTTCCATTACCAAGGCCACTCTCACTCCTCAGAGTTGAACACAGTGCTCAGGGTGGGTCTTTTCCTATAGACCTTGCGTGTGAATTTAAATATGTACCCAGATCCCGAGAGAAATGTAGTGTTTTGTTTTAATGAAGACAGTAGCCAACTATGTATGTTCTGCAGATTCCGTGTTTCACGCTTGGAGAGCTATCATGTTACTGCACAAAACAACCTCACGTTCTAAATGGCCGTGTAGGAAGTACTCCATTATCAGGAACTCCAGCTTCCTTAACCAGACTCCTAGGTGGTTGCTCATTTGCCATTGCCGCGTCCCTGTGCCCTTCTTTCCGAAGAACTGCAATGGCTGTGTCATAGGAGGGTTTCTGATTTATTTAATTCTTGGAGAGTGTGATCTGGTAGCTTTGTAAAGATACAGACCCCCCCACTCCCCACCTTGGAGACGGTGGCTCGTGAAATCTGGAGAGGGGCCCAGGATCTGCGTTTTCACAGAGCACCCCACCGGATCCTAGTGTAGACGAAACAGACTGGTCTTTGGGAGTCACTGTTCCCAACAGTGGTGTTTTCTGATATCCTGGGAAAGTGACAGAGCGAAAAAATAAATGTTCATAAAACCTTTGAATTAGCTGCTCTGGGAAATCCGTGTTGTCCCCACGGAAGCTTAGCGCCCTAACTCTCAGAATACAAAGATATGAATTAGAAAGACCTCAAGATTGATCTGAGCGGGCCTGTAAGTGTGTAAGGCGGATCTTTCTTTTTCTGTACGTGCGGTCCTGCTTGGACAGAATTCACAGGGGAGTGTGCCACGGTGGCGTTCGGGTAGCAGCTCCGAAGCTGAAGGTCAACTTCACACCCCGGGTCAGTCCAAAGGAAAGCGTGGCTTATTGCCCCCTAGGTCGGTGATGCACTAGCCTCTTGTTTTTAGGAGAGAACCTCCAAAATCTCTGCATTTATCACATGTGACTGTTACGTAGACTCAAAGCCAGGAGTTTTAAATACTGATGCCTTTTCCTGCAGTATGACCTTCTCTGCACGCGATGTTTCTCGATTCTCCCCAGCTACTTGTCATGTGATTACTCAGGCAAAGGGGCACATTCAGGGAGACCCAGTATCTGTCGTTAGATATTGGTTGGCTGTCTTGTAGTCGACAGACTTGACAGAGGTCACAGGCTGTGTGTACGTGGACGGAATTTGCCCAAAGATGTGCTGAATATGGCCCATACGGTGTTAAAACTTCAAATTAGCCACACCCTTAGAAAAGCATATCTAATGCTGAAATCTTGATAATTGATTATTTTTTGGCCGGGGGTTGGTGGGGGAGAAAAGGGCACTGTGTATCACAAAGCAGCTGCACCCTTAGGCTGGGCATACGATTTATAGTTCACTGGGGCTTTTAACACTCTCGAAACCTCCCTCTGGCTTCTAGTGCCCTGCTTGGCATTCCTTGGCTTGTAAGAGCATCACTCCTGTTTCTGCCTTCATGTCCACATATGTGTGTGCCCCGGGTGTGTGTCTGTCTCTGCCCAGATTTCTCCTTTCTATAAGGACCCCAGCCCTACTGCATTGGGGCCCACCCTGATCACCGCATCTTCCCTTGATGACCTCTGTAAAGACCCTGTCTCCAGATGAGGTCACATGCTGAGCTACTGGGAATTAGGACCTCAACATACCCCCCCCCCTTTTTTTTTCCCTGGGGTGGGGGGATACTGCCTTGGGAGGCATTTGAATTTTTCACTCCAGCTCGTCCCTCCACGGGGTAGGCATCAGCAGAAGTGTAACTTATAGGGGGATGCATTTGGGTTCAATATATGGAAGATCTTTCTCCTGTTTCCCGTTGCACCAGTACGCGAAGACCTTTGCAGGCATAGCGATTGCCCCGGAAGTACTGGCACACGAGTTCAGGGGCCGTTGGTCAGGGCTTACGTTCACCAGGAGTCAGCAGACTTTTTCTCTAAAGGTCCATATAGTAAATACTGTTGGCTTTGTGGCTCCTCCAGTCTCTGTTGGAACTTGTGCACTCTGCCACTGTAGTGTGAAGACAGCCGGAGACAAAGGGGAGACAAAGGAGTGTGCCTGTGTATGTGTCAATAAAACTTTATTTATAAGACTAGGCAGTGCTGGTGGGGGGAGGGATGAGGAGTTCTTGTTTAATGGGAACAGGGTTTCAGCTTGAGGTGTTAGAAGAGCTCTGGAGATGGGTAGTGGTGCTAGTTGCACAATAATGTGAGTGTCCTAACGCCCCTGAACACTTAAAAATGGCCGAAACGGTAAATTTTGTGTTACGCACGCTTTAGCGCAAGAAAAAAGTGTTAAAAGGAAAAGACAACAGGCAGGGGGCCAGAATCGGCTCCCTGGCCAGTAGAATTGGATTGGGTGTATGGGTCCTATGCAGACACACTGTTGACCGGTCTTGGCTTTGACTCTCTCTTGGGAGTCACTACGAGCCCACCCACCCACGACACTCTTTGGGGATGGCCCTGGGATGAGTGATCACTAATGCTCCTTCCCGTGGTGAAGAGTCTGCTGTGAACTGATTTGATTTTCTGCCTCTTCTCTTCACGGGAGACTTTAAATACACCTCCCTAACATCTGCTTTGGCCTTAGTAGACATTATCGTATGCGTGTCCTGGTGTGACCGTCCGCTGGTTGCCATTTCTTTTCTGGGGTCACACGTGGAAACACTCGGCGTGTGTCTCTGCTTCTGAGGTGGGTCAGGGGGGCTTGTCTGCCAGAATGAAATGCTGAGATATTCTTGGGTTCCCTTTTATTTTATAGGACATGTTTGGGGTCAAAGAATTTTTTCCCCAGAGTACAGTTTTGAAGTGGCTGAGTGTACATGTTTGCAGTCATGTCATTCTGAAGGAGCTCTGTGGAAATGCCTTTTTTATTCTCTGCGGATTTAACGAGAGGAACTTAAACATGGTATGTGTGTTTACGGCCAGTGTTTACTGTCCATGAGTTTGTTTTATCTGTAAAGATGCGTGTTTGTGCTGGAGGGTGTGAGAGAAGTGGGGACGACGCCCTCAGAGTGCTCACGGGTCTCTCGTTGAAGAGGCACGGAAGTAGCTTTGGCAGGTGCCTGGGATGCTCTGTGCAGCGCTCCTCAGGCCTGCTGTTAGCAACTTCCTACTGAATGAGGACACTTGTCATAATTTAAGTCCTGGTATTTACATTCATTCCAGTGATCTCTTTCTTTTAAGAGATTACTGTAAGTGTATTTAAATTTGTGTGTGTGTGTGTGTGTGTGTGTACGCATGTATTTACTTATTTTACAAAATGTAGACCCTTGACCAGCAATATGCCGGTGTTTCTAATGCTTTTTTTTTAAAGAAAATTTTATTTATTTTGAGAGAGAGCGAGAGACGGAGCACAAGCGAGGGGGAGGGGCAGAGGGAGAGAGAGAAGCAGAGTCCCCGCTGAGCAGGGAGCCTGATGCGGGGCTCGATCCCAGGACCCCAGGATCATGACCTGAGCTGAAGGCAGACGCTTAACCGCCTGAGCCACCCAGGTGCCCCTGGCTGGTATTTCTAAATATATTTTTTGTTTGTAATGTTCGTTTTGAAAACAGGCCTTAAAATTCTAGAATGAAGGCTCTAGGGAATTTTTTTTTACAGTAGTATTAATTTTTCTTGTTTCCGATGATAAAAACAAGGTCTGATTATTATATGAAATGTTGGAAATTCAGAAAAACTTGAAGAAGAAAATCAAAACGACCAGTAAGCTCAACCCACACAGCCCTACAGTTAGCTACCACGTTGCTCTGCTTCCTTCGTATGTATTCTGTGCGTGTGTGGTTGTACGTATTATTACAGGACGTATTTGTCATCACAGAACTAGAACTTTTTTCCTTCCTCTTAATCTCCTGTATTTGAGATTGTGGCTCTGAAGCACAAACGATGTTTATCATGCTGTGTCCACTCTATTTCACCATGTTTCTTTTGCAGTCCAGAGTGCCCGTCTATGTGGCACATTCTCCTGCCGGAACTTCTGTGCAAAACATTCTGCACTGGGGCCAGGTAGGCATCCCCGGGGTGCGGCCGGGGCTTGTGTAAAGTCAGCCTTAGAGAGAGTTCTGTGCCCCCCATGAATCACTTCTCTGCGAGCCCTTCCCAAACCCTTCCGGTCCCGCACAGAGCCAGGCTGCTTACACATGGGAGCTGGTTTCCTGCCCCAGAGTCCTGGGTTCCTGTCATTGTGCCCTTGTACCCCGGGCGAGTTCATCCAACCCCTGTTGGGCTTCACTTCCCCGCCCCTCCCCGTCCCACCCCGCCTCACCCCTCCCCTCTGTCAGTTTTTCACTGAGTCCTAGATTTATTTTATTTCGGAGTTGCTTCACAAAGCAAGATTTGGGAGCAGCTTTGAGAGGGAGGCTGCGATGTTGTCACGAACCCATGAACACAGTGGACTGAAACCATTGGTGGATACGCCAGAGCGAAACCAGTCATGGGCGTAAATGGGAGCCACTCACTTTTAAAATGCAGTTTTGATTGTTTTATCACATACCACAAAAGCAATGCATGTTCATTCTAGGAAATTTAGAAATTACGTATAGGAAAAAGAGAATGAAAATTCTCTTCACGATTAAGAAACAAGACTTGGCAGTCAGACGCAGAGACAGAAAATGTGTACCCAGAGATATGAAGTGTCTCTGCATTCTACCCTCTACCTCTTGCTGCAGATCATTTCAGAAAGAACTGGCTAAAGACGAAGATAGAAATAATAGTTGTAGAAATAGATTAATTAAATTATTTTCTTTTACTTATTCTTTTATAACTTGCTTTTTCCCCACCTAACAGTATATCAGGGACTTATTTCCACCTCAGGACATATTTTTGTAGGAATTTCCTTCCTAACTTTTTTTTTTTTAATATTTTATTTATTCGAGAGAGAGAGAGAGAGAGCAGGGGGAGAGGCAGAGGGAGAAGAAGACTCCTCACTGAGCAGGGAGCTCGATGTGGGGCTCGATCCCAGGACCTGAGCCAAAGGCAGACACTTAACCGACTGAGCCACCCAGGCGTCCCCTAACTTTTTCTTTTTTTTTAAATTTTTTATTTATCATTTGAGAGAGAGAGTGAGAGAGAGAAAGCACCAGCAGGGGGCAGCACGGGAGAGGGACAGGCAGGTTTCCCACTGAGCAGGGAACCTGAAATGGGGCTCAGTCTCACAACCCTGAGATCATGACCTGAGCTGAAGTCAAGCATTGGACTCTTGACAGACTGAGCCACCCAGGCGCCTCCCCCCCACCATGCCATTTTATTTTAAATTACACTTTGGAAATAAGGAGTAAATCTGGGTACAGTGTAAAATGGGACTTCTGAGGATACAGCTAACTAGCCACCTGTGAGGCTTTCTCAAACTTCTGTGTCAGATAATATGTTCCCCCAAATTATCTTCTTTTTAGCTTATTAAATTCCAGAAGTTTCAAGCCTTTGACTGGGGAAGCCATGCCAGGAATTATTTCCATTACAACCAGGTAAAGGCTTCGAAAGTCTTTAGAATTAAACCTACCAGGGAAGCCAACTGGAGTCACGGGGCTGGGCTGGGGGGGCGGGTGCTGCGGGACATGCTGGGGAGGGTTGAGTAGATGCTGTTGGTTTCCGTCCGTCTTCTGGAACAACCCGAGCTTTGTGGTTGGTGTTGTGGCCTGGGCCTCCCCTCTCGGTCCTCTTCCCTGAGTCTGTAACAGCGGTCATGGTCACACGTGCTTCATCGTGACCAGGAACACAGACTTCAGAGTCAGACTAGCCTCAGTCTGCTCCCTGGCAGCTGGTGGGCGTTGGCCAGACTCCATCGCCTACGCCTTGCCTTCCACATACAAAGAAACGGACCATATTCTGAGGGCCGGGTGCTCTGAGGTGGGAGGCACTCTGCCCCTACTTTTCTTGTTTAATTCTCACAATGCCCGTGTGACAGGTGTGGTGGTTACTGTCATGGAAGGTGAGGGAACTGAGGCTACAGAATTCCTGTGACGTGTCGTACCCCAGATGGAGACGAAGTGACAGTAGGAGGCAGGACTCCAGAGCCACCACCCAACCCCTTGGCTTCCAGGGTTTCATGACCACCAGCAGGGAGAGGAGCCCCTTCCTCCAGGGCACTCGACAGCTGGAAGCTCTTCTAGCTAGGATTTCGCCCTTGGGGGCTAGGTGTCTTTTGGTTCTGGTAACAGTAACTTGAAAAGAAAACTGAGAACGGTTTTCAAAACTTGGGTCCACTGTCACATTTGCTAATCAATATCTCACGGGGGATTATTTGGCTGTGTTTCTATAAATTAAAACGCCAACGAAGCCTTCTGTCGGTTTTATTATAGACTCACCCTCCCCCTTACAACGTGAAGGACATGCTGGTGCCCACGGCCGTCTGGAGTGGGGGCCAGGACTCCCTGGCGGACGTCAGCGACATCAGCATCTTGCTGCCGCAGGTCACCAACTTGGTGTACAGCAAGCTCATCCCGGAGTGGGAGCACCTGGACTTTATCTGGGGCTTGGATGCCCCTTGGCGGCTCTATAACGAGGTGGTGGATCTAATGAAGAAATACCTGTGAGAGGCGTGAGGCATGCTGCAGAAATGGACCGTCACGTTGGGTGATCGGCCCTGTTCAAGTGTGTGTGCTTTCTTACTCTAAAATAGCTGTCTGTCTTTCCCAGGCTGTTTGCATTTTTGTCTCTGATCAAATTATGATTGATGTTGTTCAAGTGCCTCCAGGATTAGAAATTGCACTTTTTTTGTTTAATCATGGCCTAGTTGAGGCTAGCGTCTCAGAAGATAGTGCGGCCTCTTGAAGACTTTTTTAAAAATACCACTGACTTGTAAAAGATCCTAACCATTCTGGATATCCTTACAGTTTAAAATACACAATGTTGCCTTCTTATGGTCACACAGGACACGCCAAGTAGGTGTTGGAGTTTTTAGACTGCGTGGTCCGTTGGTAAATAACCTGACACCGATTTGAAAAAGCTCCGCGTGCACTCAGTTTTTACCTCTTTGCCTTAAAGGGCTCTTCAGTCCAGTGGCCTTGTGGTCACTAGGGAGCTAAATGACAAGTACTCCCGCCCTCATGCAGTAGGCGCACAGTCTAATCCTGTGACACCCCAGCTGGGCCAGTTGCGAAGATTCTCTAATGAATTTCACCAAACCTAACCGTGATAGTCATCATTTAGCAAATGTTTAAATTGCTCAGATCAAGGCAAATAATTTGCTGGAATCTTCAGAAAATAAATGATATTCATTAAAAAAAAAACACAAAAAACAAACAAAAAACCCCAGCCCTCTATTTTAAATAGCTCGAAGACTAATGCAGGCGACCATCTATATTCGTGAACTCGTAATTGTGTGGTGGGCCGTAAATCCATGTGTGTGAGAAGACAAGTCCTGTGGGGAGACAGTACCACTCTTTTCTGCGAAATCAATGCATTCTCTTGGGCAGCCCCTGGGCTTCTGCTTCCCACGCAGGAGCACCGAGCTACAGCAGCTAAGAGTGTCCTACTCATTTTCACACGAAAGAAATGTGAGCGTGAATGTTTTAAGACAAATGCTCAGGGATTCTTTCTGTTTTTCAGTTTTGCACATGACCATATTTTCAATACTCCTGATTTGCGTTCCTAGCTCGGGGAGCCCTTACTCACCTGCTTTTCTTGCTGCACGGTGTCCTTGCAATACTGACAGCTGGACGGAATGACATTTGAGATGTTTTTCTGATACAGCTCTTTTAGCTGCGATAATAAACAGTACTTGGAACTGGCTAATGTATGCAGACAGTGTGATAACTACTTTGTAATACTTAAAAAGGCTTATGTGAACTTTTCAATAAAACTCAGTAGCCTCCTAGCCGGAAGGACTGTGGGTATGTGTGTGTTCTCCTTTATTGCCCGTGAACCTTTGATCCCCTCCCACAGTGAGGAGAGAGCGTTCTCAAACTAAGGGGGGTTGGGAGATAGGTTGGAAACTCTGGCTCTCAACCTTATCCCGCAGGGTCCATTGAGCTCGTGAGGCTGCGTGGAGAGCGAGCAGAGACTGACCCATCCTCAGGTGGGACCATGGGTTCAAGGGACTGTCCATTAACTCCCTCCTTGAAGGAGGCAGAGACAAGTCATTTGTGCCATAGGATCCCCAAAGCATAGATGTTGGGGGGGAGGGCATCCAGTGTGATCTCTTCCACTACTCTCTGAGCTTGAGGGCAGAAGATCTTACTCATCTCTATATACCCAGAATCGAACACAAAGCCTGGAATATAGTGAGTCAAAAAATACATGTGGACTCAACAAGATGTGTGAAAAGTGAGAGACTTTCCCAGTTAGCTAAATGAAATTAGATGCACAAGTAACATCCGGGAGGGTCTAAGGACCGAAGCAGAATCTGTGTTTCCTCATGGCACCCACAGAGAAGAGTCCGAGTGTACTGGATGCAAAGGATATGCATGCCCAGGAGGGTGCCACCTTCCCCAGGGGCTTTATGTCGGCCCCCCCAAACCTTCTTTCTCCTTTGATGAAAGCAAACCAGTTTGGCCAACCAGGTCCAAGATTCTTGGGTAGGGCTGGAAAGAAAGGGACGGTGAATGGTGTTTTCGTTTGCTGTTTTCCAGCACTAGTGGGAGAGTGCTTGCCCCACCGAGAATGGCTTCAGCGCCGTAGATGACTTGCTTCTCTAGCTGAGGTTGCTGCCACGGGGGCTCCCCCAACTCCCTTGAGAATGAGCGAGTAAAGCTTTCACACACCAGGTGATATGGATGAGCAGGGGGAGGGGGTCCATTCTATAGAGGCCACCTCTTACTGGTGAGAGTTTCTCTTCTCCTCCTTTCCAGACTTTTCTCTGGGGAGCTTTCTTCAGGGTGGGGCCCGTCTAGAGGTGGAGATGTTGCATAGCTGTTCTCAGGACAGTCCTGTTACCTTGCACATTTGCCTTTGCTGGTGGCCTCTCGTTCCTGACACTGCTGCGTAGGTCCTTTATATCCTTACAACCCTGGCTGCATTAATGTTTCATCGTTGTTTTATTTTATTATTTTTTTAAAAGATTCTTATTTATTTGAGAGAGAGCACGAGTGGGGGTAGGGAGAAGGGCGGAGGGAGAGAGAGGGAGAAGCCGACTCCCCGCTGAGCAGGGAGCCCGACGTGGGGCTGTCATCAGTGATTTCTCCCATTCGCCATCAGAGGGCGCTCTTGGCTTTGCTGCCAAACCTTTTCTTTCTGTAAGGCGGCTTTCTCTAGTGTCTTCTCTGGGCGAGGTGGAGAATTTTGCGGATTCGAGAGCCAGTTGGTAATTTGAGGACTGGTGAGGTCAACCAAGTCTCTGGTCATTTCTAGCCAGGATTACGACCAATTCAGACCTAATTCATAATATCTGAAAAATATCCTCAAAGAATAGCTGTGCCCCAAATGTGACATGAAGATGAAAATTTGCCTGATGTGGTAAAAGAATGGTCAGAACCTCAGACAGGGAAGGGGCAGGGGGGGAGGCTTTAGGCCTCACACTTAGGAAGGACCAAAATTGAGACTATTGATACGATCTCCAAATAATGAAGATTATTTTATTAGAGGTGTTAATGTGTTCAATGTAAACATTTAAAATATATGCATTTTTAACTTTTGTCATTTAGTTTTTAATATAGGGAGATATTTTCAAAATGTGACCCCCCCCCCCCGAAAGGCAACATTAGGTGACAATAATTATTCTGATTTTTATTTATTTTATTATTTTATTATTTTTTTAAAGATTTTATTTGTTTATTTGAGAGAGAGAGCAAGGGCAGGAGAAAGCACGAGCTGGGGGAGGGGCAGAGGGAGAGGAAGAAACAGGCTCCATCCCAGGACCTTGAGAGCATGACCTGAGCCAAAGGCAGACACTAAACCGACTGAGCCACCCAGGCACCCTTCTGATTTTTAAAAAGCTCGTCAGTAATTCATTCAAGAGTATTTATTGAGTATCACACCGTGCCAGGTGCAGATTTCAAGTTCAATTCCAAACTAAGCAAGTAAAACTCTTTCTGCCAACTTGTTTTAGTGGTACTAAAAAATACTTTGCATTTTACATTGTGCCTTCTGATTCTTAAAACCTTCTCACAAGGCCTGAATTTCGCAGCAACTCCCTTGGTAGGTGAGGTATTTTCTCTGCTTTACAGGCAATGGGATGCCTTTTAATGGAGATGATTTTTACATGCTTTAAATATTTTAAAGGGGTTGATGAGCATTCTGACAATTTCAGTAGAAGTACACACTTAGGTGGATGGATAAAAAACATAAAGAGAAAGTGTTTGAAACCAAGTATGAATCAGCATCTGTGTGTAATAGGGTGTCAAGGAGTCTCTTGGGGGAGCTAACATCTCCCACATTCTTCATCAGCATCTTCTGTTTTGGTGTGGGTAAGTAGTGTTTTCTGAGTCTTTTGGAAACTTCCCTGTAAGTGAAACTTCAATGCCTCATTGCAACACCAAAGTCCTTTTGTAGAAGTATCTACCTTGAAACTGACAAAAGGTTCTGCTTTAAATTGGCTGTAACTTTCTATTCAACCCTAGCTAGTCCTGACTTTTCTGACAAGAAGCCTTCATTTTTATAACAAGGGATTACATTTTTAAAAACATTTTATTTATTTATCTGACAGAGAAAGAGAGAGCACAAGCAGGGGGAGCAACAAGCAGAGGGAGAGGGAGAAGCAGGCTCCCCGCTGAGCAGGGAGCGGGAAGCAGGACTAGATCCCAGGGATCATGACCTGAGCCAAAGGCAGACGCCCAACCGACAGAACTACCCAGGCGCCTCAAGGGATTACATTTTAATCTTTGAGATTAATTTTTGAGATTACTCCATCCCCTGTGAGTCTTACGTGTTACAGCTATAAGGCATTATAACCCACTTCTCATCTCTGATATCTGGCAGTATCTGTTTCAGTTAGATAGATCAAAGAACATCTTCTCTAATTTTGGAAAGAAAAAAACCATAAAGGTCACAGAAAAAGAGAGGATGTCATTGGTAATCCAAGTACGTGTTCTATTTGTGGGGGTGGGGGTGGTATCCAACGTCGTCTGCTGAGTAGTACCCAGTAACTTCGAGATTGTGTTAAATATGCACAGACTTGATTGCTGTGCTCATAAAAATGACTTGATCTCTGGGGTAGCTGGAGAAGAAAAGAATCTTGTCCTCCAACCTTGTCAGAAAGACCGTGCCAAGTTAAAAATGATACACAAGAAGTCAAAGTCAACTGGAGAAGCACAAGCAATAGTATGGCTGAAGTCCTAATACCACCAGAGCTCAGTAAATAACCCCTTCTATGGAAAGCCATCCCAGTAGATAAGTAGCTAAACCACACCAAGCAGTGTGCTCTAGCCAAAAAAAAAAAAAAAAAAATCTACTTTTTAGCTTCGATTTAGAGCTAGTATCTTTAAAAACAAGCATTGCGTCCACAGATATCTTTTGAACACTCACTAGTGCATGGTATAATGCTTGGCACTGTGGGAAGAAAAAAACCCTAAAAGATAGTACCTGTGCCCTAAAAAGAACTGTTCACATAGCAAGCTGTTAAATATATTTTGTGTTCATGAAGTGCTTAAAGGTGCACATTTGCCAGCTGAGGAAATGGCAGCACTTTAGTCAAGATTAAACAGGGTTCGATTTCATTTGGGCCCATTTAAGTGGTGCTGTCTTGGTTGCCTGTGATGTTGTGCTTACCTTTCCCGGCATCCTCCCTATGACATCGAGTGGACAACGATGAGATTTTAACTGACTACTTTCCCTGAGATGGTTGCATTTGTATATGGGACACAGACTTCTGTCCCGGGCAGCTGATGGGCTGGAAAGGCAGGGACGCCGGTGGATGCCTGTTTAAAGTGCTGTGAGCAAGAGGGGAGAGCCTGGGCCAAGCAGGGGGCGGCCGAGGCTTCTGGATCTTGCTGCACAGGGCTCTAAGCAACCGGCCCATGGAGAGTATTCTAACAGGTTTAGTGATAGAAGATGGAAGAACCGAAGTAGGCAAAGAATGGGTTGGGTGGGGCTGGGGGCTCAAAAGGGCAGTCCTGACAGCAACCTAGTAGCTAGGTCCAAATTAAGCAAGTCTGCCAATGCCACCCACTTAAAAAAATCCACAGGAGTATCCAAAGCACCCAAGCATGATAGCTGAGACCACAAGAAGAGGACAGCGTGTGCTGAATGGAAATTTGAAGATTGAGTTAATTTCTTTGGAGGGCAAATCTGAGTGATAATTTACCTCTGAGCAGAATTCATTTGTAAGTCTGAGAAAGTGAGCTCTGACAGTCCCTTTGGAGCACTGAGGGGTCCAAGAGCGAAGGAGACCAAGCCCTTCCTCTTCTCTCTCAGCTGCTGCTGGAGCCATGCAAAGTTCAAGGGCAAGTCTTGTCTACCAGGAATGGGAAGGAAGAAGTTCCTGGGTTGCCCTAAAGGTGAATTGGAAAGAGCCTTGGAGGAGGGGAAGATTGAAGAGGAGCCTAGAAGCGTCAGGTTGTCTATGTGTTAGAAATTCACCAGCAAGGGAGGCCAGGGGCCTGCATCGTACCCAGCTCTTCTACCATCCAGATATCCAAGCAATTAGAAAATCCACCCTCTTTCCATGTTTGCATTGCCTGTCAAGAAACTCGGAGCTGTTTCTGAACCTTTGTCTCATCAATACACAAGCAGAATATCATAATATTCTTAGCACACTGAAGTTTCAAAGAAAACAAAACTGCAGTATGGCCAGAGGCTGGAGGCCCCAGAGAATGGGCATCTAGGGAGTATGTGTATTCCATCAGCGGTGGTTCAGGGACAAACGCCACCTAGAGGTTCTGAATTATGAACTGGTTTGTTATAGGGCGTGTGTATAACATCCGACACATTATTAGATATTAATATATCATTAAATATTAGGAACTGGCTTATGACATATCATACGTACATACCCTATATATTGTTATATTTCTAGGTCCATATACTGGTCCTCCTAATATGTGGCTTTACATCTTTTATTTCTCCTTACACGATTTTATTTCATTTTAATTGTAAACTTCCTCGGTTCTTTAGGTGAAATGTGGAGCACAAATTTAAAATAATATGCGTCTTACTTTGCAAGTTTGCTGTGTGCCAAGCCCTCTGCTTTTGCTTCCGTAAGGGCCACAGCACTAACAGCGAGGCCTCTTCTCGGCAGCTTGGGGTTCCCAGCCCCGAACGAAATCCCTTCAAATGAAACACTTAGCTAATGCCTGGCAGACGTTATAGTATTATTTTTGTTTTTGTTGTTTTCCCATTTTAATGCTTGAAATAACCTCATGCGATGGCTACTCTTATTTTCCTTTGGCGGGGGTGGGAGGTGGACAAGAAAATGCAAAGCCTCCGGGGAGCGAAGCGCCGTACCCCAACCTCACAGACACAGGAGGCAAAGCTACAATTAGTTCCGAGTGGTCCCGCCTTCAAAGTGTTCGTCCTCAACTTCTATCCTCTGGGGGACTCTTGTGTGCGTGGCAGCCACCCGGGTCAAAGGCGGAGGTGGTTTCTACGCGGGTCGCCGGTGGCCCCCGAGCTCGCCCAGTACCCACCTCCTCCCGCTCGGTCCCCCGAGAGCCGCGGAGGTCGGGGGGTGGGGGTGGTGCCGCGCAGTCGGGCTCTGGGCGCCAGGGGTGGTCGGGGGAACGCGGGTTGAGGACCAGCGGCAGGCTGGCGCCGCGAAGCCCGCCGAGAGGAGCGCAGGGTAGGCGCGTCCTCCTCCGCTCAGTGCACTGCGTCCAGCGCACGGATGCACGGATGCTCCGTTGAGGAACAAGGGGGGTGGTTTACTGCTTTCATTGCTTCCATCCCAAATTGAGACGGAGCGGCTTTGTAGCCAGATCTGGGCAGGCTCTGGATGTTAAAACCCAGCACGTTTTTGTTTTTTTTTTTAATTGAAGCCTCCCAGCCGCGGTCCCCGCCCTGTCGCCGTGCCTCCTGGTCGGGGTCGCTGGTCTGGGCTCCGCGCGCGCCGCGGCGAAAGAAACGAGCGGCCGCCCGGGTGTGCGGATCCCGCGGGGGGAGTGCGCGCGCAGTGGGACCGGGAGCCTGCGGCGAGCCGGCGGCCAGAGCTGCGCTCCGAGACGCTGGAACCGGAGAGGTTCGGGTCCCGCCGGCCGTCCGCTCGCCGCAGCGCGCGCCCGGGCGCCCAGCGGCTCCCCCTGCGGGAAGGTCGGTGTGCAGCTCGCAGCTAGTTAGATCGATAGGAGGTGTGCCGACAGAAAAGATCGGAAATACAGAAGGTACGTCGCTTTAAAAAGTTTTAAAAAATGCAGTGATGGTTGCCTCTTTAGGAAAGCACACAGACGCAATTATATGTATGCATTTAAAAAATACAAGCGATTGCGCACCGACTGAGAAGGAGCTCTTTACCGTGGTGGCGGAAACATTCTCTATCTTGTTTGGGTGCGATGGTGGCAGAGGAATTAAGCTGTCAAAATTTGTAGACACTGCACTGAAGATCTGCGCATTGTATCGCGCGTACACGGTACAGCAATTGAAAAAAAAATCGGAACATAAATCTGCGTGCACGTAAAAAGTTAGTAACATTGCATACTGCGCATAGAAAAGCCGATTCAGCGCCGCCGTAGATGTACATTTTGGCAACGGAGCGCGGCTCTCTGTGGGGCTGTTTATTCCTGCAAGCTCGGCCCGGCCGGGAATGGGAGAGAGAGAGGAAGCGGCTGACATCACTCGGGGCGGGGCCGCGGCGCTAAGAAAAGTCGGTGGGACCCGAGCGGCCCCGGCACAGCCTCACCATGAGCTGCGGCAACACGTCCGAGCGCCACATCCTCGGCAGCTCGGACCAGCTGGTCCTGCAGCCGCTCTGGGACCAGCTGCGCGCCTGGGACGCGCTCACGCAGTCGCCCCTGTTCGCGGTCCTCTTTTCCATCAGCACGTACGTGGGCTTCTGCCTGCCCTTCGTGGTGCTGGACGTGCTGAGCCGCTGGGTGCCCGCGCTGCGGCGCTACAAGATCCACCCGGACTTCTCGCCGACGGCGCGGCAGATGCTGCCCTGCTTGGGGCAGACCCTCTACCAGCACGCCGTGTTCGTGCTCCCCTTGACGCTGCTGTCCTGGGCCCGCGGCCCGGCCCCCTGGCCCCGCGAAGCCCCCGAGCTGCTGCAGCTGGCGCGCCACGTCCTGGGCTGCCTGCTCCTCTTCGACGCGGAGTTCTTCGCGTGGCACGTGCTCCATCACAAGGTGCCGTGGCTTTACCGCACCTTCCACAAGATGCACCACCGCAACTCGGCCTCGTTCGCGCTGGCCACGCAGTACATGAGCGCCTGGGAGCTGTTCTCCCTGGGCTTCTTCGACGCGGTGAACGTCACGCTGCTGCAGTGCCATCCGCTCACCGTCCTGGTGTTCCACGTGCTCAACATCTGGCTGTCGGTGGAGGACCACTCCGGCTACGACTTCCCCTGGTCCACGCACAGACTGGTACCCTTCGGGTGGTACGGCGGCGTCACGCACCACGACCTGCACCACTCGCAGTTCCACTGCAACTTTGCCCCTTACTTCACGCACTGGGACAGAATCCTGGGCACTCTTCGCTCCAAGTGACTGGCAGCCTCCCAGCCGGGCTGGGGTGGCGCAGGGGGGCGCCCCCTTCCCCACGCCCCCGCCACCCCGGAATCCAGGACTGCCGCAGGGCTCTTCAACTTCAATCAGGAGAAACACACCTGAGCTGTTGTGTCTTGTTTTGTTTTTGTAAGTAATTGATTACCTGTTGGAGATTTAAAATCGGATGTATTTTCACAGTCTGGTGAAGTAATTTATATCGTTTCTGTGTATTGACAGTTGTATTCTTGGAGTCAGATTCTAGCTCACTTCAGTAGCCTTGATTCCTGGATATGTTAGACACTCATCACTGGCATATTTAAATCATCTCAAAGAGGATTTGACTGTCGGACAAGGAAGGTCTTATGTTTGAAAGTGTCCTAGAAATAGGCTAAAATAACGTGTTCTTATGGAGAATGTGATCTCTGACTCTATTAGCAAAAAAACATATTCCTGCTGGATAGCGATCACGATTGTTGTGCTTCTTTCTATTTTTTCATGTAACTGTATATTTATATTGAAAGAAATGTTATTTGTATTTAAAAAAAAAAAGAAAGAACAGAATATAAATCAAACCAGTACCGGCTACTGTTTCACTGGCCTTTAGACTGACTGATAATAAAACCGGAAGAGGGAGCTGGGCCGGCAGGTGTCTTTCAGAGCCTCCATCAACCCTAGAAGGAGAGGGATCTGGTGGTGGGGTCTTTTGTGGGGGATTTGTAGGCAGGCGGAGGCAGGAGAAGGGGTCAATTTGTCTGTTTGGGTCTAGTCATTGCACAGAGGGAAACCACTATTGTTCTGAGTAGTTTTCAGCTGATTTCTGCATAGCAAGCAACTCAAAGAAATACCCTTTCAAGTTTTAGAGAGATCAACCCTGCCCAACCATTTGATTATTTGGAGGACAGTGGTGTTGGGGGATGAATAGAATTAGTGGAGTGCCTTGCTTTGCAAAACTGGTGAGTCAAGTCTGTGCATGAGAAGGGCTGATAGATATAGAAGGAGATTCTGAGTCAGCCCTCCTTTTTCTATGAATCCATCTAGAGTAAGTGACCATCATACACACAGCTCTGCAACTGGGGATTTTGGGGTATTCGCTTTTCTTTTTTTTTTTTTTTTTAAGATTTTATTTATTTATTTGACAGAGAGAGACACAGCGAGAGAGGGAACACAAGCAGGGGGAGTGGGAGAGGGAGAAGCAGCCTTCCTGCCGAGCAGGGAGCCCGATGCGGGGCTCGATCCCAGGACCCTGGGATCACGACCTGAGCCAAAGGCAGATGCTTAACGACTGAGCCACCCAGGTGCCCCGGGGTATTCGCTTTTCTTAAGTAAAGACATACATGCAAATTACATACTCCTTTGTCAAAGAGAGAAAAAGTGAAATTTGGCCCCAGGTCCCTGGTTCCTCATCTGTAAAAGGGGATTGTGTTCCAGATGTTCTCCCAGATTACTTGCCACAGTAAATGTCCCTATGACCGACCACACACCTGTTACCCATCATGTACCTCATCCCAAGTGGCTGCTACCTAATTGTTTTCATTTTCTCTTTGGAACAGGGTTATATAGGGGAAAGTAAAACATCAAGACAATTCAGACAGAAAAGTATAAAGAATGGCAACTTTTCATGTAATTCTAGGCTCATTATATATGAACCAAACTGTCCTGTTTAAAGGTGAAGCATCCATCTAAAGACCTGGTTTCCACAACCTGCCAAATGAGATTGCTGGGAAGTGTGTGCATGCTTTCCCAATCTTTGGCAAAGTTGCAGTCGGAATGCCCTGCTGCTCTGCTGATTTTCTCACGTTCCCTCCCAAAACATGTGCTCTTTGGGCTTCTTCACCAAAGCTACTTCCTCCTCTGTCTGCAGAGGCTCCACGCCGGGTCTTAAGGATTATACTGATGCATAAAAGTGAGGTCCATGCAAACAGGCCGTCAGAGGTAAGAGGAACGTGCTGCCTTGGAGGGAGTGGGATGAGCATCATACTGCGCAGAGAAAAAAGAGAGGAAGGGACGGACAGGCGTGAAGTACATGGTACAACTATCAGTTGTTTTGAGCAGCTCCGGGCACTCCCCCCTCCAAACTGCCTACAAATCTGAGATAATGACAATTTATCACAGCTCGCTCAAAGACTTTGTAAAATGTCTCATGTAGCCTCACTGTATAAGGAAATTTTGCATTTCGGGCAAATTGTACCCGTGGAAATTATTTGGGTCTGGAAACACTTTCTCTCAATGGATGTTTTATCAGTTTTTAATACCTTGGCAGGCGAGGTAGGGGAGAGGAGAGGATGAGTAGTTTTTCAGATAGTTGAAAAGCCTCGTAATAATAAGAGTGAAATACTTCACTTTTGCGTGCACGTTCACACTCTCACATTGTTTCACTTGCTCCTTACATTCGAAGGGAGGTAGGATGGTTGCTATTATTACCATTATGATGACCGTCCCGTGTTACGGATGGAGAATTGGTACCTGCACAGGTTAAGTGACTTGCTGACTTGCTCCCGATTATTAGAACACTAGACGTTGGAGCCAGTTCTCGAACTCAGGTCTTTGGATGCTTGTGAAACTCTCCACAATTGCCCTGCAACACCAACCAATGGCCTCTGTCTGCTATTCCTCCCCAGCCACTGCCCTCAGACACCGCCTCCCCCCCCCCCCCCCCCCCCCACTGGCCCATTACTTGGATGTGGATGTCCCTGGATTCAAAGCCAGTATAAGCAGGCCTGGGGAAAGCATGATGCAAGGCAAGGTCTCTGTTTTCTGTCTCCCTCACATCGGCAGGAACATACAGCCAGACTGCCCTGGGGGAAGCCTGATTTTGGGCCTTAACTAGCTGTGTGACTCTGGACAAGTGACTTAGCCTCTCTGCCTTGGCTTCCTCATCTGTGACACGTGGATCATCCCAGAACCTAGGTCACGGAGTCCCTGTGGGAGACTCTGAGTTACCACGCGTGCAGGGCCAGCTGGGCCGGGGTCTCGGCTGCGTTTGTTTGTGGAGGTGGGTGCATTTGTTTGTGGAGGTGGGGGCTCCAGGATGTGAGCACCGGGACTGCCCTGTGGGACCGGGGTCTCCCATCCACACCCTTGAGCTCTTCACCTCCCCGGGGACCAAATAAAGCCCGGGTTTTGATTTTTGATCCTGCCTTACTGTGGACGCTGCTTCCCTTGTCCTTTCAAGGCTAAAGTGTTGGAAAGAGAGAAGTCGGTGTTTGTCTGATTCTACTTCCTCACCTCTGAGACATCCCACCCCTGCCTCTTCCTGAAGCATCCACTCCTGGTTCACTGCTATCTTCCCAATGATTGAGTCCAGTGATTTCTTCTCCTTGGTTTTCCATCTTCCTGGCTTTTTTCTTTTTAAAGGTAATTGTTTTTGCTAACCAGTTTCTTCACTCTTGCTTGGTTTTAGTGAGGTTTCTCCAAACTGCTTTCCTTCCTAAGTCTCCAGCTTCCTTGGTGGCTCCACACTTTGCTCAGCAGGGAGGCCAGCCTCAGGGTGTTTCTCTTCTTGTTAAAAAGTATCTACACGATGTGTGATGAATGTCCTTTGTAGCAGCTTCTAATGCAAATCTGGAGATGGCTGCTTGCATTGCATTCCACCGCGCACACACAAGGTATGATGTATATGTGCACATACACACTATGTATGTGTACGTGCTACGCACAAACTGTAGGTCTGCACGCTGCTATATGCCCACAGGTGCGCATTTGCACACACACTATACACACACACACAGATGCATACCCATACATATATATGTATATGCACATACACATATCTATACGTTATATAAGCACATTATATATATACACACAGTATAGATATATATTCCCTCCTCTCTGTCTCTCTCCACACACACACACACACACACACACACACACACACACTACCATTTCATGGCTTGATCTCATGACCCATGAGGTCACAACTGGAACCGGAACCAAGAGTCCGACATTTAACCTACTGAGCCACCCAGGCACCCCCTCACACTACCATTTCTGTCCTGCTTACCATTTATCTTTGCCCTTAGTACTGCACTCGTTCTTGATAAATGCTGGTTCAGTGTTGCATGAATCCTGGAAGCAGTAGAAACACAGCTTTGCCATCAATCCTGTCTTTCTTCATTGGTTCCATATCCACCACTAGTCCATCCTGGCTTCCTAACTAAGGTCATGCTCACAACACATAATCTCTGCTCTAGAGGAGGTCCCAGTCTGCGAAGAAAGACCATCAGGCAAGCAAATGCATCTAACTTAATGTAGTCAGTGCTCCAATGGTGGGTATTCACAGGTAGTTAAGAGAGCCCCAGGAAAGGTGGGTCATTTGAGCAACAGAAATCAAGAATGATTTGGGCGCCTGGGTGACTCAGTTGGTTAAGTGTCTGCCTTCGGCTCAGGTCATGATCCCAGGGTCCTGGGATCGAGTCCTGCATCAGGCTCCCTGCTCAGTGGGGAGTCTGCTTCTTCCTCTTCCCCCACCCCCTGTTCGTGCTTTCTCTCTCTCTCTCTCAAATAAAGAAATAAAATATATATTTTTTTTTAAAAGAAGAAACCAAGAAGGATTTGTATGTGTTCACCAGGCAGGGTGAAGGGCGTCCCTGGCAGAAGCAACAACGCTGCAGGGCAGAGAGGAATGAAGGAACTTGGCTGCTGAAAAACAAGGAAGGAAGCACAGCGTTCTCTGAGAACGAGGAAGGAATGTCTTGCCACTTGACAAACCACCGTACCCGCTCAGCACTGTTTGCTCACCTGCCTCTGCACAGGGGGTTTGGAAGACGGTATGTATAATTGCTTCGAAGCCAATGTTAGGGCTTGCTCTTATTTGCTAATTTATAAGGAGTACATAGATGAATGAATCGAAAACTGGAAATGATATTCGGAGAAGCTCGGGTTGTATTCTCCAGGCAGCCTATTCCTTAGGGTGGCGGAGGGCGGGGGGCGCCACAGATTTTAAGCCAAGGAGTCATGCGATTAGAAATGGTGGAAAAAGGTAATTGGCAGCAGAGGACAGTGGTGCTGTACCGGTTCCAGCAAGGGGACCGTTCCAAGTTCTGCTCGACTCCAATCCTGGCTCCCTGGCTTAGGCACTCTGTGAGTGTAAACCAGTTACTTAACCTACGACTCAGTTTTCTCATCTGGAAAACGAAGGTGGTAGAATTGTGAGCAATAAGGAAGATGTTTAGAGAAGTTAGCACCCTGCTTCCCATCGAGCAAGAACTCTGTGAGTCGTAGCTCTTTTTTTTTTTTTTTTTAAGATTTTACCTATTTATTTGAGAGAGAGAGAATGAGAGACAGAGAGCACGAGAGGGAAGAGGGCAGAGGGAGAAGCAGACCCCCTGCTGAGCAGGGAGCCCGATGTGGGACGCGATCCCGGGACTCCAGGATCATGACCTGAGCCGAAGGCAGTCGCTTAACCAACTGAGCCACCCAGGCGCCCGAGTCGTAGCTCTTTTGTTACAAGCTATTGAAAAAGCATTATGATTGCAGACAGGATATAATAAGCTTGTTCCCAAACAAGTGCAGGTAAAGTAGAGAGGAAGAAATGGATCTCTCTTTTGTCAGAAAAACAACACAAGCTCGTGGAAAAATTTCAAACACTTGAGAACAGTGTGAAGTAGAGTAACTTCCATCCCCACTCCGTGAACTCATTTCCACTGCAGGTATAATCAAAGTTAACCCTTTTTTGGGTTACCAGACCAGAAAGCCAGTCATTCACAGTCTCACAGTCTCTTTTTCAGCTAGGATGCATTAAAGGGTTTATGAAAGTAAAAAAAAAAAAAAAAAAAAGTGCAAGTTAGTGTGAACAGAAATTTTTAGACAAAAGCCCAAGGGCATTTCCTCCCTCTAAATATCTTTTGCTTATTTCCTTTTTCTGTACTTTTTGATCACGACTCAAAACAAGAAGAGAAACTTAAGTTGTCTGTCTTCCCCGGCTTCTATGGGCAGCTTGCTCGGCGGGCTGGCAGAAAGGGCAGGACGGAGGAAAAGCAAGGTTCTCCTTGCTCCCTGCAGCTGGGAGCCTCATTGCCCCCTCTCCTCGTGCCTACAGCCCTTCCTTGGCCCCTCTTTTGGAAACTCTACTCTCTGCATTTGCTACTGGAGAGAGAGGTGTCTGAAAGAAGAGGCCACGTCTTACAGATCTTTGATTCCTTGGCAGGTGCTCAGTCAGTGTCTCTGGCATGCAGGCTTTGGGGTTTGAAGCCCAAACAGGCTGTGGCTGAGCTCCCTGTTTTTCCATTTTTCGGGAAACCATTGAGTCCCTTGGGACATCAGTTTCCCTCTCTATGAAATGGGTGGAGGTTGGGGGTAAACGGGAAGTGATTGCCTTGGTCCTCAGGCTGCTGTGGAGACCTAAGGAGACAGAGCAGTAGGTTGCTAAGGGAGGAGTGGATGCTCCGCGTGCACCGTGTGATGACGTGGACCTTGGGCATGTCTGGAAGGTGCTGAGGTGATGTGGCTCCTGTCTCCATCCATCTCTGCCACAGCGATCCTGCATCACCGCTTTCTCCATCAGCCCTGCCTCAAGGGCTCATGCCGACCTCCCTTCCTTGAAATCCTCTCCTCTCTAAGCCCTGGTTCTTGCCTCCCTGCTAAATCTCAGGAGAATACAGGAGGGGAGGGCACTTCAGAGTGACCAGAGACAGAGGAAGCTGGCCCCCGGGCAGCGAGTTTGCAGAAGGAACCCCGGGCTGAGACGCTCCAGAAGAGGGCTCTTCTTTCTCTCCGTGCCAAGGATGAATGTCAAGCCAAGAGCTGCAGCTGGCTACAGAACTAGAATTTGGGAGCTCAGGGCTTTTGAAAGAAGCCTCATGTATTTGGACACTAAGTGGAAAAAAACTTACCCCCTACCAGGCACTTTGAGTTCCCAGGGAAGCGGACAAGAGGGCTCATCCTTGGCAGTGGGTTTGATGAGATCCAGCAGAGCCGAGGGCAGATAGCTCACGAGCTGACGCTGTCAAGCCAAGGAGATTGTACAAGTGCTAAGGCTGAGACAACACTGTCCAGTTTCCCTATTTGGTGAATAAGGAAACTGAGGCTCAGGCATGGGAAGTGACTTCTCCTGGGTCACACAGCTGGGCTAGAACTAAGATCTGTGCTCCCCTTGGTGCCTCCCTGCTGATTCCCTCCCACCCTTGGGTCCTCAGAGCCTCCTGCCGAGTAGCAGAAACGTGCTTACACTGCCTAGAAATTGTTGCAATCCATAGTCTTTGTTAATCACTCACATAAACACAACATAATCAGCTCTGCTGACTTTTAGCAACTTGAGTGAGATGTTTATTCTGCACTTGGCTAAGATCTATCCCACCATATACTTTTGCGGGTAATTGGTGTGAACTTTTATTATGTCCCTGTGAACCCTGACAATCTCTGTTTAGAGAATGTTTAAGAAAGCATCCATATCATGGAGTACAATGAACTCAGCAACGAGGAATGAGACTATTTGTACATGCAACAACAAGGATGAATCTTACAACAATTACGATTAGTAAGGGAAGCCAGACAAAAAGAGTATGTCCTTTATGGTTCTATTTGCATAAAACTTCAGGAAAAGCAAGTGAATCCATTGTGACAGAAAGTGGGTCAGTAGTTGTTTAGAGGAGGGAGTGGGCCTCAAAGATGCATCACCATGGGGCACGAGGAAACTTTTAGGGAAGACGGTTATGTTCACTATCTTGATTGTAGTGCTGGTTTCATGGGTGTATATACTGTTGAAATTTATCAAATTGTATACTTTAAATATATGTAGTTTATTATACCTCAATTATACTGAAAAATAATGATGATCACATCAATGATGATTAATCATTTATGAATTTTAGCTTTGGAGCCAATTCACCATGAGAAAAAAATGGCAGGGGACATCACGATAACATCATAAGCACACACACACCTACACAGAGTCTAAGATCTATCTTTTGCCCATCTGTACTCCTGACCTATCGGAAACAGACACCCTCACAAGGAAGAAGACCTACTTGAGAGCCTACAAAATTGGGACCCCTTTCTCTGAGGACCTCCCCTCCCCCCCCATCATGTACACAGCCAGGTTAGAGTCCTGTAGCCATGTTGTACTATACGATCTGTCTATTGTGGCCACAGCTTTCTGGACCTGGGTCGGAAATCTTTTTCACAGAGGAATAAATAGACTCTCCCAGGAATTTACAATATGTAAACAAGGGGGTCGAGATGACCATTTTGGGCTACCATCTTGTGCCCTGTGAATGGCGATGCATCAGAAGCTCGTCTACAGAACAAAGGAAGGATGAGCAGATTTTCAGGGAGGAGAGATGAGATGCACACATCCCTGGAAAGAGAGTGAGGGGAAGGAGAGTAGAGAGAGCAGCCAGCTGCTTGGGTTCCTGAGGGGTCCATACGCCACGTTTTGGGTGTTAAGCCCGCTATAGGTCCTGCCTTTGCATTTCGTGACTTTCCATGAAATGTCTCTCCTTACTTGTTGAGATGTCACTGTGGTTCTTGTACGCAAAGATAACATGGTTAAAACACAAGGGTTCTGGGGCGCCTGGGTGGCTCAGTCGTTAAGTGTCTGCCTTTGGCTCAGGTCATGATCCCGGGGTCCTGGGATCAAGCCCCGCATCGGACTCCCTCCTCAGCGGGAAGCCTGCTTCTCCCTCTCCCACTCCCCCTGCTTGTGTTCCTGCTGTCGCTGTGTCTCTCTCTGTCAAATAAATAAATAAAATCTTTAAAAAAAAAAAGAAATTAATCAATTCATTTCCATGACCTGTTCCATTCCTCCTTTCAATCCTGTCAGTTTTTGCTTTGTGTATTTTGGTACTTTATTGTTAGGTGTGTATATATATTTATAATTTTATATCTTCTTGGTCTACTGACCCTTTAGTCATTGTGAAATACTCCTCTTTCACTCCAGCAATATTTTTTTTGTTTTAAAGTCTATTTTGTGTGATATCATTATAACAACTATAACTTTCTTATGGCTATGGTTTGTATAAGACATCTTTTTCCATCATTTACTTTAAATAAATTTGTGTCTTTGGGGCACCTGGGTGGCTCAGTCATTAAGCGTCTGCTTTCGGCTCAGGTCATGATCCCAGGGTCCTGGGATCGAGCCCCGCATCGGGCTCTCTGCTCAGCGGGAAGCCTGCTTCTCCCTCTCCTCCCTGCTCGTGTTCTCTCTTGCTATCTCTCTCTCTCAAATAAATAAATAAACTCTTAAAAAAAAAAAACTCACAAAGGTTCTGTGACATCTTTCTGACTTCAGATGGAAGGAGGAAATCCCTTAGATGCCAACCAGTCTAGGAGTTGTGAGTGGTTTTCCCCAGTGGACACCAAATAGGTATATCCTAAGTGATGGCCGGAGGCTGTGTGAGTGGAATTACATAACGTGTGGCCTTTTTCGACTGACTTCTTTCAAGTAAAATAACATGTTCAAGGTTTATCCATGTGGTAGCAACCAATCAGTACCTGTTCTTTTTTATTGTCGAGTATTTCATTGTATGGATATACTACATTTTGTCTATCCATTCACCAGTTGTTTGACATTTGGGCCGTTTCCCCCTTTGGCTGCTATTGTGAATAACGCTGCTATGAACATTCATGCAGATTTTTTTGTGGGGACATACGTTTTCATTTTTCTTGGGTATAACCAGGAGTGGGATTACTGGGCCATACGGTAACACTTTATTGAGAAATTGCCACACTGTTCTAAAATTAAATGCATTATTTCTCATTCCCACCAGGAATGCATGGGTGTTCCAATTTCTTCACATTCTCCCAATATCTGTTGTTTTCGTTTTTAAAAATTATAGCCATTCTCGTGGGTGTAAAGTGGTCTTTTGCTGTGGTTTGATTTGTATTTCCTTAATGACTAAAGATGTCAAGCATTTGCTCATGTGATTACTGGTCATTGGCATATCTTCTTTGAAGAAATGCCTATTAAAGTCCTTTGCCCTTTTATTTTTGGTTTTTGTTATAGAGTTGTAAGAGTTCTTTATATATTCTGGACACCAGACCCTTATCAGATATGTGATATACAAATATTTAAGCATATTTAAGACAGTTGATTTAAAGTTCTTGTTGGGGCATCTGGGTGGCGCAGTCAGTTAAGCATCTGACTCTTGGGTTTCGGCTCAGGTCATGATCTCAGGGTTGTGAGAGGGAGCCCTGCGTCAGGCTCTGCGCTCAGCTCAGGTTCTGCTTGGGATTCTCTCTCTCCCTCTCCCTCTGCGCCCCAGCCCCTGCTCACTCTTTCTCTATCTCAAATAAATAAATAAATCTTTAAAAAAATAAAGTCTTTGTCTACTAAGTCCACAGTGTTTCCTTAGGGACAGCGTCTTTTAGTTGCTTTCCCCTCCTGTGAATGAGCCATACTTGATTGTTTCTTTGCATGGCTCGTAATTTTTGTGAAAAGCAGACATTTCGAATATTATGGGATGGCAGCTCCATAAATGAGACTCTTTCTCCTCTGCAGGTTGTGTTGTTCCTGCTGATTGTCGTTGTTGAGTTTGTTTAGTGGTTTTTCCAAAGTCTGAAATGCCTGGAAGCAACAAATACTCCAGTCACTGCAAGCAGACTCTGTTAGGACACACTTTGAACCGTCAGCCTGGCAGCTTACAACTCTGCCTTCATCTTCATTTCCTGCTTGCCCGGAGCCTGAAGGTCAGTCAGAGGTGAAAGCTTAGGGCCTTTTCCCATCTTTCTTGAGCATACACACAGCCCTGGGTTTATGTATGACCTTTAGATTCCCGGGAATATTTTGGAACTTTTCAGAGTTTTTTTCCCCAATGCATCTTTCTTTTCCTAATTTTCTTAATTTGGGTGAGTTGATTTCCAAGCTTTTGGTTAGTTGATGGCTCGTTGAACTCCCTGAGCAGCAGTGACAGATACATTTACCTGTAAACGTTATTGACAAATTCCACCCCCCAGGGCATTTGGCTCAGCACTGTGTGAGCTCTGAGTTAAGACTAGATAAAGGCAAGTAAGTGGGGCGGATCCTCAAGGAAAACACAAGGCTGGTCAAAACCAACAACCGTGATTCTTTGTGAATGGAGTCCATTCTTCTGCCTGGACCTGGATTCCTGTACTGGGAATGTGGGCTGTTTCTTCAAGGCCACCGCTGAGCTCGGGAGTGGGAGTTGGGATTAAGGTAAGTTAGAATGACATAAACTCTCGGTTATCCCCTATATCTTTATTTTCCTTCTACTTGTTCTATTAATGACTGAAAATGGGTTTTGAAATCTCTGCTTATAGTTGCAGGCGTCTCTATTTCTTCTCTTGGTTCTATCAGTTTTTGCTTCGTGTATTTTGAACTCTGTTACATGAGGTATAGAAACGTCTAGGATTATTACGCACTCCTAATTTATTGAGCACCTACTCTGTGGCAAGCGTTCTCCTACTTGCTTTCTCTATGTAACCTCCTTCCCTTGTTAAAAGTGTATTCAGCGGGCATCTGGGTGGCTCAGGTGGTTAAAAAAAAGAAGTGTATATCAGTATCCACGATCTCAGTTTTAGAGAGGAAAAGAAATTCAACGTACGAGGTTTTATACAGCAGGAGAAAAACCTAAGCAGTTAGATGCCAGAGTCCTTGGTTTTCACGAGTGTGTTGTTTTAGGTATGTAGTGGTGATTCCAACTCTGGGCCAGGCCAGGGGAAGGGATCGTAACCTCCCTTGGAAACTTGGCCTTTTGTTGCAATTGAACTGGTTCCAATTTTGGCACATCACACACACCTCTTATCGAGATGAGAAAACAACACACATTTGCTGGCAAAATAGAAGGAATTAAGGTTGGAGCCAACTTTTGAATTGCACCTTTCTGTTCGTCTCTTCTAGTAATGTCTGCATGGCCTGAGAGAGCTGAGCTCTGCTTCTTTTCCCTGGGTTGCACAAAAGCAGTCCCAAGGTGGCTGATGGGAAAAAGGAAGCATCTTAAATAGCTATCTATCAGTGAGTTCATAAGACCCACTGCCAAAGAAGCTCAATGGCTAACCCTACTTTGCTCATCGAGCCTCCTTCAAATGCTTCCCCTGAGCCCGTTTGTTTCCTGCTGAATCATTCAGAGCCAGGGACATCGACCTTTTAGTCAAAAGCAGGGATTTGAGTTTTGGCTTTTCATTTCCTGACTTGGTGACTTTGGGAAAGTGATTTAAGTGATCTGTAAAATGGATCTACTCATAGTGCTTACAAAAAAAAAAAAAAAAAGCTATTTTGATAGTAATATGTAAAATGCTACTTAAATACTGGGTACTATTATTATAATTATCTGTCTTTATAAATAGAGGAAGCCTGTTTCCTTCAGTGTATGCTTGGCAGTCCAAGTCAATACTGATAACTGTCATTTCTGAGTCCCTTCCATGGGGGAGGCACTATTATCTACCTGGTCTCATTTAGCCCTCATTTAACCTATCAAACTTATAGGATCTTTTTCACTGTCACTTTTTTACAGAGGAAATCAAGACTCAGAGTGGTTACATGACTTGCTCATAATCATGCCCAGAGTGAGGGGCGCCTGGGTGGCTCCGTCGGTTAAGCGTCTGTCTTCGGCTCACGTCATGATCGCAGGGTCCTGAGATCGAGCCCCTCATCGGGCTCCCTGCTCCATGGGAAGCCTACTTCTCCCTCTCCCACTCCCTCTGCTTGTGTTCCCTCTCTCCCTGTGTCTCTCTCTGTCAAATAAATAAATAAAATCTTTAAAAAAAATAATGCCCAGAGTGTATACGGGAACCAGGATACAAAGTCAGTTTTAAGCAATGCCTCTTTCTCCCACACACCTCCCCTCTACTGCATCCCTGAAATGATGGAGATGCTCTCCTGAGTCTGCCATGCACAGCCATGCAGGTTGTACACTGAACAACTCCAGGGGGTGACATTTTCATCGGTATCAATTTGAACGGCGCCCCCTGGAGATGCACAGTGCACAACCTGCAGACACATATGATGAGGTTCCGGAGCAGTTGATGGGTTTTGTTCAGAAAGCAGAGAAGATTTTGCTGCAACCACATCTTCAACCCTGCATTCCTTCTTGTAATTGTTCTTGGAGGTACTTTCCATACTTTTAAAATTCTGAGTAAATGACCTGAAGGGGGCCTGACCACACTACATTGTAGCATGTGGTGTGATTTTCTCGACGTGATGGTGATGGATGTGCCTGAGTTTGTACTGTTCTTTGGGTATTTACCTTCTGCATGTGCCTACGTGCTTGGTACCCTCCAAACAGCGACTGAATCACCTCGCTGCATTTGATGGTATGATGCCAGAACATGGGCAAAAACGACTTATCTTTGAGTTCATCCTCGAAGATTTCCTTCATGTCCTTGTGTGTACGTCAGGCACTCCAAGTCTTAGAGGCCGTCTTCTGTGAAATAAACTCCCTCATGTCTCATTTCCAGAAAACGCAGCTCAACACTGCTCTGTGCCTTAGGCTGTGAGAAGTGCCTTTATTCAGACATGAGAGGAAATGTGAGTTTAGGGATGAGATAGAGGACATGAATAGTTTTCACTGGGGCGTGTTTCCTTTTTCTCTAGCCCCACTTCCTAGATGCTCTGGTTTACCGAGGTCTTTCCCTAGCAGCCAAGCTTTGATAATGCTGTTTGCACGCAAAGGAGGCAGTAGAAATACTAACTTTCAGTAGATCTGAGCAAGGTCTGTGCTCTGGGCTAGGCACACTTAGTGGTTTTATTTAATGACGTCAGGAATAGTAAAAAGATTATTCTACTTCCCTTACATGTATTTGGGTTTTATAGAATGCTTTCACAGTCGGGAGCTTTGGTCTGTATCACAACCTTGTGAAGTTGGATGGACAGATAATTTCATGTCTTGCAAAAGACATATCCGGAATACAAGGCTAGAGATGTACAACACGATGTCCAAGTTCACAAAGCAAATAAGAGTCTGGACCGTGTTTGAGCTTTCCTTCCCAGGATTCCCACAGCAACCACTGCATCCATTTGGAGGTCATGGAGACTTAAATCCTTCACGTTTTTTTCAATTCCTTAGTGAAAAGATCCACTATGGCAATGTAGAGAACATTTAAAACCTCTCTAAATTATCACAGTGATTTTAAGCTAAGTCCAGAGAGTATTCCAGCAGGATGAATCTATGTCATTGTAAGCTGCCTCATCCTGAAATAGCCCTTTCTGTAATTCTCCCCCATTCTACCTCATCTACAAGAGGCAACATAAACAGCAAGGGGCAGAACTCCAACTGTCCTCTGTCAAGAATTGCTTCAGCAACAACTACCCCAAGACCAAGCAGGTATTCACAACCCCCTATGACCTACTGAGTGGAGGTAGAGCACAAACAGTGCTGACTATTGATTGTCACTCAGCCAGATTATTATTTTTTTAAAGATTTTATTTATTTATTTGACAGAGAGAGAGCACAAGCAGGGGGAGCGGCAGGCGAAGGGAGAGGGAGAAGCAGGCTCCCCGCTGAGCAGGGAGCCCAACTTGGGGCTCCATCCCAGGACCCCGGGATCTTGACCTGAGCTGAAGGCAGATGCCCAACCGACTGAGTCACCCAGGCGCCCCGTTCTGCCAGATTATGATGCTATATTCACCCTCAGGGACTTGGAAATAACTTTATCCTCTCAGAAAACTGTGCTTACACCTCCACATGGTTCCTTTTCCTACTTCTGTCTTCAAATGTGGTCTTCGGCGGGGGCTCAAGTCTTTTGCATCTAAATGTGTATGGTGATAGACCCATATGCATTAAGGCCCATCATGAACTGATGACAAAGAGGGACATCCTGTTCTCTTTCAACATCTAAGTTCTTGTGAATAATTGAATGAGCTTGGAGTAGGCTGCTCTTGATGTGAAAGGTAAATATTAACGTTGAAAATAGATACGTCTTGGGGCGCCTGGGTGGCTCAGTCAGTTAAGCATCTGACTTTAGCTCAGGTCATGATCTCAGGGTCCTGGGATCGAGCCCCGCATTGGGCTCCTTGTTTTGCGGGAAGCCTGCTTCTCACTCTTCCACTCCCCCTGCTTGTGTTCCCTCTCTCACTGTGTCTCTCTCTGTCAAATAAATAAAATCTTAAAAAAAAACAAGAAAATAGATACGTCTTTTAATTCAGTGGAAGCTGGTGCTGACCCACAGCTCAAGGAGGAGTTGAGCACAGAGATCGGACTGGGACAGGTTGGAATGAGAGAGAGAATTCAGGAGACGGAGAGTTAAGTTTTGAGGTTTCCAAGTTCCTTGTGTGTCTTGACATGGTTCCAAAAATGTCTTCCAAGTGAAATACAGTGGCAGTAATTCCATTGAATTTTAGTGTTTCTGACTCCCTCCAGCTCCCTTAGGGTATACACCTTTAATCAAATCTTAGCTAGTGGGAAAAGAGTTTACACCGTGTAAGCACCATGGGAGGTGCTCCCTCTGATTAACCAGAAACATCCAACAAGACAAGAAGGGGAGAGTGGAATATGGCATTGGAAACTCTTTGTTGGAGACAAATACTTGAAATACTTGAAAATGTTCGAGGGTGACGGTTTACCACTTTTCTTTCTTGTCTTAACTGAAATTTCATGTGGCTACGATATAAAACATAAGGAGAGACAATTGGAGCTGTTATGGTTGAATGGGGAGATGGTCACACAGAGCCTACTTGATCTGTCACCCATATAGCATCTGAGGCACTTCAAGAGCTTGAAGGAACACAGTGAAAACCCAGGGGACTAGGCAATTTCTAGAATTTCATTGTGGGGAATGAGGTGTTTGTTCTTGAGCAATTGCCAGAGGAGGTCAAGGAAGAGGGGATTAGGGTGTGAACTCTTGATGGGAAGGATTCTAAGTTACTTCTTTCTATATGGTTGGTGACAAGCATAAGACCGGGCTCATGGTAGGTGCTAATTAATTCAGCAGTCTGTTAAATAAGTCACTGTATTTTCCAAAATCTGCATTTGAGTAACAAAAGTACCTAAAACCAAGGGAGCACAGGAAAGTAAGTATCTTAAGGAGAAAGCATGCGGGCCTTCTGTGACTTGATGTCCTCATCAGTTGCCTCCCTGGAGAAAATGAGGCCTACCGAGGAACAAAATTGGTTAACAGGAATGAATTTTCCAGCTTAATGAAGCTGTACCCTGATATATTGTCAAGTTGAGTTCATACCTTCCCTTGAAGTTGGCCGTAAGAACCTGTAAACGGTGGTTTTCAAATTTTAGAGTACCTGAGAATCACTCCAGGAAGTGGTAAACAACCTAAATTTTGGGTTGTACACTAGAGGTTCTGATTCAGCAGGTCTCGGGTAGGAACAAGGAGCCCTTTTACAAATGGCTCACAGGCTATAATTTGAGAAACCCTGATTGCCGTGGGCAAAAGATGCAGGAGATAAGAGGTAACTGTGTGTTCTCGGAGGTGACAGCTATCCTTCTAGATTTTGTGAATTCTGGGCAAAGTAAGAATCCCTGCACCAACATCGAAGGCAGCCCCAATGCATTCTATTCCTCCAGAGCCTCCCACAATGCGAAATTCCACCTCTGCAGGCTTTCCAGCCCATGCCCGGCATGGGGCTTGCCAGGTGGAGGCCTTGGAAAGGTGACCCCAACTATAGCAGTTGCCTGGATTTGCTCTCTTGACACATTTCTATCAAACCCTGGAATGGCCCCAAAGTTGTAGTTGGAATGTGTTCAAAAGAATGTGGGAAGAGTGACACAGCAATGCAGTGGGAATCTCTGTAACCACATTCTTTCAAGAAAGCCATTTTATTAGGAGACTATTGAAACCTACCAGCAGGACAGGATGGAAAAGCCATATTCCTTTGTCATTATGATATTTTCCTAGTAGCTAAATATTATGACTGTAAAGGCATGACCTTTAGATGGTAATAACAACTGATATTTGTATCATAAGTGTATTTAGAGTATCAAGTTTATTTTATTTTATTTTAATTCCAGTATAGTTAACATACAGTGTTATATTGGTCTCAGGTGTGCAATATAGTGATCCAACAATTTTACACATTACTCAGCGCTCATCAAGACAAGTGCCCTCCTTCATCCCCATCACCTGTTTCACCCATCTCCCCCCCCCCCACACACACACCCGGCCACCCCACCCCCAGGTCACCACCAGTTTATTCTCTGTAGCTAAGAGTATGTTTTGGTTTGTTTCTTTCTTTGTTCACTTGTTTCGTTTCTTACATATCACATATGACTGAAATCTAGAATATTAAGTAATTTTTGAAACAAAAATAGCATCTGAAATGATGCTGGTTTCATAATCAGTTTCAAGGTAAAAAAATTTTTTTTTAATACCTTAGAGGATGGTTGAAATACTATGTAGCAGACAAAAGCCTCTGAAGGCAGGTTAGAAAGGGAACTCCCTTCCCGCCCCCCCACCTCCAGAATGTTCTGAACAACAGTGGCGTCTTTATAAGAGGTGTGAATTAGTCACATCATGTCTCATTGGAATGGATCAGTGATGGTATCTTTTGTTTCAACAAAATACTGAATAATCAGTCTTTTACAGCCAAAACATCCCCAGATTATTGATGAGGTCTGTCATCCCTCAATCATCCCTCAATCTTGTCAGCTCTTACTCAGAAATAGCTAAGTGGGGAACACCACACCAAAATTCATAGAACTTAAAAACATTCAACCGAAGATTCCTGCCAAGAAGACTTTTGATACTTAGAGTTCTCTTACAGAAACAATGTTTTTCAATCTTTTGGGAACATATGTGTCCCCTTTTTTTTGAAGATTTTATTTATTTGTCAGAGAGAGAGAGAGAGCACAAGCAGGGGGAGTGGCAGAGAGAGAGGGAGAAGTAGGCTTCCCCGCTGAGCAAGGAGCCCAATGTGGGACTCGATCCCAGGACCCCGGGATCATGACCTGAGCCAAAGGCTGAAGCTTAACCAGCTGAACCACCCACACGTTCCCATATGTCTCCCTTTTAATTAACATTAAAATTCTCAAAATTTCATCTTGCCCCAATTCAATAATTCCCCCTTCTTCCTTTGAGAATCACTAAATTTTTCATGGATGGAACCGTCTGTGAGCAGGGATTCTTAAAAATAATCTTCTGCAAGTACAGAATAGAATATAGCTGGGTGATCAAGATCTCTAGAGTAGAAGTTAAAAAAAAAATGATGGGTTTTATTCATCCGCATGACCCTTACTCCATTAAATATAGCCTTGTACAACTCACCTCCCTCTTTAGTCCTTGGTGTGTGTTCTGACATTTTTCATTTATGAACCTCAATCTCTAACTTCCTTCCAGCTCTGATATGTTCTATTACGCCACCAGAAATACAACAGCTATAAATTGTCAGGACGACAGATGGGAAATGTAAAGTAGCTGGCTTGTTTCCCAGGCAGATAATTTTCTCAGAGGAGACTCTGGAGAGCAAGTCACTGTATGGGAAGGAGCGGAAACAATATCAAGGGTCCAATCAGTGCTAGTCTGTTATCTGGAAAAGACTGGGTACAGGAACATGGATGCCAGAATAGCTAGATAAATATAGAGCCATATTAGTCCAAGAGGAAACTGCTCTTCCCCTGTCCAGAAGGCTCAGCTCTGCTCAAAGTACTGCTGTGAAAAAGTTCACCCACGACGGAAGATCTACTCTCATGGGAAGGGCCTGGAAGTATTTTCTTTCCTTGGCACATATGTTGAGACAGTTTGCAGTGATCCTCTGAGCCGAAAGCGAAGCTGTGTTCTGACAAGGATCGAGGGGTTCTTTCCCTTTCGGGAATGCCAGCTAGATGGCCATCCTGCCGCTGTCTGATAAATTAGAATCAAGCAATGAGAGTATAAACTGAGGGCTCTGTGGAGACAGAAAAATGGCAGGAAGAGTCATAGGGCTAGAAGTTCCTTCTAGAGATCATTGTTGGCATTTGTATGAAATTTGCCTTGCCTTCCAATTCTTAAATACTCCTCAGATAAACACTTCAAATCTTTACGTGAGGAAATCACTGGGAAACCAATTATTTTCCTCATCAAAGAATTGCAATATATGCTTTTTACCCCTAAAATTACATATACGCACCTACGACATTTGTAGGTATTGTTTATAATGTATCAGGTCTAAAAAGTATACACCTAATTTTTTAAAGAGGTCATCTGGATATTAAGATTACAATTTAAGATTACAATTGCTTTCTTTCCTGTGCTTTTTATACCTAGAGAAAGAGATTTATTTTAAGGAATTAACTCATGTGACTATGACTTCAGTAAGCTGAAGACCGGAAAGAGCCAGGTGGTAGCTCCAATATGCTCTTTGATTTCCAATTTTTCAAAACATAAGCATGTATTATTTATATGTTATGGGAAATGTAATGGAATGATACTTGTTAACAATCTTGGAGGCCTTTCTCTGTGCCTGGTTCTGGGCTCTATATTCTGTCTGCCTCATCTGTTTTCATTCTCTCAGATCCTCTTTGAGAGTGGAACTTGCATTACTCACATTTAACCAATTTAGGAGCAGGCTTATCAAGGTTTGGTGACTGACCCAAGGTCATTATGGTAAGTATATGGCAAAGCCAGGATTTGAACACAGGTGTTTCGAGATTCTGGGGCCTGAGGAATAATCTCATTAACAAAATCAGGACAGTTCTTCAATGTTCCATTGCTCCCAAACCCTAATTCTCTCAGTGGCATCTACCACTAAAATAATCCTAACTTGGCAAATTCTGGAGTCTTATCTCAATAATCAGATTTTTTCTTCATCTCTTACCACTTTACCTTTTCTCTCTCTCTCTTTTAACTTGGAACCCTGGGAACTTAGTAATTCTGAAACTCAGTCTCGTTTGTCAGGATATTGGCTGAAAATTCATGGGTGGCAGGGTATTAGTTATTTTAACAAAATCATTAATTTTTCTTATGGAGTTGTTTCTCCTCTCTCTTGTGCATGCTCTTTTAAAGGAAAGCACTCACACAACTTTGATTGAATAAAAGTTACTTTGGTGAGTTGTGGCTAATGGAGGACTTATTTTATTTCCTGGAGGGAAGCATGGACATCAACCAGTTATAGAGGCTCCATTAATAAATAAGTCTAGAAGGATGGGTGTGAGTGAGGAGAGGACAAAGCAGCCAAGGCATCCGGGGGAGCTCAGCGTGCAGGATGACGAGCTGTTTACTAGAGAACATGGAAGCACAGTTGATTCTCATCCGTTGAGGTCGTGGTGTGCTGTAAGGTGGCTTTGAACTCTGAATCAGCCAACACTGACCGTGGCTCCTCGGGGAAATACAGGGTGAGGTCCTGAGAGCCTCTAGCCACAACATTTTTATCAACTGACAACCATGTTTTTTATGTGTGTTTAAAGACACCTTATTTATTATGTATTATTGATTCATTCACACTGTACTCAACTCAGCCCTGAACTAAGCTTATTTTCTCCATAAGGCACATTATAGTCTTTCTGTGCTTAGGAAAACTAGCACTTCAGCCCTGTGTCTGGGGGTCATTTAAAACAGTGCAGTCACCCACAAAACACCCAAAAATGCAAACAGTGTAGCACTATACAGACCTTGAAAAGGTCATCTGTTTGCAGTGTGAGCCCTGAAACAGGAAGACTGCATGTCACCCTGTTCAACCTCAGCTGGGAGCACGCATGTCAGGTAACTCATTTTTTTTTTTTTTCCTGCTCTGCACATGTCCACGGATGACTGTGAAAAGGCTGGGAGAATTGATGTGGGGGTTAAAAGTAAATTTTGGCAAGTAGGCAAATTTGCAAATACAGAATCTGTAATAATGAGAACCAATTGTATTTCAAGATGTTCATGTCTGGCGAGACCATACTCGGGCATGGGGCTGAGCATCAGCAGTGGTGTGTCATTCCATGGCCTTGGGCAATGTAACCTTGCTCTGACCTTGGCTGACCTCCTTCAGACTTCCACCATCTGTGTCTCTGCTCTGGCTAGTGCTTTAGTTCTGGCAAATTCCTACTTCCTTTGCCCCATTTTATCCTCTTCCTCGGGGGTTTCCCATCCTGTAAGCCTGTCAAATATTCAACCTCTTCCAGAAGGTCACCTTGATAAGCTTAGGCAATATTAGCCTCTATCCTCCCTTCCCCCCAACAAAGAAATCCCACTTGTTGATGGGATCTTGCTTCTTAACACTGGGGCTCTTTCTTCTATAACCACATAAGCATTACTCAACAGAGTGGCCCCTTTGGGACTGTGGTCTGTCCCCTTTGTGTCTCTCCTTCCCCTCCCCGTATTAAACTCGCTTTCACAGAGTTTGATAAAGTTGATTTTCATCCAGTCATGGAATGCAAAAGCTCTTAGGGACCACTGGATTAAAAGTTATACACATAGATGAAAATTTCATTTACTTGGCCTAGCTTAAAATGTTGACCCTGAAGTCATATTCTTAACAGATCCTCCATTCAGTTTCACTACAGACCATATACTGACTTCAAGATCTGAATTTTGAAGTTGTTTGAAGTTGCTACATTTTTATTTATTTACTTTCTTGTTCTCTTTTTTTATTGAATAAATCTAACAGGTAACATTGCGTAAGTTTAAGGTGTATAGCATGTAACTTTGATATGTTTATATAGTATAATATGACTGCTAATGTAGCAATATTTATCACATGATATAATTAGAGCACAATATTATTGCCTACATTCATTATACTGTGTATAGATCTCTGTGGCTTATTTAATACTCATTATAAGTTTGTACCCTTAAACACCATCACCCCCGCCCCCCAACATCATCTGGTAACTGCCATTTTACTCACTGTGTTTTACAAGTTTGACTTTATTAGATTCCACATAAAGTGATATCATACAGTATTTTTTTTTTCTCTGTCTGGCTTATCTCACTTAGCATAATGTGCTCAAGGTCCATCTGTGTTGTCACAAATGGGAGGCTATCCTCTTTCTCATGGCCAAATAATATTCCCTTGTGTAAATGTACCACATTTTTAATCCATTCATCCACTGGTGGGCATTTGGATTGTTTTCACATCTTGGCTATTGTGAATAATGCTGTAATGAACATGGGAGTGCTTCTATCTCAGATCAGTTCAACCTTGATTAATCAAATCCAAGCCTGCCTTCCTCGGCACAAAGTGGCTATTCACCACACATTCTTAGCCTTCTCAACCTGCCTTGGAATTTCTCCATCTCTTCTTTGCCACGTGTCATGGCACTCATCACACATTGCCCTGTGTTACAGTGACTGGCGTGCCTTTATCATCTCCTCTTCAGAACTATTAACACCTGAAAGGCAGGAATTGTATTTCAGTGGACTTTTGCTCCCACTCTAATCTTCAATACCTAGCAAATATGTAAGCGTGTTTTCATTAATTTATTAATTCATTCGCCAAATGAGCATCTACCTTTTGCCAGAGACTGTTGTAAGCACTGGGTGTATGGTTGTGAGTAAACAAATCTGCACGGAACCTACGTCACAGTGGGGAGACAGACAATAACCAGGATGTATAAGAAAAATGCACAGTATGTTTGAGATATCTCAGTGCTGAGGGGGAAAATTAAAGCCAGAAAAGAGTAGAGGACATGTTGGCTAGGATGGTGTGGAGTTGTCACAGTTTTATTTAGGGGTAGTGAGGGAAGGTTTCACTAAGAAGGTACCATTTGAATAATAGCCCAAGGAAGGGAGGGGGCTGTGGACCTAGCTGAAGGGAATTCCAGTTAGAGGGACCCCCAGTGGTAATGGCTTGAGGTGGACTCATGCTTAGAGTTTGTGAGGAACAAAAAGGCTCAAGTGGAGTGAGCAGCCAGGAGGATATAGGAGGGAGTCAGAGAGACCAGGAGGTCTTCCCTCCATGGGAAACCATGGGAGAGGGTTGCGCAGAGGAGTGACGTGTTCTGACTCATATTAACATGCTCACTCTGGCTGCTATGTGGAGAACAGGCAACGGAAGCAAGTCTGAAATTGAGTAGAGAGTTGGGAGAAGGTGGTGGCTTTGCCCAGGGTGTAGCAGCGAGACGGTGAAGAGCGCTGAATTTTGGAGGAATTCTGAGGGGGGAACAGACAGATTTAGTGACAGATTGAATGTGAAGTGTGAGAGAAATAGGGGAGTTTGGCTTGAGAAACTGGAAGAACGGGATTTGGGATTTACTAAGGTGAGTACATTTATGGAAGCAGTAGCATTTGGGATGGTGGAGAGGTAGACACTCAGTGTTTGATATATTAAGTTTAAAATGTCCGTAGAACAGCAAGTGTTGGCAAGGATGTGGAGAAAAAGGAACCCTCGTGTGCTGTTGGTGGGAATGTAAACTGGTGCAGCCACTGTGGAAAACAATATGGAGGTTCCTCAAAAAGTTGAAAATAAAACTACCCTATGATCTAGCAATCACACTATGGGGTATTTACCCAAAGAATAGAAGAACAGTAATTTGAGGGGATACATGCACCCCTATCTTTACAGCAGCATTATTTACAGTAGCTAAATTATGAAGGCAGCTCAAGTGTCTGTAGACTGATGAATGGATAAAGAAGATGTGGTGTAGATATACAATGGAATATTACTCAGCCATCAAAAGAAAGAAATTTTGCCATTTGTGACAACATGGATGGATCTAGAGAGTATAATAAAAAATGAAACAAATCAGTCAGAGAAAGACAAATACCATATGATTTCACTCATATGTGGAATTTAAGAAACAAAACAAACAAACAAAGGAAGAAAAAGAGAAAGGCAAACCAAGAAACAGCCTCTTAACCATAGAGAACAAACTGATGGTTCCCAGAGGGGAGGTGGGCAGGGGGGAAGGGGGAAATAGGTGAAGGGGATGAAGAGCACACTTATCGTGATGTGCACTGAGTCATGTATAGAACTGTTGAATCAGTATATTATATACCTGAAACTAATAGAACACTGTATGTTAACTCTCCTGGAATTAAAATTAAAAATTTAATAAAGCTAAATAAAATGTCCCAGAAATACAGATGGAGATGATGCTATTTCAGCAGATTATACATGAATCTAGGGCTCAAAGGAGAACTATGGGCCAGAAATATGAATTTGAGAGTGATCAGCATATAGAAAGCATTAAAATCCTTGAAACTCAATGAGATGCACAAAGAAAAAGGCATAGATAGAAAAGAGAAGACATACCTCCAATATTTAGCATGAGGCAAGAACAAGGGAGAGTGAAGAGGAGCGGATGGAGACATGGGAAGAAGGCCAGGCAAATGTAGTGTCTTCGAAGCTAAGTGAAGGGGAACTAGCTTGAAGGAGGAGGGCAGCTCCTGTGTCAGATGTCCCTGATGCTTCGAGCGAGGAGACAGGTGAGCACTGCCCACTGGATTTTGCAACGTAGAAAAATTTGGGGATCTCAACAAGAGACGTTTTGGTTGAGTGGTCAGAGTGAAAGTCTGATTGGAGTGTGGCCAAGAGATAATGGGAAGAGAGAAATCAGGGGCAGTGAGTTTGGGAAAATCTCATAGAACTTTACTATCAAAAAAAGAGAGAATGAGGAAGGTGGAGTCGAGAATTCTTTAAAGATAAGTGACAGAACAGAAGAGTCTATGGCCATCGGGATTCATGATGGAGGGAAGTGGAGAACCGTGGGAGCAGTATCCCTGAGGAAAGAAGAGGGGTGGGAGCCAGAGTCCTCCTCAGGGAGGTGCTGGCCTTCGCTGGAAGCATGGGAAGTTCTTTTCCACACCAACAGGGGGAGAGGAAGGCAACCATGTGGGCGTTCATGCCGGCAGGTAGGTAGACACAGTGGGGGCAGCTTGTGGAAGTTTCCTTATGCTTGCTTCTATTTTCTCAGTGAAGTACAAGTCAAGATTATCAGCTGAGAGAGAAGATGAGGGAAGAGGGGCTGGAAGTTTGAGGAAAGAGGGCAGGGAATAAAACAACCATCTCAGAGAGTGGAAAAGTGAACAGACTAGGGGAAAATAATGTGATTGCCAAGCAACATTAAGTTTCCATTTGGAGTTAGTGGTTATGAATTTAACATGACCATCAACATGATTGTGTCTTTTTCCTCCAGTCCAAGTAGCTGTGTGGGAGCACGTATAAAGTAGGTGGAGATTCTGACTGAATAAAGCTTGGGGTTTTGCTAAACAACTCTGTCAAACAGAAGGTAAAGAAGATGAGGAGAAAGCAGGGGAATGGTTAAAATGATTGACCATGGCATTTAGCCTGGGGAAGGAGGAGAGTAAAGACATGACTGAGCAGGGCTCCTGAAACGTGAGAAGAACCTAGGCATTATGGGTCTTGGTGGGGGTCAAAGGACTCATGGAGGTGGGCTTTTAGGGAGAGTCAGGTGCAGAGAGAGGCGGTGGGGTGGTTGAAAAAACGAGATGACTGATATTAGATTCTGGTGGGAAAGCAGCTATTGGTCATGACAACGTCTAGGTCATGACTATGGAAGTGAGTGACTAAGGTAGTGTTTGTGGACAAGATCATTCTAGGACAGAAGGTCATGAAATTCAGAAATCAGGGAATTGGAAAGATGAGGTTTTTTTATAGAGATTTGGAAAGAATGACAGTGAGCCAGGAGTTAAATCTTCATGGAATGAGGAGGACTGTCCCAGGGATCCTCAGATGACTGTGACTGATGGATAGAGGATGGTATGGCTGTAATCTGGTGATGTGGGAATCAAAGCTAGGTGATTTCAGGGGGAGTGAGGGAGAATGGTTGCAAGTTGTATTAAGGGGCAAGAATGACATCTAGTCACCCATCTTCAGATCCAGGCTATGGGGTTGGGAGGGCAGCATTTAAGAGGGCTGTGGGGGAAGCAGCATTCTCAGGGGAAAGACAGGTTTCAGTTAAGACATGGAGGTGAATGGAATCCTCACAAAGAAAGGATAAAGATAAAGGTGATTTTTCGGGCCATGAATGGTAAGTCCAAGAGCTGATTTTATTTCAGTTTACAGGGAATGGGGAGGGGTAGGAGAGGGGGTGAGAATAGGTGGTGGGATTAGAGCACAGCATCTTGAAGATGAGTTTCTTGTCTCTTTTTGGATCATCCCTTAAGTTCTCCTTCTTACAACAAACCATTTGGTCCTGTTTTATTCAAAGTTTCCTGCTCCCTATTTAGTACACAAAAACTAAAATGGCATTCTCCACATTAATAACGTAGCCATCAGAAACAGCATGAGGGATTCGAGATCCAGGGGTTCTATCATAAGTGGGAGAAGAAAGGAATTTGTAGAGGTTGCATATGGGTGCCAAATGCAAACCTCACTTGTCACAATTTTTTCTGTAAAAATTATGTATAAATTAACCATCAGACCCTGAAATTTCTGGAAAATGTTGCGCCTCCAGAAGATGAATCATGGATTACAGAGCAACCTAAAGAAAACTGGTTTTCTAACAAAGTTGTGTCAGAGTTATAGAAATGCCAGATAAGATTGGCCTGCCTCCAAATCTTCTGCTATTTGTTTTCCCCAAGAATGTAGGCTAGATTGTGAGAATGGATTGCAGAAGCTCCTAAGGACTACTGAAAGTCTTGCACTGTCTCCTTCTTTTCTCCCTATGTAGTCAAGGGTCTAGTAGTGTTTGGGTCTTCCTAGCTCCCTGTTTGCGCCCTCTCCTTCCCTCTTCCCACTCACGTTCTCTCTGTGTGGGGATCTCCTTTGGTGAATATTGTTCCCGGAACAATGTAGTTGGACTTAGGTTACCCACGCCAGGCTTTCCACCCCCATCGACATGGCCCTGTATTGAGGAATTTTGATATGTCCGAGGCGGAGGCCAGTTGGGGAAGGCGTCATGAAGCCCTTGCATGAGATCCAATTCTTACTGCCCTCGGCACACTTCCATGTGCTCTGATCTGAAGTTTCCTCTCTGAGATTTGAGGTTACTTTTTCTGACTATTCAGATTCACTCTCGTTTCCATGGCTACTGATCTGGGAGTGTGTGTGTGTGTGTGTGTGTGTGTGTGTGTGCGCATGTGCATATCTGCATGTGCAGCACTGTACCTAGCCCAAAGGTTGGTGGTCAAGTGCTGAAACTTACCCCACGGCCTCTTCATATTCTTCCCCAATGGGGAAACAAATGGAACAAATCCATAAATAAGCCCAAACCAGGATCCTCCAATACCTCACTTTGAACTGGCAAGAGTCTTAGTCCATTCAAGCTGCTATACCTAAAGACCACAGACTGGGTGGCTTGTAAACAACAGAAATGTATTCTCATAGTTCTGGAGGCTGGCAAGTCCAAGGTCAGGGCACCAGCGTGGCTGGATGAGAGACCAATTTGTGGTCTGTGCCTTTTCACTGCATCTGGACTTGGTGGACGGGGTAGGGATCTCTGTGAGGTCTCTTCTAAGAGAATGCTAATCCCATTCACGAGGGCTTATGACCCAAGAACTTCTTAAAGACCACCTCCTAATACCATCATCTATAGGGAGTTAGGATTTCAACTTATGAATTCTGCGGAGTATGCAAACACTCAGACCACACCAGGCAACATTTGTCCTGAAGTTCTCTGGAAGGATATTGTTTGTCCTTGGAGTAGATCTGAGGTTGCTATCCAGAGGCTCGTCTTGCCCCACATCCCTCGCCCCAAGGGATCAAGTGTTCATAGGGATATGAAAAAATGAACTTAGAGTATCATGATGAGGATCATAATTCCCTCATTTTGTGTGGCTTCTCAGGGGTGACTGTTCAAGGCAGGAAATTTACCCAGTCAATTCTAGCTGTTAATGGAAGAAATAGTGAAGGCCATGGTAGGGTTACTAAAGATAGACCATCCTGAGTTGGAGTGCAAGATTCTTCTCTTTGTAGTACTTCTCCATGAATAAAATCATAAGCCCCGCTTCTCTTGCTGAATATAGGAAGGATTAGGATGAATTTAGCAGAATCAGCAGAATCGATTTGCTCTCTTTTAGCCCCATTTTAAAGGAAAGGCTTGTGCAGAAAATCGTTCCAAATATGTAGAAATGTAAGACAGAATTTTTTGCCTCAAAGTCTTCTTTGAAGATTGTTGAAAACTTTGGGTGTTTTCATGGATTCCCTGTGAAGTTTTCATTCCTATGCCCCTTTCCTTGATCTGCTTTGCTGGGTTGTATTGCTGTTCTGCCCAGTACGACCCTAGAATGTAGTTATGGCGAATAAGGCACAGACCACAGAGGTAGGATTCCACCACACTTGGCATTCTTCAGGAGAACGCATGAACACACAGTCCACATTACTTTTTGTTAGCCGAAATGACTGTGACCTTTCTTCTTCCAGAAATTGTTCTAGCTCATGTCCACATGAAAGTCAGGGGTTGGATCGTCTGGCTTCTAGAGTTCCTGATATCTTTTGGGAACTAATAAAAATATAGCTAACATTTATTCAGCACTCACTGAACCCAAGGGAGGGTGTCAAGTGCTTGGTAGAGCACGTTATAGTATTTAATCCTGACAACTGTTAGGGGAAGTTACTGCTAATGTCATCCTCAGTTTGCAAGTGGGAAAACCGAAGCATGCGGATATTCCTCAGCTCACTCAAGGCCACGTGGCTATATGTGGTTCAAATCCACGGATGCCACACTCCAGCCCCCTCACCTCTGTTCCCTCCTACTGTTATGTGGTTTCTCATTTTCATCTGCCTGAGATGAGTGGATATGGAAGGCGAGACAGCTAGAAGCCAGAGAAAATATGACTCCATGTTAGGTCATGTGTAGAAAAAGAAATCTCACCTTTAACTTTCAAGGTGACAGGTGCCAGATTTCAGCCTTTACTGAGGAAACACCGTGCCGCTGGTCACATAGACAGAATCAGGAGCCAGGAGACCCTAGAGATCAGAGATAAAAGAGACAGAGTGTTTGTCTCCTTTGTGTTTATGATCGTGTGTGAGAAGAAGACATGTAAACTGCAAAAGGTGATGGTTTGCCTTGTGTATGTGTGTGGTTTGGTGTGTGTGCATGTGGGTGGTGTATTCCTAGTGTGTGTATGTGTGTGTGTGAGAGAGAGTAGTACGTGTGGTGTGGGGTTTGTGTGTGGTGTTATGTCATGAGGTTGTGTGTGAGTGTGTGTGTGTGTGTTCCTCGGTGTGTGTGTTTCGTGCCTGTGTGTAGTGTGTGAATGTTGTGTGGGTGTGCAGGTGTGTGTTGGGGCATCTGGGCACACTCACGTGACTTGGCACACTCATCCCACTGAATGATCTGCGGCTTCATCTTCTCAGCCTGCAGATTGGACTTCCATTTTTAATAGGACAGGTGCCCTCAGTCACCGGAAAGGGGAGATATCTCCACGGAAACAGTCATCATAAAAGAATTTAAGGACGCTTTCACATGGGACGAAAATTCACCAGCTTTTCAGAGAAAGTGAAGAGTCACCTAGTTTCCAGGGAAATCTTAGCTCATGGAATGTTCTGGGGTCAAAAACCATCTTTAGGGGCGTCTGGGTGGCTCAATCGTTAAGCATCTGCCTTCAGCTCAGGTCATGATCCCAGGGTCCTGGGATCGAGCCCCGCATCGGGCTCCCTGCTCAGCGGGAAGCCTGCTTCTCCCTCTCCCACTCCCCCTGCTTGTGTTCCCTCTCTCGCTGTGTCTCTCTCTGTCAAATAAATAAATAAAATCTTAAAAAAAAAAAAAACCCAAACCATTTTTAGCCTGTGTGTCTAATCAGAGAGAAGTCTGATGTCACTTGTCCTGCTGGAGCGCCCATGACGTGACCTCTGCCCAGCCAGCTCGTTTGGCTGTGTGTCCGGTGATAGCTGTTCCTTACTGGGGAGGGTGGTGAGCTGGGTGGTGCCTGGGGCTGGATGATGGTGCACGATGGGACACGGGACCTCCGCACCCCCGCTCGCAGGCGTGAATACCTCATCACACAACTACCCCCGCGCCCCCCGCCTGATTGGGAGCTGCCTGCCAAGTTCTGCATACTTGGCTCTTTGCCCTCAGCGTCGGCCTCTGGCCTTTCAGATTTGCCCGTTCTCCGCTGTGTCTCCTGGCACGTGGACAGGGCCAAATCGCATCCTCGTCTTTCCCTTCCGTCTAAGCAGCTCCTGTGTTCTGACAGGGGAAGCATGTGTTCCAATGCTGGAACTTCATGGAGCATCACCAAGTTTTTGGCTCGCATCGGTTTGGGTCAACCCTGGCTTTGGCGATCTTTGGGAGATGTGGCTCATGACAGATTCGTTCGGTTATGTCTTCTGTGCCCATCTGTCCCCGTACATCTGTAAGGCAGGCGCGAAGCTTCATCCTGCATCGACTGCCCCAAGTGGTCAGCCAGCCTGGATCCGGTCTCGCAAGGATTTGTGTCCCTCGTGGTGATGGGCGGAGGGATCAGCACATCTGCTCACCTGCAGGTACCTCTGGGCAGAAACTCAGCGGCTGCCCAATGAACATTAGCTCCTTCCTTGCTTCCTGGATGGTACTCTCACCTGGACTGGCTTTCCTTGTTTGAAACACAAGTACATCTTCATTCTCTTTCATTTATAGATAAATGTATATGGGAAAGGGCCAGGCGGGGGAAGAAGCGGGAGGGGGATTGTCCTGTATTCCTTATTAAATATTTTTGAACAATACAAATGTAATACTGATTCAAAAATTAAACAGAAAACTAAAAGCAATATATTTAATATAGACAAGCTGATGGTAATCTAGGATATGGAAAAAAAGAAAAAACATTTCCTAAACTCGCCATTCTAATAATAACCAATGTTAACTCTTCAGTGTATTTGCGCTCTCTCTCTCTCTGTGTCTCACTAAGAGTGGGACTTTTAACACAAATTCCCTTGAAATAAACTGTGAATGGAGGGTAGTAAGTAAGCCAGGAGAGATCTTTCCTATGTCAACATTTGGACCTATGAATGTTTTTGTTCTTACAGATTCTCAGGACTGGAAGGCAACTTTGGGGTATGCCACCCAATACTCTGTTTTCTTCCTAATTCTTCCCTAAGACTCTAGCACTTTCCACTTAGCATTTCATGTAGCCTCTTAAATGCATATCGGCACAAGTTAGATAAAGATACAAATTATTTTTTCTTAGATAACCTAAACAACCACTTTCTCAGAGTTATTAGCAGAATGTTTGTTCTACGATCAAGAGTCAAGGTCCAGAGTTTGCCCACGGCAAAGGGTGTACCTCTGCATTTGTGCTTTTGATAAATCATGCCAAACTGCTTTCCACAGCAGCCAGACCAACTTGCACTTCCACAAGCGATATATGGAAATATCTGTTTCCCAGATAGCCTTTATTTTTTAAAAAAGATTTTATTTATTTATTTGAGAGAGAGAGAGAGTGCACAGAGAGAGAGAGGGAGAAGCAGGTTCCCCACTGAACAGGGAGCCCGGGGCTCAATCCCAGGACCGTGAGATCATGACCTGAGGGGAAGGCAGATGCTTAACTGACTGAGCCACCCAGGTGCCCCCCCCCATAGCCTTTATAAACCTATTATATTTTTCTAGCCTGAAGGGTAAAAAATGGTATTTCAGTGTAATTAAAAAAAAGATTTTATTTATTTATTTGAGACAGAGAGAGAGAGCACACACAAACAGGGGGTGGGGACAGGCAGAGGGAGAGGGAGAAGCAGACTCCCCACTGAACAGGGAGCCCGATGTGGGGCTCCATCCTAGGACCCCGGGATCATGACCTGAGCTGAAGGCAGATGTTTAAACCACTGAGCCACCCAAGCGCCCCTGTTTCAGTGTAGTTTGAATGTATTCTCTTGTCATGAGTAAGATGATGCTTTCTTTCATTTGTATGGCTTTTCCCATAATCTGTTGGTGTTCTTTATCCATTTTTCTCACATGTTCTCTTTCTTAATTCCTGGGAATTCTATATACGTTAGAGGGATTAGTCATTTGCTGTGATGAATTGTTAATAGTTTTCCCAGCTCGTTCATTTGGCTTTTGATTTGTTCATGGTGAATTTTACCCAAGCAAAGTTATTTTAAAAATATTTTCATGGAGGGGCGCCTGGGTGGCTCAGTTGGTTAAGCGACTGCCTTCGGCTCAGGTCATGATCCTGGAGTCCCTGGATCGAGTCCCGCATCGGGCTCCCTGCTTGGCAGGGAGTCTGCTTCTCCCTCTGACCCTCCCCCTTCTCATGTACTCGCTCTCTCTCATTCTCTCTCTCTCAAATAAATAAATAAATAAAATCTTTAAAAAAAAAAATATTTTCATGGAATTGAACGTCTTAGGTTGTTTGTTCATCAGCACACTAAAGACATTCCACTGGTTTCTGCCTCGCTCTGATGTTTTTATTAGGTCGGCAGACATTCCAACTGTCATTCTTTTGGAAGTAAAATGTACTTTCTCTGGATGTTTTTATGATTTTTCTCCGTGCTTTTGGAGTTCCTGGTATCATTATGCTATCTAAATGCAGACTTTTAAAAAAAATTTTACCTTGTTAGCATAGACCTTTGTACCTACGAATGACCATACATCACCCGCTCTGGAAAATTCTCAACCGTAATCTCACGAAAAATTTGCCTTTGCTTTCTTTCCTCTCTAGTCAAATATGCATTGGCCCTTCTCAAATTATTCTTCGTATCTCTTACCTTTTTCTTATATTTTTCAACATCGTGTCTCTTTGTGCCATATTCCAGATAATCTCTTCTTTTCTATCTTCTAATTCTCTAATTCTATATCATTCTATGTCCAATCTGTCCCTTACCCTGAATTTTAATTTTAGTTATTATATTTGCCATATCTGTAAGTTCAAAATTTTTTTCCAAATTTGCTCTGTGGTTTTTATAGTAGCCTTCAGCTATTTTTAAGATCAATAAGTTATTTAAACCTGGTAAGCAGAATCATTTTATCTGTCTGTCTCCGGTCTAATATTCCAGTGTCTGAAGGTAAGAAGACCCCTCTTGCATTGTCTATATCTGTTGCTCGTCAGCCTTGTAGCCTTGTTTGCTTGGATATGTGTTCAATTTACCTGCATGGAAGTCATGGCTCTTGAAAAAATTATTTGTGGGGGTTTCCGGAGGCCTAAAGGGGAGGATACCCTCCTTCTGAGAGTCTTTACAAATGTACCTAGAATGCTACCAGCTGATAACAACCTCGGATCAAGTCGGTCCCTCAAGGTTCCCTGGTACACGTTAAGTTATGTGAAACCAAGATGCACAACGGGAGAGAGAAGCATTCTGCAACCACAAATTCCCAAGAATTTCTTTCTTGTTCTTTTTCTGCTGATTTTCTGCCCTTCCCACAACAGCTTTCTCTAAAGTCTCCCAGGACTGAGGAGGTGAGGGATGCTTTCAGTTCTGACTCGCCTTTTTGCTGTAGGTCAATTTACAATATAATTTAGGAAATTGATAGTTAGGCATAAAGTGAGCAGAGAAAAATTGCCCACACCTTCGGTCATAAAATATGCCAGGGTCTTATAGTAGTGGGGGGAGCCTTTATTGCTCGGCTCAAAATCAAGAGACCATTAAAAAAAAATTGAGACGTTCAATTCCATGAAAATATTTTTAAAATAACTTTGCTTGGGTAAAATTCACCATGAACAAATCAAAAGCCAAATGAACGAGCTGGGAAAACTATTAACAATTCATCACAGCAAATGACTAATCCCTCTAACGTATATAGAATTCCCAGGAATTAAGAAAGAGAACATGTGAGAAAAATGGATAAAGAACACCAACAGATTATGGGAAAAGCCATACAAATGAAAGAAAGCATCATCTTACTCATGACAAGAGAATACATTCAAACTACACTGAAACAGGGGCGCTTGGGTGGCTCAGTGGTTTAAACATCTGCCTTCAGCTCAGGTCATGATCCCGGGGTCCTAGGATGGAGCCCCACATCGGGCTCCCTGTTCAGTGGGGAGTCTGCTTCTCCCTCTCCCTCTGCCTGTCCCCACCCCCTGTTTGTGTGTGCTCTCTCTCTCTTGTTTGCTTGGATAGTCCAGTTAGAATATCATTTAAGAATGAAGGCAAACTAGGGGTGCCTGGAGGGCTCAGTCGGTGAAGCGTCTGCCTTTGGCTATGGTCATGGGTCATGATCCTGGGGTCATGATCCAGGGATGGAGCCCGCCTTGGGCTTTCTGCTCAGTGGGGAGTCTGCCTCCCCCCCCTTCCTGCTCTCTCTCTCCCTCGCTCTCTTTCAAAGGAATAGATAAAATCTTTAAAAAAAGAATGAAGGCAAAACAAAGGAAGCCCTCTAAAAATCTAACACGAAGTTCATGAATGGAATGAGGCCATCCAAATAGCCAATCAACATGCAAAGTACTCAGCCTAGTTAATCATCATGGACATTTACATTGAAACAACAATGATCTACCACCACATCTGCATTGGATTAGCAAAGAACTCTGACAAAGCAAGTATTGAGGAGGATTTGGAGCAAGGATAATGTTCATCTCCTGTTTCCAGGAGTATGTCCTGATAAAATCACTTGGGAAAAATTTTGGATGATTTTGCAGAGTTGAAATTACGACCATCTCAAGACTCAGCATTTGCACTTGCAGGTTCGTGCCCTAGAGAAAGTGTACATCTCTGCAGTAGGAGAGGGTATAAGGATGCTTGTTAGCAGTGTTCGTCAGGATAGCCTTATTAAAACCGAGATAACCCAAATGCCCATGGACAATAAAACGAGTGCATAAGTTGTGGTATATTCATGCAATGTGTCATTGTACAGCAGTAACAAACAAGCAACCATCACATGTGACAACACGTATGGATCTCAGACTATGCTGAACAGGAGTGTAAATATAATAACACTCCATTTATGTGCATTTCCCAAACAGGCGAAACCGAACTGTACTGTGTGGGGATGCATGCCTAGTGGCAAAGACCTTAAAAACGAAGAAAGGAGAATAAAAATCTGGATAATGGCTCCTTGTAGGGAAAGGGAAGCTCTTTCGGTCTGAAGTAAGGCACCAGGTTTTTTGAACGTCAGGTTCAATTTCTTGGCCTGATCGGTGGTTCTATGTGGGTTCACTTTTAGCTTTAAAATAGCTGTTTCTGTGTTTTTTACATTCTTTTCTGTCTACATGCTGCGTGGGACAATTAAAATATTTGTAAAACGGAAACATTTCTCTCCCCTCACCCCTGTGTGCCTCCCCAGCCACAAACCCTAGTCCTATTTTCCGGTATATCTGCCCGCCTGAGGTATTTCTAATTCTTATTTTAAATTACTGTCTCCCCCCCCCCCCCCCCCCCCCGCCAAGTTAGAGTTACTTTTGTTTTCACTAACATAAGTTGGCTGGTTTGGTGCTTTCCTTTTGAGGTGGTCGCTGGCTCAGCTGGATACACAGGCTAGCCTCAGCCAGTAAGAATTATCTGGCCCAAAATGTCAACACTGCCGAGGTTGAGGAACACTGCCCTACTATGTGTCTCCCTGGTAAATTCAAGGGAAGAAAAGGATATGAGCCCTAGGACTTTAAAAATCACAGTTAATCCATCTCCTCTGGAATCACCCACCTAGTAACCCTGCAGCCGCCATTCAGCCATCCCGTGGGCTTCCTTTTCAAGCCTCCAGAGAGGACGAGAGAACGGGGGAGGGGAGGGATTTTAAAACATCAGCTCTGGGTGCTTGCAGGGGTGTGGTGGGTTCCTGATGCTATTCAGTCCGAGCTGTTTTCTTCACCTCCTCATCCCAGCAGGGCGTGCACTCTGCTGGAGGGCGGGGCGGGCAGGTGATGACTACACCAAGAGGGGCAGGGGGAGGGGCAAGAGCAGAATCACTCGGCTTTTCTCTCTTTTCAGCCCCCAGTGCCCAGTGCCAGCCACCCTCCACCCTGGGCTACAGCATGCCTCACTGCGCGCACGTACACACACACACACACACACACACACACACACACACACACACACAAGTTCAAAAGTCTTTGATCCCCCAAGGGGTTTCTTCTTTTCCTCTCTGCTCCTCTTCTTCTCATTCTCCTCCTCCTCCTTTCCTCCTCCTCCTCCTCTTCCTCCTTCTTCTTTTTCTTCTTCCTCCTCCTCCTCCTCCTCTTCTGCTAGTTCCTTTTCCTTCTCCTCCACGCTCCTCTCTCTTCCTCTCCTTCTTCTCCTTATCCTCTTTATCCTCCATCATTCCTGGAGTCTATATATTCTTCTATAGTTTCCTTGGGTCTGATTTCACTGAGGGGGCCAGCATCCTGTGCTAATCCATCATCTTGGTTGGCATCCTGGTTATTGTGGTGACAGCAATAATTGGGCTGGTGATTTTATTTTATTTTATTCGATATTTTAATCGAATGTTACACGGTTTCTCGAAGATTAGGAGTTTGAGCAGAGTCTCCATAAACGGTGAAAACACAAATTTTGTCCTGTTTTTCTGGCTAACTTCACTTGTTTAATTTTTTTTTTTTTAAAGCAGGCTCCGTGCCCAGTATGGAGCCCAGTGTGGGGCTTGAACTCAACAACCCTGAGATCAAGACCTGAGCTGAGATCAAGAGTTGGACGCTGAAACGACTGAGCCACCCAGGCGCCCCTGTTTCTTTTTTCTGAATAAGTTTCTGAGGTGCAGTTGACTTCGTTTGGAACTATTGCTGAGAAATACAAAACAATAACTTAACCAAATGTTTTAGTTAAGTCATACAAAACACTTGGGCTTCTTAAGAGGTGATGATAGTTAATTTTTTTTTTTTTATTAAAGATTTTTATTTATTTATTTGACAGAGAGAGACACAGCGAGAGAGGGAACACAAGCAGGGGGAGTGGGAGAGGGAGAAGCAGGCTTCCCGCTGAGCAGGGAGCCCGATGCGGGACTCAATCCCAGGACCCTAGGATCATGACCTGAGCTGAAGGCAGTCGCTTAACCAACTGAGCCACCCAGGCGCCCGGTGATGATAGTGAATTTTATATGTCAACTTGGTTAGGGTATGGTGCCTGATCTTTTGGTCAAACACAACTGGTATAGATGTTGCTGTCAAGGTGTTTGGTAAGTGTGATTATTATAATTAGTTGACTTTAAGTAAAGGAGATGACTCTTGATAATGTGGGTGGGCCTCATCCAATCAGTTGAAGGCTTCAAGAGCAAAAATGGATTTTTCAGGGAAGGAATTCTGCTTCAAGACTGTAAATAGAAATCCTGTCTGAGTTTCCAGCCAGCCAGCCTACCATATAGATTTAAGACATAACACATCCACAATCACATGGGCCAGTTTCTTAAAATAAATCTAAGTATATACATATCCTATTGGTTCTGTTTCTTCGGAGAACCCTGACTGATATAGAAGTTATTTTGTACCACATCTTTTCTTGAAAGTGAAAGGGCTTTTAAATCAAAGTTGTTCAGATGAGATTCTCAGGGTCAGTTTACCAGGACTGAGAAGAAGCAGGTGTAGCTTGTGCGTGATCAGACCTGCTTCATAACCCAGAGGCACAATAGAAGAGCTTCTTTTGGACAAGTCAAAACCAAGTTTTCCCAAAGTAAATTGACACTTTGATGAGAAATAATGAGGTAATTAAATGCCTGTTCCCAGAATTATATGTGTCTTTTTTGCCAAAGCTATGTGCACACCTCTGGAAGGGTAGCCAGTTGCTCCTGAGGCCCTGCATGGCTTTAGCTGTATTCACTGATTCCTACACTTATTCACTCATTCATGCAACATTTACTGAAGAGGACAACGACTCTCTCTGTCCTGCATCACCAGCATATAACACTGCACCTGAGTATTTCTTTTTAAGGATTTTATTTATTTATTTGAGAGAGCGAGCATGAGTCGGAGTTGGGGGTGTGCAGAGGCAGAGGGAGAAGCAGACCCCCCGCTGAGCCCAGAGCCCAACGCGGGACTAGATCTCAGGACCCTGAGACCATGACCCGAGCCAAAGTCAGACGCTTACCAGACTGAGCCACCCAGGTGCCCCAACACAGTGCCCGAGTATTTGTGGAATGAAGGATAGATGTCTTAAATTGCCGATTTATGTGTCAATTGAATAAAAAAGTAAACTAGAAGATCTGCAGAGCGTTTTCATCTTGGTAGTTTGCTCCAACTTAACTTCTGTTGTAGGTATTTATGATGACTTGCCTTGTTCCTTGCTCCCACATTAGACCTCCTGCAGGTGGAAGGCACTCGGGTCCTATCCGCAGACTAATCCCGACCCCAGGTTTGAGAGCAGCGCTGCTCTAGAAGCTTTAGCTCAGCAGCTTGTTCCACGCATGCTCTGCCCTTGAGCTTCTGGGTCTGGGATGGGCGCTTTGCATTCATTGGCTAGGGTGTGTTTTCACTTTTTTTTTTGCCACCGATGATGAAGTCAGTGGTGGCTAGTCAGTGGTGGCTTCTCCCACTCCAGCAAGGCCGTCTGTGCAATATAATGGTCACAAGCTATGGCCTCTCTTAGACCGGTGTTCATATTTAAATCATGCCTTTTATTAGCATGGTTTCCTCATCTGAAGAAATGTACCTGTGTTGGATATATGAACACAGTGATGTCAGCTTTGACACTGAAAAGTACACGGGGGCCCCTCCATACATGCTGACTCCTTCTTCCTCATTCTGGGATTTAGTTCTGCCTTGCTTTGCCTTGTGCTCACACTGAACGCTGTAATTTGGGCAAGCCAGCGTGCCTCTTGGGACATTTTCCCACCTATACAAAAAAAAGTTGAAGCTGGATGCTATATTCCAAACTGTATCATAGGGAGCAACAGATGCCTGTTAGACAATTTACTTACAAACACTCACTTTTATGCATTCGGAATTCAGTGATGAACAGGAAGAAAAATTCGTGCTTGCGTGGGGCTCACTTAATGTGCAGAAAATTAAAATAGGTGTCACGAGAAAATGAGAGGGGGCTGATGGCTGGTTTCAGTTCGGTGGTCGGGAACGTTTCTCTGGAAAGGTGCATTTAATCGGAGAGCCTAAGAACAAGAAGGAGGCAGTCCTGTGATGATCAGGAGGAAGAAGATTCTAGGCAAAGGGAATGGCTCATTCAAAAAACCTGACATGTGGCTGAAGAACTGAAAGCATTTTGTCCTGGGTCAAGCACAGCCCTTGATTAATGCACTCTTGTGAAATGCGACTCTTCAAGGGGATGATTGTGTTTGCAGTGTTTCCCAAGTCTGTTGGACCAGAGAACCCTTCTTGCATGGGGTATCCATTAACATCTCTTGGCAAATAATATTCCAGCACCAGTATTTTGTGATTTATTTCTGCTGCCGGACCTCCCTGCCCTTGTTCTAGCTACAGTTCCGTCGGAATGCTGGAGGGAAGTCATGTGATGTCAGGCACTGAAGAGACTTTCTGCTTTTTCCCCGTGTGCGGGCCCTGGCCTCAGTTTCCCTAGCTGGGTTCTGAGGCTGGTTCTGGTCCAGGCAGAAGTCACTAGAGGCTCCGCCCACTAAGGCAATGATAAAGCCATGATGTCCTTTCCTTCAGCGACGTCAACCTGCCAGGTCTTTCTTTCCAAGACCATGTAGATTGCTGTATACACATTTAGAGTCCTGTGCTTAATTTGAGTGCCGAGGTGGGAAGTTGTCCTAGTGGTGGGGAAACCCTGTTGCCGTTCTTATTCTTGCGTGAGTCAGATGGCTACCTCAAGTTAGGTACGAGGTACTTGCAGAGGAAGAAATCCTCCACAAAAGCTATAATGCTCTAGTGAGTAATGGTGGAGCTGGGCCGTAAGCCAGGACTTTCGACTCCAAAGTTTATCTTCCCTGATGCTATACTCTGCTATTTTCCTAAAACTGGAGGCTTCCCTTACCGGTCATACTCCCGGTCTGTCCCTACTTTGCAAACTCTTCTGTACGCCTCCACGTTTTTCATGTGTCCAACACATCCTCAGCAGTGACTTTTTATTTTCGTTTTGGTATTTTCATTATACAAAGTCAAGATCTAAGCCATGTTTTCCAGGCTTTCGTGCTTGTCCCGGGGAGAGTAAGCTCCGCCCCGGTAATCCCTGGTGAATCCAGGGCAATATCCTCTCCCTAACACCTGCGTTAAGAGATATTTGAAGAGGGGCTGCTGGGTGGCTCAGTCGGTTAAGCGTCTGACTTCAGCTCATGTCGGTTAAGTATCTGACTTCAGCTCAGGTCACGATCCCAGGGTCCTGGGATCGAGCCAAATGCTGGGCTCCCTGCTCAGCGGGGTCGTCTTCTCCCTCCCCCTCTCCCCTGCTTGTGTTCTCTCTCTCAAATAAATACATAAAATTTTTTTAAAAAAGAGATGCTTGAAGAGAGGGCACACTGAGGTGTTTTTTTTTCAAATGAACCACCAAAGGAAGGTACTGTTTCTCCCCCTTCCCACCCACCACCGGAGTCCCTTGTAGCCCCATCACCCAGAGCCTTGTCTGATATATTTATTTCCTCCAATCTCTTCTTGAACCAACTTACTTTTTCTCTTGTGCCAGAGTTTAGGGTTACAAAATGTCATATGTCTATTAACTGCCGTGTGAAAGAGCTCTCTGAGGTAGGAGAGAGCAGTCTGGCTTCTCATGACTGGCTTCCAGTGGGTCATCAGTGCCCTGGAAATTGGAGCCACATGGAGGATCTTTTAGGGTCTGGAAGAAGGTGCTTGGTATTGTGAGGTTGCTGGGGAGGCCACGGGCTGCCCATGAAGAAATCCCACAGCACAGAATTGAGTTGCAAGCTCTCAGAGAACAAGATCTTTAGCTCCTCAAGCTGCTCTCAGACTGTGGTATGATGCTAGACATCTGGAGCTCCCTATTTGCCAAATCAAAGTGAATTTGCCATTGCACGGCATCCAGTCTGCTGCCCGGGCTCTGGACTTAACCTGTGAGCCCAGATTGTTGGCTTTACCGCCAACTCACCCTCATTAAAGAGCCCACTTTCTATCTACCAAGGAGGGACATCCATTGTCCAGGATGCGTTGTGTCGAGTATTTCGAACTAGGTACCAGGTGACTGCTTTCGGAAGCCACTAGCTCCTAATGAGCCCTCCTGGCCTCACCTGTGCTTCTCCCAACTGCACCTCTGCGTTCCCACCCCTCAGGGGCTACATTCTTTCTCTCCCTGCAATGTCAGCCCTCATTCACCTTGATGGCCATTCCTGCCGAGGCCATTCTTTTATGGGCTTAGCATATCTTCTTCCTCTCCATCCTAAAAATGAAGTTCATTCTAAGAGGGCCACTTAATTGCCCTTCTTTTCTAGTCCGTAAAGAAAACTGGACAGTTGCATTCACGTGTCTCCAAAATCACCCCAAAGAAACTACTGATAATTCTTCACTTTCAGCATTAAGTAGAAGTCTTTGCTGATATGGTTTGTTTCTTGGGTTCATAATAGCAGTGACATTTGGCTACTCATTATTATAATTGTTCTCAGAATTTTTTTGAAAGATTTTATTTATTTATTTGACAGAGAGAGACACAGCGAGAGAGGGAACACAAGCAGGGGGAGTGGGAGAGGGAGAAGCAGGCTTCCTGCGGAGCAGGGAGCCCGATGTGGGGCTCGATCCCAGGACCCTGGGCTCATGACCTGAGCCAAAGGCAGATGCTTAACGACTGAGCCACCCAGGCGCCCCTCTCAGAATTTTTTTTATCAGGATTTCAGGTCTAGCTTCTTATTGTCCTTCATGCTTTTGAGAAAGCATTCCTCAGGAATACAAAACTCACAAATGAGGAAAGGACATGTTGTTTTGTTTACTGAGTCATCTTGGCCACGTTGTGTTGAAACACCCTGAAGATATTTGGGGAAAATGAAAGAGGCCATTTGATCTATTTGAGATGTTCAGGCACAGATTTCATTTTACTTATCCCATTAATTTGAATTCCAGCTAAGTTACTCAATATCGTCGAGTTATGCTTGGCTAAGTGTTCGTGTTACATGCAAATTAGTATAAACCATATCAAAAATAATTTTCAGCTTAACGTTCAGCAAATATAAATGCAAAGCTTCTGCCAAGTGTTCCAAAGTAGGCATGTAAATGGAACACCAGGAAGGAACCTGAGAAGCCTGTTCTCCATAAGTGCAGAATAGAGTGTCAATCTGGACGTAGATGTTTATCTCTATGCACTTGAGTTGTCGGGACTGGGTGTGGGGTCTTACACTTATATGGCATCCCTTAAATGTTACCTTTTCCTCCAGCTGACTAGGATCTCTTTGGATCCGATTCAGCTTGGCTTTTTGTCTCCTGCAGTTTCTTGATATGCAGTTTCTCTCTCACTGCATTTAAGTCATTGGAGAAAAAATATAAAACAGGAGAGCACCGAGGACTGATCTCCCCAGAGCTCATCCCATCTATAGAGCAGCTGCTCCCCTCCCAGCTGGTCCTTCTTGAATCCCAAATGTCTATAGGGAGAAATCAGGAAAATAAACTCTCTGGGAAACCAGGAGGGAGAGAAGGAACAAAATGTTTGTTGAGTGTCTGCTACATAGTATAAGCCGACTGGGCTGGATGCTTTATGTTAGTTACATGTTATCTTGTTTAGTCTTCATCACAACCCAGAGAGAAAGGTGTTATTATGGCTACTTTACACATAGGGAAACTGAGGCTATGGGAAATGCAAGTAATTTGCCAAAGGCACTTGGGTAAGGGAAGGACCTAGGATTCAAACCCAGGTCACCAGGTGCCATGCTGGTCCTCTTTATATCCCTCTAGTTCATTTAGTTTCTTTCCTCCCTTTGAATTCTCAAACGCTTGTTCTCAAACTCTTCTTGGGGTGCCTAGACGGACACGCTCCAGGAAGACTTCCCAAGTGGCCACATTAGGCTTCAGTTGGAAGTGCCCGGGCTCCCCCCTGCCCCCCGTACTTTCTCTTCTATGGAGGGATGAGCCTCACATCTGTCATGGGGTTCTGTGAGGCAGAGTCTCCTCCTGCTTCTCTTCTTTGCAACAGTTCCTCCTCTTCCTTCTCTTCCTACCCTTCTCCTCCTCGTCCCCCTCCCCCTCCCAACTCTCCCTATCCTTCTTTCTTGTTCTTCTTCACATTCTTTTACTTTCCCTCCTATCCTTGGCTTTGATGCTTTCCATTGGTGTAGTCACTGCTTCTTCATTTATTCAACACATATTTCTGAGGTGCTCATTATGTACCAGGCCTTGAGCTTGGTGCCAGGAGTATGGCAGCGAGTAGGGCTCAACCCTGCCCTGATCAATGTTTCATGGTTGTGGGGAGAGAGACAGATGGCTGATGCTTCGGTATCACGCGGTAAGGGGAACGGGAGTAAGAGAGCACCATGCAAGTGCACACAGTGGCTCTCCCAGGCCGTGTCCAGGTGGAGGAAGTGAGGAAAGGCTTCCCAGAGGAGTTGGCACTCACACTGAGACCCGAAATTGGGGCAGACGTGTCCTCTGTGTGTGGAGAAGCTCGTACTGTCACTTCTGAGGATGCGACTTTCGTCTGCCTCTCTCTCTCGGGCTCTCACGCTCTTGTCCCAGCACTGATGCCTTCCACCTTATCTTGACATCTTATTGGGTTTCCTCTACTGCAGCTAGAACTTCATCCTCTCCAATGAGTCAAAGTTTAGGGAAGCATTCCTCTGTCCACTTTACCGTTTCCTCGAACATAACACCCAGCCTGCAAGATTGCCAACAGCTAGTCCTGACTGGTGCTCCCATAGCTGCCCACCACCTATTTAGTATCAGCCAGCCAAAATCTTAGAGTTATTCTCTCTTTTATATTTTTGCCATCTTTCTTAGCCCATGCCAACCTCAGACATGGGTCGGAAGCTCTCTGTGTTGACACCCGAGAAAATGGCTGAAAGTATTGAACAGGAAGGGTTGAATACGATAATGCATCCATCCTTCAGTGGAAATCTACCCACATCTAATATTGCTCAAAACACATGAACTCTTATCCTCCACTTGCCGTGAAAGTCATTATCAAAAAGCATAAAATCACTGAGCTGAAAAATCTTTCAGAAGACTTTGAATCCAACCTTTATCCAGTGTTCTAGTCATCTAGCCTCTTCTGATGACAAGGACTTGACCTTTCATAAAGCACCTCTGCTAGGGTTGAACATCTCCATTTAGAAGGCTCTTCCTCGTATGGACCCAAAATTTGTTTCTCAGTGTGGTACCTATTTTCGCTTCTGAAACTACATGGAAACATTAATTCACTTGTTCAGTCTGTCAAGACTTTTGGCAAATATTTCCTGAGCATCTACTATGTGCCCAGACAGTGTTTTAGGCCCTGGGATTAAAGCAGTAAATTAAAAAGAAAAAAAAAATCCCTGCCCTCAGGTTTATTTTCTAGTGGGGGAGATAAGATAGTATATAAGGAGAAGGTGTAAAATGCATAATATGTTAAATAGTATTAAGTGCTAAGACAAAAGAAAATCGGGGACGCCTGGGTGGCTCAGGCAGTTAAGCGTCTGCCTTTGCCTCAGGTCATGATCTCAGGGTCCTGGGGTCGAGTCCTGCATCAGTCTCTTTGCTCATTGGGGAGTCTGCTTCTCCTTCTCCCTCTGCCTCTCTCCCTGGCTCATGCTCTCTCTCTCTCTGTCAAATAAATAAACAAAATCTTAAAAAAAAAAAAAATCAAGCAGGGAAAGGGGAGACAGCAGTTAGGGAGTGTGAAGCTAATCTAATCCTTTTATTTGACAGCATTTGAGATATGTTAAGATACCTATCTGGTCCGTCAGTTCCTTTACCCGGACGACAGCGTCCTCTGACACATTCCACCTGGTGTCAGTTGAGGAGCTCCACGACCCTGATCACTGTCTGATGATGTCTTAGATGACAGGACTCATTCTGGGTGCATGTCTATGGCCCCTGGGGATTGCCACTTTCTCCTTAAAGGGAAACAGAGGGAAGTGTTCACTAAACACCTGCTATGGGCTAAGCTTCTGACTGGCTCCATTTCAAAGTCAACACAAGAGTTTTCAGACTTCGTCTTGCCCATTCTCCACTCTCGGAGTGCTTCTTCTGGCCCCCATTGTTTCTCCGTGACTTGCAGACACCAGTCCAACAATTGCATATGTCCTTTCTCTCAGCATCTTGGGACCTACTTGAACTCCAGGAGAAGACCAGGTTCATTTCACATATTTATGTGCTTTCCAGTGGTCTTTTACTTTCCCTTTTGTCATTTTCCTCCTATTTCTTTTGCTTAAAAATCCTTCTCCTTGAAAGAGATAAGCCAAATCTGTGTTAACAGTTTATCTCTTTATAATCTTTGCCCGTCATGCTGTATGTCTCTAGATGAGAGGGTGACCCCTTCTTGGGGTATCTTCTTGTTGTAAATATGACTTTAAAGGTTCACTTGAGGATGCAAACTTTCTGGAATGTATTTTGGCACTTCAGGTGTAGTATACCCTTTGATCAAGCAATATCACTTCAAATATTGATCTTAATTAGATAACCACACATATGACAAGTTTTAATTTTAAGGATGCTCACGGTGGCATTACTTAGAATAAAAAAAAAATGGAACAACTGAAAAGTTCAAGAGGAGGAGGTTTATTAAATAAAATATGGTAAAGCCATTAAATAATAATCAGTTATTAAAATTCATATTGACACTTGATGATGTAGGGGTCAAAACTAGTCACCCCAAGATGTGCCATTTTGGCATAAAGATTTTTTTGGGCTGAAAACAAGCCCAAAAGACTCAGGAAGAAACTTTGACCTTCCCCCTAACTGCCTAAAAGAATTTAATGGAGGAGATACCCGGGAAGGGATTATTGCCATAGATAACTACAGTATAATAGGAAGCAGGGGGGTAGACAGGGAGGAGTTAGGCAAGTCTGTTGGTTAAAATTCCTCTCTGTGTCCCATTGTTTCTGAGTGGCCCAGCAAACATTTGTCTACCAAACATTTACTCTTTTTCATATTCCGGTAAATTGCTTTCCTTCCTTTTTAAGTCCCAGACCCCTACCCCCTTTTCCTTCATTCAGGATGACATATATGCTTCATTTTTGCTGTCTTTAGAATCTCACATTTATGGGGATTTCCCATCTGTACACAATTAAATTTGATTTTCTCCTCTTAATCTGTCTGATGTCCATTTAATTCTTAGACTAGCCAAAAGAATCTGGAAGGGTAGAGGAAAATTTTTCCTAACCAATAGTAACAAAAAGTAAGATTTCAATGTGCTACTGGATGAAAAAGCACTTGAAAAGCTATGTAGAGTAAAATTACATTATTTGTAAAACACACAGAAGACTTGTAATGCACATATCAAGATGTTAACTGTGAGTATTGATGGGGGCTGGGATTAGGGACAGATTTGGTGTTCCATTTCATTTTTGTGCATATTCAAAATTTTCTACCATGAACTTGTATTACTTTACAATTAATAAAATTGCTTTTAAATTCCTTTTTTTCCTTTTTTTTTTAGACCCTAGGTTTTGCCTGAGTTTTAGCTTTTGAGACTCTTCTTAAGAAGTCTATTATGGGGACACCTGGGTGGCTTAGTTGGTTAAGCATCTCACTCTTGGTTTCGGCTCAGGTCATGATCTCAAGGTTGTGACGTCGAACCCCACATCGGGCTCTGTGCTGAGTGTGGAGACTGCTTGAGATTCACTCTCCCTCCCCCTCTTGCTCTCTAAAATAAATAAATTTTTTTAAAAAACAAGTCTATTATGTACCTTTGACATGCATTTTGTTTTCATATTTTCTACCTGCCCTCTAAAAAATCACAACATAGTAGAGAGCTCCCTATCTAGTTCTAGAAGTTTCTTTAGCTGCCTTTTCTTTATTTCTCACATGATTTTGTTGTTTGAATTCCTTTAGAATGTTTCATCTTGCTAGACCATTTTACATTTTAGATTCTCATGTCACAGAATCTCCCTGTCTTTTCTTACCACTTTTTTTCCTTTTCTTTTTTTACAGTCTTTATTTTTTTAGAACAGATTTATTTAGTTCATAGTGAAGTTGAGAGAAAAATACAGACAGTGCATATATCTCCTGCTCCCTCTCCCAGTTTCCCCCTCTACCAACATCCCTTACTGGAGTGGTATGTTTGTTATAATCAATGAATCTACATTGACACATGAATGTCACCCAAATTCCATAATTTATGGTTCACTCTTGGTGCTGTACATTCTATGAGTTTTGACAAATGCACAATGACATGTAGCCACCATTATAACATCATATGGAATAGTTTCACTGCTCTAAAAATCCTCTGTGATTTGCCTATTTATATATCCCTCCCCCATAACCCCTGGTAATCACTGATCCTTTTATAGTCTCCATAGTTTTTGCTTTCCCACAACGTAATAGAGTTGGAATCATACAGTATGTAGCATTTCTGGTTGGCGTCTTCTGCTTTGCAATATGAAATTAAGCTTCCTCCATGTTTTTTTCATGGCTTGATAGCTCATTTCTTTTTGTGCTGAATAATATTCTATTGCCTGGATAGACCACAGTTTATTTATCCGTTCACTTATTGAAGAATATCTTAGTGCTTCCAACTTTTGGTGATTATGCATAAAGCTGGATTACGGATAAAGCTGCTGTGAACATCCATGTGTAGATTTTTGAGTGGACACAATTTTCAACTTATTTGGATAAGTACAAAGGAGCATGATTGCTGAATTTTATGGTGAAAGTATGTTCAGTTTCGTAAGAAACAGCAAAACTGTCTTCCAAAGTTGTCGTACCCTTTTGCATTCCCACCAGCAATTAGCATCTGTTGCTTCATATCCTTTTCAGCAATTGGTGGTGTCAAGGCTTTGGATTTTGACCATGCTAATAACAGCATAGTGGTACCGCAATGTTGTTTTATTTGCAATTCCCTAACGGCATATGATGAATATCTTTTCATATGCTTCCTTGCCATCTGTATCAGTTCTTCGGCAAGGTGTCCATTAAGGTCTTTTGCTCATTCTTTAATCCAGTTTGTTTTTTCATTGTTTTAAGAGTTTTTGTCCATTTTGGATGACAGTTTTCTATCAGATATGTCTTTTGCAAATATTTTCTTCCAGCCTAGGGCTAGTCTTTTTATTTTCTTGATAGTATCTTTGGCAGAGCAAAAGTTTTTAAATTTTACTGAAGTTCAGCTAATCAGTGATTTTCTCCGTGGATTGTGCCTTTGGTGTTGTACTAAAAGGTCATCCTATACTCAAGGTTAGATAGAGTTTCTCCTCGGAAATCTGGGGGTTTTGTAGTTTTGCATTTTACATGCAGGTCTTAAGATAGATTATAAATCTATCTTAATTGTTCAATTTTGAATTAATTTTTGTGAAGGGTATGAAGTCTATGTGCAGATTCGTTACTTTGTGCGATGTGGATGTCCAACTGTTCCAGCATCAGTTGTTGAAAAGATGATCTTTTCTTCATTGTATCACCCTTGCTCCTTTGTCAAAGATTTGTTAACTATATTTATGTAGGTCTATTTGCTCTTTGTGGATTATAATTTAACCTGGGAATAGGTTTCATTTTCTTTACTTTCACTTTCTTTAAAACTAACATTCTCAAAGCTAAGGTCACAGATATATTCCATTCTCTTTAACCAGATGTACAGATTGGAGAGATCTTCTATTGCCACTGTACTTCACTCTCTGCTGGTCTAGCAGTCTTTGTCAGGGGGAGAATTCTAGAATTTATTCTCTTATCACTATTCCTATACTTTTTTCATTTTCTCTAATTCCCCACCCTTAGATTTATGCCTTCTCTTTAGGTATACAAAGATTTATAATCTATCTTTCTATCAGTGTCAATGTCTTTCAGAGATTGAGAGAGGCCCAAGCTATTTCAAAAATTTTGAAGTTAATGGATTGTTTAAAAATGGTAAAAATCCCAAATACAGTGCTAAAAATTGTGGTATACTTTAACGGATTATATTTTTTGAAATATGGTTTTTCATATGCAGAAAATGACCTAGTACTTAAATTGAATTTTTGGTAAGTCATTATAGAATTTATTTAAAATATTGATTCCTGGTGTGGTACTCAGTTTGTCTGCCCAGTACCCTTTTTCTCCTTTATGAACAAAATAATTGTTTTTCAGAGCAGCAATGAGAACAGCTGAACAATTAGATTTCTTTTTTTTTTTTTTAAGATTTTATTTATTTATTTGAGAGAGAGAATGAGATAGAGAGAGAGAGCATGAGAGGGGGGAGGGTCAGAGGGAGAAGCAGGCTCCTCGCCGAGCAGGGGACTCGATCCGGGGACTCCAGGATCATGACCTGAGCCGAAGGCAGTGGCTTAACCAACTGAGCCACCCAGGCGCCCCAACAATTAGATTTCTCTGGCCGTAAGGGGGTGGTCTCTGACAGTGCTCTGGTCAGTGGAGGTAGCAGATGTCCCCGGGGGCAGGGAGGCCCTTTTTGAATGAAACAAGCAGCAAACTTTGCTTTCTTCCCATCACCAGTCTGTTTCTTCCTATCTGAAATGTGGGGACATGAAGGCTTCAGCTGCAGTGGTTACTTTGTCAAATACAGTGCAATGGAAGAAGAAGAAGCCTCTGGCAGACAAAATCCGCAGTCCTCTAGTTGTTCAATTTTTCCATTTGTGGCCCAACACATTCCTAAGTTGCACATGTGCATTGGCCATGTGGTGAGGGTCTTCTCTTGGTCCTCCAGGCATCTCCTGAGACTGTTCCTGTAAAGTCGTTTCAGAGACCCAGGCCCAGCATTCTTCTTACCCCCCCGCCACCATATGCAATCCTCATCAGAACTACACTTTGGAAAAAGAGTATTCTTTCTCTATTTATTATCACATTTGGGGTGTGGATTCCATTTAATAAAACAGCATTAATTACTGATATTTATGGCATGAGGCTTACCTCTTTATGTGAAGAGCTCAAACGCCCTCCATGTATTCCTTGTTCTGTGCCTTAGTGGGGAGCCATCTGCCGCGGGGAGCCACCTGCCACGGGAAGGAGGCTCGCTGACTCCATTTCTTCCCCTTCAATACATGCTGCCCAGTGATTGTTTTTCTGTGGTGACTTCACAGAGCTTTTTTCCACTGATAACCTTCCTTTCCATGAGTGATCCTTAAAGTTCCTCACACTGCCACCCTCATCCTGGACTATATATACAGTGTACTCAACCCAACCCCAGCTCCCACGCAGTTGGAGCTTGCTACAGTTGCTCTTACAGTTGGTTCTCCCTCTTTCTCCACCACGTTCTGCTTGGCCGGGGCACATGCCCTGCCCTTGGCCTCCTGGACCTTCTGAGATGCCTCCCCAAGAGCCATGGCAGCCGCGTGTCCCCTTCTAGTCTCCATGGGTAGCCATGCCACCTCCTTTCCAGCATAGACAAAATTTATGATTTCCCTAAAACTCTATAAGGTAGGCTTTGCAGGCTGTATTATTCCTAGATAAATGAAAAGGCTTCTCAGACCCCAGTTACTAGGAGAACCACAAGTAGAAATTCCAATCAAGAACACGCTACTAGATGGTGTAAGGTCAAAGTTTAACATTGCTACCAATTCAAATCGGAGTTTGTCTCATGAATGGGCAATTATGTGAGTCGTGGTGCCGACAGAGCAATGCTGAGACATGTTCCCTGGCAAGTAACCTCTTCTGTTTGGTGGCAACTTTCAGTTTCCTGACAGGTCTTGTTTGGTAGCTCGTTTGCTACAAATGTGTAACAGGGAGCCAAGGACAAGCAGGAAGCCTGCAAATACAGGAAAAACTCATTCATCTTGTAGGTGATGTTCCTTGAGACACCCACTTGCTTTTTCTTTTCTGAAACTGGGTTATAACCTATGTGTCATGGGCGAGTTGACCACCAGCCAGATTGGGACTTTACCTAATTTACAAAGGGTAAGTCTTGGTCATTTGCACTAGGGATGATGAGTGTCTATTTTAGCTTCTCAGGGACGTGCATAAAGCTTGTTGTCTTGCTAAGTACTTTGGTACAGGACCCTGTTCTACCTTCCATAGAGGGAACCACGTAGATTGGACTTGCTAGAAAGCATGCGGGCAGCTGTCCTTGAGAACTACCAGGCTGAGACTCACACCTGCTACACCCCACCCAGGGCCAGTCATGCCTCTGCCGCCAGCAATAAGGACACCGAGGCTCTGATTTAGGTCATGCATCTTCAGTCTTCAGTTCATGGAATTTGGGCTCAATTTCTTCATCTGTGAAATGGGCATGATGCTATCTATTTTGCAAGAGTGTTCTGCAAATTAAATCATTACAAGGCATACGTGAAGTGTACGACAGCCATTCCACTCATTACTCATGGAATATTTATTGAGCATCTAGAGTGAGCTGGACACTGTGCTAAGGATAGAGTCTCTGCTCCTAAATGCTGATAGTTTATCTAGTGGAGGGTACAAAAGCTTTACAGATAATCTTATAGATAATGTCATAATTAGAATAAAAATTAAGAAAGTAAACAGGGCACTGTGTTAGTTCCTGCCACCATTTAATGCTGGGCATGGTATATTGGAAACCAGAAGTCTTTAATGTGAGGCAAGTGACAAAACATCTTGGCATTCATTTCTTGGCAGAAAATTGGAGCCATTACAGAATGGGTTTTGTGATATATATAGAAAGGTTGAAAGAGTTGTTTTGCCTTAATCTTTTCAAAAAGAGAATGGAAATCAGTCCAATCCAAACCAAGCAAAGCAAGCCAGCTAATTAACCACAAATCAACCAACATACAAACACAAAAGAGTTAAACAGTAAGGGAACATGATTACAGTAACACTTATTTCAAAATCCAATAATGGAGATCAGCTGGTATTTATTAAGTTCTTTTCATGCCCCAGTCCTGTGCTAAGTGCTTTCCCGGATGTTCCCAGTGATTCTTCACTACTCTTCCAGATACGCAGCACTATATCCACATTCTACAGATGTGAGAACTTGCCAAGGGTCGCATGGTACAAAAAGGACAGAGTTGGGGTTCCAGTAAAGATCTCTGTGACTGACAGCCTCTGTGCTATCAACCACCACACAATAAAGCATTTCTTTAAAAATAAGATTGTTTGTGAACCAATTTTCGAAAGAATTAAATTCTCAGACCATCCATGAATAAATTCCAGGTGGGTAAAATATCTAAATGTAAAATGCAAAACTACATGGAAAGATAGAATGCAAGAGAAATATTTTTATATAATTAGGGGCATAGAAGCCCTTCCTAAGTGTGGCATGCAGCCCATAAATTATAAAAGAATGTGATGACCGACAGGAATAATTTAAAATGTTTTTGGGGCATAGGAAACCATAAATGAAATAAAAGGGAAATGAAAAGTGAGAAAAAAATTGAAATCTAGGTAACAAAGAGCTAAGATCTACAATATGTAAAGAAACCAATAAACCAATAAGGAAAACAAATAAACAAATGGAAAAATAAGTTAATAATATGAGTATAACTGTCATGGTAAGATTAACTTTACTGACAAATAACAAATCAAAATTATAATTATTATTTCTGAAATATGTTGTCAAATGTAGAAAACATTAATGTCAAATATCAAACCCACATAAACACTAACAAATTGTCAAATATTAAAATAGCTGTTATAATTTTAAATGTCTCATTTGTTGGTTTCGTCTAGTCCCAGAATGTCTCCTAACAAGTTTTTCCACACCTGTGCAAAAATTCACATATAAAGATTCAATATTATATTTTACAAAATAGAGAAAAACAGAAAAAACTCATGACTGTACATATAATTTAGTGGAAACAGGTTCTCCAGGAAGAACGCAGGTATTATCATATGATGGACTTTGCAGTTATTAAAAAAAGGGAGTTGACCTCTATGTTCTGATAAGAAGGATATGATTTATTATAAAATAGAAAAGCACATGGTTGAACTGTATGTACTATTTTATTTGTATTATAAAACCGTATTTCTATATACACAGGAAAAAAGCCTTGAAACATAAGTATTTAAATACTAGTAATAGTTACCTCTAGGGAATGGAAAGAGTAGGGCGGCCTTAGTATCTACTTTTGTATTGTTTAAAATTTCAACACACAAACACATACACACACACACACAGATGTATTTCTCAATAAATTTTAGAGACAAGTCAAAAATAAAACATTTCGTTGTAAAAAAGGTTATTTATATAAAATCCAATTGACCAAAATATGCTTTTATGGTATGGATGGTTGGATAGTCATTTTCATTCTGCCGTAGCTACTCTGGGAAATCTCTCAAGACTGCTTTCTTATTTTTTTTAAAGAGATTTTATTTATATATTTGACAGAGAGAGGGAGCGAGAGAGGGAACACAAGCAGGGGGAGTGGGAGAGGGAGAAGCAGGCTTCCCGCTGAGCAGGGAGCCCGATACGGGACTCGATCCCAGGACCCCGGGATCATGACCTGAGCCGAAGGCAGACGCTTAATGACTGAACCACCCAGGCGCCCCTGCTTTCTTATTCTTTCTGAAATATGTTGTCATATTCCAGACAGAACAGAAAGTTCTGTCTGGACTTTCCCCCCGCCAAAAAAAAGACTACTCCTCTATCTAACTGGTGATACGCACCCATCTATTGGCCTGGAGAGGTGAGTCTGGAACTAGGAGCTTTGCTCACACTGCAAGTAGAGCTGGCCATCCGCTGAGGCCACTGTTTGCACAGAAGACCGCGTCTCTAATTCTTCTTCATTAACTCCCACAGAAAATTCCCGTTCTTGTTAGCAGCTCTCAAGCTTTGATTGCCAAGCCTGGGACAGGAGAGTTGTGCCTTTTGAAGTAGATCATGTTGCTCCTTCAAAGACAACAGAATGTGACCAGCTTTGGGCTGGATGTTTGTCAGCTGGGACATGAGATTCTGATACTAGCCACAGGAGCACCCAGAAAATTCCTAAATGGAAGTCACTTAAAAAGATCTCATCATTATGGTCAAGGGGTTAAAAGTAGAAACAGAAGTTGGTGCATTTGGGTGGGTTGAATGGCAAAGGGAGAGGGTTAATAAGTAGATCAATGCCGAATTGGAGAGAGGTCTCTAATACACGCTACGCCACCAGGTTCTAGGGGTTCAACTCTCTTCTATATTAGTCAATAACTTAGAAAAGCCCGTATGAATTATGATGATCAAATTTATGTAGGACACGAAATGGGGAAGAATGTCAAGCTCATTGGTGGAAACAGTCCTGAAAAATCTCTTAAATGCCTGACATTTGCTCCAAATGAGATCTGCTCTGTAATCCAAAAGGCATATGCTCGAATTCAGAGTGCAGGAATGTGTGGTTTAAAAACAGTATCTGGGGGCATCCAGGTGGCTCCAGTCGGTTATGCATCTGCCTTCGGCTCAGGTCATGATCCTGGAGTCCTGGGATCGAGCCCTGCATCAGGCTCCCCGCACAGCAGGGAGTCTGCTTCTCCCTCTGGCCCTCCCCCCCATGTTCTCTCTCACTCTCTCTCTCTCAAATAAGTAAATAAAATCTTTAAGAAAAAATAAAAACTGTATCCGTGATAAAGCATTATGATCAAAATGCTTCAGGAGTATGATGTGGCTATCAAGATAGCTGATGCTGTCTTGGGCTGTATTAACACAAGTATAGCTATTAGACGTGTGTGTTTTCAACTTAAGACACACTTTTAAACCACTTAGAAGCTTTCACCCAAGTCTGAGTCAATTGGTCTGGGTGAAGCCAGGGCCTGGGAATTTTTAAGAGCTCTGTAATTTTAAATAACCATTCGATTGCCTTTATTAGAAGGAAAAACATATTAATGATATTTGCAGATTGTTTCTGTTCTCAGAAACGAAGTTAGCAAAACCATAGTAGCCTTTGGGACCTTGGGTCTAAACTACTGTAGGTATGTTTTAGTGAAAACAGGTCATCCAGGAAGAATGCAGAATCCTTTAGTAAGTTTTAAAGTGCTTACAGCATGCTGGGGACGCCCACAAGCTGAAGGAGGTAGACTAGAAGTAGCTAATTGCCCCATTCCTGTAAGAAGTAGGAAAGGAAGACATTGGCATCATGCAGCTTAGCTCAAATCTCAATTTTGTGACTCATTGGCTGTGTGACTTTAGAAGTTATTTACCTTCTCTTCGGCTTTATCTTCAACTTTAAGATGAATTTAATTCTAAAAGCTCCTCACGAAATAGTGGTGACTAAATAACAATATATAGAGAGTACCTGGTACATGGCAATTTTCAGTTTTTATTAATATATGCTGGCTACCTTGGGATCTAATTACTTTGATGGCATGATTGGTGGGTTATAGGCCACGAAAGATTGAGATCACCATAGACTTTATTCCCACCTATCCCTAAATCATCTTTCTTCTGTCTCATTTCTAGCTGTCCTTCCTTTTTTTCCTTTCTTTCCTTCTTTCTTCCCTCCATCCCTCCCTTTTGTTGAACACGTCGCAATTTGCAAGTACATCCACATTTCTTAGTGCATATATGGAAAATGGCCTTAACAATATTATGACATATTCAGGTCTATGAAGGTGGAGCCATATTGTTTTGACATCCTCTTCTACACTTATCTGAAATCTACTTGTCCAAATCTTATAAAAACGTTCTTATCGGGGCGCCTGGGTGGCTCAGTTGTTGGGCATCTGCCTTCGGCTCAGGTCATGATCCCAGGGTCCTGGGATCGAGCCCTGCATCAGGCTTCCTGCTCGGTGGGAAGCCTGCTTCTCCCTCTCCCACTCCCCCTGCTTTTGTTCCCTTTTTCTCGCTGTGTCTCTGTCAAATAAATAAATAAAAACTTTAAAAAAATAAAAATAAAAAATAAATGAATAAAAACGTTCTTATCAGGGTCAATGTTTTCTGACTGATCAATAGAGCTGTGCTTTCTTATCCCAGTGGTGCCCACGGTCCTAATGATTTTTTTTTCTTCAAAGCCATGTGACTCCAAAATCTGTATGTAATTGGTCTCATTCCTGCTGGAATTAGAAAAGTCAGCCTTGCTGAGATGCTAGAGTTGGGTCACTTTCTGTCTGGTTCATTTACCCATGAAACATGTGTGGTTTGGGGGAAGGCAATGAAACCCACATGCTCTGTTTCGCTGTTTTGCAGGCTCAAAAATCAGTCTTTCCACTTTCTTCTGTTCTTCCCCCACCCAAATAAAATCAACTAATTTCCACTAAATAGACCCATTTCCTTAAGAGTGTGGCAAAAAGGTTAAATGTTGATGCAGCCAGTAAAATATGGGAAATATTAAAGGATGAATGAATTTAGTCATGTTAGTATATATGCTAATTGTAAAACAAAAATGAATAAAATATTAAAATATATAAAAGTAAAAAATCCTTCTTCCTAGAGTGAGTAAATGTATCTTCAAGTGTACTTTCCTTATTAAATGTCTTCATTAAGCTAGTATCAACAGGACTTTTTCTAAGATTAAAAACATATGGAGCCCTACTATGTTAGACTAATTCTTGGAACTGTCTTAGGAAAACAAGACCAAAAGATGGTTTGGATTCTGGCATTGCTTGATCCCAATCTGTGTGAGGAAAAAAAAAGTTTTTAAACAGAGGTCTTTTACTATCAAAGTATTCCTTTATTATTATTGAAGTGATCATTGTTAATTTAAATAAAATTACAGTTTTAAACGCTTTGTTTAAAGAAGAAATAAACAGTCATAGATTTTATTTTATTTTGAACTTCTGGCAGTGTGACAGGAAAAGGAATTTCCAAATAAGGATCTCACTTAACAAAGGAAACTCAAAGTATTTATTCTTTTCCAGGAGCAGATATACTAATTTAAATATTATTATCGGGGCATAATAACACTAATAAGATGACCAATCAAAAAGACTCTTTGGAAGTTAAGGTTACTTTCACAGGACATAGAGATAGTCTCCTGAGTCTTTTTATCTTATAGGACTAGTTATCACAGAGAGAGACAGAGACAGAGACAGACAGAGATAATCTGAGGGGATCAGAGCTTACACTGTGGAAAAGAAAAAGGCAGAATAGAAAAATGAACACATAACATAGTGAGCACATAATGTTTGCATCTACATTATCAAGTCCTAAAATGCACCAAAGATCCATGAAATAAAGACATATTTTTTGGCATATCTTGAGAATTCTCAATTTAAACATCCAGTAACAAATGTAGAACTAGATACCATTTGAGAAAAACTTCTTAAGGGTGAATTTTAAATTAATTAATTTGAAAAATTCCATGAAATGTCACATGCTTAGTGAAAAATGATCGTATGTCACTGGTCAACATTTTTCCTCCATATAATCGATTAGCGTCTCACTCCAAAAGGACAGTCGGGGCTGAGCAGTAACCTTTACTCCCTCCTGTCCAGTCATTATGCCCATGTCTGCCATGACTCCTCTGTCTTCAATCTCTAGCACCTTCTCTACTTCTCACTCTCATCTGGTGACATTTTCTCTTGTTTCACGGAGAGAAAAGAAGCAAGATGAGCCGAGTTTCACTTACTTCCACCACCACACCTCTCCACCCCCCCACCTTCTGGTTTGCTTTCCCTCCTTCTGAGGATGCGGAGTCCACAATTCCATCTGAGGCCCACCCCTCCTGGATCCCATCTTCTGTCTCCCACTTAAAGACATGCCTCTTGCAATTGTCTCCTGTTTCTTCAGTATCCTTTTTTTTTTTTTTTTTTTTTAATTCCTTACTGGATCATTACAATCGGCCTCCAAACATGCCCTAATAGCCTCCATCTTTATAAAAACAGAGCAGTTCCTGATTCCCTTCCCCGGGTCTTCCCATTTCTCCATCAGTTCCCATATTGCTCTCCTTTATCTGACAGCAGAATTCCTTGACTATGTTGTCTAAACTTGCTGTCTTCAATTCTTTTCCTTCCTTCTGCCCTCAGTCCACTCCACAAAGCTTTTATCTCTACCCCTTTGCCAAAATGGTGCTTTTCAAGGTCAACTAAAAATCTCTACATGACCACATTCAACCAGCATTCTCAGGCTCCACCTTATCTTACATACTGGAAGTAGCAGATGATTTCCTTTTTCTGGAAACACATCCATTCCTTGGTTTCCATAACATGCTCTCTTTCTCCATCTCCTCTGTGTTCCTCATCTCCCTGGGCTTTAAACACTGAAGCACCTCAGAGTCCCATCCTTAAATCTCTTCACTTCTCCCTCAACACTGACTCTTTAGGGAAATGCATCTAATCCCATGGCAGATAACTCCTAAATTCGTATCTCCAACCTGGACCTCCCATCTGACTTGCACTTTTGTACCCACCTACCTAATCAAGCATCTTTACAGTGATGTCCAATAGGCCTTTCCCACCATGGCATATCCCAAACTGGACTCTCCCCTACCTTTTTCCCACTCAAGTCCACTCCTCTCCATGGTCATTCCTATCTCTGCAAATGGCAGCTCTATTTTTTTCACTCACTCTATTTTAGAAAATGAGTCGTTGACTCTTCTTTTTCATTCCTACTGTATCTAATCCATTGGTAAATTCTATCAGCTCTTCCTTCCACAGATATTCAGAATCTGACTCCTCCCCTGCCACCACCTAAGTCTAGCTTAATTTTATTGTCCACATGGGCTCTTAGCAAGGGTTAACTAAGTCTTCCCCTTCTTTCCCACTACATCTGAAATGAAAATACCTCAATACCTTTTCATTTCATTCATAGTAAGATTCTAGTCCTTTCCACACCATATAAGCTCTATACCACCCTGTTACTTGTTTCTCTCTAAACCATTTTCTACAACTCCCCTTGTAAACTGTCCTCTAGTCATGCTGGTATTTTTGCCTTTCCTAGAAAAGGCCAAAGGACACACTCCTGCCTCAAAGCCTTTCACCAGTGGAACTCTTTTCCTCTGGATGTTCCCATGGCTCTTTCTCTCATTTCCTTCATGTCTTTGTTCAGATGGTACCTCATCAGAAAGACCTTCCCTGATTAGCTGATACATACTGGCACCTCTACTCCCTATCATCCCCTTTCCTTCTTTGATATTCTTCATTATACTTACCATGTCTTGACATATTATATATTTGTTTCTCTGTTTATTGCCTGTCTCCTCCCATTGTAGTATAAATTCCTTGGATTCAGAGATTATATTTTGTTAAATGCTATATTCTTCATCCCGTAATAGATGCTCAATAAATACTGAGTAGTGAATAAATGAATGATAGTTACCAATTCTTGAGTGTTTGCTATATGACCGATACTATACTATACATTATCTCATTTAATCTTTTCAACAAACTGCTGTCCTTATTCCCATATTATAGGTGAGGAAATTGAAATTTAGGAAGATGAGGAAAGTTGCCTAGGGTCGTGGATGGCATCTGTCAGACTGCAAAGCCCGAGCTTTACATTGATTTCTTTGTATCATCCATCCATTAGAACACGTTTTCACACACATTACCTTATATTTACTTTTTTTTTTTAGATTTTATTTATTTATTTGACAGAGAGAGACACAGTGAGAGAGGGAACACAAGTAGGCGGAGTGGGAGAGGGAGAAGCAGACTTCCCGCTGAGCAGGGAGCCCGATGTGGGGCTCGATCCCAGGACCCTGGGATCATGACCTGAGCCGAAGGCAGACGCTTAACAACTGAGCCACCCAGGCGCCCCTTATTTTTACTTTGATACTTAAAGGAACTCCATGTGAGAGGCAGGAAATATTTTATTATCCTTGTTTAAACAGTGAGAAAATTGTGGCTCAGAAAGCTAAGATATTTACCTAGAGTCTCAGAACTGATAAATGTCACAGTCAGAATTCTAACGATTGTATCTCAAGTACAACAAAGATGTTGTCTCAAAATGGGAATTTATTTTATGAAATAACATGCAACAACTTAAAAATAGTTTACATGGAACCAGTTGCTTTTATTGATAAGAATCAATTTTATTAAAGAACACTGGCAAAGAATCTAGAAGGTATAGACTGTGTATTTATTCCTGAAGCCTTGTCTAGAGCCTTGTGTGTTTTTTTAAAGTTTTTATTTAAATTCCAGTTAGTTAACATACAGTATAATATTAGATTCAGGTGTACAATTTAATGATTCAACACTTCCATACATCTCCCAGTGCTCATCATAACAAGTGCACTCCTTAATGCCCATCACCCATCTAGCCCATCCCCCTACCCACCTCCCCTCTTGCAACCTTTGGTTTGTTCTCTAGCCTTAAGAGTCTCTTATGGTTTGCTTCTCTCTCTCTTCCCCTCCCCCTTCTCTTATGTTCATCTCTTTTGTTTCTTAAATTCCACATGAGGGGTGCCTGGGTGGCACAGTGGATTAAGCATCCAACTCTTGGTTTTGGCTCAGGTCGTGATCTCAGGGTTGTGAGATCAAGCCTGACGTCAGGCTCTGGGCTGAGCATGGAGTCTGCCTGAGATTCTCTCTCCCTCTGCCCCTCCCGCTTGTGCTCTCTTTCTCCTAAAACAAATAAATCTTTAAAACAAATTCCACATATAAGTGAAATCATATGGTATTTGTCTTTCTCTGACTGATTTATTTCGCTTATCATAATACTCTCTAACTCCATCCATGTTGTTGCAAATGGGCAAGATTTCATTCTTTTTTTTTTCATTCATAATGGAGTTATATTCCATTATATATATATATATACCACATCTTTATCCATTCATCAGGTGATGGACATTTGGGCTCTTTCCATAATTTGGCTATTGTAGATAATGCTGCTTTAAACATCAGAGTGCATGTATCCCTTCAAATTAGTATTCTCATATCCTTTGGGTAAATACCTAGTAGTGCAATTGCTGGATGTAGGGCAATTCTAACTTTAAAAAAAAAAAAAATTAAGATTCTATTTATTTGTGTGAGAGAGAGAGGAATGAGCACAAGCAGGGGGAGCAGCAGAGGGAGAGGGAGAAGTAGACTCCCTGCCGAGCAGGGAGCTCGATGTGGGGCTCAATCCCAGGACCCTGGGATCATGACCTGAGCCAAAGGCAGACGCTTAACCGACTGAGCCACCCAGGCGTCCCTATTAGAAATTTTTTGAGGAAACTCCATATTGTTTTCCAGAGTAGCTGCCCCAGATTACATTCCCACCAACAGGGTAAGAAGGTACCATTTTCTCCACATCTTTGCCAATACCTTTTGTTTCTTGTGTTGTTGATTTTAGCCATTCTGAGATCCGTGAGGTGATATCTCTCTGTAGTTTTGATTTATATTTCCCTGATGATCAGTGATGTTGAGTATTTTTTCTTGTGCCTGTTGGCCACCTGCATGTTTTCTTTGGAAAAATGTCTCTTCGTGTCTTCTTAGAGCTTTGTGTTAATACATGCTTGTTAAATATAACTTCTAAATTTATTGTTCCTGTTGTTTACAGCCCTAGCCCTCTCTTACAAAGCTTCTGGCATCCACTGATGGATGATAATGAGTTCAGTATTAAGAGATGTTTTGCACAGTTTTAACTCCCCCAGGAAAAACAATCAGGCAAAGGGGAATAGGTTTGTGCCTTTTTCCTTCTTCTTCTTTCCTTATCCTTTAAAGCATTGTCCACCCCCAAATTCCCAGGTCATGTCAAGCTGTCCTGGGCTGTCCCATGTCACTCTCATTCTAGTCTGTTCGCCAGGTCCAGCCAGGTCCACACCTCACCCCATCTCCATCTTCCTCTTCTACCTCCAGTCTTTCTCCCACTTCTTTCCCTCGTGTGATTTTACATAAAATGGAAAAGGAGGTGGGAAACAGTTTCTTCAGTCCCTCATTCCTTCTTCTTTGGTAACTCTTGGCCCTCTTTGGGTGCCCAGGGACTGAATGGTCCTTTCCCCTAGAACAGGGAAGACATAATGCTGGAGGTTTCACTGGCCCCATTTCAGGTGTGGAGTCTTGGCCATAATTTAAGCTCCTTGTGTCTCAGTTTCCTCACCTGTGAAATGGCACCTTCCTCCTAAAATGCCATAAATGCCTCCTAAAGTGCCTAAAATGCCACTTGGAGTAGGGAGGGACAGGAAATCTTTGGGAGGCAATCAAATGAATCAGCAACCACTCAGAAGTGATTGCATCTTTTATTATAAAGGTCAGGTGAGCAACTAAAATGTGTGATAAGCACCGTCAAGAATATATTATTATGGGTTAACGTCTTTGGAGCTCACTTTCTTTTATTGCACAACGATATGTGATACCAGGAGACAAACAGATGAGCCAGACCCATTTGGCAAGTATTTAAGTGCTGGGAGAGATCACATACAATTGTACTCCACTAGTAATTTTACTTGAGCAGATACACATTAGCCTGAACTGAAAGCCATAGATCCAGCTGAGATCCTTCATTTTATATTTGAGGACATGAATTCCAAAGAAGAAAGTGAGTTGGTTAATTCACATGGCTAAACAGGGATGAGGCAGGAGGAATGAGCACTCAGCCCAGGACCCTCTCTGCTACAACAACAAATCTAAGTTAAATCAGGGAGCCCTAGATGATAAGCCTAACACCGACTTTCCTGGGAAGAATTGTTTATTAATTCTTTCCCTCCCTTGGGCTGTACAGAGAAGTATCACTCAGCTAACCCCATATGATAACCCAACAGGATCAGATTTAAAGTGCTAACAGATTCATGCACCACCAGCCCACAACTTCCTTTATTTCAGGATTTCCTGAAATGCACAGGTGTGCAAAGCAGTGTCATTGGTCTGAGCTTGGACCATCCCCAAATGAAGCTTTAGGACAGCACACCAGGTTACGGAGTCAGAGTCTGAAAGGTTAGTATGTGTAGGGTGGACAGTTCAAGGGGCTGAACCTGTGTGTGTACGTAATTATCTTTAGTTTATATCATAAACCAATAAAGGCATCACATGTAATGCTTTTATGGATATCTGAACACATAAGTACGTGTTTATGAATGGATGGATTTATAACACTGTAAGTATATATCTTTAGTATTTCCCTCTCTAAATCCTACATGGGTTGGAAGGCTCCCTAAATTCTCCACCACAGATACAGAGGGTCGACGGCTTGGGCGGGGGGTGGAGTCCTGGGCGGGACGCAGTCAGACTTTCCCTTGGCGGTCCATGGACTGGAGGAGTGAAAACAGCAGTTGTAAACTTAATTTCCTTCTGAAGTAGAACCCAGGCTTTGTACTGGACAGATATGTGTTCAGTGCCCACCCACGCGGCTTATTTGCTGTGTGACTTTGGACAGATTCCTTGATATCCCTAAGTCTCATGCGCATCATCTAGAACCACACAAAGCTCTTTCTGGTGGCATCATTGGGCTAATTGGGTGAGATCATACATGTAATGTGCCAATCCCAGTGTTTTGGGGGCCCACAGGGTGCACTTAATAAAAGGGATACGATTATTAGCTGTCACCTTTCAGAACTTCAAAGACATTTTATCCCAAAAGAAGCCACTAAACTCAAAAGCTAAGGGCTCTTAAACAAAATGGAATTACCCATTACTGATGGAACACCCTCCATGTATCCCACACGTACTGGGCTCCAGGGCAGGGCCGGGGGAGGATAGATGTTGGCGTCCAACTGGAGACCAGCTGCTGACTAGGATGTTTGGGATTAACAGTCTTGCCTCATAGAGTTTCACCCGATGTTTTCGAATCACTTTTATAAAGTGTGTGATTGGTTCTTATCTCAGTCTTGCCAGGAGAATTAACCCTCCCCAGGGGGGATAATTAGCATTTTATATGTGACTCAGGTAAGCAGAGTGTTTGAAACTCACCCAAAGGCACTGACCTCAGGAAGCTTCTTTCATTTCTAGCCCCACCCGCTCTTGCCTAATGCCATTGGATGTCTTTGTTTCCTTTGTTTCTTTATTGGTTTTTTTCCAATCAGTTGAACGCAATCAATTGAAATCCTTGCTTAGACTTGCAAGAAAATCTGAGGTGTGTTTGGAACACACATGTGATCACAGCGATGTTTTTTTCAAGTTGTCTTGAGCCACCCCTCTCGCCCTGGATGTCTGTCTTCACAACTCCCCATTTCCTGTTTCCCATCGCTCCCCAATCCCTCCAGACCTCCAGTAGGCATGATGCACTGTTTCCTTCCTGCCTGTCTGCCGACCCGTCTTCTTTCCTTCCTTCACTATAAAATGTGAGTTTCACCTTCCTTTTTATTATGTCCGTAATGCATACATAATTCACATATAAAAATTCAAATGATTCAGATAATCAATATGTCCCCTGGAAAACCAACTTCTGTCCCATTTGCTTTCCCAGAGACAACCACTGTTACTAACTGATATATATCTTTCTGTGTGTTTTCCTCTACAATTATTTGATTGGACCATATAAAATTGTTGGTTTTATAGGTCACAAATGATCAAATAGCAGCAATTTCATATGACTTAATCTACTCTCTCTATACACACCAGTATATATAGACATATATATATATATGTATGTATACACACACATACATAGAAGTGAAGAGTGCCATTTTATGGATTTTAAAAACACAAATAGGATCATATTATACATATTTTATTATAATTTTTACACAAAGTAATACATCCTGGAAATCTTCTAGGTCCATCACTGCAACCCTACCCAACTCTTTTTGACTGCTGGTAACATTCTTTAGTATGGATCATTTATTTAACTTTTTTCATTCCCTTTTCTATCTCTCTTGTTGTTATAAATTCTACAATATTTGTACATGACTCTGCTTGTGTGAGAATATTCAACATTTACTTTCTAAAACAAAGGTTTATGTAAAGAAACACGATAGAAATAAGTTGGTTTGGGGAGCCTGGGTGGCTCAGTCGGTTAAGTGTCTGCCTTTGGCTCAGGTCATGATCTTGGGATCCTGGGATGGAGCCCCACATGGGGTTCCCTGCTCAGCGGGGAGTCTGCTTCTCCCTCCCCCTCTGCCTCTCCCCTTGTTTGTGCTCTCTCTGTGTCTGTCTCTCAAATGGATAAATAAAATCTTTAAAAAAAATAGAAATAAGCTAGTTCTTCTTACTCATATAATTAGTCCATAACATGGGCTGATAGTGTGGTTAATTTTGAGTCCACTCCTCAAAAAGGATTTTTCCATCTGGCTGTGAGATGTACGCTGGAGGTAATACTGGTGAAGTATTTCATGCCACGGAGTTGAAATGACTGAACTGGATGAGTCCAAACGTTTCTGTCACCCAAATCCCTCCACCAACCTTTGTATTGGTCTTTACCATAAACATCTCAGAATTTGAAGGATTTCTTTTTGGCTACCAAATAGCATTTATTGATTGGTACATTTGATTTTACAGGTATTTATCACAGATGGAGAAATATGTCAATCATTCTGATGAAGAGTGTACAAGTGGGGTTGCACTGAGTTACTATGATTCTAGTTCAAAGTGAGGAAATGTAATATTTGAGTTCATCTCAGACCCTTTCTGAAGGCTGCTGTGTTATTTCATCAGGCTCTTTGAGGGACTGAAAAAAGCTTTGGGCCTCTCTACTACTCTTGTAGAGTGAATAAAAGCTGGGGCTTCACATAGTCTCACACAGAGACTTATCCCAAGAAATGGTCTGTCAAATGAAAGGGACTTGAAGCATTTCAAATGTTTATTAGAATCTCCTGTAAAACATCTGTGAGGACCCAATCTGTATCCCATGGTCAAGCTCTCATTTCTCATTTCTTCACAAATTTCTTGTTTCCCATTTCTCTTGCTCTCAAGATCTCTCTCAACTCACCACTACCGTGAAGATTCTCTCTTCACCTCTCAGTTTCACCTCCATAAAAACTTCCTCCTAACCCAGTGCTGCCCGGTTCTTGACTTCCTTGTCCTCCATCTCTCTCTCTTTCATGTATTTTTTCCCCCTAAAATTTGTTTGCACTCTCCTGTTACATGGTTATCTCAGACTTCTAAGGTAAGAAACCCTGATTTAGGAGATTCTCAGGAAAAGAGGAAGACTGGCTTGTCCCTACCTGTAGGGAGCAGAGAGAAAGATCGCTCCTTCATCTCTCTGGGAAGTCACTGTGTTACCAGGAGAAGGACCTGAGGTGTGTGAGGCTGTCATCATTTCTTAGCTTTTAGTCCCTGAAAATGTGTGTGTAATATATTTTTTTGACCATTTTCTTGGCTCTTTGGAGGAAACTGACAGTAAGATAGAATTCTATGTGTATTCTCTGGACTGTATATAATTGTCCTCCTTCTTGATTTCCCAAAGAAGAAATACTGTGTGTTTCCTAGGAGTGCAGGATCTGCCTCCTTCTGCAAAGGCCTTTGGGGTCCTTACTGGGAGCAGGTGGTAAGAGAGGGAAAGGACCAGGGACTGAAAGCCTGAACTTCTGGGCACAGATTGATGAAGAGCTGAACAGTCATTTGGGGTCCCTGCTGCTACTTCTCTTACCTTGCTCTGCTCCCTTCAGAGTCCCAGGAAAGAACTGTTGGAACATCAGAAAACAATATTAGAACTTTTTTTTGTTCTTCCTTACTTCTTAATCTCATGCTTTTTAGTTTCAGTTTGGGTGTATGTTTTCTAGTGTACGTAATATACACTAATAAAATAGTATACAGATATAGTAACTAAATACATAAATGTACATATGTTAGGGGTGTTTGCTCAAATCTTTTTACCCACACAGGCACATTGTCCAAAAGCACATCTGTTATCTGTTCATTCATGTATCCTCATGGAATTCCTGCTATATGTCAGTATTTCTTAGGTGACGGGGACGTGACAGTGAACAAAGGTTGATAATTATTGCTCCACAGGAAGGACTCAACCACCCTTCATTCAATAACAATGATTAGCAGTTGATAGTAACTAATGAGACTCTTGCTTCAACTACTTTCAACTCGATGCAGAATCAGCCGCAAGCTTTGTGAAAGGCGTCAGGAAATGTGAGCAAATCCTCTGCAAGGCAAGCTTCTGAGTCTAAACATCTGGATTGGAATAGTATAAATAGATGATTGCTTAATTCTCTTCTCAGAAGAAAGAAGAGCCTAGGAGTGAGTGGGAAGAAGAATTGCTGAGAAATTGTCGAAAGAACATAAGCTTTGGGACTGCAGTGGGGAGGGAGAGCTCTTCCTTCTAAATCGCCTGTGGCATCACCATTAAAGCATAGCGCAAATTTCGATAAATTATTCTGCCAGATAAACATTTGGTGTAAGCATCCCAGACAAGAGGAACCGTGGTAAGATTTTTGTATACATCGTGTCGCGCCAGGTAGGTATTACTATTCCCTTTCTCTAGATGAGCACACTGAGATTCAGTTAAATAAATTTCCTAAGGCCCCAGCAGCTAGTCAGGGAGGCTGGATCACATCCAAGTGTGATGCCAAATCCACGTCCTTAGCCGGTACACTGTGTCACCTGAGGGGCAGGGAGAGCAGGAGGGACCAGAGCAGAGATCACGGTGAAAATTTAGAAGAAGCAAACTCAAGTATTGTGACCGTTCTCTTGTCAATTCTTCTCTTTTCATCCTTGGTCCTTACATGGAAAGACGGTAAGAACAGAATTCAAAGAATACCTAGGCATGCTCAGGTTAAGTTCTTGGTTAGCATGCCATAAAAATCCACTGCGTGTGGGTGGGGAGGAGCTTGGGGGTCGGTGGTAGGATGGAGGTGCTCTTCTGGTACCGATCACGGCTCCTGGGAGTTAGGTTGAGTTGGGGTCCTCATCCTGCCACTTTCTGACCAGTTCTTCACCATCTCTGAGCTTGAGTGTCCTCCTCTCCGAGTTAGAGCTTAGTTCCACTTAGCATGGAGCGTGAGAACTAGAGATGGTGTGTGCAAAGGGTTTACACAGCGACATGGCACAGAGCAAGACTCTGGGAAGCTCTTTTCTTTCTCCCGAAGGAAGCCGATCCACCTGCTTTCCTGCTGGTGTGAATAAGCAGCTACAAACCCTGCAACTGAGACCCGGTTTTACTGCAGTCAGAAGCAAGGGTGTGTCCTGACTGCGTGTAAGCTGTGCCCTAAGCGCTTGTGGACGGGATCTTCAGTGCCTGCACTGACCCTCCAAATCATGCTGTCCTTTCCCTTTCAGAGATTAGCAAAGTGGCACTCCCAAGGTCCTGGGGTGCCCCATGGGAAGCAGGAGAGCTGGGGCAGTCCGTTGCGGAGCTGTACCCCCTGTCCACCTGTCCCTGTCCTCTGGCCACAGCTGCAGGAGGAGGCAGGGACACGTCCTCCTCATGTCCGGTCCGAGAAAAGAAGCAAGTACATTTCCCAATATTGTGAACCAGGCCTTATTTTTATGGGAACCATAGAATGTGACAAGCCGCTGCTTCCCGTCTCGTTTGGTGGGAAGAATGTCCTAGAACTGCTGTGGAAGCAGAAGGAGGACGACGTGACAGGAGGGAATGAAGAGGGAGCTTTACATATTTCCCTTTTTGCTCTGATTCAAGGTCCCTGAAACAGAACTATTTGGGAACCGCTGAGCAGGGAGCCTGATGCGGGACTCGATCCCAGGACCCTGAGCTCATGATCTGAGCTGAAGGCAGATGCTCATCCCTGATAATGATTAATAGTAAGAAATTTGGTGAGGGCGCCTGGGAGGCTCAGTTGGTGAAGCTTCTGCCTTCGGCTCAGGTCATGATCCCTGGTCCTGCTCAGCGGGAGGCCTGCTTCTCTCTCTCTCTCTCTGACCCTCCCCCTGCTTGTGCTCTCTCTCTCTCTCTCTCAGATAAATAAATAAAATCTTTAAAAAAAAAAAAAGAAAGATATTTGATATCAGGTAGAAGAGCATTCAATTCACAGCTTTGCAATTTCTTAGCTCTGCGAACCTGGGAGTGCCCATCCCGATCGTGTGTTCCTTCCACTACAACATGGGATCAGATGTTCACTGGGTGATGACCGAGCAACAACTCTATGCCATGCTCTCTTCTCGGCACACGGGGTAGAGTGGAGCACAAGGAAAACAGAAGCCTTTGCCTCATGGAGCCTATCTTCAAGGCAGGGGGTAGAAATAATAAGATACCCAAATAAAAATAGGTAATGTATTAGGGCAAAGAAGAGGAGGTAAAACAGGAAGAAAAGATATGAGTCATTTGGTGGAGGAGTTGGAATTTTAGGATGCCTAGGGCAGGTCTCACTGAGAACGTGTTTTCTGAGTAAGGGACGAAGGAAGCCAGGAGCAAGCTGTGCAGATTGCTGTGGGTGGTGGGGACGTGGTGCATGCATGGGTTCATTGCTTAGGAGGAAAGTTCCAGGCTAGATGTCTAACTTAGAAGTCATCGCTTAATAGATGATATTAAGATTAAAGCCATCAGATGGAATGAGCTCACCACAAATTTCCACATCCTGAGCCCTAACTCACGCCAGTGTGTGCAAATACGAAAGAGAAAGTTCCAGCAGCAGAGCCTGAGAAGAAATAGCAAGAAATGTAGGAGAGTAACCAGGGGAGTGGGGTGTCCCGGTGTCTCAAGGCAGAAGGGATGTCTCTGATACAGGAGCCAGGAAGATAAGGTCTGGGAAACAAATCCTGGATTTAGGGGCGTAACCGTCACCGGTGTCCTGCAGAACGTCTGTTATTGGGAGACAAAAACCTACTTGGAGCGGGTATAAGAGAAAAAGGAAAGGAAGGAAGAAGGAGATTGTGTCCAGATAACTCTTTCAAGATGTTTTGCTGTGTGGGGAAGAAAAAACATACGCGTTTGGTGACGACAAGAGGGGGTTTATTTATTTGTTATTCCCATGAAGGGAAAAAAAAATCCCAAACATATTTGTACGCTAAACACCAACGTATGCTAGTGGAAGAGATCCTTAGACTGCAAAAAGCAGATGAGGTTTCCAAAGGATGAGAACAGGGATGATAGTAAGAACAACAGCAATAAAATTGTAATGGATTTTTTTCTGTTAAATACCTCCTGTGGGGTCAGGTTCTGTCTTAGGCTCTTTGCGTCAGTCATCACCCCCCTAAAATACCTTCCTTGTCCTTTCTGTTTGCAAACGAGGAAACCAGGGTGTGACATGGTCCTTGTCATGCTGTGGAGCCAGGAATCTCACAGCTCGGGGCGCCTGCAAGTCACCTGGGGATCTTGTGAAAATGCAGACTTTGATTCAGTAGGTCTGGGCTGGGTCTTGAGAGTCTGCACTTCTGACATGCCCCCAGGTGATGCTCACCCTACAACCGTCTGAAACGTCAAGATTCTCCCACTGAGGCGCCTCAAAGTGTCTGGGCCAGATGTGCTGTTCTAGTCACGATGAAGTGTCCGCTCAGCTCAGTGCGTTCTTGAGATTATGAGGCTGACGCGCTGTCTTCCGCTAAGGAGGCAGGTGCAATTCCTTCTCAGCCGGCCTCCCGGCGGTCCCTGCATCTGTGGTACAACAGATCCCAGGTAGTCCCACCTGTAGACCCCAATTGAAAAAATCGCTGACATCATGGCTCAACCTGAACGTTTGCCTTTGGCATCAGTGATGTGGGGTGCAAGATGAAGCATCCAGATTTGGGGGTTACATGCAGTTGGGTTTCACCGCTGGCTCTGCTATTTATTAAATGTGTGATCTGAGCACATTTTGGACTCATGACCTTATCTCTGAAATGGGGATAATGCTCTCCAATTTGCAGTACTGCATCCCAGTTAAAAGTGTGGCCATTAGAAAGATTAGTGAGTTCACATCTCAGTGCCATGATTTCCTGGTTGTGTTCCGAACTCCTCTGGGCCTCAGGGTTTCTCATCTGGAAAATGAGAATTGTATGCCTACTTCATATGGTTGGTAGGAAAATCAAATGAGATAGTCCACTTAGCGATCAATAAATGTTGGTTCTTATTATTCATAGGAATGGTACCGTTACAGGGCTTTTGTGAGGATTGATTGAGATACAGCTGTGAAAGTGCACAGTACAGGGGCGCGGTTGGTGAAGCATCCAACTCTGGTTTCGGCTCAGGTCATGATCTCGGGGTCGTGAGATCGAGCCCCATGTTGGGCTCCACGCCGAGTGCAGAGTCTGCTGAAGTTTCTCTCTCCCTCTCCCTCTGCTTCTCCCTGACTCACTCGCTCTCTCTCTCTCTCTCAAATAAATAAATAAATCTTAAAAAAAAGAAAGTGCACAGTACAACAGCTTACATGGAGGGAGCTCTCCAGACATCTTTGTTTTCCTTGCCCCCTGACTGACAAAGTAAGCCGGCAACTCTGGAGTTCATTGATGAAGTTTGTTAGTGGAAAATTTGAAAGGGAGACAGAGAGAGAGAGAGAGAGAAGGGGGGGAGAGAGAGAGAGAGAAGCACTGTATGTACCAGGGCTTAGCAATATCTTCATTCAGACAGAGGCATAACTGAAGAATAAAAGGAATCACAGAAAAAAAATACATCAACTACATTCCTTATGCTGTGCCTTTGATTCTCTTGACTTATTCCTCCCATAACTAGAAGCCTGCGTCTGCCACTCACATTTGCCGACTTGGCGCCCCTCCCTCCTGGCAACCGTCAGTTTTTTCTCTGTCTTTGTGGGTCTGATTCTGCTTTTTGTTTGTTTATTCATTTGTTTTATTCTCAGATCCCAAATATGTGTGAAATCATATGGTGTTTTTCTTGCTCAGTCTGACTCATTTCTCTTAGTTTAATACCTTCTAGGTCCATCCATGTTGTCTCAAATGGCACAATCTCGTCCATTTTTATGGCTAGGTAATATTCCTCTGTGTGTGTGTGTGTGTGTGTGTGTGTGTGTGCACACCTTCTTTATCCATTCATCTATTGATGGACACTTAGGTTGTGTCCATATCTTGGCTATTGTAAATACTGCTGCAATAAACACAGGGGTACATGTATCTTTTCAAATTAGTGTTTTCATTTATTTGGGTAAATACCCAGTAGTGGAATTATTAGATCATATAGTATTTCCATTTTTAATTTTTTGAAGAAGTGTCACTATCTTGGACTAGAATTCCCATTATATATTGTTTTGTGTCTACCTGCTTTCACAGAATATAATGTTATTGAGATCCATCTATGTTGTTTATGTCAATAGTTAGTTCTTTTCTATTGCCGAGAAGAATTCCATGGTATGGAAATATCAGAACTATTTTTATTCTTTAATCAATTGACAAACATTTGGTTTATTTCCAGTCTGGGGCAATTATGAATAAAGCTACTGTGAACATTCATATACAGTTCTTTATGTGAACATATGTTTTTATTTCTCTTGGGTAATTACCTAGGAGAATTGATGAGTTATATGGTAAGTGTATTTTTAAAATAAACTTCATCACCATAATTCCAATCAGGAAGCATGTTAATATCACATATACTTTTTAGACAATATACAGATTATATCAAGATTATGGAGCTGATCAAAGTATGCATATGTTTTTTTATAAGATGTCATGACTCTTTTCCAAAATACTTGTACCATTTTGCATATCTGCAATGTATGAGAGTTCCTGTTGCTACACATCCTCACTAAAACTTGTAATTACCAGTCTTTTTAATCCTAGCTATTCTATGAGCACATGGTATTATCTCATTGTGCTTTCAGAATAAAATATTTTCAAGAATAATTATGTTGAGAATCTTTTTGTGTCTTATGACTTCTCCTAGATATTCTTTTGTGAAGGGTCTTTTTGACTTTTTTGGGGGTGTATTTAAATATTTTTTGGTCTTCTTATCATTGAGTTTACAATGTCTTAGTATATTTGTATACTTTTTATAATAAATATTTTCTGCTTAACTGTAACTTGCCTTTTTATTTTGTTAACGGTCTTTCATGAAGCAGAAGGTTTGCATTTTGATGAAGTCCATTTGATCAGTGTTCTCTTTTACGGTTCACTGTGATTGGAAAACCTATCTAGAAAAACCTAACCCAAATTTGCAAAGATGTTCTACTATTTTTATTCTAGGAGCTTTATGTTTATAGACGCTGGAGTTAACTATCGTGTGTGGTGTGAGGCAAGGGTTGAAGTTCATTGTTTTCCACACAGATATTTAATATTTTCAGCACCCTTGTGGAAAAGACTATCTTTTCTGCATTTCTCCATCTTCCCATTTGCCTATAGCCAATCGACTGTATATATGTGTGGGTCTATTTCTGGACTTTCTATTCGGTTCCAGTGATCTATTTGTCTATGCTGACACCAAGACCATACTGTCTTTATGACTGTAGCTTTGTAGGAAAGTTTTTAATCAGGGAGCATGAGTCTTCCCACCTCGTCCCTTGTTCTAGACTGGTTTGGCTCTTCCAGGCCTCTTGAATTGCCGTATCATTTTAGAATTAGCTTGTCAATTTTTACCGAAAAGCTGCTAGCATTTTTACTGATTTTTTGGTTAAGGTAGAGATCCAATTTTGTTTTTAAAAAATATAGATGATTTTTCCAGCACCATTAAAAAAATTCATCCCTACTGATTTGCACTACCATGTGTCTCATGTATGGAATGCAGATGGACATTTGCATTTATTTCTAGGCTGTATCTGTTCTGTTTCATTGATACTTTTATTTTTTTTCTTGTGCTAATAAATCAAAATACTGTGTTAATCATTACAACTTTATAATAATTTGGGGGTTATCTGGTAAGAGCCATCACCCTTCCTTGTTCTTTGATTTTAAGAGTGTTTGACCACCCTTAGCATTTTTATTTTCCACATTACCTTGCCAATTCCTACAAAAAACAAATCTGTTGTATTCTGACTGGAATCGCCTTCGATGAACTTGGGGAGAACGAACACCTTTATGATATTAAATCTTTTAATCGATTGAGCCCGTTTTATTTCTACATTTGTTTAATTCTTGTTCAATGCTTAGAATAAAAAAATTAACTTTTCTCAATAAATATCTTACACACATTTGTTAGATTTATTATTCTAAATGGTACAATTTTGGGAGTTATTGCAAATGGATTGCTTCTTTTTTTAAAAAGATTTTATTTATTTATTTGAGAGAGAAAGAGAGAGAGAGAGAGAGAACGAGCAGAAGGAGAGGGAGAAGCAGACTCCCTGCTGAGCAGGGAGCTTGACGCAGGGCTCTATCCCAGGACCCTGGCATCATGACCTGACCCAAAGGCAGATGCTTAACCGACTGAGCCACTCAGGTGCCCCTGGATTTTTTTTCTTAAAAACCACTGTGTTGTACAGAAATGCAAATGACTTATTTTGATTTTATACCCAGCTACACTCTTAACGGTAAAATAATTTTTAAAAATTCTTTTGGGTTTTCCAAGATTGTAATTTTATCATCTAGTTAAAGGGATTTTATTTCAACCTTTCTAGCCTATACCCTTCTATTTTCTTACTGCATTGGCTAGCCCTTCTAATACAGTGTCAAAAAGACAGTGACAGAAGGCACCCTCGTCTTGTGTGATCACCATTTTACTGTCAGTATGCTTACATATCCTTAGTGATGTACTGATCTAAGCCTATGTGGTTATGTACAAGGCTTAGAACAGGTTACATAAGCTGTTTTGAATCTGCTTATAAATATTTGTTTAATAAATGTCATAATCATGGTGAAATTTGGTCTGAGACTTGTCTTTCTTTGAATGGATGTTAAATTAAAAAAATTTTTTTTAAAGATTTTATTTTATTTATTTGAGAGAGAGAGTAAGAGAGAGAGAGCACAAGAGGGGGTAGGGTCAGAGGGAGAAGCAGACTTCCCGCTGAGCCGGGAGCCCGATGCGGGACTCGATCCCAGGACTCCAGGACCATGACCTGAGCCAAACGCAGTTGCTTAACCAACTGAGCCACCCAGGCACCCTGGATGTTAATTTTTATCAAAAGGTGTTTCACATGCACTGAGTCGATCAGGTAATTTTTCTCCTTTAATCCATTCGAGTGTTAAATTACACTACTTGATAGTTTAATATGAATTTGATTTATATTCTTGGGGAAACCAAACTTGGTGATTACATATTACTTGTTCTACATTACTATATGCAGCTAGATGAGAGCTTGCTTAGGATTTTTGCATCCATCCTCATGAGGGACATCGGCCTGTGACTTTTTTTTTTAATGCTGTCTTCCTGAAATGTCAAAAACTGACACTGCCAACATAGTATATTGGTGAAGTAAAGCTGACGATTTGATGAAACAATTGCTTACACCCTTACATTCTTACACCCTTACACTGATTACATTCTTAACACCCATAAGAGAGCACCAGTTTTGCAGAGTCTGGCAGTGTACGCGAATATCCAGTTGTTCTAGCACAATCTGTCCTATTTTAAATTGAACTGTATATTTAAAAGTCTGTTTAATTTATTCTGTAATTTCTAGATATTTTATAGAGCGTTTTCAATTATCTTTTCCACCATGATGTCAGAAACAGAAGTCACCTACAAATTTTTGTTGAAATAAATAAATCACATGGCTGAGGAAGTATACTGAAAGTTGAGTCTGTTGGGAAAACAAGTGAGATGAATTAGTAAGTTCAGCAGTTCACTGGTTTTCTGTATAATTTGATTTCAAGATCTCATCAGCATATATTTTGTTCTACATGAAACCACAAACATGTTGTGGTATTACTCAACCTTAGCCATGGGCATGATTTTCCTGGGTCAGATCCAAGGCCAACCTCCGCGGTGAGTTCAGATCCTGTTTGTGGCAGATCTGAGGGAGGTTGCAAGGGTGGTACGGGGTCAGGAAGTGGTGGCCATTGAGCCCACAGAAGAAGGGGCTGCACAATAAAAGACCTCCTGTGCTGTTCCAAGGAGAGATTTCTCACTGTTAAAAGTTACTTTTAAAAAATACCATAGAGCCATGACTCTTGTAAAGATGGAAAAGTGAGCACGTGTTAAATATTTTATTTAGCTCATAGCGGGGGAACCACACTGACGTTATAACTGGTTCAAAGGAGAGATCATAAAAGTACCAATGTATGTGAAATAAAGGAATGTAGAAATGAATGTGCATGGGGAGACACCGCGAGCCTCTTCCAGGTCAGGAAAGGAAGTCAAATGAAACTCTCCCAGATAGGACAGAATTTGCATGCCCACAGACGTAGCATTCATTTCTCTCAGTTACCTATAATTTTCAGAGTTGGAAAACATAACATAAAAAAAATTTAAAAACAAATAAAATAAATAAACATAAATTTAAAAAGAAAAGAGCTTCCATTGAATTCTAGTAAGATGTCCTGGAAGGGTGGGCTATAGGCAATGCATAGTTGTCGACCGAAGCATGAATTTTCCCTGCCCCACCAAGTCTGAGACAGAGCCTTTATCTTAGTAGTTTGTCAAACCAGGAAATGAGTGTAATTTACTAAAAAGGTTAGCTTCCTCCAGCTCTAAGATTCTAAGTTTCTGAAGTATGACTGATTCACAAACCCAGTGTAAGTAAAATGGAGAAGAGAAAGAGAACACTGCCCCAGTTACATGTTTCCCCTGCTGGCTTTGCCTGCTGGGACTCTTGCCCACAGTCTCATCACCCACATCAGGATTTATGAAATGTTTTGGACCACAACACATAGTAAGTGGATTTTACGTCATAACACAGTGCAAGCACATACACACACACACAAAACTGAAACAAAGATTTTACTAAAACGGATCCTACCTTTATTATGCAGAATACCCTCTTGTATTTTCTTTTTCATTCCATTCCTTTTATAATACGCTGGTTGTGATTCACTAAATTAATGTTAAGACCCCCTAATAAAGTGGTTTTCAACTTTGCACATTATACTCACTCAAAGAGCTTTCAGAAATACTGATGCCTGAGTGGCACTCCCAAAGACTCTGATATAAATGGGCTGACTCGTGGCCCGGGCATCTGTGTTATTAAAAATCCCTCAGGTAATTGGACATATGGCCAAGGTTGAGAGCTACCTCCCCAGGCAGAGCCCTGACTTTCTAGCCCTTTGCTGTGGACACATGGCCTGCATTCCGTGGCTAACCAGAGTGGGCTGTGGTCTTCAAATAATCAAACCTTGTTAATAGGATGAAATAATCATGTTGCTTAAGTAGAGCAAAGGGAACCTGTTTCTTAATATGGTCTGTATGGGGGGCACCTGGGTGGCTCAGATGGTTAAGCGTCTGCCTTCGACTCAGGTCATGATCCCAGGGTCCTGGGATCGAGCCCCACGTCAGGCTCCTGTCTCAGTGGGGAGCCTGCTTCTCCCTCTGCCCCTCCCCCTGCTCATGCTCTCTCTCTCTCTCTCTCTCTCTCTCAAATGAATAAATGAAAATTAAAAAAAAATATGGTCTGTATGGAATAATACTAATTATCAGAATTTTAGGCATCTAAAAGCAAACAAAGCAAAACTACTCCTATTATTTTCTTCAAAATTGAAGAATTATTTTTTTAAAGATTTATTTATTTAGGGTGCCTGGGTGGCTCAGTCGTTAAGCGTCTGCCTTCGGCTCGGGTCATGATCCCAGGGTCCTGGGATCGAGCCCCGCATTGGGCTCCCGGCTCAGCGGGAGGCCTGTTTCTCCCTCTCCTACTCCCCCTGCTTGTGTTCCCTCTCTCGCTGTCTCTCTCTCTGTCAAATAAATAAATAAAATCTTTTTTAAAAAAAAGATTTTATTTATTTATTTGACAGAGAGAGAGCATGAGAGCAGGAGTGGCGGGGGGAAGGAGAGAGAATCTCAAGCAGACTCCCAGCTGAGCACACAGCCCGACGTGGGGCTCAATCCCACAACCTTGATATCAAGACCTGAGCTGAAATCAAGAGTTGGAGGCTTAACTGACTGCACCACCCAGGCGTCCCAGAGAGTTAATTATTTTTTTTAAAGCCAAATCCTCTTTTGTAGGTGCAACTCCTGTGACCCGTTGAATACTGAAATGATGTCCTATTTGCTTTCCTAAATATCCCGAGTCTATGTCATGATTAGGATCCTCAAATTTGTGTCCAGCTTGCGAGTTCATTCTTTGTGACTTTTGGGCAAACGCTTAACCTCCTTGTGTGTCAGTTTTTCATAAGAAAAACCATTTTAATCATTTCTGCCTCGTTGCTTTCTGGGATTGTTGGATAAGACTTTTAAATTATAACAGGACATAAAACAGGTACCAGGACAGCCGACCCTCTCAGGAACTTTCTAGTATAATTTCACACTTCCAGATGGTGCATCTTTATGGAACTTTGGCTTTGCTTCAGCCACTATTTTAGGAACTGGGATGCCAAGGTAAATGGGACACCCCCTTACTGCCATGTTGCTCCCCGATGAAACAGTAGATAGGAGAACAGTGGCAATACAAGATGGTATCTTCCAGACGAGAGTCTTTTCTGATGCCTCAGAGCTAAGGGAAAGTGGCCCGAGTTCCCTTGTGAGCATCAGTGACGTTTCCTAGGGAAGCCTGCTGGGAGGTGGTGGACACTGATCTGACCACATGCGCTGAGTTGAAGTCTGAGTATCAGCGCCGAGCTGCAGCCTAGATGATCTTCTTCTTTCTTACTCCCTATATCTGGGATTTTTTCCCAGCCACTCTGTTTTCATCAGAACCACACTGCAGTTCCAAACCACAGTCTCATCCTTTTCATCTTAGATGCTCTAAACAAACCAGAAATGCCTTTCCTGGCAGGGATGATGAAATAAAGTAGAGGAATAGGGTGAGTGATCAAACACCACTTCTTGTGAGGCCGTTTTATTCCAGATGTTGCCTTTTGGTTTTTTGCCCACTCTAGGAGTAGGGTTTAATCAAACCAGCTATGCTTCCACATAATGAAAGTTGACCAGATTAAGTATGGACAGACCAAATAGTAATAAAACTTGTCTAGACAGGACTTTTATTTAAAGACTTGAGCTGTGGCAGAGACAAATTTTTTTTTTTTTTTTAAGTAGGCTCCATGCCCATCATGGAGCCCAACCCAGGGCTTGAACTCACCACCCTGTAATTGAGACCTGAGCTGAGATCAAGAGCTGGACGCTTACCCAACTGAGCCCCTCAGGTGCCCGAGAGACAATTTTTAATTATCCACAGAATGTAGCTTAATTCTCCTCAGAGTAACTGTATTAGGCATGAAGTTGTTTTCAGAAAACTCATCTTTTCGATACTGATTTGAGATCAGGGTCCAGGGGTTGTCATTTGGCCAGAGGCTTCAACTATAACTAAATCTTACCAAGTAACAGAGATTGAATTATAGCTGAGGACCAAGGACAAGAAAAGGCAAAATAACACCTTTATTATGAATCTTATTTATATAAAGGATGTGCAGCACACTATTGACAAAAAAAGGGGAAAAGCACCCACCAAAATATGCAGTACTCTTTACTGCAAATTCCATATAACCAACTTTGATTCTCAAAGAATGCCTTGCTTGATTTGGACCAGCCTCTTGTGTCTTTATTCCATCTGCAGTTACAATGACAAAGGAATGTAGTTCCTGTAGGGATGCTTGCTGACATTTTCATATACATTAATGAGTAAGTTGAAAGTGAAACAACAAAGATTATTGGAACCTCACTCAGTTATCAGTCACATGAATGACTGAGTTGGCTAATGGTTTTAGAATACTAGAAAGGATAATTTTTGAGTTTTGGTATTACAGCAGTTGTGACGCAATTTTAAGTTTAATCTTTGTGCTAACATTTCCCCATTAATTTCCGTAAGTCTAGACCAAGGGTTGCCAGATTACAAACAAATCTATCCCACTGCTCCAATACCCTTTGGTTTTATACAAAAATAAAATGGCTTATTGGAGTACAGCATACCAGTAGACTTACTTCTATGTTGTGTATGGCTGCTTTTCAGCAACAGCGAGAGCTGAGTTATTGTCATAAGGATGGTTTGATATTTATAATCTGCCCTTTACAGAAAAAGTTTACTGACCTCTGGTCTAGACAAGCAACGACACAATGAATTATACTCCGTTATGTAGCATTTGCCAATTTCCACATTGTAAATACTCCGTGGCTCATTTCAAGCTAACAACATGACATGGCTGAATGGTGAAGTTGGAAAGAGATACACAGTAGCACACAATTACATAATCTTGATACTAGACTGTTGAAATTAACATAAAGAATCTCAAGGGCATGGATAATAGTAAAATATGGCAAAATATTTAGGAAGTGATGAGTTTTAGGTATTTATTATCTTTATTTTCAATATAATGTATTTAATTTTAAGTTTATATAACTTGCTTTACCCAGCTGACTCTACAAAATTCCTGAACATTTTATAATGTGCCCTAGGGATCCGCATTGAGAGAGCTCGGGCACACCCTTCTGCAGAGGGGAGAGGTGCCTAAGGTCGTGGGTGTGTCCACATTTAAATGCCGGTGATGAGGAAAGACTTCCAAAGGAAGAAGGTGGAATCGTAGGATGGGGATCCTTGAAGAATGAGCAGGAGTTTGACTGAATACGTCATTTTTATAAACGTTTATGAGAACCTGCAGGTGTTAGCTTAGAGCTGGAGCTACAGAGATGAGTGAGACACAAGCCTTGTCCATAGAGTTCACAATGGATGGAAGAGGTACCCATTCCTTCCTTCCTTTCTTTCTTCCTTCCTTCCATCAGTAATTCCTTGCTCTCCTACTGTGAGCCCTATGCCACAGATTTAATAGTCAATGAGATATCACAAACTAATAATTATGATGCAGAATGGTAAATGCCACAACAGAGATATGGGGAAAAATGTTGTGAGAACATAGAGGAGGAAGGGATTAACCCTATCTTGGGTTAGGCTCCTTTAGGGCACATTCCGGATTTGCATAACACCGTCTCCTTCCAAACTCATGGTCTCACTGCCTCTGAAAATGCCATGCGCATCTTGCTAACCCAAGGAATCCTTGACATTATGGACTAAATGTTATTTTGCTGTCCTTCGTGCCTGGCACTAAGCTGGCTTACATTTTATATTTGTTAAAAGAAGGATTGAGTCAGCTCCAGTTACCACTATGAAAGCATTTAGATATGTCACTACTTCTCATTGCCATGGAATAAAATCAGTGGACATTTTCTCCGTCCATGTGACCCAAGTAACAGCTTACATTGATACCTTCAGGAGGAAATTAAAGGGAAAAAAAAGGAATGTGAAAGGAGAAGTGAAATTAAGCACTCAGTGGATTTGGTAGCATGATCCAGTTCCTTCCTGTGGTCATTCACTTTAGATATGTCTATACCACTTCCTAAAGTCTCAGTGCATTTCAATTTTCCATTCACTGGGGATCCTGTCCTTCCTAAGCCTGCAGAATTCCCAACCACTAGACCAATCTGAATTGCCTGTGGTGAGGCGTGGAGGAAAAGGTATATATGTCCTTGAGTCACAGTATTCTTTTCTCTGCTAGTGCTTCCAATTGATTTGTGCATCAGAAACACAAGAGATGTGGGGCGCCTGGGTGGCTAGGTCCGTTAAGCGTCTGACTTCAGCTCAGGTCCTGATCTCTGGGTCCTGGGTTTGAATCCCACATGGAGCTCCACGCTCAGTGGGAAGTCTGCTTCTCCCTCTCCCTTTGCTCCTCCCCCTCCTCGTGGTCTCTCTCTCAAATAAATAAAATCTTAAAAAAAAAAAAAAAGTAACACAAGCAATGTACCAAGAGCAGTCCTTATCAGGAATGAGGCCTGTTATACACTCCATCAATTTTAAAAAGCCGACAGTGATTTACTGATTCAGGGGCTAGGATTAAGTCATAGTACCACAGGGGGTAGGCAAAATAATCTTCCTCTGAAAGTGCCCACATCTTATCCCCAGAACCTATAAATATGTTACCTTCCATGGTGAAAGGGACTCCCAGATGTGATAAAGTTAAGAAAGGATCTTAACATAGGGAGAGTATCCCAGTGAGCCCAGTGTAATCACAAAAGTCTTTAAATGAGAGAACAGAGAGACAGGAGGGTCAGAGGAGATGGAAGGATGGAAGTAGAGGTTGGAGTGCTGTGATTGCTGGTTTTAAAGACAGAAGAAAGGGCAACAGGCCAAGGAATGTAGGTAGCCCCAAGAAGCTGGAAAAGGCAAAGAAATAGACTCCTTCCTACAACCTTCAGAAAGCACATGGCCCTGCCTAAACTTTGATTTTAGCTCAGTATGACTCATTTTGGATTACTAATTTCTAGAGCTGTTAAGATAATAAATATTTGTGTTTTTAAGTCACCAAGTTTGTGGTCATTTGATACAGCTGACGTAGGAAAGTAATATACCACACCTTTGTCCTCCCCAGTGAATTATAATGACTTACAATTATAATTTTATTTGAGTTGCCTGACCCCTCAAGTCCTCACCCCTCTGCCTTGTCTTGCAGGGACTCTGTCATCTGAACCTACATCTCTGTAAGAACCTGAGCACTATTGATTCTTCTAGTCAAATTGGTGCCATCTCTGTCCCTCTAAAACCCCCAGGGCACAATATGTGAACACACACACACATACACACACACCATTCCAGAATAGTCCATTTCCTTCTGTCCACATATCCACATAACCAAATTCTACCAACTCTTCCAGCCTCATAGTCCTTTGATATTTGATAACAAAATGTATATGGGAGGGATAAGACACAGTCTTATTTTCCTCTTGCAACTCCTTTGCTACAGAGCTAGATAAATAATCAAAACCAAAAAGCACTTGTTGCCTCAAGTGCTGAGCTGTCAGACTTTGGTAAGGAGTTCCTTGTTGAACCTCCGATCCTACTAAACTGTTACAATTTCCAGTGTTAGAAAACAAAGTCCTGTAGTTTCTAAATGTATCAGGTCATGAGACTAAGTAAGTGGTTTCTAAATAACTTAGATTTTTGCATCTGATTCTGAATGTTTACTCAGGCTGTGAGTTTCTGGCTAATGATAGACCTAGATCCAACATGGCCATGGAGTTGCTTGATAACATGGAAGTCCAAAGTCCTGCACCAATTCTGTTATAGACTGTACTACCAAAAATATTTGTCCTTTGTGCTGTCTGAATTGATTGCATCAGCCTTGTTCTCTCCCTAAAATTGACTGGTGATCCTTGTCTGGTTGAGTGTTGCAAAATAGCACCAACTAGTTTTGTTTCTGTAAATAACGCTTTCCTTTTTGGGAATGGCACTTTGAATATACTTGCACGACTGGTGTTTCTTTCTCTGTCTCTGTCTCCCTCTCTGTCTTCCATGAAAGTCAAGTATTACTGCTTTGTGTTCTCTATTTAGGTCCTTTGTAACCCAGTATGTCCTTTGAAATCCAACATTTGCCGATGGGAGGCATGGACCTAAGAGATGAATCCTCATGTTAGCATTTGTTTTTCAACAGAATGAAAATAAACGAAGTGGAGTCTAATAGCAACACTCTCCCTGCTGACTACCCCAAAATTATCACAGTTACCACTTCCTCCATGTGATTTACGGAGCGACTTTGCTCAACCTCAGCTTGCACCATTTGGGATTCTACGGACTCTTAAAGCGGAAATGACTGCAGAAATTTGCTTCTCATGATGGGACAAAATGCTCCAGCTTGGGCTTGATTAGATCACTCATCTTCCCAAAGTATATACAAGGGAAGCCAGATTTTAGTTAATTAAAATAATTCTGACCTCTTTAGAAGGCACCAGATATTGCCGTTCATTCAAAACTGTTCTGGTGTTTAAAAACGGGGGCCGGGGAAGCAGGTGACAAGATGAGCTGTCCAAACATAAGGGAGATGGGATGACTCAAAAGCATCTTGTTTACTCACCAGCAGGTAGACTGCTCTCAGGGACAGCAGAGTGGATGTGTCCTTGTCATTGGATTGGAGGGTGGAAGGAAGGGGCAAGTGGGCACTCCAGAGTCTTGCAAGGAACTTTTATTAAGCCTCTTGCTCATAAGTGATGGAAACTCAGTTCAAACTGGGTTCAAGAAAAACAATTTTTAAAAGATTTACTGGGTATCTTAGTGGGAAAAAAATCAAGGGTAGGACAGATCAGACATGCCCAAATAGGGATACTCAAAGGATGTCACTGAAAGGTATCTCTCCCTCTCAACTCTGCTTTCTTATTTGTTGGCTTCATTCTCAAGTGGGCTCTCTCATCATGCTGACAAAATGGTGGCTCACGGAAAAATGCTTGCCCTGGTTCTATCTTCACAGTTCAGGAACCCTTGTGGAACGAGAGCTTCTCTTTATCAAAAGTTCCAGTGATATTCTAAGATTGAGTCTCACTGACGAGCGTGGGTCGTGTGTCAATATCTGAACCAATCACTATCTGTAGGGAGTGAAATAAGCTTATTTCATTTATGATCACTCTCCAGGCTGAGTCATCCGGATCCTAGTTGAGGCCGATTGAGGGTAGAAAGCAGGCAACTCCATCTGGGCCTGGGGATGCTGAGAGGGAGCAGAGGTTCAGCAGGGCCATGGCAATGTCTGGCTCAGTTCTTCCCAAATCTGTGTTCTCTTCTTCCTAAATATACATCCTAATGATAGTTTTCACCATACTTAACAGTTGGGCATGTCCATGTGACTGAGTTTTAGCCCATGGAATGTGAAAATATGTATTGCTGATAGGTCCATCAAAACCTCCCAGAGCCAACGTTGGAGACCATGAATAGGAGATGGTGGGGACACAAAATGGAAAGAGTCTGGGTCCCTCAATCTTTACTACTTGGAAGAAAGTTACCCGCCAAACAGGACCACTCACTGTGGATAGTCTTTTTTTATGTTGTTTTTTAAATTGAGATATAATTGACCTGTAACATTCCATTAGTTTCAGGTGTATGACATAATGATGAGATGTTTATATATATTGCAAAATGATCACCACGATGAGTCTAGTTAACATCCATCACCACAAGTAGTTGCACACTTCTTTTCTTGTGTTGAGGAGCTTTTAAGATTTACTCTCTTAGCAACTTTCAAATATAGAATGCTGTATTAACTACAGTTACAATGTTGTACATTACAGCCTCAGGATTTATATATTTTATAATTGCAATTTTGAACCTTTTGACCACCTTCACCCATTTTACCCACCCCCACTCCCCACCTCTGGCAACCACCAATCTGTTCTTATATCTAGGGGTTCATTTTGTTTGTTTGTTTGCTTGCTTGCTTTTCAGATCCCACATGTAAGTAAAATCATATGGTATTTGCCTTTCTCTGTCTGATGTTTTCACTTAGCATAATGCTCTCAACGTCCATCCACATTGTCACAAATGGCAAGATTTCTTTCCTTTTTCAGCTGAATAATATTCCATTGTGTGTGTATATATGTATCTATGCATACATATCTATCTTTCAGTGGACACTTAGGTTGCTTCCATGTCTTGGCTATTGTAAATAATGCTGTAGTGAATGTGGGGGTGTATATATCTTTCAGAGTTATTGTTTTTGTTTCCTTTGGATAAATACCTAAAAGTGGAATTACCAGATCATATAGTAGCTCTATTTTTAATTTTTTGAGGAATTTCTATACTGTTTTCCACAGTGGCTACACCAGTTTGCATTCCCACCAACGGTGCATGAGCATTCCCTTTTCTCCACATCCGCCAACACTTGTTGTTTCTTGTCATTTTGATAATAGCCATTCTAACAGGTGTAAGGTGATATCTCACTATGGTTTTGATTTATATTTCCTTGATGATTAGTAATGTCGAGCACCTTTCACTTCCCTATTGGCCACCTGTATGTCTTCTTTGGAAAAATGTCTATTCAGAGCCTCTGCCCATTTTTAAATCAGATTTTTTTTTTTTTTTTGGTGTTGAGTGGTATGAGTTCTTTATATATTTTGGATATTAACCTCTTATCAGAAACATCATTTGCAAATATTTTCCCCATTTGGTTGCCTTTTTCATTTTGTTGATGGTTTTCTTTGCTGTGGAAGCTTTTTAGTTGGATGCAGTCCCATGTGTTTATTTTTGCTTTTGTTGCCTTTGCTTTTGGTATCAAATAGGGATCTAGTTTCATTCTTCTGCATGTGGCTGTCTAGTTTCCCAAACACCATTTATTGAAGAGACTGTCCTCTCCCCATTGTATATTCTTGGCTCCTTTGTCATAAATTAATTGATCATATATGCCCGAGATTCTTTTCTTGGCTCTCTATTCTGTTTCATTGATCTATGTGTCTGTTTTTATGCCAACACCATACTGTTTTGATTGCTACAGCTTTGTAAGATAATTTGAAATCAGGAAGCATGATACCTCCAGCTTTGTTCTTCTTCTTTTTTAAAGATTTTATTTATTTATTTGAGAGAGAGAGAGAGAAAGAGCACACAAGCGTGGGTGGGGGGTGGGGGGGAGGAGCAGAGGGAGAGGGAGAAGCAGGCTCTTCCAGGACCCTGAGATCATGACCTGAGCCGAAGACAGATGCTTAACCTACTGAGCCACATGGGAACCCCTTTGTTCTTCTTTCTTAAGATCCCTTTGGCTAATCAGGGTCTTTTGTGGTTCCCTAGAAATTTTAGGATTGTTGCGTTTCTATGAAAAATGCCATTGGAATTTTGATAAGATTTGCACTGAATCTGTAGATTGCTTTAGGTAGTATGGGCATTTTAATAATATCAATTCTTCTAATCTATGAGCATGGAATATCTTTTCATTTATTTCTATCTTCTTCACTTTCTTTCATCAATATCTTACAGTTTTCAGCAGGTTTGATTTTAAATATTCGAGCAAAAGAAAAAAAATTGGATGGAAGATTAGATAGAATAAAGCATCAGGAAGTTAATACATTTTGGATCTTGCTGATGGGTACATAAAAGTTCATTTTACTATGCTCTCTACTTGGGAGAATCTCTGAACTTTTTTATGATTGAAACATTTTCTGTGATAAAAAATGTTTTTAGAAAAGTCTTCTAGGGGCACCTGGGTGGCTCAGTCGTTGGGCGTCTGCCTTCGGCTCAGGTCATGATCCCAGGGTCCTGGGATCAAGCCCCGCGTCGGGCCCCCTGCTCTGCGGGAAGCCTGCTTCTCCCTCTCCCACTCCCCCTGCTTGTGTTCCCTCTCTCGCTGTGTCTCTCTCTGTGAAATAAATAAATAAAATCTTTTTAAAAAAAAAGGTCTTCTACTGTTAACTGCCCCTTTCTGAAGTTTTACTTTCTCAGAGCTTTCTGCTAGATTTGCTTTTTTTTTTAATCCGTCTGCGTTTTCTGCCTGAGTGATTTCAATCTTACCCACAGCTTCTGCTGTCAGTTCCATCCTTCCCTGGCTTATCCTAAGTTTCCCAGCTTGTCTCTCTGTTCTCAATCTGCATAATTTCTTGTCTGTAGCCAGAAAAATTTTTTCTAGGATGCAAATCATATCACACATGTATCCATTTCATCAGAAATATCGATCCAAACATATGATCACTGTCATATTGAGACCATAGTTTTAGGCTTAATTTTCCATCCCCCAAATCACATTATAAGGCAATGCATGCCAGCACCTAGAATCCACAGTCTTGCTAATTATTGCGTTTGATGTGGCTGTTTCCAGCTTTCTGGATACTAATCTTTTCTTTGGATATAGCCTTTGTTTGGATCCCAGGAATTCTCTCTTATTCCTGAGTGCTACTCTTGTCAAACCATAATTCATCCCAGATTCTTAATACTTTTTTCTGACTCATTTTCCTTTTCCTCTGACTCCAGATATTTGAGTTCCTTTGCCCTTTTACCCCCATTGTTCTCTATTCTTTGGGGGTCATTAAAATTATTTCCTTTAGGTCTTGACATGACTTTAATTCCCAAGTCCAGAAACTTTCAAATTATGCTATTATGCTACTCTGGGTGGGGTTAGCAATATGTTTACTTATCTGTCTTCCCCATTAAGCAAACCAATGTCCTGGAGGTCAGGAGACGGGCTTTTGCCTCCCTATCCCTAGGGCCCTGGCACACTTCCTGACACAGAGGAGGAAGAGTTAAGAATACCTTTCATAAATATTCAGATGGAGTCTGCACAGATCTACTTGTTAGATTTCTAAAAACTTGATGAAATGCATTTAGTGAAAAAAGTAATGAAATCATTTTTTTAAAAAGACTTATTTATTGAAATTTTATTTATTTGGGAGAGAGAGAGAGAGAGTGCATGTGTGAGAGCAGGGGGAGGGGTAGCGGGGGAGGGAGAGAGAGAGAACCTTGAGCAGACTCCTCGCTGAGCAGAGCCCAATGCAAGGCTCAATCTCACCACCCTGAGATCATGACCTGAGCCGAAACCAAGAGTCAGACACTTCACTGACTGAGCCACCCAGGTGCCCCTATGAAATTTTAATATGGACGCATTAGGGTTCAGTTAAGCCCTGGTGCTTATTTCCCAGAATGCCTGTTTGCATCATCCCTTAATAGCTGGATTTTTATTCTATCAGCTCCTCTCCAAATATCATCCATTTCTTCAATGCTCAGCTCCAGTGCACCTTGGTTCTTCTTGAATCACCCCAATTATGGGTGATGTCTCTCCCTTCTTTGAACTCCCATTGCTCCTTGTACCACTTTTGTGATACTTTGCCATATATCGATGAATCTAACATACTGTCCTGGATTCCTGCCATCGAAGGAACTCATTTTATTATAAAATCAAGATTGCAAACTCCTGGTGTAGTGCCCAGACCTATTTAGCTTACTTTTGTATCCTGTGTCTGCCCAAACACAGAGCTTTGATCTAGGGTAGTGATGAGAAGATATTTGCTGAATACATAATATCTAGTTCTGCATGCTGTTGCCCAGCTGCACCTTAGGGAGCTGCATCCTATCATACTGCTTCCAGATGACAAGCAGGGCTGAATTTGAGGAGTGTTTCATTTATCCTTATCCTTTCATCTTGTGAAGATAAGAATGTATGTTGCATAGGGTGCTTCATCCCTTGAAATGTCTATTTTGCTTCGTCACGTAGGACTTCTGTCAGAGTCCGTTGGAGATCCAAGAACCAAAGTTTTATACTCCAATTTGGAAATGGAGACAACATCTCCCTAATGCTGAGCAGTCTAACCAAAGCCTGAGTGTCTGATGCGTAGCTGAATGTCTTCCAATAGGCCTTCCTGGGTGAGTTTTCTAATGTTCATACCAACGTCTTGGCATAGACAGACCCAATGTATGCTCTTCCTCGCCCATGAAGCTAGCTTTTACATAGCTACTGCAAGCTAGAGGTAGCTTGGGGAATGGTAGACCCTGCCTTAAGAGCACACATTCTGGAGCAAGACAGATTCAGGTTCAAAATTCTGCTCTACTGCTTACTAGCTGTGTGATCGCGGGTAGATGCAAATCTCGGCATGCTTCAATTCTCGCATCTCTAAAGCAGAAATAACCGGTACTGGCTTCATGGAGTTTTGGTGAGGATTTAATGAGACAGTTTATGTAAAGAGCATTGTGTGCAAACGCAAAATTATTTGCCATTATCTTGGTCCATTTTAGGTAGGGCAGAGGGTTAAGAATGAAAGTTTATCGAACGTTTGTCATGTTCCAGCCTCTGCACCAGGCAGATGCTTAGATTCCTTCATTTGAATTTTCATTTTCATTTCCCGCAGGTTTTCATAAAAGCCATCCTCTTTGGGAATGTAAAAATTCTATGCCATGGAAATGACATTTTTTAGACAAAAGTGCTCTCCTTCACTAAAGGCTGCATCCTTTTAGTATCCTCCACTTATTTCCTGCTTGAGAATTCTTATTTTAAATTAAAAAATTAAATCTAAATTGGAATACGTTGGCACTGACATCAAGAGATTTCTTTCACTTTCTAGAACTGTATGTAATACATGAAAGAGAATTCCCTCCTAGGACAAAGGCACATGACTTATAGCCAGTTTCCCTTTTGAATTTCAGTTTCCTTTTCATATGTATGATATTAATTCACTTACATTTAGAAAAATTTTTGTAAAGATTTTATTTATTTATTTGACAGAGAGAGACAAAGCAAGAGAGGGAACACAAGCAGGGGGAGTGTGAGAGGAAGAAGCAGGCTTCCCGCTGAGCAGGGGGCCCGATGCGGGGCTCGATCCCAGGACCCTGGGATCATGACCTGAGCTGAAGGCAGACGCTTAACGACTGAGCCACCCAGGTGCCCCTAGAAATATTGTTTCTTAACAGTTTCAAAGTTTTATATCTTGGGTGGTTTAAAAACTTGACACACTTTGTCCAGGACCAGCAGATGACCTACTATACTAGAGATGAGCTCATGGCAGGAAAAGGAACCAACAGAAACAAAGCATGACTCTTTCTTAGGAAAGGAAGGGTAGTCATGAGGCTGCTAATTGTTCCAAGCAGTTAGGTGTGGAAAGGCAAAAGGGAAATAGGAGTGCACTGTCCTAATCTGATAAACAACCCACCATATCAATGTACCAAATGCGAGGCATTGCATGGGATAAATTAATGACGGTAACTAGCCCTACATGAACCAATGTGTGAATGTGCGTGTATGTGTTGGAAATAAAACAAGCCTTTTCTTTTGGGAAAACCACAGTGACTTCCATTCAGTGGCTTTGCCATTGATATTTTATGAATGATTTTCAATTCAGAAAAACAAAGAGGCACCAACAAAAACCAGTATTGGGCACGATTTTATGGCAGGCACTACACAAAGTTGAACGAGACATAGATACTGCTCCATGAAAGCTGCAATCTGGGAGTGTGAGGGTCACTCTCCCCCCAAGTTTAGTGTGATAATTGTTTTCATAAGATACAAACAAAGATTTTTATCCTAGACATATACACAAAATGCTCCATGACGACAGGGAAATCTTCCTGGGAAAGGACTCTAAGGTCCTCAATGACAGAAAAGCTGTGGTATTGATCTTTGTATCCTATTGGTGAAGGCCTCCAAAATGATCCTTGAACTGGGACGCCTGGGTGACTCAGTCGGTGAAGCATTTGACTCTTGATTTTGGCTGAGGTCATGATGTCAGGGTCGTGAGATTGAGCCCTGCATCGGGCTTTGCACTCAGTGTGGAGTCTGCTTGAGATCCTCTCTCTCCCTCTCTCTGCCCCTCCCCCCTCACTCTCTCTCAAATAAATGAATCTTAAAAAAATAAAGAAGAAAAAATGATTCTTGAACTGAAGTGAACATTGGCAGTGAAGAAGGAGTCGTTAGAGATTAAGGTGCAAGAGATTAAGGTTAGAGTAAGATTTGGGTGAATCCTTCCACTTGGCATTCTTCTTCATTAGATATGTTAGCAAAATTGAACAAAAGTGTTACTATATTAATTGCTTGATAAGCATCTTCTCAACAGTTCTGTGAATACATGTTTTAAGCTCTATTTTAAAGAATAGGAGGGAAACTTAACTGGCTCAGTCAGTAGAGTGTGTGACTGTTGATCTTGGCGTTGTGAGTTTGAGCCCCATGTTGGGTACAGAGATTACTTAAAAATAAAATCTTAAAAAAGAGAGAGAGAGAGAGAATAAGAAAATGGGTCCCAGAGAAGGGAATACCATAATTATTAAGATCAGACTTTCTATCACACCCTACCCCTACAAATTTAATTTACTCTCCTTCCTGATTCCAACTACCATGGAAGACTTCCAGACCTTATATTAGAATCAACTTCTTGTTGCCCCAGAGTGCAGAGATACTTGAACAGTTCAAGTAGAGTTCAGTTTAGGTTTTTAAACCTTGAGACATAACTGACACATAACCTTACCTTAGTTTCAGGTGTACAGCATAATGACCTGATACTTGCATACATTGTGAAATGATCACTGGAGTAGATCTAGTTAACATCCATCACTGCACATAGATACAGTGTTTTTCTCTTGTGATGAGAACTTTTAAAATCCACTCTCATACTTTCTTTTTTTTTTAAGATTTTATTTATTTATTTGAGAGAGAGAGAGCGAGCATGAACAGGAGGGGGGGCAGAATGAGAAACAGACTCCCCACTGAGCAGGGAGCCCGATGTGGGACTCGATCCCAGGACCCTGGGATCATGACCTGAGCCGAAGGCAGACACTTAACCGGCCCAGCCACCCAGAAGCCCCTCTCCTACTAATTTTCAAATATACAATACCTCATAATTAACTATAGTCACCATGCTGTATGTTCCATCCCTGAGACTTATTTATTTTACAACTGTACCTTCTGACTGCCTTTTGTTTAGCTTTGCTTTCAGTTTCAATAAGACTGTAATTTTTTATTTCTTATTTTTGACTTTGAAACATTTAATCATAAACAGGAAATAACAAAATATACACCATCTTTCTGAGTTCGAATCCTTCTTCCCGAAATATATTCATTCATTGCTTTTTAACAAGTGTATGTAAGTAGTAAACTTAGTCTTTGAGAATGTTTATAGGTTTTCTTCACTCTGGTACGACAGTTTGGATAAGATTAAATCCTTGGATCACATTTATTCGATCCTCACAAAATGGAAGTGGTCTTGCAAATGGGTGCCTTGAGTCACACAGCCTAGCGCATGAGGAAAGCATCTCAAAACATTGGGGTCAGAGTGCTTATTTAAGGAGGTATTTAAAATGAATTTATTAACCACACTGTGCCCTTGCTCCTTTGAGTCATTTACCTAAAACACTTGTTACAGAATTCTCTCTCATATTTTCCTTATTTTCCACAGCTCTTATGTTACTGACTCCTAGACTCTCCATAAATGGAATGGTTTGTTGTAGACACAAACAGGCCCCTTAGTTAGCGAAAGGTCAAAACAAAATGTCCAATTAAGTCTCGTGAGAAGAGAGAATGTTGTGGCAGAAAGGACTCCAGACTTGGCCCGGGAGGACACCTGTTTTGATATTTACAAGTCATGTCAACATCAGCAAGTCATTTCCTCTCTCTGCACACAAGTTCTCATAGCTGTGAACGAGCAACTATGCTAAATGATTCTGCACTAATGTTACATATTTCTAGGTGGAGGTTAAAATCTGACAAATGCTAACTTCCACAGTAAGGAAGAACGATTGGCAAGCCCACAGATGATGGTTCTGTGTACACTTTTAGATCAACTGGTCCTTGGTTTCTGAGCTTAAGCCAATGGGAGAAGATGCACAGCATCCTTCTCCCTACACACCCGTGAGTATGTGGGACGTTGGTGTGGCTCTTTCACCCCTCACCTCTTCTCTTTCATTTATACTCTCTAATTTCCAGGCAAAATAGTCATGAAACAATCAGGAGTCTGGGCTGGTCAAGGCCTAAGGACCCAAAAGGCTTTAGATTCTGTCTACTGCTTACAGCCAAGACTGGACCCAGCCCAGAAACACGAGTATGTCTTGGAGAAAATGGATGTGTGTAAATGTGAACTGAAAGAGCTCCCTTGCCAAGTTCTGAAGCACTTTGGGATCAATACTGCGTTGCTGTGGGATTCCACTGGAATGAGTACTATGGTGGAGGTGGGGAGGGGTGGGGACAGAAAAGCCCTCTGGAGGGCATGGTTGACTATAAAGGAATTAGCAGAATTCTACAATGATGTCAGGATCAGCAGGAAGCTTGATCAGATCTGTGCGCATCTCTCTTTATCTTGGCACCTGAGCTGGGAACTGCTGGTTGAGGTAGGTAGTCTGACCACACCAATAGCCGTGAGATATAGCCATGGTCGTTCCATGTGGCCAGCCCTACCACAGCCTACCTTTCATTGACTGTCTTGGCTTCCCAGGTCTCCAGCCTCAAGCACCAAGGGGTACATTTGATCTTATCAAGAGAGCAGCAAATATTAACCTTGGATGACAGTTCAACATATATAAGCAGCTTTTAAGACCCCCTGAGTATTGAGGGGATAGGACAACTGTAAAGGTGTGGATTTCCTACAAACCATGCCAGCAATGGGTGGGAGCATATCAATTTGGGCTGATAATGTAAATGTATTCTCATTTATTTAAATAAGCAGGTCAAGCCTAGGATATAAGGGTTACACTTCTATGACCTACTGTAGTGATTTTTGGATCCACCTGCCAAATTACTGAGGTCAACTCTATGTCCCTCTTAAATAGCTACATCTACAGATCCTAGAGTCTAAATGTTGTAAATTGTTGAGATGGATCCATAAGTGCATTTCAACACCATTATCACCACGTCCTATCCCCACCGTCAACGTCCATCCTTACCTTGCTGCTTTGGTTTAGTTCAGGAGCCGTGCAGAGGGGCTGGCTGGCTATATAAATGGTGGCTGGTGAGGTATAAAAAAGTGCCCATGAGGGTAGATTCCCTCAGCCTTCTCTTTGATTTTCCATACCCAAAGAAGAAGAACAATAAACACAGTTCTATTAGTGTGATAGAGCATAAAGCTGCTCACGATAATCATTCTCCCCCCTTCTCCAGCTGTAGGATTGAAGCTGAACATAGCCCTGCCTGGTAACAGTAAATTTCCTAACCTTTGCATACGCATGTGGCCATGTCATTCAATACCTGCCAAAGGACTGGGAATGGAATTAAGGGGCTATACTTTATTTCCTCCACACTGTTTTCCACTTTACACTGACAGGAACCCATTACAATTGCACCTTGACCATGAACAGGGTGGTAATGTCTGTCTAGGAGATGGAAGAAACCTGGTCTTTCGATGACAATTTGGGGTAGAGCCAGACTTTTCTGTGTGAAAGAGATAAAGTCCACCTTCTTGGAAATATTATTGGGATCTTTCATAAAGTTACTTAGCTGTGTCCTAAATAATACAGTTACCTTCCATTACTGTTTCCAGGGGAAATTCCAGTCTCACTTGAGGCTTCTGAATCCATTTGACTTTTTTGGTCTGTGTCCAGAGCCTCCAAGCTCTTGGCTTTCGCCTTTCTGTTCTTTTGTAAAGTTCTGACCTCAGCCAACAATAATTCTTTTTTTTTTTTTTTTTTTTGAGAGGTAGAGAGCGTGCATGCGAGCAGGGGGAAGAGGAGGAGCAGAGGGAGAGAATCTCAAGCAGACTCTATGCTCAGCGAGGAGCCCGACCCAGGGCTCGATCCCACCACCCTGAGATCATGACTTGAGCCAAAACCAAACGTCTGACGCTCAACCGACTGAGCCACCCAGGCGCCCCCAGTAATTCATCTTAAAATGTGAAACAGGCAAGAGAAAATTTTACAGTTCAGGTAGAAATTGGGATGATGTTCCAGACTGTGGAGATAATAAAAAACCCTGGCTGAAGCAGGCCAGGCTGTCCAGATTAGATGAAACACAGCATTCACCGCATGTGGTGTCCTTAGAATAGCAACAGCTTCGAAGTAAGTTTCCGTCACTGAGAGCTGACTGCCCACCACGCTACTGTCTGATCTTAGCACATTTAATTCTTTACGAAGGGTGGAATTACTTAGCTTAATTAAAGTCTCATCTAGTTTCAGAATCAAAGCTAAATGCAGATTCATTTCCTCTGAGTAAGCATTGCACAAAAAATACAGACTTCCAAGGCATTATTAAACTAAAACAAGCTTTATTGTCCCTTAGCCAAATATCAGACATTCTGCGGAGGGAAAGGAAGGATTTCGAGCCCTGGGAGTGTTGAGTCTGTCTCCTTTGGTCCAGAGAAGGACAGTGATTCTACCCGTAGGTTCTTTAGCCTTCAGAGCAATAGAACAGTCTAGACCCAGAGCAAAGACCACAGAGCTCCCTTTTATGGGACTAACTGGATGTAGTTGTGGATCTTTCCAGAACACCTAGGCCTTTGAGGGCTAGGCCAAACAAACTCAAATAGCACACCAGTCTTCTCAAAGAATGTAACTGAAAATCACTCCTACTTTTGCTTAAAGTTACTATTTGTCCCTAAATGAAACCCCTGCACGATAACACACTGTATTATCTCCCATTTAAGTTGAGGCCTGTAGGCTTAAAGTGATTTAGCAGACACACTGGTGACCATCTGGTGATGAAATGAAGTTTTATTATAAGCCAGCAGTTGCTGGGAAGACCTATGATCCATAAAATGGGATTTCTATAGGTTGATGGGAAACAGATGCACATATGGTCTTAACGAATGACCCAAAAGATTATTTATTAATTACAAAGGTTAGAATGTACCTTCACAATGGAGAGTTCTGGGGACTCCCCCCTTAGCCGAATCTTCAAACTTAGCATTCCCGAAGGTGAGACCATCTGACATAACGTGCCTTCTGAACTATGTAATATTGCTGTCAGAAACGTTTAGCTCAAATGTAATCATGAGGAACAGCCAGAGAAATTCAGAATGTGGGACATTCTGTAAGGAAGTTGACGTGGACTCTTAAAAACAGCAACAAAAATCCATGTCATGAAAAGAATAGTTTTAGAGCAACTGTTTAGATTCAAGAGACATAATAAATACGCAGTATGAGCTCTGACTGAACCCCAAATTTAAAATAGAAAGCAATAAAGTGATAAATTTGGGGGAAGTGATTCTTGGTCAAAAAATGGAATATTAGAGGGGCGCCTGGTTGGCTCAGTCTGTTAAGCGTCTGCCTTCGGCTCAGGTCATGATCCCAGGGTCCTGGGATCGAGTCCCGTGTCCGGCTCCCTGCTCAGTGGGGAGTCTGCTTCTCCCTCTCCCTCTGCCTGCCGCGTGCACACATGCTTGCGTATGTGTAGAGAGCGGGGATTAGAGAGGACGAGAGGATGTGTGGCAAAAGGTTAACGCTTGTTGAATCTTGGTAAAACACATATGGGACTTTATTGTATTTTTGAATTTTTAAAAAATTAAAAGTTGGTGCAAACACGCAAGGATCTGGAAATTGACCCTACTTACTTTTTGCAAAGGTTCAAGGACATCCCCCCCGCAGAGGTACGCAGTCACTCTGCCACCCACACTTCTGACTCCTTGCTTTTTGCTTTCTAATGCCCTGAAGACTGAGCTCTTTCCTTCTGGCTCCCAAGACACTTAGAATTTACCTTCTGCTCACGCAAATGTTTCCAGACCCAGTTCCTGGAGAGAGTGGAGGAAGGGTGCCTAGGAAACAGGGCAGTTTGCTCGTGAAAATAATCCTTAATCTCAGGAAACAAACTGAGGGTTGCTGGAGTGGTGGGGGTGGGAGGGATGGGGTGGCTGGGTGATAGACATTGGGGAGGGTATGTGCTATGGTGAGCGCTGTGAATTGTGTAAGACTGTTGAATCACAGACTTGTACCTCTGAAACAAATAATACATTATATGTTAAAAAAAAAAGAAGATAGCAGGAAGGGAAAAATGAAGGGGGGGAACTCGGAGGGGGAGATGAACCAGGAGAGACAATGGACTCTGAGAAACAAACTGAGGGTTCTAGAGGGGAGGGGGGTGGGGGGATGGGTTAGCCTGGTGATGGGTATTAAAGAGGGCACGTTCTGCATGGAGCACTGGGTGTTATGCACAAACAATGAATCATGGAACACTACATCAAAAACTAACAATGCAATGTATGGTGATTAACATAACATAATAAAAAAAAAAATATTACCAGAAAGTGAATGGAGGCAACTGGCAAGTGAGTTTGAACCTAAAAGACCAGCTTTAACAAAGAGGTAGAGAAGGTGAATTCCTGGTCTCTTCTTTCCAAACATTTTCTCCTGCCGTTTTAGCATTCCCTTAGCAAACGTTCTCATTTCATGGATTTTTATTTCTCTGCGTTTTTCCCGAACCCCCACCATGCCCCAGGCAGTACACTGGCTTTATGGGAATAAATGAGATGGCCTGTGTCCTCAAGCCATAACCTCACTTGTTCTGAGTTTCCCATCAAACTGAGTCAAAGAAATAAGGTAAAATTTCTTGAGTTGACCCTCTGAGGTCAGGTGGAGACAGGTGGAAAGTAATTCTAAGGAGTAAATCCAGCGGCATCATTTGAGGTATTGGTGGGGCGGTGGGGGAGGGAGGCTGACTTAGAGCAGAGCCCGGAGAGATTTCTCATCACACAGTGGCCACTGTTGTTACAATCAAGACAAGAACACCGTTGGGGCACCTGGGTGGCTCAGATGGTTAAGCATCTGCCTTCGCCTCGGGTCATGATCTCAGGGTCCTGGGATCGAGCCCCACATCGGGCTCCCTGCTTGGCGGGGAGTCTGCTTCTCCCTCTGCCTCTACCCCTGCTTGTGCCCTCTCTCTGTCAAAAATAAATAAAATCTTAAAAAAAAAAAAAAAGATAAGAACACCGGGCCAAGATAACAGAACCCAGTGTCCTGATATTGAGATAAGGAAGAGACCAGAAGCTCTGGGAAGAAAGTTATGTCTTTGGAGAACAGAAGGAAGTTCCACACAGAGCAAAGTCTTTGGACAAAAAGAGCCTGCCATGGAGGTGGCCATGAGCTCCAAGGCCCATTGCCAGGGAAGTCAGCGTGCCAAATTCCCAAGGTGTCTTTGTGTTCCATGGAATGAAGCAGAATAGGAGGGCAGCCTCCCTTGAACTGTTAGTAACCTTGAGGGAGGCAGTGTTTATATGAGTCATGTGGACATGAGCCAAGAACATGAAATGAGAGTTTCCAGCTAAAAGTTAAATTTTTTCCAGAGATAATGATGGTTATATATTAAGTGATCATTGTGTGCTAGCCATAAATGCTAAATATTTTGCTCATCCTCTCCATAAAGTAAGCGAAAGTGAGTCTTATCACCCCATTTTACCCAAGAAGGCAAGAACTTAGGGAAGTGAAGTAATTTCCCATATCTAATACCCTGGAAGTTACGGAGCTGATATGAGCCCACATTGTGGTCCCAGCACCAATGCTATTCTTTCAGTTGATCCTTTCTTTGCTCAGCATTTGGTAACCATTTAGTTGTGAAAGCACAAAAAGTATTAACTTACAAATGTCCCAAGATATTACCACACCCTCCTCAAACTTACCCACTAATGGGTTTTGTCTCTTTCCCGTTCCTTCCCCTCAGATCAGGGAAGTGTGCAGATGCATATGCTCACTTGGATTTGGGAGAAATCGTTCTAAGAATTTAGAGAAAGGGAAACAGGAGGATCTGTGGTGTGAGGAGGAACTGGATACGGGAGGAAGTGAGAGTCACCCTCAGGGGATTTGGAAGAGTCACTTTTATCCACTTTTATTCCTATGGGACCTGGAGAAAACAGACAGGCTAGGCACTTCTTCCCAGGAAAGAAACCTCTGGAGTGGGAGACTAGAAACATCCCAGGACTACGCATAGCAGAAGGGTCCCCAAAAGAAATGTGACCCTCACGAACACTGGTGAAATAAAAAAAACAAAAAAACAAAAAAACATAATACGCTTGGTGAGATTAGATTTCTGGTAGAAAATGGCAAAATGACAAATTTGGGTCCGGATCCAAAGTGCCTAGACCTCTTGTCAACACAGAGTCAAAGGGCCATGAGGAAGTTAGATTAAAAATTTATAGACATCGTTAGGAGGGCTCTGGGTCAACATGGAATAAGACATTGGGGGTTGGAGTCAAGTTTTTAAAAAGACCACCCAAAGCTAGGGAGGTCTCACATGGGAACCTGGGTTATCTTTTGGAACCACAACTGATACTTACATGGAGGCACTTGGTTGCCACACTTCCGAGGACAGCAGTTCATCACTGGGAACTCAGTCAGGTGGACACATCCACAGGGGTCATTTGTGGTGAGCAAGGTCCAAATAGCACCTGCTCTAGGGTATCTGGCCTTAAAGATGGAAAAACAAAGGCAGTCAATTACCCCACACGTTGTAGAGTCGGGTCTTTCAGAATTATAAATCATCATAAAGGCGTAAATGACTGCCTTTTTAGAGAAAACCTGGTAGCACCTCAGAGGTTGTTGATGATGCGTTGGTTACTGAGACTTGTATGTCGGGGGGCTGCTGCACATTACAGGAAAGGGAAAGACTTTTATATGATTCTCAAGATGTCCACAAAGTGCTCTGGTGTGCAATTTGGGACATCAGACCAAAATGGGGCTTGAAAGGATCAAATGAGTATTTCACCCTCCATGTTCCCACGAATTTCACTGTGGATAAAAATAATTCAAGAGGAAGAAGAGAAGAAAGATGAAGCAATGTCAGAGAACAAGACCAAAGAGGGAAGTCAGGTTTGGAGATGGCAATCCAGGCCAAGATCTGAAGCTCACGTGGGTGTGACTCAGTTCCTCAAGTTAGAGTACCCCCAAAACAGGTCTTAGAGATGTGAGATGGACACCCCACTTTTGGTCACAGACTTTCTCAGATAAGTTGGAGCTTATGTCTTTTAATTTTTTCCCAAATACATTTTAATTTGTCCAGAGAGACGGGAAGAACAGCTGTGTACCCATGTTTGGTGGGGACATAGGGCACAGTAGTTTTTTTTTTAAAAGACAAGTGAGAAAGTACTCTGTGAGGTAGAAACAACCCATCTCTTCCGGCTGTTAAAGGGATTCGCTTCTGAGGCAGGTTGTACCTGTGGAGGAAGCCATCTTGTCCCTCACAAAAAGATGATCATGAGAGGCTGCAGAGGCTGGAGTGGCAGGCCGCCGTGGCCCCACAAGGGGAGCTGGGGTGGGAGGACCCCCACTAAATGGTGCGTCTTCCCAGACAAGAGGGTCAGCGACCCAGGGCAGGGCCTTGGCTTTGAGGGTACCAGAAATGTGGTGGAAGAAATTCAACCTGCCTTTACGTCACTTGGGAACGGATTCTGCCTCAACTGATGTCCATCCTCCATACATACACCCCTCACCTCCGCCACCCCTACTAAAGGGCGCTGGTGTCCCCAGCCCCTTGTGTGGATGGGTTAGAATGGTGGTGGTCCAGTCTAGGGAGCAGAGGAGATAGTCTCCCCATATCCAAGCTACCAGGCTGGGTAACAAAACCCCTCCAAAGTCTCTGCAGGCACAGAAGCCCCAGAGGACTTCTCTGTTTTAAATTAATAATTGTTCTCAGAGATGGGTAGACAGGAAGCTTAGGTCTTTAGGATCCCCCAAATTTATGGTCGGCCATTTTTCTCCCAGGCGCATGTCATGTTTGAGGCATCACCAAGCCTGATGGAGATAAAATACTTGAATCACGCAAGAGGTTGAGGATAGTAGACTCTCAAGCTGAACGGCAGTTTTCTGTCAACCTGGTTCTTTCCCCTTGGATCATTCACAAAATTCACCTCCAGAGGTTTCACACACAAATGGGAATCAGAAACATCCATATAAAAAAACCAGCTGGGTATTGTTGGAATTATTTTCCGTGTGTTCTTCTTTCCAAATGGGAAAAGGTAAAGGTTGGTCCACACCTTTGTATGGGTGACGAAAGTTGTCTCCAGATGTGTATATCTGCTTCTATAAATAGCCCCAGTTCCTTTAACTTTTTAATTTTTAATTTAATTTAATTATTTTATTTTATTTTTTCCATTTTTTAAAAAAATTTAAATTCAATTAATTAACATATAATGTATTATTGGTTTCAGAGGCAGAGGTCAGGGATTCATCAATCTTATATAATACCCAGTGCTCGTCACATCACGTGCCCTCCTTAAAGTCCATTCCCCCATCCCCCCACCTCCCTCCCCTCCAGCAACCCTCAGTTTGTTTCCTATGATTGAGAATTTCTTATGGTTTGTCTCCCTCTCTGATTTCATCTTGTTTTATTTTTCCCTCTCTTCCTCTATGATCCTCTGTCATGTTTCTTAAATTCCACATCTGAGTGAAGTCATATGATAGTTGTGTCTCTCTGATTGACTTATTTCACTTAACATAATGCCTTCTAGTTCCACCCACGTCATTGCAAATGGCAAGATTTCATTTTTTCTTTTGATGGCTGAGTAGTATTCCATTGTATGTATATACCACATTTTCTTTATCCATTCATCTGTCGATGGACATCTGGGCTCTTTCCGTAGTTTGGTAATTGTGGACATTGCTGCTATAAACATTGGGGTGCAGGTGCCTCTTCGGATCACTACATTTGTATCTTGCCTCAATTCCTCTTGAGAAGTATATACTGATGATCTGTATTTAGTTGGAAAATCACTTGTTCCATTCTTGAGAATTAAGGTGAAATTTCACATTTTTCTCATTAAACAACAACAAAAATTCTCAGTACAGAGGAAGGCAGTACTAAGAAAGCATTTTGTTCCACTTTTTCTAGTCCATTTTTTTCCCTAGAACGGGAGAATTGGAGGGCCTGTAGCCAGGAAAATGAATATCAAACTAATTGTACCAATTCGTGAATCCAAATCGAGGCACCAAATGGAGTTAGACTTTTAGAAACAGAATCATGGCCGCCCAGTGATGGTCTCTTTCTTTCAGAACACTTTTTCTTTTCTTCTTTTTTTTTTTTTTTTTTTAATCTCATGCATTTTTTAAATTGAAGTATAACTAACGTACAATGTTACATTCGTTTCAGGTGTACAATATAATGATTCAACAATTGTATAAATTTCTTAGTGCTCATCATCACAAGCGTACTCTTTTTTAAAAATTTTTTATTGTTATGTTAATCACCATACATTACATCATTAGTTTTAGATGTAGTGTTCCATGATGCATTGTTTGTGCATAACACCCAGTGCTCCATGCAAAACGTGCCCTCTTTAATACCCATCACCAGGCTAACCCATCCTCCCACCCCCTTCCCCTCTAGAACCCTCAGTTTGTCTTTCAGAGTCCATCGTCTCTCATGGTTCATCTCCCCCTCCGATTTGCCCCCCTTCATTCTTCCACTCCTGTTATCTTCTTCTTTTTTTTTTTCTTTCTTAACATATATTGCATTATTTGTTTCAGAGGTACAGATCTGAGATTCAACAGTCTTGCACAATTCACAGTGCTTACCAGAGCACATACCCTCCCCAGTGTCCATCACCCAGTCACCCCATCCCTCCCACCCCACCCCCCACTCCAGCAACCCTCAGTTTGTTTCCTGAGATTAAGAATTCCTCATATCAGTGAGGTCATATGATACATGTCTTTCTCTGTTTGACTTATTTCGCTCAGCATAATACCCTCCAGTTCCATCCACGTCGTTGCAAATGGCAAGATCTCATTCCTTTTGATGGCTGCATAATATTCCATTGTATATATATACCACCTCTTCTTTATCCATTCATCTGTCGATGGACATCTTGGCTCTTTCCACAGTTTGGCTATTGTGGACATTGCTGCTATAAACATCTGGGTGCACGTACCCCTTCGGATCCCTACATTTGTATCTTTGGGGTAAATACTCAGTAGTGCAATTGCTGGATCGTATGGTAGCTCTATTTTCAACTTTTTGAGGAACCTCCATACTGTTTTCCAGAGTGGCTGCACCAGCTTGCATTCCCACCAATGGTGTAGGAGGGTTCCCCTTTCTCCGCATCCCTGCCAACATCTGTCATTTCCTGACTTGTTAATTTTAGCCATTCTGACTGGTGTGAGGTGGTATCTCATTGAGGTTTTGATTTGGATTTCGCTGATGCCGAGCAATGTTGAGCACTTTTTCATGTGTCTCTTGGCCATTTGGATGTCTTCTTTGGAAAAATGTCTGTTCATGTCTTCTGCCCATTTCTTGATTGGATCATTTGCTCTTTGGGTGTTGAGTTTGATAAGTTCTTTATTGGTTTTGGATACTAGCCCTTTATCTGATATGTCATTTGCAAATATCTTCTCCCATTCTGTTGGTTGTCTTTTGGTTTTGTTGACTGTTTCCTTTGCTTTGCAAAAGCTTTTTATCTTGATGAAGTCCCAATAGTTCATTTTTGCCCTTGCTTCCCTTGCCTTTGGCGATGTTTCTAGGAAGAAGTTGCTGCGGCTGAGGTCAAAGAGGTTGCTGCCTGTGTTCTCCTTTAGGATTTTGTTGGACTCCTGTCTCACATTGAGGTCTTTCAACCATTTGGAGTCTAGTTTTGTGTGTGGTGTAAGGAAATGGTCCGGTTTCATTCTTCTGCATGTGGCTGTCCAATTTTCCCAACACCATTTGTTGAAGAGACTGTCTTTTTTCCATTGGACATTCTTTCCTGCTTTGTCAAAGATTAGTTGACCATAGAGTTGAGGGTCCATTTCTGGGCTCTCTATTCTGTTCCATTGATCTATGTGTCTGTTTTTGTGGCAAGCGTACTCTTAATCCCCTTTATCTGTCACACTCAGCTCCCCATCCACCTGCCCTCTGGCAACCACTTGTTTTCTGTATTTAAGAGTCTGGGGGGTTTTTTGTTTGTCTTTTTTTGTTTGTTCTTTCGTTTTGTCTCCCAAACTCCATGTTTGAGTGAAATTAAATATTTGTCTTTGATTCATCTCACTTAGCATTATATGCTCTAGCTCCATCCATGTGGTTGCAAATGGCAAGACTTCATTCTTTCTTATGGCTGAGTAATATTCCACTGTATATATGTACCACAGCTTTATTATCCATTCATCTGTCAATGGACACGTGGGTTATTTATTTATTTTTTTAATTTCTTCCCCATTTGTCATTTATGATTTGTTGAATACATTTATGTATTCATTTATGTATTCAACAAATCTTTATTAACTCCCATAAGACCCACCTCTTCTAGAAACTAGGAGTAGGGTGGTGAGCAAGTCCCACTCATCCAGAGTTGATTGTCATGTGATTTCTCGGAAGCCCTGTGACTATTGCGTACCGCATGGACAACAAGCTCCTCCTTCAGATGCTTCTACATCGCACCCATCCGTTTCCTCTCCACACATTTAATTCTCACATAACAGAGCGCCTGCTCCACATCTCATGCCTCAAACTTTGCCACAACTTCCAGACCTGGCTTTGGTTGCATTTCCTGCACAAAGCCTTCTATCCTTAACCCTGTAGTCCAATGTTGATCCTTCCCCTTCTCAACCATTCCAAGGTAGCTCCTCTCAGTTGCTTCAGCAAGTGCGTGAGCCATTTGGGTTGTCCACGGGAGGGTACCCCATATTGTATTCAAATTGTTTCGGGGCATAATATCATATGACTCACACTAGATGACAAATTCCATGAAAACAGGAACCAGGTTGTATCTCTTCCTGCAAGCTCCTTGGTACTCAGCATTCCATTTGCTTGCTCACTTCTGCATTCAGTCTATAAGCAGTCAGGGAGCCCCAACTGTGCCCGGGACTCTATTGTGCAGACCCTGAAGGCACAAAGAAAGATGAGGCCATTGGCATCAAGAATTCAGTCATGGGAGGAGCAGCAGACTGAACGGACAGCTATAACGGAGGGATTAACGAGAGCAAGCAGCGCCAAGGTGCACAGCAAATACTAACTCAATGATCACTGATCTGAATTGATTACATTTCACAGATGCAAAGTTTTCATATACGTAGCCAAAATTCATATTATAGCTAAAGGCGTGAATGTTCTTGCCTTCATGTGGATTTGCCAAAATCGTTACCTGCCTTGAGCCATCTCTGCCTGACAATATGTTACATTTTCCTTTCAACACTTATCTCAAGTTCCGCATTAGAGTATCTAAAGAGCTTACGACAGCCAACAACAAAGGTAAAACACAAATGCCCTAAATTTGGACTCCACCCAAACCTAATGAGTCAGTCTATGGAAGTGGGGCCCTGCCATTGCTCATTACTGTTATTTCTTTTCTCTCTCTTTTCTTTCCTTCTTTCTTTCCTTCTTTCTTTCTTTCTTTCTTTCTCTTTCTTTCTTTCTTTCTTTCTTTCTTTCTTTCTTTCTTTCTTCCTTTCTTTCTTCTTTCTTTCTTCTTTCTTAATTTCTTTTTTTTTTAATTCTTCAAATGATTCTCCTAAGCAGCTAGGTCCCCAGCTCGTGAGAAAGGTAAATATCTAAATTAACAGGTCCTTTTGGCTCCAAAGCTTATATTAAATTTATTTTAACACTTCATTCTGCAGCCACACTTAGTCATATAAAGAAGTCTGAAAGATGTGGGCAACCATTCCAGAATCCCTCGCCTGAGGAGGGCTCTGCCATTTCTACAAAGAGTAGGGATTAGGGAGAGAGAAATGGGAGGTGAAAAGGGACGGGGGTGGGTGGCAGAGGACGAGCATATGGAGAGGAACAGAATATCAGGATCCTGAAAAAGGTACTGTGACTTTTCCAAGCCATAAGCCAGTCTGACTGTCCCTGGATGAAATTTATGTACACACACAACACACACACACATACACACACACACCCTTGGCTTGCTTTCGTGTTTCTGCAGGTGGCCAAAAGCAGAGTACCCTGAGAGAGAAAAACAAAATAAAGGCTGTTCTGTCTTATAGTTTGTAAGGGTTATCTTTTATTGAAATTTTTTTTTTCCATTTGGCAAACAAATTCCATGCTTCAACTCAAACTGAGATGCTTTTCCTAATTATGAGAATCACAGCAGATGCATTAGTACTACTAAAAACAATGTATTTTAAAAATGTCGCACCTCTTGATGTCTTATCCAGGCATATCTTGCAGATATTGCTGGTTCGGTCCCAGGCTACTGCAGTAAAGCAAATAAAACAATAAAGTGAGTCAAATGAATTCTTTGGTTTCCCAGGGCATATAAAAGTTGTTTATAATCTAAGGTAGTCTATTAAGTGTACAATAGGAGTATGCCTAAAAACAATGTACATTTCTTAATGAAAAGATACGTTATTGCTAAAAAATGCTCATCATCATCTGACCTTTCAGGGACTTGCAATCTTTTTGCTGGTGGGGGGTTCTGCCTGGAGGTCAGTGGGTGCTACTGATCAGGGCAGTGGTTGCTGAAGGCTGGGGGGGTCTGTGGTAATCTCATAAAACAAGACAGCAATGAAGTTTGCCACGTGGAATGATTTCTCTGTAGCATGTGATGCTGTTTGATAGCATTTTCCCCACGGTCGAGCTTCTTCAAAATTGGAGTCCAGCTTCTGAACCCCTGTCGCTGCTTTATCAACTCAGTTTATTCTCAATCCTTTGCTGTCATTTTGACGATCTTCACATCCTCACTGGGAGCAGGTTCCAACTCAAGAAACCGCTTTCTTTGCTCATCCATAAGAAGCAAATCCTCATCTGTTTGAGTTTGATCATGAAATTACAGCAGTTCAGCCCCATCTTTAGGCTCCACTTCTAATTCTGGTTCTCTTGCTGTTCCCACCACATCTGCAGTGACTTCCTCCCCTGAAGTCTTGAACCCCTCACTGTCCTCCATGAGGGTTGCAATCACCTTCTTCCAAATTTCTGTCCCTGTTGATATTTTGATCTCTTCCCATGAATCCCAAATGCTCTTAATGGCATCTAGAATGGTGAGTCCTTTTGAGAAGGTTTTTAATTTACTTTGCCCAGATCCATCAGAGGAATCATTATTCATAGTGGTGGTAACCTTACAAGATGTATTTCTTAAATAATAAGACTTGAAAGCCAAAATGACTCTTTGATCCATGGCCTGCGGAATGGATGCTGTATTTGCGGGCATGAAACCAACATTCATCTCGGTGTCCATCTCCGTCAGGGTTCTTGGGTGACCATGTGCATTGTCAATGAGCAGTCATATTTTGAAAGGAATCTTTTTTTCTGAGCAGTTGTTCTCAACAGTGGGCTTGAAATATTCAGTAAATCATGTTGTCAACAGACGTGCTGTCATCCAGGCTTTGTTGTCCCATTGATAGAGCACAGGCAGGGCCAACTTCACATCATTCTTAAGGGGCCTAGGATTTTTGGAATGGTGAATGAGCTTTGGCTTCAACCTAAAGTCACCAGCTGCATGGACCCCTAACAAGAGAGTCAGCCGGTCCTTTGTGGCCTTGAAGCCAGGCATTGACTTCTCTCCAGCCAGGAAAGTCCTAGATGGCGTCTTCTTCCAATAGAAGGTTGCTTTGTCTACACTGATAATCTTGTTCAGTGTAGCCGCCTTCCTGAATCATCTCAGCTTGATCTCCTGGAGAACTTACTGCAGCTTCTCCATCCACACCTACGGCCTCACCTGGCACTTTGATGTTAGGGAACTTCTTTCTTTACATCTCCTGCACCCACCTCTGCTAGCTTCCAACTTTGGTCCTGCACCTTCCTCACCTCCCTCAGCCTCCATACAATCGAAGAGAGTCAGGGCCTTGCTCTGAGCTAGGCTTTGGCTGAAGGGAATGTGGTGGCTGGTTTGACCTTCGATCCAGACCGCTGACACTTTCCCCATATTAGCAGTGAGCCTGTTACACTTTCTTATCATCTGTGTGTCCACAGAGTAGCACTTTTAATTTCCTTCAAGAGCTTATCTTTTTCATTCACAGTGTGGCTCACTGTTTGGTGCAAGAGGCCTAGATTTTGGCCTATCTTGGCTTCATCATGCCTTCCTCACAAAGCTGAATCATTTCTAGCTTTTGACTTAAAGTGACAGGCACGTGACTCTTCCTTTCACTCGAACACTTAGAGGTCATTGTAGGGTATTAATTGGCCAAATTTCAATTTTGTTTTGTCTCAGGGGCTAGGGAGGCCTGAGGAGAGGGGAAGAGACAGGAATGGCTGGTTGGTAAAGCCATCGGAACACGCACATTGATTAAGTTTGCCATCTTATATGGGTGTGGTTTGTGGTGCCCCCCAAAAATGACAACGGTAACATCAAAGATTGCTAATCACAGATCACCACAACAGAAGTAATGCAATGAAAATGTTTGAAATAGTGTGTGAGTTACCAAAATATGATGCAGAGACGGGGAGTGAGCAAATGGTGTTAGGAAAATGGTGTGGATAGACTTGCTCGATGCAGGATTGGCAAATCTTCAATTTGTAGAAAACGCAGTATCCACGCAGTGCAAGAAAGCAAAGAGCGATAAAATGATGTATGCCTCTCCAGATACTTATTGAATGAATCAGTGAACTCAAATGGAGTAACATTAATAAAAACCCACATAGACAGATGTAAGTGTCTTATCTATGATGGCTCTTGGGTAGATGCTGGCCTCAAACAGCAGGTCCCAAACTCCGCTGTACATTAGAATCACCTGGGGGATGGCCACATGAAACCCTGTATCAATGAAGGCACAATATGTGGGAGTGACAAAGAAAAACCTGCATTTTCTTAAGATTCCCAAGTGATTCCAATGTGCAGCAAAATCTGAGAACTACCATCCTAGTAGCTGTGTGGTGAGACAGACGAGTAGCTGAATAATCCTAGTAAGTAATGATCTTTGTAACATATACTATAAAGTAAATGCAATGTTTGGATTTCTAAAGGAACAAGTTTATGTACGTACTTTAAGGAACCAGTCTTACAGCTATCTGCATTCGTATTGAGTTAATTTTATATGGTAATCCCAAAGGAGTGAAAGATGCAAAAGCCCTCAGTGTGCAGTGTAGGAATTTGACTGTGACCTAATGTCTGCAATTCTTACGAGGGGTTCCAGGGGCTAGTATTCCAAAGAGTTTATCTGCCCGTGGTAAACACCATCTAACAGCAGGAGATGAAGTCTAGAAAGTGCAAGGAGGTCGAAGTCCACCTAGGAAAAGGTAGAGGTTGAAAGAACATAAAAATCAACTCATGGGACAAAAACTATGAGTTTCTGGTAGGCTTAGGAATTTAATAGTAGAATATAAGGTGACACGTTATGTTCTGCACAGTCACAGAAACCCCAGGACATGGCACTTATATAAGGAAAAAAAAGAGTGATGGGATGGGGACAGGTGGACGCAGTCCCTGGTCACCTGCTCTTACTATGCACCAGGTGTTCTCTGCATGTTCTCATGATTCATCTCACTCGAGGCTCTGTAAAGTAAGTAGGATTGTTTCCACTTGGCAGATGACGAAACGGAGGCTCACAGTTTCATTTCCTAAGGTAATAAAAGCAGAGCCAGGATTCAAATTCAGATCTGGGTCTGTGGTTCAGATCCTGTGCATTGCAGGGAACCGTGGGAGCCTGTCCTTCCCCTGCCAGGACTGCCAATTCCTAATGTTAATGAACAGCGCCCAGGGCCTCTGCCCCCAAGGCTGCCTTGGGCAGCTGGGTGGAGACCGGGAGAGATGTGATCTACATTTGAGGAAACTGGAAAAGCTTAGGAAGACACTAGCACAGATTTGAAGAAACGTCAGTGACTGGAACACGTAAGGGCCTCTGACGTCAGCATCTCCCCACTGAGAGCAGCTTAGCCTTAGAATGTTCCTCTGGAAGCCGGAGAAGATGTTTGTTCCCTTATTTGCAGAAACACTTAGGGAGAGAGAAGGCAGTCTGTGGACTGTCTCCTCGGACATTTTTAGAACTTGCGCCAGCCATGGGCTCCTGCTATGCCGAGCTCCCGTGACTCATGGCTGGGCCCTCAGCTCTGCCTAACAACTGCTCCCCCCACATCCCTGGCTTGCATCACTAGCTTTCCTCACTCACTTTCTGCAGATTGCGTCACACGAGTGGCTTACGGGCAAGGTGGCGTTTCACCAGGGCAGGTCCAGGGCAGGTCCAGGGCAGAAACTAGTGGGCCACTCTGACCACAGTCTCCTCTTCCTCCAGCTCCCTGGCTCTCAAGACACCACTTCCACTGCCTTTTCTCCCCATGTGCTACCCCTGTCCTGGCTTCACTTCTCTGTGCCTGCAGGCCATCCCCGCACCACGTCATGTTACCCCTGGGCCCCCATGTCAGAATCTCTACCCTGCTGTGTTCTTTCTCCACCCAAGCACCTGCCGGGGTCAATCCTCCACACCACCCAGCTGCCTGCATCTCTACTCCTGCAACCTCTTGTGGAAGCTCATGTGAGTGCGCGCACACACACACACACACATTATGCAAATTGACATTACTATAATTCCTTATTTGGATCTGAGCTGGATATTCACCACCACTTAACAATCCTTTGTATTTGAGCCATAGCTGTATGTTAGGTATCATAGTACTACTCTGGAATTGGAGGATAGTTGTTTGAAAATCACTTCCCCTTTGTCACTGTCTTCAGATTCTCCTCTAACCCTAACTCCTTTGCAGCCACTTTCGTGGTCTTGCCTTTCTCTTCCTGTCATTTAAAGATTTCCCAAAGTTCTGTTTTAAATTCTCTCAACTTTCATTTTGTTGATTTTGTTCATTTTCTTATGCCTCCGTGGTACGCACTGTCATTTGCCCCAGTTTTAATCTCTATGGCAAGTCTTAGTAGAGTCTTCTACAGCCAACCCACCTGGCTTGAACAACGAAGGAAACAATACTCACCTCATAGGTGTCTGGGGATGTTGAGAAGATTGCAGGTGACGGCTTGCATGGAATGCAGCTTCTGAAACAAGGAAGGGCTCGATAAATGGAAATTATTGCTAGTGGTCTATATACGTGTCAAATTCCCAGGTTTTCCCTAACACAGACAGCAGAGCCTTACTGGTATGATGCAGGAGACAGCCGAAGTGGATGGTGAGAGACCCCTGCCTATTAACTGGTCCCAACAGGTTGTTTCTAGACCCCAATTCTAACCCCAAATGGGAAAATTTGAAGTGCACCATCCTGTATGCGTATGACACCAGCCAAGAGTAGAAAGGTATGTCTACTGTTTCCTTAATTTCCAGATAATGTTTAGCCCACATTTTGACTATGGATAGACAAGGAATTAGGAAATGTTGACAGTTGTACCTAGATAAAAAAAAAATGTGGGTTCCAAATGCTTCAAATGATCACGACCCCATGATGCTTAGCCATGGTTTTTATATCAGGCACACGCTCACTAAAGCTACAGTGGGCAGGGTTCACCCCTCGCTAGATTCTAGGCAAGGAGTTTTCTAGAGGCTTTTTTCTCACTGTTTCTCAGTATGAATTTGCTGTTGTAAATGGATAGGCAACATCTATGACCATAAAAGGACTTACACATGAATGCAATCTAAAGGAGCATCTGCTATGAATTTCTTCTCCCTTCTCAGACAAACAGAAGCCCGATGGGGCCATGAACTCTAGCTGGGATGTGATTTTATAGAAACCTGAATTGGTGATCGTTTATCAAAAGGAGTGATCCAAAACATAGCATCTCCATGGGATGGTAAAAAACAACGTGACAGAAATCCACTTCTAAGACTTTATTAGGGAACCCATCAGAGATGCATGCAAGAATTTATGAGCATTCATATCAGCATTCTTTTACAATAACAATAAATTGGAAATAGCCGAATATTCAAGAATAGGACATAGACTCAATCACTTGGACAGCCATATGACTGACTAAGAATTGCAACCAAATGTGCTCAAATGCTTACATGATTCCACACAGATAGAGGAAAAATGGAAAATGCACTAAATAATCTCAATGTTTTCTTGGCAATAATGCTATTGCACACTAAATGGACTACTGTTTAGTGTAACCATAACTTTTATGTGCACTGGGAAACCTAAAGATTCATTTGACTCGCTTTATGGTGGTGGTCTGGAACCAAACCCATAGCATCTCTTAGGTATGCCTCTATTTCAAATTACATTCATACTCTTAACATTAGTTAAGAGTCCTCTCTTAATGATTACAGTGGGTCTAGTGTGCCTTAGTGAGGGGGGAAGACGGTAGCTTGGGTGTTCATTGGTTGAGAATGGGAAACAATGCAGAATTTTTCCCAATGCAAGTCATGTTATCCATGTAAGTAAGCTAAGTGGTTTTCTACCTGTTCCCACATTTTCTATATACTGCCAACGTCTGCCATTTTGTGTCAGGGCACAAGAATTCGAAAACATGCTTGGAGTTCACAAACCCATTCTTGGACGTTTGTTTTTCTGGCTCTGCATCCGGCCTCCCTTTTCGTGGCAAGATTGGTTCTTAGCTCTGATTTGGGATTACTGACTTTCAGCCATTCCCTACCCCACCGCACCCCCTTATTTTTCCATTTTGGTCTCAATGCCCCAACTTGATCTCAGATGTCCTATTTTGGCTTTCATGGACAAGTCTATCAATGTCATGAACAAGTCTATAATAATGATTTTTGGTTGCTTGTTTTGGTCGGGCCTGAAGCCACTTCTGCACTGTGCACACGGGCGGTCCCCTGGGCAAGGGGAAGGCCCTGCCGTGGGCCTAGCAGCAGGCTGCCTAGTGGGTCTCGACCACAAGTCTTTTCCAGCCCTATATGGGCAGCTACTTGACCATGTTCCAGGCCATGAACTGCACCCATGAGCTGACTTCCACATGTTAGCTGTTGTTTCCAGAGAACACTGGGGCTTATGCCTGTGGTACAAACAACACGAAATTATGTCCATTTTGGGGAAAAGTAAGTGATAGCATGCACTCTCCTGAATATAGGCCAGTGATTTGAGCTTCAGGGTTCTCTTTAATTGTTGTTCTAGGGAAAACTGAAGCAAATTATAAGTTCTCAGTTATTCTTTTATGGACCAGAAAGTTAAGATGCATGTACAACTGCCTCCCCAATATAAGGAAGTGACATCGATTCTAGGAAGAAGAGAAGCCCATCTTCCCAGATGTTTCAGATGTGCTACCCGCTATGTGCATGCCGTAGAACTTTAGCATTCATGACTTTAATCTCTACAGTTTTCAGCCAGAGACAGTGACTCACTGTGACCCGTAGTAATTAAAGTTTTGAATAATAAGCTATAGTCTGGCCCATTCCAGTCTGAGCAGCTTAAGCATCCAACAGAAGGTTCGCTCTTCAAGGGCACAGGCTGACTCTATCTTGCTTACAGTTGTACGCCTCACACACAACACAGCATTTGATGTGATTCATGTTGGCTGAGGGAAAAAAATGAATGAATCGGGCTTTTTTGCTTATTGCTCATCGCTATGTGTAACTCTCCTCTGTTAATAGATGATCTGTTGCGAAAGTGGTCATGGGGTGAGAGATAAAACTTGATAAAGCCAATTAACTTTTGTTGTGAAACTGCCCAGGAAACTGAAGCTACTCCCTGGAAGTGTGATATCGTAGAAAGTATACATTTATACTCTCTATTTTTAGTCTGCATTTATGAATTTATCATCATTCATCCAAGATTTTTTTTTCCTCTGGATGCTTCCTCCATGATAGGTATTAAGCTAGAAAATGGGGAAATGGGGCTGAGACCACTGATGGTCTGTTATACTCTAAAAATCATTAAGTCGTGGATTACTTCTTAGCTGAACCTTGTACCTGAAGGTTGCCTTCATGTGTGTGTTGGGGTTTGGGTTGTCAAGTGGGGCATGGGTAGAGCTGGCAAATGGGACAGTCTTTCCAAATATTGCAGTTGCCTGTTGAGAGGCATTTGGTGGTAGATTCATGTAGGTTACTGGTGAGATTTAATTTCTGGAGAACACAGAGTACTGTGTGGGTAGTTGCAGTAAGCCCTGTGGGAGTCAACTGAATAGCCTTTCCTTCCTTCAGAGGAAGGAGACGGGAGAGAGAAGAGAGAGGGGAAAAAAGGGAAGAAGGGCTGGGGGAGGGTGGGGTGTAGGAAGAGAACAAGGAAGAAAAGAACAGAGAAGAGGGCAACTAATTTATTTCAATAGGTTAAAATTCCCACCTTCTCCATTTTGTCAGCATTATCAAAACCTTTTCATTATGCTTAGTGAGTTAATGGTATAATTGACCATTAATCTGGAACAAAAACCAGAGGTCCAAATGAACAGGATTGTTTTCTACATGCTCTTTCTTCACAATTCTTTCTTGTCCTCCTGGTCTTTCTCAGTTGAAAGCTCAGGGGACTTTTCCTCAAACTATCAGTAGAGCAGGCCCCCCGCCCCCCCCCCAGGCTGCATACCCTCATGAAGAGGCCTTCTTGCCTTGGACCCCTGTCTTTTCACTAAGTCTCTCCTTCACTTGAACCCTCTATGCTCTCCAGGTATCCCCCCATGCTTAACAGCAAGGTTAACTTCTCTCATTTCGAACTAAAGATGAACAAGATTTTTTGCTCTCCTTAATTCTTTGTTCTACTCCAAACAACCAGAAGCAATCCAAGCTATTTTATTAAACAAGTAACAATCCACATAAACAAGATATAGCAGTGACCGAAATGTTAGCTTCTTGCCATTTTGGGAAATCCACATGACTAGGCCCACGGGTGTAAGCACTATGAAAGTAAGCATAAAAGGTTTAAACTGCTATGTCCAGGGAGAATGGGAAACAGCAAAGGGTCTTTTGTTTCTACCCAATCTTAGGGATGACATAAACTAGAAGCTGCCATTTTAACAAGGATCAGGAGCTTATATACAAGTCCACACAGGGCCCCTTTGAAATGTGGGTTATATGGGTGACCAGTTTTATGTTGTAGGGTATACAGAAGCAGAGTAAGTGTTGCTAAGGCTTAGCATTGCATGGAGCTCTGTAGTAGCCAGAGACTAGGTATGTAGATGCTTTATTTAGCATCTGGCACAGCTGGGCCCTTTGTGGCATTGTTGAAATACTACCTCACAGCTTTGGTAGGTGGGTAAATACTGTCCTGAGCCTGAACGCTTCCATCACCCTGCTACTACAGCCCCTGCCCCCCACCTTCTCAAAACTCCTCAAAATCCAGTGTCTAAAGAGATTACATCCAGGACTGGGCCTTAGCTTCATGGTCTGTGCCCTGTCAGGTTATTGCTAAAGCTGTACTGTTTGTAAAATATATTTTAATATCACTCTTGAAAAGGATTATTCCAATGCCATGGCTTGACCAAAAAATAATATAGAAGAAACAAAGAGGATTGGAAGAAATTGGAAGTAAAATTATTGTATCACAATAATATCATTTCCCACTCATGAGGCAGGATGATGAATCCATCCCAGGGCCAGACTGTATATTATCTAAGTCTTTTAAAAATATTACCTAGAGGGGCACCCAGCTGGCTTAGTTGGTGGAGCATTCGACTCTTGATCTCGGGATTGTGAGTTCAAGCTCCACGTTGGGGCTGGAGTTTACTTGAAAATGAAATCTTTGAAAAAAAATATCACCTAGATTCCTGAAATAATCTCATGGTCTGTGTCACCCCAAAGAGAGTCAGTATGCTTATCACTTGATCCGTGGTGCCCAGGACAGGTTGTGACATAGAGTAGATGCTCACAGGGTATCTGTTGAATGCATGGTGATAGCATGCATTATTACAAAGGATTATCTCTCAGCGTTCTGTGTATTCTAAGAGAATGAGAACACATTCCGTAACACAGACACGTATTTATTCAGTGATTTATTCAAGAGGTATTTATTGTTTTACTCTAGGCTAAGTGCAGAGACTACAAGAATGTGGGGCAATTTTTATCCACCCATTTTAGAGATGATTTGCTTGAGTTGATGGGCCTAGCAAGTGAAAAAATCAATCTAGAACCCTAGTCTTCAGTCAGAGAGCCTTTGTTGAAAAGTGTCTATATTTACCACTTCGGCTGTGCTACGACTGTTTATATGTATTATACTTCATTTGCAAAGATGCGACAGACTCTCTGTCTAGGTAAGTGATACCAACTTTGAATGCTTTTTGGTTTGCTTGCTTGTCTGACTATAGATGTACATAGCTGTAGGCAACACGTGTGTTTCTCGTAAGTGAAATGTAAACAGAAATTTTATCAATCCAAACATGCTTTTAGTGTAAAAAAATGCTCTTTTGGGGAAGGTATCGTGTCTTGTTTATCTTAATCCTCAGCGCCTAGGATGATGCATAACATGACGGTGCTCCATATTAATGGATCTATGCTTCCATGGATCAAGTAGGACTCCAAAAACGCCTTCCTTGGATACTGCTGATTGCTGTTTTGGGGTCTGATTTACTCAGGTTGTGAGAAGTGGAAGGTGTAGGTATCAGGCTGTGGGCGTGCTGATCTAAGCCCTCACTGCTGACATGCTAGGAATTCTCATTCAACATTCACGGCAATTCAGTGAGCACCTTGGGTAGAGTGAGGAATGCAAATATGGCATAGACTGGACTCTGCTCTCAAAGAGTTTGTATGTGGATGTGTTATAAGGACTGAGGTGGTGAAGTGTGAACTCATGACTTCATAGCACTCAAAGAAAATCATAGAATTCCACACCTCAGAGATCTCACCTCCTTATAAGAACTTTGACTCAGATACTCTTCAGGTATAAAGAGTTTCATTCAGATTTCTCTGGAATGATGGAAATGCACTATATACAATGTAAGGACTTCTGAAAGAGGGTTTTCTCGTTCCTCTCTCTTCCAAACCACAGCCATTAATTAGGGAAAGAAGCAAATTCCATTTTGCATCCAGCCGGATCCTTGTCCCAACCTTATTTCTCACCAATCAGAAGTATGATCAAGTAAAATTATTTCCTAGCGGCAAGAGGACCCCTTCCCCAGTCCTATTCCCCAGTCAGCCCTTCCCAGATCTACTCTGGCCTCCCAAACCTTACAATGCCATGATTCCTAGCAAACATCTGAGGGATGGGAACTCTGACATCATAACAAGAATCCTTTCCTAAATTGAACAATACTTATGAATGCGATATAGTCACCCTCAAAAGAATTCATTCTCCAGTTTAAAAAATTCACACTGCGTTTCTCAAAGGGAGTCACACTTCGCGAGTATAAGAGCTTGTTATGTCTTATTCATACTTCTGCACTCCATGTTCTGGCCCAGAGTTCGAGAATGATAAAGAAATCAGTTTTTTGGTTTTTTTTTTCCTCTTTCCTTGAAAAATTCAGCGACCCACTTACTCTGATGGCTGTGTTAAGTCTATTGGTTGATTATCTGAACACCCGCTGTGGCTTCCTTTGTAACTCTCCATATGGATGGAGCCAGCGAGCATGAGTCCAAATGAAATTACCTTTATCTGCTGTTTCCTGTCCTCTAACCAAATGTTCTGACCGTATGTTTGGTTTAGATGAGAGAGGCTGCTCCTTCATTTTTTAACAACTTGTTTTTGCTAGAATGTGGTGGGACAATTTGCCAGGTGTCACATGCAGAGCATAACCTCATTTCCAGGGATGTGATGCAAACTTGGCTCTTGAGTCACGGATCTTTTTTTAAACAATATTTTTAAATGCAGGAAAACAGATGAAGGGCTGCGTATCATTTCAGTAAATGCTCTTTTTTTTCCCTCTAGCCAAAAGCAGTAACTCAGTCTAGGAATTCCGGGCCAAAACTTTTACCCTAACAGCCTCCACGTTAGGAAAAAAAACAATCACAGCGTATGTTTTGGTTGGGGGCAGATGTTTAAGTCTCCACGAGTCTCGCGCGGGCATGCATCCTGTCTTGGCCACTGTCCGTTGTAAGCCTCGGATGCTTTAGCAAGATTCTTCCTTTTCTGCATCTAACCCATGCCTTTTAACCTCCAAGATGCTCCCTTGGTGGCCCTCAGCCCCGGACTCTACCTGCAGGAAATCGCTGTGCTTTTTTTTGCTGAATGCGAAATTGCAGCTCCTGTCTCTGTTTCATGAATCAAGCTGCCCATCTCCTGGGCTCTTCCTCGCATCCTGCTCTTTGAATATTCTCTACGCTCACTGTCCTTGCGTTTCATGACAACAGCTACCGTTTATGAAACTCTTCTCTCAGAGGAAGTTAAGCACTGAGGTTAAGACCACAGGTTCTGATGGGCATGTTTTGAAAGCTGAGGATGCTACACGCTCACCTAAACTCTCCTTCCTCAGCTCCCTCATCCTCTAAATGAGGCTGACTATTTGACCTCCCTCACAGCACTGTGTGAGAACTGAATCCATAAAGTACGTGGAGTACTCTTCCTGGCAGATAGGAAAGCAGGTTAAATGTTAGCTGTGGTATTATTACCACACTCGGGTTTTGTGGTAGCAGACCTTAAGATGGCCCCACGGACCCCTCCTCCTCTGTGATCTCATCTTCTTGAGTGTAAGCACTTCCAACAGACAGAATATGGTTAAAGTGATGGGCGTCACTTCTGAGATTATGCTAGAAAAAGACTGTGACTTGTTTGGAGCTTTCTCTCTAGCTGCCTCTTGGATTGCTCACTCTGGGGGAAGCTGGCTGCCATGTTAAGGAGACAGCCCCCAGAGAGTTTGTTGTGAGAGCTTGGGAGCGGACCCTGGGAATGCCCCTAGGGATGACTGTAGCTCAGCTGATGCCTTGGTTGCAGGAGGGTGAGAGACCCAGCCTAGCTGCTCCCAGACTCCTGGCCCACAGGACTGGTGAGGTAATGAATACTCCTTGTTTCCAGCTGTTATGTTCGGGGGTGATTTGTTACACAGCAATAGGTAACTAATACAAGTACCATGCTACTCACTTCACGTGAGACAGCCTCTTTATCTTTGTGGCCACTGAAAAGGCGAGGGCGTGTTACCCAATTTATGAATGAAGCAATGAGGATAGGTGAAATTAAGTCTCTTGACCACACATAGGAATATGCGGTGAAGCCCAAACTTGGATACGAATCTTCCCATCTGCCAAGCTCATCCACTGGGTTCTATTGCTTCTCCCATGAAGCAAATCAGTTCTTTCTTTCAGTTTTTCATTCATGCAATCAACTAATTAACCCATCCTTCATGGATTCATCATGCCAACATTCATCGATCATTCATCAGTCCAACAGTAATGTGCTGGGCACTGCTCTGAGGGTGACAGTGATGAACAAGATTAACAAGATTACTGCCCTCATAGAGCTCCCAGCCCAGGGATGGCACTCAAGTGAAAGACATGGAAATAATAATTTCACGTTATGGTAAGCCTGTGGCTCACATAAAGAGTGTGGCAGGACAGGAAGGCTTTCAGAAAGAGCCATCTAGGAGAATGGGTTTCTCTCTCCTTCATTTCCTCTTCTTTAGTTTTCTACTGCATCTTTACTGGTTCTTTAAACTCAACCCCCAACCTCAGAACCTGTCCTACCTGTCCAGGCTTAGAGCTGCCTACTGCTTAGAGACACATTATGTTCTTCTCTGATGAGTTCAAATAGTTCACATTTGCATCAGCCCTTCAAGGTTGCTCTGTATTCTCTTTCATGAATTTGAAAATATTTACCCAATTTAAAAGACCACAACATTTTCCCAAGCCTTGTTTTCTTTCCATATGCACCAGCTCCCCCAACCTTATATCGGGCTTGTCCCTTCATTCATAAAGGGATTATAATTGTAATATTACAAATGTAATGTGCATTGCCTGATACATAGAATGTTCTAGAATGACATGTTAATGTTGATAAATGTAAAGATATTTGCTATCCAGTCACTACAGCTCATGATAATGTTGTATTTGAATGACAGGGGAAATTTAAATGTACATTAAATAGTAAGAAATAACTCCTTTTTCTTTTCTTTCTTTTTTTTTTTTAGAGTTTTGAGAGTAAGTGTGACATAGTTTGCTTTACTTTTTTTAATTTATTTTTATTTTTTTATTATTATGTTATGTTAATCACCATACATTACATCATTAGTTTTTGATGTAGTGTTCCATGATTCATTATTTGCATATAACACCCAGTGCTCCATGCAGAACGTGCCCTCTTTAATACCCATCACCAGGCTAACCCATCCCCCCACCCCCCTCCCCTCTAGAACCCTCAGTTTGTTTTTCAGAGTCCATCGTCTCTCATGGTTCATCTCCCCCTCCGATTTCCCCCCCTTCATTCTTCCCCTCCTGCTATCTTCTTCTTCTTCTTTTTTTTAAAACATATAATGTATTATTTGTTTCAGAGGTACAGATCTGTGATTTAACAGTCTTGCACAATTCACAGTGCTCACCATAGCACATACCCTCCCCAATGTCTATCACCCAGCCACCCCATCCCTCACCCCCCATAACTCCTTTTTCTTATGGGAGCTTCCATTCTGGCCAGAGCCCTAGCTCTCGTCCTAACTGTGAAAAGTAGGATATTAGTTAGAACATATTTTAGCTAACGGTCCATTCCCTGAACATAGTCTTTCAGAGAGAGACTTTCAGCTCAAAACATAGTATGTTGTTTGAAGTATGGATAGCTTTCAGGGCACCTGGGTGGCTCAGTCATTAAGCGTCTGCCTTCAGCTCAGGTCATGATCCCAGGGTCCTGGGATCGAGTCCCGCATCAAGCTCCCTGCTCAGCGGGAAAACTGCTTCTCTGTCTCCCACTCCCCCTGCTTGTGTTTCCTCTCTCGCTGTGTCTCTCTCTGTCAAATAAATAAATAAAATCTTTGAAATACAGATAGCTTTCATTTTAAAGGCTTGGAAAGTGCTATTAAGAAGGACCCATCCCACATATTGAAGATGGGAAAGGCTATGAGAGGCTGGTGGGGGAGACAGTGGGAGAAAAAGATGGGAAAGGAGAGAAATGATGGAAGGAGCAGTGGTCCAAAGGGGTCTTGTGGTGAATTACATTCTTGCAGAGCAGCTGCAAAGACAGAGGATGAGGTGCTTAAAACAAAACATGGATGCCTTCCAAACAAATCTTACGTATTGGCTCAATAAAGAAACATTGACACATTTGCAGCTTTAATATTATTCATAATCTTCATGGAAATTTGGCTTAAAATTCAAGCTTAATTTCTACACTCAACTATGGTCATTCCTTATGCAGTAATTAAAGACTTTTTTAGTGTGAATTCAATCTATCCCTGCAATATGTTCTGTGGGCTACAGCACTACCGAAAACGAATGTCACCCTTAATACAAACCGGGATATTAAAAAATGGTTCCTCAAAAAATTAAAAATAGATTTATCATATCCAGCAATTGCACTTCTGGGTATATACCCAAAGAAAATAAAAACAGGATTTCAATGAGAAAAAAAGTGGTTTATAAATGAGACTAAAATGTAAGCAATCTGGCCTGAAAATAAGCATTGTGGTCTTACAGCTATTGAAGAAACTATGTTAGCTGGAGTTCACAGCTGGTCTTTTAATTGCTGGAAGCAATGGATTGGTTAAGTAACTCAATTTTAAATTTACAAAGTTTATCTGTTTAACCACAGTGGAGAACAGCGTCATGCTGAAATGGTGGCATTTTCCGATACATTTGGCAAATGTACCTCCAGTGAGCTTACAAATTGCAGATGATGTGTTGGGCTTCCCACAGTGATGTCCTATTATCTGTGTACACCCTCAGAATTTAGACTGAGGGCCCTGTTAGGATTGATGACTGGGTGTGTCAGTCAGGATTCTTCAGAGAAACAGAACCGTGTGTGTGTGTGTGTGTGCGTGTGTGTGTGTAGAGAGAGAGAGAGAGAGAGATTTTAAGGAATTGGCTCATTATTGGCTTATGCAACGGGGTGGGGGGGGGACTGGTGAGTTTGAAATCTTTAGGGCTGGCAGGTGGAAACTCAGACAAGAGTTGAGGGTGTACTTTTGAGTCTGAAATCCCTAGATTAGAGCAGCAGGCTGGAAACTCAGATCGAAACTGTCTTGAGGCAGAATTCCCTTCTCCAAGAGACCTCAGACTTTTGCTTTGAGTCTTCAACTTACTGGATAAGGCCCATCACCATTATTGATGGTAATGTCCTTTACTTAGTCAACTGATTGTAAATATTAGTCACATCTACGAAATGCCTTCACAGCAACAGCTAGACAATTGTTTGGCCAAACAACCGGGTACCATGACTTATCCAAGTTGACAAATAAAATTAACTATCATAACTGGCCTCTAGGACTGACCACTGGCCAGTGGTCTAAGGCCACTGGGACTAGGCCTTAGACCTAGGAATGCCCACTAGGACTAAGACCCTAAATAATCAGGACACTGTGGCCACCTCTTAGCCCCTGAGTCTAAGTGCCAGGTGGGCTCATTGTTCAGGACTCAGGGACACTACTCCCAAACTGTGGCCCTCCAGCGTTCTAACTGAAGGGCCCTGGGGCCAGTGCCCACTGCTGGATCCCGCATTCCAGGTGTCTCATCAAAACTTGGAAATGGCCCCAACATTTCTCGGCTTTTCAGAGGCTTTCTCTTTCACTTCTTAACCTCCCCACAGGCAACGTCCAGATGGTCTTGAAGATTGGCCAATGTCTTGCGGAGGAAGCCCTGGACTCAGTTCTCCAGCTTTTCCTTCTCAGAGGGTCCCTTGGCCTCCAAGGTCTCTAATTCCTGTCAGTCCAGCCTGAGGAGATAGCCAAAAGCTTTGTTGCTTTCTTTGTCTCCTGCAGGTGGCCTGAGCCTTCTGCCTGCCTCCAGCACCTCTCTCAGTAGAAACACCCCGAGGGAAAAATGGATGTCCCGTGGCGGCTCCCATCTTACTCCGCATTGCCTCTTTCTCTGCAATTTTGTCTTCTTAGGTTCTGGTTGCTTGACCATCATCCGGAGCCTTCAAGTAAGTGATTTCAACCATTTTATCTCTTTACTGTTTGTCCTCAGTGGGCATGTGGAGCTGTAAGCTATTCTATCTTTTCTCCTCTCTTTTGTAGCCACCACCATTTTATTAAAATCCATTGAATTCTTTAACCCATCTGGCATTTATTTTGTTATAGGTTAAGAGATAAAAGTTTCCCCCCAAGTATCTGAATTCTCCAGAACTAATTTTTCCTTTTCTGTGCACGGCTGTAACCGTATCCCCCAGGTTCTATTCTATTTTCAGTAACTTCATATTCTAGATATCCTGTGTCAGAAGGTAGATGGTTTGTTTTTGTTTTTTTTCTATTTCTGGGTGATACACTTTTTCCCCTCTAGTTAGTTGTTATTATGTTTTCGTTTTATTGTATCATGAACATAGCATGCTTTCTGTTCTATTTCTACCTTCTGGAATTCATTGATATCATTTATAGCTTCACGTGTGGCCTATTATTGCCAGGGTTTTAGAAGCAATCGGAAAGCATGTACGGTCTCTGTGATTTATAGAGTGTGTGTGAATGTGCGTGAACATATAATCTAAATTATTCTGTTCCTCTCTTTCTCACATGTTGTGAATTTGATCTGTCTCTGGCCGGGAGATTTTAACCTGCTTATCACACGCTTACTTTGTGAATATTGATGTTACTATTTGTCTACGTTGTGGGTTGGGTCCTTTATCATTATATTTAGCACTTTTTTGTCTCTTTTAATGCCCCCCCTGCCCCCAGAAATCAACTGTTACATGAAGACAATATTCCTTGCAATAGGTAACTTTAGTTCATTTGTCTGTATTTGATGACACAGATATGCTAGGTCATATTTTTGTCTTACTTTCTGGTTTCCCCTCCTCTTTTCTCTCCTCCTTCTTTTTAATCTTTCTCTATATGTGTCTAGGTTTTATTTAGTTGAAAAGAGAACAGAAAACCAAACACAAACCAGTGAAATTATCGGAAGGAACACACATCTGATATAGACCATTAAAAGGACATTTTTTTTTTTAGCTGTTACTTCTCCCCCCAGAACAGGGTCAGCAGTTTTGGGACTCCCCAGTATTCAGTCTCTTCTCCCTGCCCCACAGATTGACCACTTCCTACAAAGACACTGGGTCTGCATGTTTCCTTTTCCAGTTACCTCTTCTCTGCTTTTCCATGGAGCCAAAGAAGGTCAAGGAAACTCGGGCTCTGGCCCTCGTGCCCACTTCCAGAGGACGTTGACTGGACCTCCCAGGTTATGCCACCTCCTGGGAGCCCTTGGTCCACCAGCTTCAGTGACGTCCCAAAGCTGGGCTTGACCTTCCTGACCTTTGGCAGAATTTCCACTTGGGTTTGGGTTAGAGATATTTCATAGTTTCTTCAAAGACCAAGTTTGTGATTCTGCATCTCACTGTCCTTGAGATATTTGTGTAGTATCACAGAGAGAAGAAGTGATACATCTTCAATCTCAGAGAAAAGAGGAGATACATCTTCAATCTGAAAAATAATAGTTAACATTTAAATAGAACTCAGGGGCGCCTGGGTGGCTCAGTTGGTTAAGCGGCTGCCTTCGGCTCAGGTCATGATCCTGGGGTCCTGGGATCGAGCCCCGCATCGGGCTCCCTGCTCCGCAAGAAGCCTGCTTCTCTCTCTCCCTCTGCCTGCCTCTCTGCCTACTTGTTCTCTCTCTATCTATCTCTCTGTCAAATAAATAAATAAATAAAATCTTTAAAAAAAAAACAAAAAAACCAAAAAAACCCATTTAAATAGAACTCAATGGTGGGATGGTATAAAGTACTGTTTTAAGCATTTTAAAATAGATTAACTCACAGTCTTTAAAGATGAGGAAACTGAGACACAGAGAAGTTAAATAGCTCACACGAGGTCACAATGTTAATAGAGGAGCCAAGATTTGAATCCAGGCATTTGGGTTCCAGAGTCCATGGGGCAATTTGCTACTCTGCCTCTCCATCCTGTCCATGTAATAATGCACTTCCCTGGAGCAATGAGATGGATCTTGATCTTCTTCCATTTCAGCAATCCAGTAAAAGTTGGACAACTTTCTACTTGTCAGCCATAAATTTGTTTGCGGATGAGTGATGGAGCAGTGTATGGTGGAGAAAACAGACTTCCATCTGGTCGCTCTGGTGTCAGATCCCAGCTCTGTCTCTTGCTAGATCCAAGCCCCGGCCATGTTGTTTAACTGAATTCTTGGTTTCCTCATGTAAGTGTAATCCGAACGACACCGGGCTCCCCTCTCCAAAGTCTAGTCTCTAGTCAGAGAAACACGGTCGATTGCCTATAGTAAATAGATGGGCTCCCTCAATGAAGGGCAAAGGACAACACAGTTTGGAACTTAGACCAACATTTCTTAAAAATCCTTTTTTTTTCCCTTAAACATTCTTTTCCCTAACAATGTTATGAATCCTTAACTTGCTCTGAAATCCCTATTCTCTCTCTCACTGTAGACTCTCAACCCCAAATGCTCTCTCTAAACCTCCCCCCCCTTGCTCCTATCTCTCCTCAATTCCTGTCTCCTGTTTGAATCTCTTTTATGTTTCTCTTTCTGGAAGAGTTCTCCCCCTCCCTTTCAAATGCAATATACCCAACCTATTCTTTGACTGCTGGAATTCTTGGAAGTCATTTAAAAACGAGGAAGTGTTTTCCTAAATGTTTTCTGAAGACCAGGTTATTTTGTAGTTTTAGCCAAAAAGTGTCTTTTTTTTTTTGGTCACAGAATTCATCTAGCATTGGTAATTTTTTTTTTTTTTTCCACACAACGAATTGGAAAACCAAAAGTCAGCGACTGGCTTTCTGGTTGGATTTCAGGTGAGATGTGCTTAAGGCCAGAACTCTTCCTCAGTATTTGATTTTTCCAATATTTGTGTGTTTTTTGAAAATACATGGATAGGTGCCGCATTTAATCTGCTGGTTTATTGTGTCATAATCACTTCTAGCCTTTTAGAGTGGCAAATCCTATTTTACTTTCTTTTTTTAATTTTTCTTTATTTTTAATTTTTAAAAAAATTTTTATTTTATTATGTTATGTTAATTACCATACTTTACATCATTAGTTTTTGATGTAGTGTTCCATGATTCATTGTTTGCGTATAACACCCAGTGCTCCATGCAGAACTTGCCCTCTTTAATACCCATCACCAGGCTAACCCATCCCCCCACCCCCTCCCCTGAAGCATTGGTAATGGAGTATCTGGCAATCACTAGGAAATAATTCTGTGATTGAGTTTGGTGCTCCCCACACATGGATCATTTCTTATCTGTAGTATGTCCCCAAATGCAGCTTCATTTTCCAGATACCTTGATGCAGAATACAATTTTTCATCATTAGGTGAAAAAAAGAACTTTCTATCTACTACCCCATATTCTCCGTAAAGAGCCAGGATGAAGTGTGCAATCTTAGGATTTCTCTTAGAAAGGAAAGGAAGGAGAAATATGAATGACCAGATACTGAGTTCCTCCTGGCAGACAGACAGAAGGACAGGATGTCAAGATCCATAACTGAATATGTCTTATCCCTGCCAAACAGAAAAAGGATAATCATGCTTATTTTACACTATTGTTAAGATTCTCATGTGAGAACATGCATAGTTACCTGGAATAACATCAGCATATAATAGGAACTCATGATGTCTTAATTTCCTTTCTACAGGAAGAAGCCAACTATGCACAAAAGCAGAATTACCAACACTCATCAAGTCAGTTCAATGCTTCAAACACTACTAGTTGTCTACTAAAGAGGTACTAGATATCTCTCCCATTTTGGGTTTTAAGGCCGCAATAATCAACATTAGATTTTTCCTTGAACATTGCATGAGATGCCTCTATTTCTTCCTTCCTTCCTTTCTTTTTGAGAGAGAGAAGGAGATGGACAGTGGGGCAGAGGGAGAGGGAGAGAGAGAATCTTAAGCAGTCTCCATGCTCAGTGGACATGGAGCTCGATCTCTCCACCCTGCGATCATGACCTGGGCTGAAACCAAGAGTCGGCAGCTTAACTGATTGAGCCACCCAATCACCCCGAGCTGCCTCTATTTCACACTTCCTGAATTATCTCCTAATCAGGCTTGCCAGGTTTTTTTCATCAACTGTAGCAACAAATTAAAGCAGGCAGGCCTGGGGCGCCTGAGTGGCTCAGTTGGTTAAGCGTCTGCCTTCGGCTCAGGTCATGATCCCAGGGTCCTGCTCAGCGGGGAGCCTACTTCTCCCTCTCCCTCTGTCTTCCGGCTAGTGCTCTTGCTCTCACTCTCTATCTCAAATAAATAAACAAAATCTTAAAAAATAAAATAAGGCAGGCAGGCCTATAACAGGTTTTTAGAATCACTTGTCAGAGGAATTGACCGATACCTTTTTATGCCAACAAACACAATCGACCAAATACAGATTTAAAGAAGGGTAGGGTGCCAGAATTCTTGAAAGGTTTTCTTTTGTAAAAATAGAAAATCTTCATGTGCCTGTGGGATGATTCATTGACATATGCAGAAGTCTTCAGTCGAATAGCACTGTCTGTTGAGAATCAGATCAGTCTTTGCTAGCACAGTTTAAAGTTGAGTGTTGCGAAGTTGCAGACAGGTGTCAAAGCTATATTCTGAGTTTCCCTTTGTGCAAGTTATCTGTCTATTCCGAGGCTGAGAATCAAAGCAGACTGTAGCTACATTATTTTTATGCATTGTCAAAACAGAACCAATCCCCGCAGACCATCCATTTTTCCTTACCTACAAAACTGAAAAAAAAGGTGCTGTTTTAATTATTCATAATACTTAACATTTAATCCTCACAGCCCGGTGGAGTAGGTGTGATAGCCATAATTTTACTAGAGAACTAGGTCCATATGGGGTCTAAATAATCAAACTAGAACTAACCCAAAGAAATGCCACAATGCTTCAAAGTTCTGATCCATCCCGTCCTCAACGAAGACCAGATACCAAGAACAAGGAATCCGCCCCAGATTTTCTGATTTTTCCAAGGGTAATTGTATTTATACTTCTAAACCTATTTATTTATTAAGTCATTCATTCTTTCTTATTTTATTTTACTCTGTTTTTAATTTTTTCTATTCCTTGACTGTCATAGATTCTATTTATACTACCTTCTGTGACAAGTTGTCTTTTATTTGAGCCAGATGAGTAATGATTATTATATCTTGTCAAAGTTGTCTCACTCTCCTCTTTGATAAGGTCTTGAATGACCGTTCCAATTATGTGGTTAGTTTTAACTGTGTCATCCATATTCTTTCATCTTTTTTGGTGCACGACATTGGCCAGGACTAGTTCTAGAAGTTATGATAAGTGTTAACACTTCCCTGGTCTAATATTTGAAGATTTATTTAGTGGAAGAGATTCTTTCACATAATCCATTCCTTTTATGATTTTCATAAGCCAGGGCCATATCATTTTCAGGCTTTATCTTTCCAAAATAAAACCTTACTTTTGATGTTGTTGTTGTTTTAGGGTATTCTTTTATTAATTCGGAACTTATTTCCTTATCTATAAAATAGAAATACAAGTGGTACTTACCTTACATGGTGATTGTGGCCATTACATTTAATTAGCTGACTTCTGTAAATTGTTTACCACAGCGTCCAATTTATAGTTAGCATTTAACAGTATTAACAATATTAATAGTATTATTATGTCCATCAACAATCAATCAGTCAAATATGTATTAGGGTTGTGCCATTTGCAGCTGTGGTGTTAAGCCTTGTGTCTACAGAGATGAATAAAAGAATACTAACAGCCTCATGGAGCTGATAGTCCAGTCGCGCTGTCCAGTGGGATTTCTGCACGGAAGGAAATAACATATACCTGCGTGGGCCAGTACAGTGGCCACTAGACACGTGTGCTATTGAACACGTGAAATGTGACTAGCATGATGGAAGAAATGAAGTTTTAATTTTTTTTTTTTTTTTTAGAGAGAGAGCATTGGGCACATGAGCAGGGTGTGGGTGGAAGAGGCTAAGACAGAGGGAGAGAGAGAATCTCAAGTAGGCTCTACACCCAGCGTGGAGCCCATCAGGGGACTCGAGCTCATGACCCTGAGATCAGGAGCTGCGCTGAAATCAAGAGTCAGAAGCTCAACCATCTGAACCACCCAGGCGCCCCAAAATGAAGTTTCATTTTATTTAATTTTAATTAAATTAAATAGCTTCGTGTGGCTTAGTTGGACCATGCAAATCTGCACCGTGGAGAGGACTATATAAACAATCTCAGTGCAGTAAGTTGAGGGCTATATTAGAGGCAAATGGCAATTTCTGCAAAACACAAAGGCAGAAGTGACTATTTTTCCTTGGGAAAATCAGGAAAAGCTCCACATAAGTGATGACATTCTAGTTGGGTGTTAAAGAACGTGTGGGGTTTTTTTAAGAGGAAAGGTGGAGGGAAGGGACTTCTGGACACAGGGAATTTCCTATATAAAGGCACAGAGCCTAGAAAGAGTCTGGCGTACCCAGGACGAGTTGGGTTATGTTTCTTTAATCCTAAAATTGCTTGCCCATTTTGAAACAAATCTGCAGATTTTCTGCCCACTCATCAATGTAGCAGTGTTGCTGCATATAGTTTATTCTCAGTCTATGTATTTGCTACAATGATAAGTTAATAATCAGCAAATTGGAGGGTTCCTCCAATCTGCAACCTTGTTTCTCTCCTCCAAAACATTTAGGGGTTAAATAAAGGTGACCTCAGGCATAATCTTTATGGGACTCCGATTCTTTCCCTTCTCTTTGTTTTTTGTCCCTAAGACATTTCCTTGCCTTTTTATAATGTGATTCCGTCCTACCTTTGCCTGCTCCATTCTCCACATCCAAATTAATGCCATGACCTCCTCTGATGACGTGACATCATTTTTGTCCCCACCCACCGCCATATTGACTCCACATTTCTCCAATCATAGCAGCGTGGAGACTTCGGTGTGGTTCCTCCTACGCCGAGTTCCAGCGTATATCCTAGTTGTATTAGACCATTCAGATCATTTTAGTCCTCTTCACCACAGCTCTGGCCTCAGTCTGTCTTGTGGCACTGCCTCGCTGGACTTTGGTTTAATAACTGTGAGAAGAGATGCTCTCTCTGTCTTTGGATGTGAACCAAATCATGTGGCCACATCCTCCAACCTGAAGGATGGAGGAGGGCTTTGCTGAAAGAACTGCAGAGAAATGGAGTTAGCACATTGATCAAAATGTGCCTAGAACCTGATTATCTACACACACCGAATTTCCCTTTATCATTGGGCAATTTTGACTTGGATTTTCTATTATTTTCAACAAAGCACCCTAACATCTATGACTGCTTAGCTAGACTAACCTTTATTTCTTAATTGACTTCTGGATAAGTTCCCCTAGGATAGGTCTTCTCTGGTCAAGAGGTCTATTTCATCCTTGAAATAGGCAAGAAGTTCCAAGGTCAAAAAGTTAGCAAGCCCAGATATTAAGTCACATCTCTTATTCCAATACTCACTTCTTGGCCCCATCTCAGAGTTAGAGAATATCACAGATGCAAGAGAACCCAGAACACATCCTGATCTGCATGGCTGACTTGGTAACTCACAACTCCTCAGTCGGTCCTGATCTAAGGCTGGTAACTCCTCTTCCTTTGCCCACAGACTTTTCTAGAAGGAGAATCTGTCTACGTAGGATGCCAGAATTTAAGAACTACTGGAGAGTTATTTTAGGTAACGGAGCATAATTTTGTGACATAATACTATGAAATAGTGGCAAATATTTATATAAAATGTCCCTTGTGCTACGCACTGTTCTAAGCACTTCATATGACTCATTTAACTCATATTTAATCTTCATAACAAACCTTTTAGCAGGTACCATGATTATCTACATCTTATTTATGAGGGAACTGAGACACAGAGAGGCTAAATAACTTGGGCAGGGAGGGTGACACAGCTGGTAAGGAGTTGACCCGGGTGTCAGATCTTGCCAGCCTGGTCCCAGACTCTAGCCTTAAAAAGTACATTAAGTCAGTAAAAAGAATTCTTATATCAAGTACATAACGATGAATCTTACGCAGGCACCATTGGAAAAGTCCATAAATTTGAGTTTTCTGGTCTTCCTCATGAACCATCTGCCCACTCAATCCCATACGCCTTGGACAACTTCCATTTACAAGGTTACTAGCAAACATTAGGTGTGCCACTTTTGGAGTGGAAGAGTATTACTTTGTGGAAAACTAACCAACTTATTTGTGGCTTCAAGACATCCGAGCCTTGGTCTCAAAAACTCTAACTAGGACCAGTAGCTCATAGCTGTGCTGTGATCAGATGTGTCTGAACTTTGCAAAGAATATGTAGGCAGCTCATCTCTGTGGGAGTTTGATTCTTGAGCCTCAAGATTACTTTCCTGACTACATTTCTTCAATGCAGGATGATATATCATTTTCTTTATTACAAATAAATTTGTTCTCAAATACACATGTGATTTCCATGTAATAACAATACACACTCAGAAGAATGATGAATATGGAAAAGACAGATAATACCAAGTAGCCACTTTGGATAGATTTTTAGGCATTATCTACTAAAGCTAAAGTTATGCTTATTTTTAAATATCTAAATATCACTTCTAGGTATATAACCAAGAGAGAGGCATACCTATGCTCACCCCAGAACAAGCACTAGAATGCCCATTGCATCTTTATCTGTAAAAACCCAAACCTGGAAGGAACCCCCCCCCCCCAACGCCATACACAAATATCCATCAATGCAGTAGGTAAACAAATGGTGCTCTATCCAGACAATGAAATACTACCTTGATCTGCAGATATCTGCAAAATATACGGATCAGTCTCACAAACATAATGTTGAGCCAAAGAAGCCAGACCAAAAAAGAGCACCTACTAGATGAGTCACATTATATAACATGTAAAAACTGACACATCTTGTCTATGCTATCAGGTTACTCTTGGATGGGCAGGGCTGGGGAGGTGACACCAGGGGGTTTCTGAGATGCTGGAGTTATTCTGTTTTTTAATTTGGGTGCTGATTACATGGGTGTGATCCATTTGTAAAGTTTATTTGACAAATAAATTTAAGCTGTGCACTTAGGATGTACGTACTTTTCTGTAGGTATATGTCAATAAAAGCTGTTTTTTTTTTTTTTTTAAAGATTTTATTTATTTATTTGACAGAGAGAGACAGCGAGAGAGGGAACACAAGCAGGGGGAGCGGGAGAGGGAGAAGCAGACTTCCCTTCGAGCAGGGAGCCCGATGCGGGGCTCGATCCCAGGACGCTGGGATCATGACCTGAGCCGAAGGCAGTTGCTTAACAACTGAGCCACCCAGGCGTCCCAATAAAAGCTGTTTTAAGAATAAAGTACACACATACTGTCTCAGTAAACTGTCCAGACTGTGGGACTGCCAAGACGGCGGGTTTGATCTTGCTCAGAGAATGAGGCCTTGATTCTAAGAAAAAAATCCTGGCCAGATTCCAAAGCCCTTTAACCAAGTAGAACCAAATAGACCAAAGTGAATATTTAAAATGTAATCAACGTATTTTTCAGATTTCTAAAATGTTTGGATTAAAATAAATAAACAGGATTTTCAGCTAGAAAGATTGTCCTGTTTTGACCTCTGTATTAATTTTCGGGATAGCTGGATTTGGAATTTTAAAACTTTGATGTGTTCCTCTGGGGGAAAGATGTGTTTGAGTTCCTCTATGATGGTGTTTCTAACAACATAACTTGGAGCCTGCATCTTTTCTGAAATAAATAATGTGTGCTTAGTTTAGTAAAATTCTAAAGCATTCAGGCCTTTTTCAAACCAAGAAAAGTGTCATATATTGATAAATAATTCAGATCGCCTGTTCTCTTAGTTTTGTGAATAGCACACAATATTGTGATCAATGTTCAGGATGCTATTTCTCTTACGAATTCAAATTCAGCCACCATCTATTGGAAGCTTCCTTTGCCATTCTGGATATTTCATATTCCTCATTTACTGAAACATTTATTGCAACTAGGTAATGTGGATATTTATCCCCATTATACAGAGAAAGAAGCCGAAGCTATTGAGATTGACTCGTCCAGCTGGAAGTCTGACTCTAAATCTATGACTTCTCCATCAGGCTGGTGACCCTTGGAGACTGTCTTCTTTTAGTGACTGTCACTGCTGAGAAATCTAGGAGATAGGGAGCCTTATGCTGTGCTCCCTGAGGCACCATCCTATACTCATGAATCAGTAGATGTTAGCATGGAAGAAGTGGGTGTGGTGAGAAGTTATGGGCCCGAGAAGGTTATGGGCACACAGAGAACATTTGCTAAGCATTTCTGTTCCTTTCTAATGCGGATGAGGGCTCAGCAAACAAAATCCAGTTGAAATTTCTTTCTTTCTTTCTTTTTTTTTTTTCTCTTCTGTATCAGACCCACTTTTGACTACCTTAATCCGGGGAAATTTAACAATTCTTTTTCATCCACACAAAATGTTGATAAGAAGGAACAAACCACGGGGACCTTTTGTTCTATGATCTTGACCTTGGAACTGTGAAAGAATGCGTTCATATTTCTCTGTCAGAAAATCTGCTGGAACTGAAGAGAGAAGAAACTGAAGGCTGTAAACAAAGTTCAGAAAGACACACTTGGCTTCCAGGAAAAGATCCACTTGGGCTCTGCACTCAATCTGGGTTGAACTGGCAACTTCAACATCTCTGGGAAGCCCCTAAGTAGCTTGGAGAACTCATGTTGCATCAAAGGGTAATTGCTGTCATTTGAAAGAATTAATGTTTGGGTACTTTGGGTGATATTGTGAGAAGAAAAATATTTATTAAAGATTGGCCTCTGTATGTGTGGAAAAACTAGACCCCAAAGACAATAACAAAAATACTAGTGACCTCCACCCCTCTCCCATTAGGAAGAGTAGTGGGGGAGAAAGAGCTGTTGGGATGACAGACATTTTTATTCTTTGTGCCTTTCCCTTTAAAACAAAACTGAGCTGGGAAATGGAGTAGGACCACTTGGGTATGTATGTATGAAATCCTGCTCTTGGATCTCTCCTTTGCTCTTAGAACCTTAGCCCTCCCTGCTGTTCTCACTTCCAAAGTCATCCTGCATGGATTCACTCTTATTTAACCATTTGTGTCTACTGAGCCTTCTCTCCATCTTCTGTTTCTCTATCTTGAATTTGAATTGAGCAATGACAAGACTTTGGTTTGAAAGGTCAGCCTTCAGAGGCTTCTAATTTACTTCTAGATTCCATGACTAACCCCCAAATGATTACCATAAAAGCTGATGCCAAAAAGTTTCCCCCAGAGAGGGGTCATGGTTCCTGGATGTTGTTAAGCCCAGGCCTGTCATTCAACCCAAAGCTTTCTCAGTTTATAGATCTGCTTACATTGGTTGTCCTTTTGAAATTAATTAAATAAATCTAATTGAACCAAGTTGAACCAAATTACATGTGGGGAGCGCCTGCCCAGTAAATGTTCATTGGGTGAATGAACAAATTGGCTTCCCTTCCTAAACCTGGCTCTGTGTCTGAAGCTGAGAAAAAGTAGTTGACATTGACACTTCCTTGCTTGGTCCAGAGCTTGTATGCAGCTCCAGATCTCTAGTTATTTCCGTTGTCAATATTCTTCTAGATTTCTTTAATGAAAGGATGAATTTGATGAATATTCAACTAGCTCATAGGAGGGGTTGCAAGCTAATGTTCCATGGGCCAAATCTAGCCCCAAACACGTTCACTGTCTTTTAAATTTTTTAAAATTAGAATTTATGAGTCAGGAGATTTTACCTAAAAGGACAGGTTCTATCTCTTCTTGCACCAGGCCTGTAATTTCTCCACAACATCACACAGGTGGAACAGAATATCTGTCTATTGTAGACAAGACATGAGCCCTATGCTCTCCTACAGTACATGTCTGCCCCAAGAGGCATTCCCCTGAATGATTTCATTTGCATGGCTCCTGTTCATATGTATAGTAAATGCATATTTCTCTGTTCCACCAATTCAGATGGACAGTTGCATAATTTTAGAAAAAAAATGGAAGAGAGCATATGTTTATCTTTTAATGGGAAACAAGTTTTTACAAACGTTTCATCATTTTTCAAATGCCTGACCTCTTTGGACATTTCAATTTTCAACTCTTGCCCTACTGTCTTTTTTCTGTGATGGAGAGTCTATGCTTTTCGTTTTTGGGAGTTTTACAAAAGCCAGATGGAGAGAGGAAACTATGGTCTGCAAAATAAATCTTCTTTAAGAGTTTTAACTTCCGGGGTGTCTGGGTGGCTCAGTTGGTTAAACGTCTGCCTTCAGCTTAGGTCATGATCTCGGGGTCCTGGGATCAAGTCCCGTGGCAGGCGCCCTGCTCAGTGGAGAGTCTGTTTCTCCCTCTCCCTCTGCCTCCCCCCCCACTCATGCTTCCTCTCTCTCTCTTTCTCTGTCTCTCAAATAAATAAATAAAATCTTTATAAAAAACCCAAGTACGTTGCATTAGTTGGATCAAAGTACAAATCACCACTATAGAGATTAGAATGTAAAGTTGTGTGGATAACTGTTTGTATCTTTTCTAAGTGATTACATTTACAAGCTTGTTTGCACAGTTAATACAGCTTCTTGAATTTTACCCTGCTCTTTTATTTGACTTTACCTATTATTTGAATTCTGGGAAAAGCATAATTTGATCTCAGCAACGTCAGTTTATAATAGCAAACTAAAACAGAACGAGCAGGTGGGGGATAACTGCCCCAAGCCCCTCACAGTAGAGAGGACAGGCCGTTTGCCCACATCTGAACCAATGATTAGTTGGGAGACCTGGAGCTGAAACTGGTCAGCTAGCCTCCCCTGTGATAGGCGGTCTTCTGGGTCACCTGCGGTCACTGCTCAGCTTACTGTCAGGTGGAAATTTAGCAGGGGGAAGAGTCAAACGCTGCGCTGTTCAGGGGTTGACTATTATTTCTTTTGTATTTAAAGATAATTACAAATATATATCATGAGTATTAAGTGAGGTCATGTATATGAAAAATGCTTTTTAGGTTGTGCAGTGTTATGCTTTATGGTTAGTTGAAAAGTATATTAAAACTGAAACTGTTTTTATTCTCAAAAAAAAAAAAAGAGTTTTAATTTTCCTTTCAGGGTTTATCTGAATAGGAATTTCGGCAACTCCGATTGTAAGTTATCAGAGTCTGCTTATAGGAGGTAAAAACTGAGGAGATGAAGCCATAGACTAGACATGTAGCCAGTCCATGGGGATGGGGATCCGGGGTCATGCATGAGACTAAGTCAAGCTGCAGTCAGGCCGGAAGCTGAGGACAGGAGCCCCAAGATCAGATAGCCACCAAAGGGAGCCAAGTCAAGAACTTACTGGAAGAGCCACATCAGAGCTCAGGAAACATGAAAAGGAAAACATGTTTGGAATGTATGTCCTGCCTGGGTTTCAAGACTTCCACACACATAGAAGCTGAAGGCCAAGTTGGGTTTTCTGGCAACTAAGTTTACCTTTAATCTTTTTTTGAAAAAAGTATATTCTAACTCATCCTTCCACCAGACTACTTAATATAACATACAAATGGTTTCTTTAGTAACTTTTCTTAAAATATACATTTTATTAAAGTGTAACACATATACAAGGGTTCAGCTCATTGATTTTTTTTTTTTTTACAAGTGAACATACCATGTAACCAGCACCCGAATCAAAAAATAAAACATTACCCACATCTGCATGCCCCTTATCAGGCATGTCCCTTCTAGGGATAACCACTATCCTGATATATCAGAGAGGGATTACTTTTTCTTGTTTTTTTTCTTTTTTTAAACTTTACAGAAATGGAATAATAAGAGTTTTATATACCGGCTTCTTTTGTTCAGTATTATGTTTCTAAAAAGCACCTACCTTGTTGCATATAGCATTGTTCTACTTAGGTTGTATGAAAACACTGTAATTTATATATCCCTTTGACTCTCGATGTACGTTTGAGTTGGTTTCAGTGTGGGGCTATCACGAATAATTCTGTCATGCACATTTTTGCATGTATTTGATGGTGACTATCTGTATGCATTTCTTCTGGGTATATTTTCACAAAACAAATCTCTGGGTCCTAGAGAATGCTCCTGTTCAATTACTAGATATCAGCAAACACTATGCTTACTTACCTAAGCATTTACCCCGACATACACCCCCACTGCGCATGTGGGGACTTCTGGGTGAGCCACCATGTCACCAGCACACGGGACTGCTTGTCTCTTTCATTTCAGTCATTCATGTAACCGTGAAAGCGTATTTTAATTGTTCCTAATTAGCATTTCCCTAACAACCTACAAACTTGAGCACCTTTTCCTGTGAGGATTGGTCATCTGAATACCTCCTTTCGAAAAGTGTCTTTTCATGTCTTTTGCTCAGTTTTTTCTATTGTGGTTATCTGACTTTTTTCCTTTTGATTCTATAGGTTTTATATATGAATATATAAATATATGTATATATTCTGCATATCTGCTTTGCAAATATTTTCTCCCATTCTGTAGCTTGTCTTTTTACTGCCTTAGTGGTATCGTTTGATGAACTTATATTCTCTTTTTTTTTTTAAGATTTATTTATTTATTTGAGAGGGAGCCGAGGGGAGGGGCAGAGGGAGAGGGAGAGGGAGAGAAATCCTCAAGCAGACTCCCCACTGAGCATGGAGCGCAGTGCCTGGCTAGGTCCCAGGACCCTGAGATTCTGACCTGAGCTGAAACCAAGAATCTGATGCCGAACAGACTGAGCCACCCAGGTGCCCTGGTGAACTGATATTCTTCATTATAATGCAGTCTAATGTATCTCTTCTGTGGTTAGTGCTTTTTAGTGGATTTCATTTAGGAAATCTTTGCCTGCTTCAAAGCCATAAAGACATTCTTCTATATTTTAACTTAGAAGATTTATTTCTTTGTCATAGCATCTGTGCATCTGGAATCAACTTGGTTTGCCATGAGAAGTAAGAGAATTCGTTTCTGTTCACATGGATATCCACTTGACCCAGCAGCACTGATGAACACAGTCCTTTCCCTTTCCTCATGGCATGGCAGTAACCAAGTGATCATCTATGAATGGGTCTGTGTCTGATTCTCCTTTCTGCTCCATCGGTCTTGCACTGACACTGTTTTAACTGCCCTATAAAATTTTCATATCTAGTAGTGTAAGAAGACCTTGAGGTTTGTTTTTCTTCTGCAATATCATCTTACTTATTCTCAGCTCTTTGCATTTCTCACAGAAATTAGAGAGGCATTGTAGTAATTTCCACATACATGCAAACGTGCTTGGAATTTAATTGACTTTGCATTAAATTTATAGATCGATTTGAGGGGAAAGGAAATTTTTATAATTTATAGTATTGAGTTTTATTGCCCACTAACATGATTTTAGTACCTGTTTTATTAGGCTTTCAGTTTTCTCTCAAACTTGTTTTCATTTCTCAGAAAGGCCATACTGTCCTTCCCAGGAAATTAAAAAAAAATTTTATCACTATTTTATTTTATTTTATTTTTTAAAGATTTTATTTATTTATTCATGAGAGACAGAGAGAGAGACAGAGGCAGAGGGAGAAGCAGGCTCCCCGTGGAGCAGGGAGCCCGACATGGGCCTCGATCCCAGGACCCTGGGTTCATGACCTGAGCCGAAGGCAGACGCTTAACCGACTGAGCCACCCAGGCGTCCCTTTATCACTATTTTATTAATGTACGCTTTTTCTGATTGCACCAATAATCATTATTTAATGTACAAAAATCTTTCAGTTATAAAAAAGAGGAGAGAAAAATCAATAATTCATTCATGATCTTAACCATCTAAATATCAAGCATATATGCCATAAGATGGAGATATTGTATACATTCTTATGTAGCTTTCATTGTCTCTTTACAATATTTCAGTGAGATATTTTCTCACGTGAAAAAATTTCCATTTAAATGTGATTTTTAAAATAACTAAATAGTATTATCCCAATGTACTGACATCAAATAAACTATGTAACAAAGCCCCTATTATTGGTAATTCAGGCTTTTTCCAGATTTGTTTCTATTCTGAGTCATACCGGAGCAAACATTCTTGTAAATAAATATTTGCGTTTATGCCTGACTACCAAGACTCTCTGAAAATATTGGGGTTCCTCAGGCCGGGTGTCCTTGTAAGAAGGACGTCATCTTTCAACCCTATGTGGCCACTCCTGATGTACCACCAGGATGCCCAGGGAAGACAAGTGACCTGGAGGTCCACCTTCTTTCTTGAGGTCACCCACCTATGAGATCCTGGGAGCAGACAGTGGGGGGCCCAAGCCGGTGTTGCCGGTCCCCGTGTCCCTCCGCGGGAAAGCTTCCGTACCGATGGGCAAGAACAGCACGCTCTGCAAGGCCATCGAGGGCATCTGGAAAACAACCCAGTCCGCCATTTCTCCTATCTTCACTAACACCCAAGGGTGGTAAACCCATTTGATGGTTTTCCCCAGGAATATACAATGCATTTCCCCAAAGGCACTCGGAAGCTTCAGAAGCGGTATACACCGTGCCACGGAGAGCTTTTGGGAGACATTACTTTCCAGTAAGTTCTTCTCTAGTGAGTTTCTCATATTATAGGAACATCCTCCCCGACCCCCACCCCCGCCCACACTTCCTGCTTCTTTCTGCCTCTCCTCCTTTATCTGTGAGGAAAAAAGCAGTGAGAAGGGCAAAGGGAGTGGATGAGCCAGAGACTAGGGCAGCTGTGGTCAAGTATGTCTGGCTTTGCATGGAAACTGCTTCTCATCTCTGTGGGAGTTTGATTCTTGATTTTAGAAGTTACTGTCTGGGACACCTGGATGGCTCAGTCCCTGAAGCGGCCGCCTCTTGATTTCTGCTCAGGTCATGATCTCAGGGTCATGGGATTGAGCCCTGGGTCTGCCTCAATGCTCAGTGGGGAGTCTGCTTGAGGATTCTCTCTCTTCCTTTGTCCCTCTTCCAGCTCGCATGCTTTCTCTCTCTAAAATAATAAATCTTTAAAAAAAAAAAAGTTACTCTCTGATTGCTCTTCTGCAGGGCCAGATGATTAGGCTCCTTATCCATTCAGGGTTACTCTTTGGGCAGGATTTATCATTTAGCTATATTGCACTCCAAAAAATTATTCCAGAAGGGTCTGTCTGCAATGGCATATAGATTTAATGCCTGTATCAACGTGCCTTAATTGGTAATGGGTAACGAGAGAACTAGGTGGAGAGACAGACTCCTGGACTAGAAGGAAAGAATGCTTGGAGAGTTGGTCAATATTCACTAAGGATGTGTGTTGGGCGGAAGTCTTTTTCTCATTCTGGGTCATGTATTCTTATGGCTCACAGTGCTAAATTAAAGAAGACATGGGAGGTTGATGATAATGACCCTTACAAAACATCTAGAAGTAAAAGTTAGTTGGAAAATATTGGCAGGGAGTTCCCAATGGGCACCTTGGCTGGATGAACCTAATAATGTTCCATTGAACCAAAGTGTTTCTCACGCCTTGAGGGACCTTTCTCCCCGCCCTAAATATATGTCCTTAAATTGCCCTTAATGTCTTCATGGCTTCACCCTCACCTTTACCCCTCCTAGTCTTCTCCCCTCCAGGAAGTTTTTTTTTACTTTCAACAAGTACATTTAGAGGGAGGAATTGCAAACAATAATAATTTAATTCAGTGCAACTTATTGAATGCTCAGTTCAGCTGAAGTCAACCAAAATCTTCTAATTATACATTTTTAAATTTACAAACTCACTGATTCACACAAGGCACATAGACTAGCAAAACCACGTTAACTCTTCCCACCACTGAGGGATTGCGTTATTTGCTAAATAGGGTCACTTCACACTTTGAAGCAAGTAGCCTTATGTATACAAGATTTTGAAGCTTCACTTGTTCTTAAGTAGAAGCCTTTCTATGAGGAGAGTGCTTGTCATACACTAGATACTGGAAAAGCAAAGATGAGTAAGGAAACAGTCATTTCCCTTGAAGTTATCATAATATACACTGGTTATTTCAAAATAGGCTATGAATAATACTATGATAAAAGCCGTCAACAGGGGCACCACTTATGAAGAACCGTGAGGGTCTGAGATTTTGGCCTCCTTGCAAGCTAACACTTTAGTCCAACAGTTTCATGGAAGCTTCCAGAAGACACCAAACTTCTGGGTCAAAGATAAAGAACTGTGTTACGACACTAACATGAATGTCATGTTTGTATCACTTCCCCTTGCCCAGCTATTCCCACAAGGGTGACACAGAGGGATCTGGGTGGATGCTGCACAAACAGGGGGCTTGCTTCAGAGCCGAGGTCCCTCGAGGTCAGGGACCCTGAATCTTTCCCACTACACAATAAGCCATAAGTTCTTCAGATGGAGACGTTATATCTATCTTCCAAGGCTCCTTGTTATATATGCATCTTGGAAAAGATAGCCCGAAACAGAAGCACAGCTAGTGCTTCTCTTGCAAGGCATTTATTTATTTATTTATTTATTTATTTATTTATTTATTTATTTTTAAAGATTTTTATTTATTTATTTGACAGACATAGACACAGTGAGAGCAGGAACACAAGCAGGGGGAGTGGGAGAGGGAGAAGCAGGCTTCCCGTGGAGCAGGGAGCCTGATGCGGGACTCGATCCCAGGACCCTGGGATGGAGCCCGATGCGGGGCTCGATCCCAGGACCCTGGGATCATGACCTGAGCCAAAGGCAGATGCTTAACTACTGAGCCACCCAGGCACCCCTCTCTTGCAAGACATTTAGAACCACAAGAATGCCTTAGAGAATTAGCTCTGCCTGGAAATCAAGGAAGGCTTCCTGGAGGAGTTGTCTAACTTAGAGAATAAGTGGGAGGTGACCAGGTGGAGAAGTAGGAGGGAAGACACCCAAGAGAGTGAAAACTTGGGGAGCAAAGACCTGGAGACAGAAAGAGGGAAGGGCAAGGGTAATTTGGAATTACTAGAGAGGAAAATATTATTCTCTGCTTCAAAGATTTAACCAAATTTTGATCATCATTTCAATTTATTTTTTCTATAAGTTGATGTCATTGTGATCACAGTGATGTTTGTGACAAATCATTGAGCTGCGGGTGGGGGTGGGGGGACAATCTGCTGGGATAAATACATTTTGCCTCCCGGAGCCACACAGGATGAATGCCCCTCCACCCACCCAAGTTATGTGGGAAATGCAGTGGCTAACTGAGGACAGCTCCCTCCCTGTGGCCTCAGAGCCTTCGGGTCTTTCAGCACCTCCCACATGAGTCGTGGTTTCTAAATCCTTCACCATCTGGATCTTCTTTTCTCTGGGCCATATCCTGGGACACCACTCTAAAAGTGTCCTGCAGAACTGGACAGAATTTTTGAGTCCCGAGCCCATCCTGTAAACTCCCAAGGATCTGAATGACTGAATCTATTGTTTTTCTTGTTCTGCTAGAATTCGTGTTGCCAAAGCAACCAACTGAGCAGTGAAGGTATCATCCTCCCAGCCCCAGTAGTATTCGATGTTGCTCTCAGACTGACCTGGCCCAGGAAGGTGCTGACCAGTTTGGAGAAAAGAACTCTTGGTCGTCTAACGATCCTTCCTGAATTGGGGCCAGAGGACCCTCAGCATCAACAGAATGGGGAGGGGGAGCGTTATGACATTAAAATGCAGATTCCTGGGCACTGCCCTTAACAAATCAGTCTCCCAGCAAGAGGGCCTGGGAAATCTGCATTTGTAACAGACTTTTACTCACTCAAATATTCCCATGGGCTCAAATATTTAAAAAATTCCTGCTTAAGAAGGTCCTTTAGAAATGCTTTCTGTCCTGAAGGAGTTACTAGACGCATAGCCAGTCACTTTCCATTTCCCCGGAGGAATTTCCCACTTACCCCTGCCAGTGTCCCTTCAACACCTCTCCAGGGAGGAAGAAGTCAATCTCTTCATCTCACAATTACAAGTGTAGATTGTGTCCTTTTGTCTTGCGGGTGACTTCCACAAGTGACCCAGGAGTGCAACCCACACGTTTGCAGCTCCGAAGTGATAATTCTCAGAAGAGGGTGCAAACAGGTTGTTAGGCTCAGGATGAGGTGAGTGTGAGTCACACAAGTAAACACGACTCGGATGTGCTTGAATGTCTAGGGAAGAATACCATCAAGCAGTGATGGGCACACCAAAAACTATGCCTCACGGCAAGAACCATGAAGGAAATACATGGGGTACGGTGAAAGAAGAAATACAAAATGAATTGGGTTTATTTCCCTTCAAAGGGAAAGAGAAAGATATCTTGGGGATCCCCACAAAGGAAACCCACTCGATCTGTGGCAAATAAAAAGGCAGGCAAAGACATGTGCCCTGAAATAAACATATTATAGTTGATTACATTTGATACATTGTGTTTTTGGTCCTCCCACTATTTCTCTAGGTGAGATAAATTACAGCTGTTTCATAGATGAAGAAACCGAGAATAGGAGGGTTTAAGTTATTTATTTGTTCCACAAACATTTATGGGGCACCCCTCCAGGCACGGCATCGGGGTCCCATAATGGGTCAGCAGCTGGCCTCTGACTTCAGGATGCAGGCTTCCTGGGATGTCTGCCATCAAATTGCTCATAGTATGGTTACAAAACGTACAAATGTGAGCATGTAAGTTACAGTGCAATTTAAATGTAAGTACAATGCACTGCATAAACCAAAATAAGAATTATCCCCCCAAAAGTACACGGTGAATTCCCAAAGGAATTGTATGGGTTAGAAATGCCAGTGTCCGTGGTTTAGAGGGTTAGAAAAGGCTTCTTTCAGAAGTACGGACTTAAGATGGGCTTCTGTTTATTTATTTATTTTTAAAGATTTTATTTATTTATTTGACAGAGAGACACAGCGAGGGAGGGAACACAAGCAGGGGGAGAGGGAGAGGGAGAAGCAGGCTTCCGGCGGAGCAGGGAGCCCGATGCAGGGCTCGATTCCAGGACCCTGGGATCATGACTTGAGCTGAAGGCAGACGCTTAACGACTGAGCCACCCAGGCACCTCTGGGCCCTCAAATATTAATAGAATTTTAGTGAGGGTCTCAAGGATAGAGGGCATTTGCTCTGAGTTAATGTGGGAAGTTTAAAATGCAAACAAACCCCTGATTACACATTAAAAATACCAGTTCTCTCAATCAAGCAATAGGTATTTATTGAAGATTTACAGTGTGCACAACTTTGCAAATCACTGGGTTCCGGGGCTCCAACATCATAACGACAACCAAGCCCTTATTAAAGAATTTCCAACCCAGTTGGGCTGAAAAGATATAAAATTATAAAATGATCAGTGAAGAGACCGAACCTCACGGTGGGGTTATGACATAGACCATTCAGCTGTCTACATGAAGGAATATAATAAATGAAGAGGTAGTGGTTGTTTAGATAGTAAGAGCCAAAGGAATTAGAAGTAAGTAAATTTGACTTCTCGGTGATGTTAGAAGTTCCAGGAAGACTAAACACTGGGGCAAATTTGTGTGTGTGTGTGTGTGTGTGCACAATTGTATTTTTCCAGGAAAGACAGCCCCAAGGCTGTGTTTTAGTTTTTCCCTATTGTTTTGTAGTAAATTACTTCCTGAAATTGCAAGGGGAAATGTGTGTGATATTTTGTCCCTCCTTTGAAGAGTACAGATTTCTATTAATTTTTTATTTCTCAGAGCTTTGCACTATAATTTTCATTTCTTTTTTCCTGGGGCTGTACATTTTAACTTCCAACTTGATTCAAGCTACAGTGAAAAAATCTTAGAATGGAATTTTTGTGTTATGAGTATTTTTATAGTGTTTTTCCCCCAGGCATATAGTTTAAAATCTTTTTCTTCTATTAAAGTATCTGAAACACATATGACAAATTGCTGATATTTGTTACACTTACGTAGCGAGTACGTAAATGCTTTATTATTGTATTGTATCGTGCAGTGTTGTGTTATAGTTATATGTACCTTATCTATACGATAACATACATAAAATATATAGGGTCTTGTATTATATTTACATTTTTCAAAGTAGAAACAAAATTCTTGCCCAGTTACAGCACTCTCAAATTTTTGGCATCAGGACCACAATCCAAAATCCAGCATCAAACAGTGCGGCAAACCCCAGAAAAATCTAAATGCAACACAGCAAGAGGGAGGAAAGGGATAAGATTAGCTTGGACTGACAGTTACAAAACTGTCTTAATATAAAAGGAAAAGCAAAGCTCTAACTTCGGTTTAACAGAAACAAGTTGTGTACAGGTAAGATGCACCAGCCAGAGAACAAGAAGAAGAAAGAGTATAATTCCTTATTTTTCGCTCTCTCTCTTCCTTACCTTTCTCTAAGGCTTCCAAGACATAAGGCTTAGACCCTCAAAGGGGTATTTCTGTCTCAACTTCAGAAAAGCCTTTAGGAACTCAAGAAACGAGGTAACTGGCTCTCTGCATAATAGTTTGGGGGCACAGCCTCCGTGGGCATGTCTCTCGAACTTTTTCACACATAGGTTCTCCTCTTTTTTGAGCAACTGGACCTGGACTGCCCTCCGAGGTTTCCATTTTTGGAAGTTTTGTGTTTGGAGGACAGTGAACTTTTTTTTTTAAATAAACTTTTCTTTTTTTTTTTTTTTTTACAACAGATTTACAGAAAAACTGAGAAGATCTTGCAGGAAGTTCCCATATACCTAATGCCCAGTTTCTCGTATTATTAACAAGTATGGCACATTTGTATAGATAATGAAGCAATATTCACACATTAGTATTAACCGAAGTCCATGTTTTATTCATATTTCTTTAGTTTTCATCTACTGTCTCTATTCGGTTCCAGGATCCCGCCCAGAACACCATACCACCTTTAGTTATGTGTCTCCAGTCGCTCCTCTGGGCTGTGGCAGTTTATCAGGATTTCCTGGTGTTTTGATGACCTTGACAGTTTTGAGGAAAGCTAGTGAGGTGTTTTGTAGGATGTCCCTCACTTGGGATTTGTCTGATGCTATCTTCTGATTAGACTGGGCTTATGGATTTGGCGAAGGAAGATCACATAGGTGAAGTGCCCTTTTGATCACGTCATATCCGGGTTACATGCTATCAGCATGCTTAATGACTTTGATGTTGACTTTGATCACCTGGCTGAGGTAGTGTTTGTCCAGTTTCTCCACTGTAAAGTTACTTTTACCCCCCGTATTTCCATACCCTTCTCTTTGCAAGGAAGTTACCATGTGCAGCTCACACAGAAGAATTAGGGAGCCTCTACACCAATTATTTGGAATTTTTCTGCACAGAGGAGTTGTCTGTTCTCCTCTAGTTATTTTTATTCAACCATTTGTTATATCAGTGGACTCGTGGATTTATTTATTTATTTATTTATTTTAGTATTTATTTATTTATTTATTTATTTACTACTTTGGGTTATAATCCAATTCTCTGTTATTTTGTCACTCAAGTTGTTCCACCTTTGGGCATTGGGAGCCCTTTATTGGTTCCTGCTGGTCATATATTTTTACATAAGTATGACTATTTCTGCAAACACTTTAAATTCAAATACTAGGAGGCTAGTCCACTGATTACAAAACTTATTCTTAAGCCTAACTCACAAATGGTAAATCTTCATATTCTATTTATACTTTAGTATTACTTTTCCAGGGTTGAAAATTACTTATGTTAACAATCAGGGGCCACAGAAGAAGGGCCTGAGGAAGACGCGGGCCAACAACACCAAGGCCATGAGTGTGCAGACTATCAAGCTCCCAAAGCCCACAGAGGTCAAGCCCACCGTGCAAAGGGTGTCAGCCACAGGCTCAATGAACTTGCCGACATCGCCCACCCCAAGCTTGGGCAGCATGCTCATGAAGCTCATGCTCACATCCCAGGAATCTCGGGCTCTGCTGGCCAAAATATGGGGGCTCAGATCAAAACTGAAGCTGCACCGTAGCTCTGGCCCAGTTCCAGCTCCAGCTCCAGCTCAAGAAGGTGCCCAGGCCTCCGCCAAGCCTCCCAAATAGAGGACTCTGTCTGCTGATGTGAGGACGAAGGACTAGGGTGACCCTGGCCTGCTGTCTACATGGGGCTGGTATCCTCCTGTGGCATTTTATGAATAAGCCTAAGGCAAGATCTATCAACAAAGGAAGGGAAGAAGGGAGGAAGAGAGGAAGGAGGAGAAGGTGGGAGGGAGGGAGGATGGAAGGAAGGAAGGAAGGAAGAAAGGAAGGAAGGAAGAAAGGAAGGAAGGAAGAAAGGAAGGAAGGAAGGAAGGAAGGAAGGAAGGAAGGAAGGAAGGAAGGAAGGAAGGAAGGAAGGAAGGAAGGAAAAGAAACCAGAGTTATTCTGTTAAGATGAGGTTACCTATAAGATGAACTGAGGTGGTCAGGATCCCATGGTCCTGGGATTGAGTCCCACATCGGGCTCCCTGATCCTTGGGAGCCTGCTTCTCTCTCTGTCTCTCATGAATGAATAAATAAATAAAATCTTTTTTTAAAAAAAAAAGATGAACTGATGTTACCTTCCAGGTGAATTGAAGTTACCATGTCAACAGGTTGCAGTTTCTGGGTTGACAATTGAAAACTTTAATGCAGCTATCAGTCAAAAGTTGGAACCAGCATGCAAAACGGAGGGCTACATAATTCCAAGATGAGTCTTTTTGAGCCCCCCACACAGAGAAATGCTAACCTTCCCAAACACACACACACACACACATTCTTTTTGGATAATTATGAAGATAATGGAAGATTCCAAGTTAATATTCATCGCAAGAGGTTAGTTTTTTCAACCCTTCCTCTGGGGTCATATCTTTCTTAACTTCTTTCAGATATGTCACATGATGTGGTTAGATGCTACCCTGACTCCTACCAAGGTTGTTTTATTAGCCGATTGGATTTAAAAAAGCTATTTCATGTCAGAGTATATTCTACAGTCATTTTAATGACAAAGATGTGTCATCTCCTTTTAACTTTTCCTAATTATTTTTTTTCCTTTGCCTCTACATTCTGTGAGAATTTAATTTTCTTTCCCATGAAATGGATCTGATTTTTTCTTTGTAATCAGAGTATCTTAAATTAAAAGCTCATTATAAACTTCCCTTGCCCCAACTGCCTTATGAGTTTTTTTTGGTATAACAGCCACTTCTCTTTTTTTTTTTAAATTTTTTTTATTGTTATGTTAATCCCCATACATTACATCATTAGTTTTAGATATAGTGTTCCATGATTCATTGTTTGTGCATAACACCCAGTGCTCCATGCAGAACGTGCCCTCCTCAATACCCATCACCAGGCTAACCCATCCTCCCACCCCCCTCCCCTCTAGAACCCTCAGTTTGTTTTTCAGAGTCCATCATCTCTCATGGTTCTTCTTCCCCTCCGATTTCCCCCCCTTCATTCTTCCCCTCCTGCTACATTCTTCTTCTTCTTTTCTTTCTTAACATATATTGCATTATTTGTTTCAGAGGTACAGATCTGAGATTCAACAGTCTTGCACAATTCACAGCGCTTACCAGAGCACATACCCTCCCCAGTGTCCATCACCCAGTCACCCCATCCCTCCCACCCCACCCCCCACTCCAGCAACCCTCAGTTTGTTTCCTGAGATTAAGAATTCCTCATATCAGTGAGGTCATATGATACATGTCTTTCTCTGTTTGACTTATTTCGCTCAGCATAATACCCTCCAGTTCCATCCACGTCGTTGCAAATGGCAAGATCTCATTCCTTTTGATGGCTGCATAATATTCCATTGTATATATATACCACCTCTTCTTTATCCATTCATCTGTTGATGGACATCTTGGCTCTTTCCACAGTTTGGCTATTGTGGACATTGCTGCTATAAACATTAGGGTGCACGTACCCTTTCGGGTCCCTACTTTTGTATCTTTGGGGTAAATACCCAGTAGTGCAATTGCTGGATCATATGGTCGCTCTATTTTCAACTTTTTGAGGAACCTCCATACTGTTTTCCAGAGTGGCTGCACCAGCTTGCATTCCCATCAACAGTGTAGGAGGGTTCCCCTTTCTCCGCATCCCCGCCAACATCTGTCATTTCCTGACTTGTTAATTTTAGCCATTCTGACTGGTGTGAGGTGGTATCTCATTGAGGTTTTGATTTGGATTTCTCTGGGGGCAATTTGGAGCATGGGTTCAAGTAGGGTGACCCCGGAGGCTGGCTGACCAGCATTTCTGAGGATTTTGTCTAGAACATTGGTGATTAGAGTCCAAAGAAGTTGATAATGGGACAAAGAGCAAGGAAGTGGTTAAAAACATGTGAGTAAGTCGCAGTGACCAGCATAGGTGATAGATAGGATGTGGAAAATAGGAGAAAAAGGGGAGGATGCTTGAATTTTGCAGCTGAAAGCATTCCTCAGCAGGGTAGAACAGACAGCTGGGATGTTTCTTTGTTGTGTTACCATTTCCAGTTTCCCAGAGAGCCTAATCTACAAAGATGTGTCCAGGAACATTGGGCTGTTGTTCAAGGAGTGAGTTTTCTGTTAATTTATCACTGCCTCTGTCACTGGTCTTAGCCATTTCCTAACCCCAATCTACATGAAAAAAGGCTTAGACCAAGAAAGACAGTAATGGCAAGAAAATTTCTACCTGAACTTCGCTGAAGTGTGTCTGTGAACTCCTGGGAAGGAAGGAGGTGAGGTCACCTCAAATGATGCTGTCTACCACTCTATGCTCCATGACAAGTCGCCAAGAGACACAGAGGGCTGCCCCACACACATATCTATTTGGGTATTCTCCATTTGAGCGGCCAGAGAAAACTATTCCTTGAGGAAAGAGGAAGGAGGGAGAATTTATCTGCCCAGATTCCTCTCGATTGATGTTCCCCAATGGTCAACTTTCTCCCCACAAGGAGATAATGCCCCTGGACTTCTGGGTGTGTCAATCCAGCCCTTCCAGTGACCCCCCTGGGATGCTAGATCCCAAACCCCCATAGGTGCTGTTCTGTGCTGGAAATGGTGACCAGAACCAGAAACTCCCAAGCGTGCAAGTGGTCAGTCTGGGCTGAGCGAGCACACTCAGGGCAAGGTACGGGTTGGCCTTGGGAACAGAACGGGGGACACAAGCAGAGTTTAGGGTTCTGTACTGATAGCTCGGGTCCCAGGAGATAGGTGGAGATGAAGGAGTCTGAAGGGATGTGTAAGATCCAGGGGCTTTATTCACATCATCGAATCCTCACGGCCGATACACATCTTACATGCTAGGTTCTGTGTACTGGCCTACGCCATTCTGCTAGGAATGCAGCGAGATTTGGGAGGAACTTCTGCTCGAACTTGGCAGGCTTGGACGAAGGTCTCCCCCACCTGACTTTTGGCATCACGAGGTGAGTCCCTGTCTGCTTTGCTCCCCCTACTGCATTTCCACAGATGGGCACAGTGTCCGCCTCGTCATATGTATTCAGTCAGTACTGCTCAGATGAATTTAGGAAATAAGGCGCTCCATTAGCAGGAAAGCAATATTACCTATGCAATTCTTCTCAACTTTCCTGTTGTGTAATTATTCAAAATCACAGGACTCCAGACACCTTTGAGTGCTGAAAAATATAGTTTAAAAAGAAAAAAAAAAAGAGTTTCAGTTATGTACACCTTGATCTTTCATTGGTAGGAATACTCTTCTCACCTGAATATGTTAGTTATGAAGAAGTGCTCACTGAAAGCAGACTGGAATCCTCATCTCACCAGTTAGAAACAACTTATTTAAATTTTAAAAATAAAACAGCTAGCTTTCTTATCTCAAATGTTAGATTCTAAGCAGTAACCTTAACTCCCATGCAGTGATCAGTCACCAAGATGGTATAAAACTCTTTGAAGTATAGCACTAAGTAAGGTATTAAGCCCCAATAGCTTCGAAAATCTGTAATATTACAGATATTTTGTTTTTTCCATCTTTGACTGCTATAGTTAGGTTTTCATTTTGATGATGTTTTGGTGAAAATTGATCATGGGAACATTATTCAATAACACAGCAGCTTGAATAATATATATGTCTGCCAATAATCTATATATTCTGAGTCTCATATCAAACAAGAAAAGGAAGATAAAGTATAAATTGGCTTTGCAGTTGCATGGCTTTTTCCCCCCAGAAATTGACAAGCTGATACTAACATTTATGTGGAAATACAAAAGACCCCAAATAGCCAAAGCAATCTTTAAAAAAGAAGAACAATGTTGAATATGCATATTTTCTTATTTCAAAACATACTGTGATAAAGTTGGGTAGTACTGGCATTAGGATAAATATATAGATTGGTGGAATAGAATTAAGAAACAATATGTACACCCTTGCACTTATCATCAATTGATTTTTGACAAAAGTGCCAAGGCAACTCAAAGGTGAAAGAATCATTTTCTCAATAAAGGGTACTGAGACCACTGGATCTCCATGTGCAAATATATCAAATTGGACTCCTCTGTCACGCCATATCCCAAAATTAACTCAAAATAGAACAGAGACCTACATGCAAGATATAAAACTATGAGATCCTTAGAGGAAAGCATAGAAACAAGTCTTTGTGACCTTGGGTTACACAATGGGTTCTTAGATAAAATATCAAAAGCACAAATGACAAGAGAAGGAAACAGACAAAGTGAACTGCACTAAAATTAAAAACTTTCATGCTGCAAATGATGCTGTTAAGAAAGTGAAAAGACAGCCCACATAATAGGAGAAATATTGGAGATCATGTACCTGATAAGTAACTCACAGCCACACAATGTAAAGAGCTCTTATGATTCAATAATAAAAAGACAAGCAGATGAAAAATTGTAGTGGATTTGCATAGACATCTCTCCAAAGAAGATGTACAAACAGCCAACACACTCATAAAAACATTTTCAACATTCTTAGTCATTAAGGAATTGCAAATCAAAACCGCAGTGAGATACCACTTCACATCCACTTAGGCTAGCTCTAATCAAAAAGACAGACAGTAACAAGTGTTAGGGATAATGTGGGGAGATTGGGACTGTAACCTTGGCTGCAGAGTGCTGTGCAGACCAGTTTACCATATAATCCAGCAATTCTGCTTACTCCTAGGTATATACCCGAGAGAAAGAGAGAAAGGAAAACATATGTCTGCAGAAAACTAGCGCATGCGTGTTCGTAGCAGTGTTATTCCTAATCGCCCCGGAGTGCGAACAATGCAAATGTTCATCAACTGATAAATAAAGTGATACATCCACACAGTGGACTATCATGCATCCATAAAAAGGAATGAAGTGCTAATACATAGTACAACATGATGAACCTTGAAAATAATATGTCAGGTGAAAACAGCCAGTCACGAGAGGCAACATATTACATGATTGACCTGATGTACCATGTCCACAATACAGACAGGAAATCGATTAGTGCTTCCCTAGGGCTGAGGGGGAGGAAATGAGGACTCACTGCTAATGAGTATGGGTTTTGTGGGGAGGTGACGAAAATGTTCTAAATTTAGATTATGGTAATAGCTGCACAACTCTGTGAATCTACTGGAAAAAAATGAACTATACATTTTAAATGGGTGGATTGTACGGGGGCTTTCTGGGGAGGAGGGAATATTTAATTTTTCTGAACCTCGGTTTCATTATTTGTAGAATACTTAGTTTACAGCTTTTTGTGGGAATGAAACGGTGTATGTAAAGTGCCCAGATGAGGACATGGCACTTGGGAAGGTGCCCAGCAATGTTTACTGTCCAAGGAGGTGATTTTAACCCTTTTTCCACATGGATTTTAAAAGATTTATTTATCTATTTGAGAGAGAGAGAGAGAGAGAGAATTCGAGCGTGTGGGGAGGTGAGGGGCAGAGGGAGAGGGAGAGAATCCTCAATTCATTACTGGAGAAATATGTTAGGAGTTCAGATTTTTGCACTGAGCCTCTGAGTTACACTCGCAGGCATGAGAACAGTCCTCTAAAATTTAAATGTACCCTGCCAGGTGATTCATGCACACTCACTGCCACCAAGGTTAAATTAAATGACAGGTCAAAATGCTCTGCCTGACATTCTGAGCTATTTGCAGAAACAAGAGAATGCAGACCATGTGCCCTCAGGATGTGATTTTAGGCACCTGGCTTGTTTTGCCCACTAGATAGCAAGCTTCCAAGCAGTGGAAACTCTGGCCAGTATCTTCCTTTGTATACCCACGCGGTAGGAGTGCTCTGGCCAGTGTGGGTGCTTCATAGAAGACACTAGCTGCCTGGTGGTACAGGAAAATTAGCCTCCTGTGATGGCTTCAGTTCATGTCCAGCGGACACCGTCCATTTTTGAGTCGGTAATGGCTATTTTGCAATCCATTTCTCAGAAAAATGAAACTTGAGATTTCCTAAGTTCCTCTGTGAACATCAAATAGCTCCTTACTAAGTCAAAGCTATAAAATCAGAGATACAAAATCAGGATGGTTTCACCCAGCGATGGATTTGACTTGATTCTTCTTGACTGTAACTCTCAACAAATGTGTATGTGCCTTATTTGCAGAGGCACTGCCTTTAAAATATACCTTTTGTGGGGGCGCCTGGGTGGCTCAGTCGGTTAAACACCCACCTTCGGCTCAGGTCATGATCTCAGGATCCTGGGATCGAGTCCTGCGTCGGGCTCCCCCCTCATCGGGGAGTCTGCTTCTCCCTCTGCCTCTCTCTCTCACAAAAATAAATAAAATCTTTAAAAAAAATAAAATAAAATCTACCTTTTGTGGAAGAAAAAGAATAATCCCACATAATTCCAATGCCCACTACCTGGAGATAATCATCTTTAAGTTTTTGTGAATAGCTATTCACATCTGTATAGAGATACATTTAGATGTGGAAGGACACACGTTTGATGTCATTTTCTTGAGAAGCCTTTTCCCGATCTTCTACCCCACCTCATTCTAGATTAAGTTTCTCTGTTATACCAATTCATAGCACATGTACTTTTTCTTGATATTCCTTATTAGAGAATACATTATTTAGTTAATTACCATAGATGTTTCCTGTTATATATTTTCACCCTGAGGAGTGTCTATCCTACTCGTTACTGTACCCCTAGAATTTGAGTACCAGAGATATCGTTGGATACCTATTCAACACACAGTCTTGAATTAACAAACTAACATTATAGGGTTCTGTATGCGTGTGTATGGGCGCGTGCTTCTAAAGCCAGTTAGCTGCCGCCTCAATCACTGTGTCAAGGGCAATCGTGAAAGAACCACGTGGACACAAAGAACAGCACGTTAGCGCTCATTAGGAACCACTGCGTTTTGTCGATTTGAAGCGGAGTAGAGAATTCCCACACGTGCGCACTCGTGCACACATGCACGGTGGATGTAAAGGGATAGGAGGTTCCTGGCTGAACTGAGCCTGGTCTGGTCACCTTTGCTAAGTGCCAGTTGGGAGCCTTCTCCAGGTAGGGGCATTTACTGCTCATCTAACACTAGATCTCATACCATGCTGGCACTCAGTAAAAGCTCCCTAGGCTTCCAGCGAGGGTGTGACTAAGCGTTCCTACAAATGACATTGCTCATGACTTAGGAATCTCTCTAGGGTATAAAAACTCAGTCTGCATTGTCAGCAGAAAGATGCGTGAATGGGCACAAACTTTGTCTTCTTGGAACCTCCATTTCTTCTTAAAATGGGGCTAGGGCACCTGGGTGGCTCATTTGTTAAGCGACCGACTCTTGATTTTGGCTCAGGTCATGATCTCGGGGTCCTGGGATCAAGCGTGGGAGTCTGTTTGAGATTCTCTCTCTCCCTCTCTCCCCACTTGTGCTCTCTCTTTCTCTCAAATAAATAAATCTTAAAAAAAAATGAGGGTAATAACACATGCCTCAAAGTTGGAGAATAAAATGCACCAGTGAAAATAAAAGTAGAAAGGGTACTTACACGGACCAGTTGATAATACTCTGTAAACGGAAGCGTGAGACCATCTCAAACCCCCGAGCCTCTGAGACCCTCTACCCCATCCCCATTCCCCATGGGAGACCATCTCGGTAAACTTCCCTATTCAAGCGCTGGTTTTTATGGCCAGGAAGGAAGCTTTTACTGTTGTCATCTGGATCCTGGATCTTTATCCAGAGCAAACTAGCTCTAGGATATGCAAGTCTGGCCGCATTATATATGCTCCCCCCCTCTGACGCTGAACACATCGGAAAGCCTTTAAGATTGCTACTCTCAGACAGTTAACTTGCTGCTACTGTATCTGCTCTTTGGGCTGTGCGGGGATTAAAACCTGCACCTTTTTTGGAATGTTTGTAGTGCTGAGCAGTGCACTTTTGTGAGCGAAGCCAGGCATATAAAACCATATGTTATATGAGTGACGTGGAATAGTTTTAAACCTGCAGAGACAGAAAACAGAGTGGTGGTTTCCAGAGGCTCGAGGGAGGGGAGAATGAGCAGCAGCTTCTGAATGGATGCAGAAGTTTTCTTGGGAGTAGTGAAATGTTTTGGAACTAGAAGGAGGTGGTTGGTGGCACAACACGGAGTATGCCATGTGCCACTGAATTGTATACTTCAAAATGGGCCATATTGTGCTGTGTGAATTTCACCTCAATTAATAGCAAGGTGGCAGACGTGGGTGGAGGGGAGGAAGGGACTTTCCAAATTCCAAGTTGTTAAGAAAGTCCTTTCTCGGTGGAAAAATGAGTAAGGTATGATGCATAGGAAGAGTCAAGAGCTGGAGGAGTAGAGTAAACACCCCAGAGCAGAGTACAACCTGCACTACACAGACTTGGCAGGATGGGTGTAGACAGCGCCGCGTGGAGTGCCCTTCCCGCACGGATTCAGGGTTCTGCCAATCCAGCAAATGGTCTTCGTGGGCCCTCCAAGGTGCAATCAAGCCCATGGATTGCTTCTTGCTTCCTGTTGCTGGAATCTCAGCTCTACCACGGCAGAGTCCTGGGATATTGCATTAACCTTTTAGTGAAAAGCCTGGAATGGTGCCCGGCTCAAAAATCGTAGTTGTTCAGTAAATAGTTGCTGAGACAAAATCCTCTAGCACCTTCTTTTCTCCATCCAGTGTGAAGTTTGAACACAGTCCTTTGCTAACAGCCCTGTCTGCTCTTACCTAAGACAAGAGTAGAAAGAGTCACCTCCTCGTGCTGTGGTTAAGGAATCCGAGCTCTTCCTCCCCGGCCGCGGCCGAGGGGCCAGACTGCCTCTCTCGCCAGCTATCTTCACACTTTGAATCAGACCTTCTCTGCTGGGGCAATAGCACGGTAGGGGTGCACCCTCGGAGGAGCGGGGAGCCTGGGTCTTTGCTTAGAAATTGTGAAAACCTTACCAGTACTTGTCAAAAGTCCTGGTGGTCTTCCCTAGCCACAGTGACAGAAAATTCCAGGGGCTTCGTGCAACTTCATTGCTAAACTTCTTGTCTCTTCTGCAGGGTGAATGAAACCATGATTCAGCCATTACCAGTAGGCACTGGGTCATTTATCTGGAAGCAAAAATGAACCTGTAGGGGTCCAAAGGCAAAGCTCAAGACAATTCTATTGAGTCTGCCAAGTCCTATGACCCAAACGAACCAATAAATGGGGTAAAACTTCTAGAGATGCTCTACGGGCTGTCCCAGGTCTGTTTATCACCAGAGAAATATTTCAGATACTGGCTACGAACCTAAGAGAATGAACAAAATACAGATTTCTGCCCTCATTAGTTAATCTGTGAGCAGTGGAGATTTTGTCGAGCTTTTATTTAAAATAGAAAATCATAAATGCCATTATAAGGGAAGCTAAGAATAACTTCTGTGCCTTAGCCTCTCTCCTCCCACTGGTGTGTATTTGCAAAGGGCAGTTCCTTGCCTTGCGGTCTTTTGGTATCACAGTTACCGAAGGTAGTTGGTAGTATGCAGATTCCCAGGCACAACACTGGACTTACTGAAACATCTCTAGGAGCGGAAGCTGCAAATATGCATTTAAAAATGTTCCTCAGGGGCGCCTGGGTGGCTCAGTTGGTTAAGCGACTGCCTTCGGCTCAGGTCATGATCCTGGAGTCCCTGGATCGAGTCCCGCATCGGGCTCCCTGCTCGGCAGGGAGCCTGCTTCTCCCTCTGACCCTCCCCCATCTCATGTGCTCTCTCTCTGTCTCAAATAAATAAATAAAATCTTAAAAATGTTCCTCAGGCCATTCTTATGCACATTAACGGTTAAGATGTATTTTCTTCTTGTTCTTCATAATTACCAAAAGGGCAGGTGAAATGTGTCTTCATTTTGTAGACAAGGAAATGGAAACTCAAAGAGATGTTAAATCCAAGGCGATACAGTTAATTTGGGGCAGGGCTAAAATTTGAACCTGGATTTGCCTGATTTTAGATCTCATCCTTGACTTGCCCTACGCTGGAAAAAAAAAAAAAGGCGGGGGGGGGGGAATCAAACTATGAAATGACTGGGATATATTTCCACAGGGATAACAAATCTTTTCCACCGGCAGAGACCCAGTTAGGACTGGAGAAACAGTGCCATCTGGTGGCCACCTGGGAGCAAAGTGAACAAGGTGAAAAAAATGAAATTTTTTTTTTTATTGAACAAGGGATCATTTCCTCTTGCTCACCTTGGTGCACCTTTCATGGATGGATTTGTGTTGAGCCGGCCTCATGCATTTGGAGGACCAGCTGACTGGTGTTTTGTGCTTTGGTTTTGTAACCGAGAACTTTTCTTCTCCTAGCTAAAGTTAATTTACTCATACAGAGCAGGACTCCTCAAGGTCTTTAGGGCCATGTAACAACCAGTAGATCCAAGGGATGCTAGTGAAACACTTTCTGGGGCCAACATACCCTATACCTCTAGAAACTTAGTCTTCATTTAAAAATTTTTATTCAAAAGTTTTTTGTTTTTGTTTTTTACCCATCGTTACAAAATCTTTTTGACAAAACCAAGGTGTCATCTGAGTGTTAAGGAACAGGACCCTCAACGCCCACTTCCAGGAGTACCCGGAGATGAGGAATCCCTCTGGCCCCCTCCATTCCAGCATGCAGATCTCTGCAAATTCCCATGGAAATCACTATAGGGGGCTGTCATTGGGCAGATGCATCATGCAGACCACAGAACTATCCAGACAACCCCCAAAACAGCCAGGGTTATCTGGCCAGGTAGACGTGAAACAATTCACCTCCGAGATAACAAAAAATCTGCTTAAGCAACCCCAGGCAGCTGTGGAAATTCTCAGTCCTCAGTTCTGGAATCACAAGTGCTGGTTCCGTCTCAAATGGCAAACTTGCAAGCTGCCGCCTTGTTGTAGAGCTGCAGGGACCCCCCCCCCCCCCCCCCCGGACCCTCCATCCACCCCTGGGCTCCACCCCAGGCTCAGCAGCCCTGCTCACCCCTCTGTCTCCCACTGCTCTTGCTCATCGCGCCCATGGAAGCCTTTCACATCCTCTTCCTTCTTCCAGATTTCAGGTCAGGGGTCATTTTTCTGACCTCCCATACGAGGTCACACCCTCCTGTCCCGCTGCCCTTCTTCCTTTTCTCCCAGCGGCACCTGTCAAAGTTGTGATTGGCCATCTGACGGTGGCACTGTCTCGGTCATGTCTGCCTCTAGACGGGAGCCTCCAGGAACTATCAGCGTCTGTAAGCCGGAGCCGCGCACAGTGCCTGGGACACAGGAGGAGAGTGGGGGGCATCGCCTGACTCGCTCACTCACTCACTGGGCATACCAGTGAGGCTCATCCTGCCCCAACAACCTCATCCGGACGGCTCCGATCCTATCTTCCAAGCGGTGTCTTTGTGACATTATTTGGTGCCAGAGATCTCAAAGGGGCTGCCCAAACCCTATTCCCCTAAACCCCAACTTCAAGGTGGGGAGACGTCAGACACGCTTTTCCAGTCCCGGCAAGATCCTGAAAGATGGCAATTTTGCTTGACAACACCCTGCTGGTTTCCTGAGTGATTGTGTAACTTTGGATGAGTTCACGGAGCTTTTAAACCCTCGCCTCCTTCATCTATAAAGTGGGGATAACAGAACCATGGGGGCGGGGGGGGAGGGGGCGGGCAGGGTTTAGCCAACTACCAGGGGCTCTGCGTCAAAGCAGAGTTTGAAGGTGGCTGCCCCCAGCTGCCGGATGAGGCTCCGGAGGACCCCGCCCGGGGCGCAGTGAAGCCCACGCTGCCTCCCGGTGCTCGCGGGGTTCGGCTTCCTGTCCACACCGCCCTGCGCGGGGCTCACGCTAGACCCTCGCCCCCTCCTCGCTGGATGTCTCTGTGCGCCGAGCACGCTGCCCGGGAGGGCTTCCGGAGCCGGCAGGGGGGTGAGCCAGTGGAGCTCACCTTCCAGAGTCCGCTGAGGGCCCGGTATCAGTCGGGGGTGGTGGGGTGTTCTGTATCGGGAGTGAGAGGCCCCCAAAGGGAAGGACGTGCAGAAGCACAGATCGAAGGGGGTCAGGGGCTACAAACCCGTGGAGATCTAGGCCACCACGCAGTACGGTGGCCTCGTGTCCACGGATGCCGGGCAAACCCCCAGCTCATGTTTGGGGGGGCGGGGGGCAAATGACTTGAAACCCCTCCACCTGCAGTGTTTCGTGGGAAACTAGGTTTGAGCTCAGTTGCCCCCTGACTTGATCTCCTTCTTCTGGAAGACTGGAAATTGGTCTGAACAGGAACAGGTGGTGCAGGAGGGCGAGGGAAGTCTGCACTGGGTGAAAGGTGGGAGGAGAAGCCGGGATTAGCTGAGGGTTGTCTATACGTGTAATAGAGGATTCTTGTTCCGGACTTCTGATCCCAGGGCATGGGACTCACTTTGCATACCAGATCCATCCTTCACGGGATCCGGCTGGACCTACCATGCACAAGAGGGTGTGTGTGTGTGTGTGTGTGTGTGTGTGTGTTTAAAAAATGAGTGGTAACAATAGGTTTAAGCACAATATCTCTGTATCCATTTTGAGCTGCCCAGGGGTGGGTTTTGAAGCAAAGGCTAAAATTTTGAAACTATTTTATAAATTCTGGACTTTTCTTGTTGGCTTCTGGAGAGACCATGAGTCATGGTTTCTTCGTGGTGCCCAGAGCCGGTCTTCTGCCTGGCTGTGGTGGTGATGAGTGTCCTGGGAGCTAAAGAAGAAAAGAAAGTTTCTTTGACACGCTGTGAGATCCCCACAAACCTGCCTCACTGTGTTGAAACGGGGCAAATGCCCACAGAGAGCTTTGGGTGATGTGTGTCTGATTCTATGTTTTTGTCTCCCCCAATCGCTGCCCCCCTCTAGTTATCGTATCTGTCTGGGCTTTGTAGGACCTCACGAATAGCTGGTTGGGTGATTGCTAGGTGGCCTGGTTTGTGTAAATATAATGCGTTGGTCTTCTCTATATTCTTTTGGGGTTTTATTACTTATAAACTTCTTTTTGTATTGAGAAAAATAGCCAAAGTATCCTTGACAAAAAGTTCTGCACCTGCAAAAGAACCTGGGACACAGCTTGGTCACCCCTCTTGAAGTTGCGGGTCTTGAACAATCCTTTCTCTTGTGTTTCCCTTCCCCTATTTCTTATTTGGGACCAGATCTTCTGCCCTAAAATCTTGATTCCTACCCTATCCCCTCTTCCCCCCCAAAAGGCCCCCACCCATACACATTTAAATCCTGAAGAAGCTAAGAACGCTCCATCCCTTGTTCCCAATCTCCTGTGTCAAGACCACTCCTTGATGTGATTTGTACTCATACACTTGTATTTGGATGGAGCAAACCTACTTTAATCTCTGTTCTTAGGGTAGAGAGAAGCAGAGGCAATGAGGGGGGCCTTCTATGTAGAAAGTACGGTCAGGAGACCAAGAAAGGGAAGATGAATGTATATTCAAGTCACTCAGGAACTTTCGTGCAGGTGCAAGAAACTTATTTCAAGTGGCTACAAGATTGTTTATTTATTTATTTTTTTACTGAATTTTCGAAAAGATTTTATTTATTAGGGAGAGGGGGCACAAGGAGGGGGAGAGGGAGAAGCAGGCCCCCCTGCCTAGCAGGGAGCCCGATACGGGACTCGATCCCAGAACACTGAGATCATGACCTGAGCCGAAGGCAGACGCTTAATCGACTGAGCCACCCAGGTACCCCCACAAGATTATTTATGTAGCTCCATGTTTACAGCTAGAAACCAAAGCTCTGTGTGAAGTCTTGAATTTATGGGGAGGGGAGGTAGGGGTGGGAAAGCTTGTACTTATCTGTTCATTCCCTGATCCACTCGGCTCATTTCTGACCTGCAGGAGACTGAGCCCCTGTGGGCTTGAGTGACTCCCTCTCTGAGGAGTGTTTATTGCATGGTTGATGTTGCTATGCTGGGTACTTCCTTTCCCACTTGCTATTGTCTGGTAACACATATGCTGACCCTTTCCCCTTCTCTGTTTACCTTGGGGAAAATACAATGAATAAATAAAAACTTATTGGTACTGGGGGAAAAAAAAAAAAAACAACCCAACCCAGAACCTGGGTAGCCAGGAGTAGCCAGATAATGTAAATCTAATCCTTCCCCACTACCTATGATGTTAGTAATAAGTTTTTCTTTGATATCCCTCACCAGGTTGAGGAAATTTCCTTCTATTTCCCGTTTTGTAGAAATTCCATCATGAGTAGATGTTGAATTTTGTCAATGCTTTTTTCACATAAGCATATAGCATGGTGCATAGTCATCACTCAGTAAAGTTCCTTTCCTCCCTCTCTAACTACTTTTTCTTTGTTTTCCTCCTTCTAATAACTTCCTCATTAGTTGGTTGGCCAGCATTGAGTGGTGTGGAAATAATCTTATTCTGCTAGGGACAGCTCCAGACCCTGCATCTTTGAACTTGGCCGAGGCTTGCTTTGCTCAAGTTGGAGAGACCCAAACCTTGGCAGGGCTGACCCAAATATGTCTACTTAGAGAAGGCCATTTCCCGCACCCACCTGTTCTCCTCCACTCCTTGTCCCGGATCTCCCATTCCTCAGCCACCCGGAGACACTCCATTCACTCCCAGGGTACCGCCGTAGCAGACCCCCAAGTTCTGGGGAACTGTTTCCTTGCACTTCCCCACCAAGTCTTTTTTTTTTTTTTTTTTAAGATTTATTTATTTATTTGAGAGATCGAGAGAGCGCGTGCAAGCGGGGAACACAGCAGAAGGAGAGAGAGAATCTCAAGCAGAGCACAGCGCCTGATGCAGGGCTCGATCCCACAACCCTGAGATCATGACCTGAGCCAAAATCAAGAGTTGGACGCTTAACCAACTGAGCCACCCTGGCGAACCACCCCCCACAACCAAGCCTTTAGTTCAAGGTTAAGTGAGTCAAGCAGGGACTAAAGTGGTAACACCTGTAGTGGTAAATGTCTTCACATGCCTAAGCAACACGTATATTTTAGCAAAATGAATGTAACATTTGTCTTTTAGTAAAGCATGATACCTCGGAGTGGTAGAAGGCTACGCCGCCCAAATGGATATTATATATTTTTAACTTTCAAAAAGATGTTTTTATATTTATTAATATGGAACAGCATCCATAACCCATCGTTGAGTAACAACCAGGTTATAAGCATATGCGGTAGATCACTTTTATTTAACTCTGTGTGTGTAGGTATCCGTAGATTCATGAACGATAACCTCTGGTCGGTGAGATGGGGTTAACTTGCACTTTCTTCCTTACACTTACCTGTATACTTGAATTTTCTAAGTAACTATACTGGCTTCAAAATTAGGGGAAAAAACAATGAATGCATTGGCTGGCTTGTACTTCACAATCATAATTACAAAAAAAACCCAAAACCCATAAGGAGTCATTTGCCCCTTACGTTGCTTCCACGATGAATTAGGGGTCGACTGGCTCTCTAATTTGTGTGGTCATTTGCGCAGCAAATTTTTCATAAATCCTTACACGTGGGAGATTGGTCAGACAGAACCCCTACCTTCCTGCTTTTATGCTGATACACTGTGTATCAATTTCGATGAGAGTGATAATTGTAAAAACAGATTTCACGTTGGAGTGAGCCAGGCGCTGTGCTAGTAGTAATCCGCTCCACAAAAGTGGAGGAAGCCTACCAGCCCTGATAAGTGGCTGGGGCTCAAGCTCTGAGAACATCGGAGTCAGAAAGGCGTCTTCAGCCCCAGACCCTGGGGAGGGTTTCATTGGACACGTGGCTTTCATCAAAGCCTCGAGGCATTTGACCTTCGAAGACGGAAAAGAGAATTCCACGTCCAAAGCAATCCAAGAAGAGGTGCAGGGAGGGACAGGCTTTGGATCAGATGCTGGACAGCTGAGTTTCTTAGCTTTGTTGGGGAGACTGTCAAATGTGATGGGCTGGGCTGGGAGCAGGCTGAGGAGGACGTGGGTGCCAGGTGTCGGAGACAGACCTGAAGTTCCTGCCATCTTGGGGCACCTGGCTGGCTGAGATGGAAGAGCAGGTGACTCTTGATCTTGGGGTCATGAGTTCGAGCCCCACGTTGGGTGCAGACATTTTTTTTTTTAATTTTATTATGTTATGTTAGTCACCATACAATACATCATTAGTTTTTGATGTAGTGATCCACGATCCATTGTTTTCGTATAACACCCAGTGCTCCATGCAGTACGTGCCCTCCTTAATACCCATCATTGGGCTAACCAATCCCCCTCCCCCCTCCCCTCTAAAACCCTGTTTGTTTCTCAGGTCCATAGTCTCTCATGGTTCATCTCTCCCTCCAATTCCCCCTGCCCATTTTTCCCTTCCTTCTCCTAATGTCCTCCATGTTATTGCTTATGTTCCACAAATAAGTGAAACCATATGATAATTGACTTTCTCTGCTTGACTTATTTCACTTAGCATAATCTCCTCCAGTCCCATCCATGTTGATGTAAAAGTTGGGTATTCATCTTTTCTGATGGCTGAGTAATATTCCATTGTATATATGGACCATATCTTCTTTATTCATCTGTTGAAGGGCATCTTGGCTCTTTCCACAGTTTGGCTATTGTGGACATTGCTGCTACGAACATTGGGGTGCATATGGCCCTTCTTTTCACTACATCTGTGTCTTTGGGGTAAATACCCAGTAGTGCAATTGCTGGGTCATAGGGTAGCTCTATTTTTAAATTTTTGAGGAACCTCCACACTGTTTTCCAAAGTGGCTGTACCAACTTGCATTCCCACCAACAGTGTAAGAGGGTTCCCCTTTCTCCACAACCTCTCCAACATTTGTTGTTTCTTTCCCTGTCCATTTTTGCCATTCTAACTGGTGTAAGGTGGTATCTCAGTGTGGTTTTGATTTGGATTTCCCTGATGGCTAATGATGATGAACATTTTTTCATGTGTCTGTTAGCCATTTGTATGTCTTCTTCAGAGAAGTGTCTGTTCATCTCGTCTGCCCACTTTTTGACTTGATTATTTGTTTTTTGCGTGTTGAGTTTGAGAAGTTCTTTATAGATTTTGGATACCAGCCCTTTATCTGTAGTGTCATTTGCAAATATCTTCTCCCATTCTGTGGGTTGCCTCTTTGTTTTGTTGACTGTTTCCTTTGCTGTGCAGAAGCTTTTTATCTTGATGAAGTCCCAAAAGTTCATTTTTGCTTTTGTTTCACTAGCTTTTGGAGATGTATCTTGAAAGAAGTTGCTGTGGCCGATGTCAAAGAGGTTACTGCCTATGTTCTCCTCTAGGATTTTGATGGATTCCTGTCTCACATTGAGGTCTTTCATCCACTTTGAGTTTATCTTTGTGACTGGTGTTAGAGAATGGTCGAGTTTCATTCTTCTGCATGTGGCTGTCCAATTTTCCCAGCACCATTTATTGAAGAGACTGTCTTTTTTCCATTGCATGTTTTTTCCCGCTTTGTCAAAGATTATATGACCATAGAGCTGAGGGTCCATATCTGGGTTCTCTATTCTGTTCCATTGGTCTGTATGTCTGTTTTTGTGCCAGTACCATGCTGTCTTGGTGATCACTGCTTTGTAATATAGCTTGAAATCGGGCAACGTGATGCCCCCAGCTTTGTTTTTCTTTTTCAACATCTCCTTGGCGATTTGGGGTCTTTTCTGATTCCATATAAATTTTAGGATTGTTTGTTCCAGCACTTTGAAAAATGTCATTGGAATTTTGATCGGGATGGCATTGAAGGTATAGATTGCTCTGGGTAGCATAGACATTTTAACAATGTTTATTCTTCCGATCCATGAGCATGGAATATTTTTCCATCTTTTTGTGTCTTCTTCAATTTCTTTCATGAGTGTTTTGTAGTTCCTAGAGTATAGATCTTTTACCTCTTTGGTTAGGTTTATTCCGAGGTATCTTATGGTTTTTGGTGCTATTGTAAATGGAATCGTTTCTTTAATTTCTCTTTCTACAGTTGCGTTGTTAGTGTATAAGAAAGCAACTGATTTCTGTGCATTGATTTTGTATCCTGCCACATTACTGAATTGCTGGATGAGTTCTAGTAATGTGGGGGTGGAGTCTTTTGGGTTTTCCACATAAAGTATCATGTCGTCTGCGAAAAGAGAGAGTTTGACTTCTTCTTTGCCAATTTGAATACCTTTTATTTCTTTTTGTTGTCTGATTGCTGTTGCTAGGACTTCTACTACTATGTTGAACAGTAGTGGTGAGAGTGGGCACCCTTGTCGTGTTCCTGATCTTAAGGGGAAGGCTCTCAGCTTTTCCCCATTGAGGATGATATTTGCTGTGGGTTTTTCATAGACGGATTTTATGAGCTTGAGGAATGTTCCCTCTATCCCTATACTCTGGAGAGTTTTAATCAGGAAAGGATGTTGTATTTTGTCAAATGCTTTTTCTGCATCAATTGAGAGGACCATATGGTTCTTGTCCCTCCTCTTATTAATGTGTTCTATCACATTGATTGATTTGCAAATGTTGAACTACCCTTGCATCCCAGGGATAAATCCCACTTGGTCGTGGTGGATGATCCTTTTAATGTATTGTTGGATCCTATTAGCTAGGATTTTGTTGAGGATTTTGGAATCCATATTCATCAGGGATATCGGTCTGAAATTCTCCTTTTTGATGGGGTCTTTGCCTGGTTTGGGGATTAAGGTAATGCTGGCCTCATAGAATGAGTTTGGAAGTTTTCCTTCTGTTTCTATTTTTTGAAACAGCTTCAGTAGAATAGGTATTATTTCTTCTTTGAATGTTTGGTAGAATTCCCCAGGGAATCCATCAGGCCCTGGACTCTTGTTTTTTGGGAGGTTTTTGATCACTGCTTCAATCTCGTTACTGGTTATTGGCCTATTCAGGTTGTCAATTTCTTCCTGTTTCAGTCTTGGCAGCTTATAGGTTTCCAGGAAGGCCTCCATTTCATCCAGATTGCTCAGTTTATTGGCATATAGTTGTTGATAATAATTTCTAATAATTGTTTCTATTTCCTTGGTGTTAGTCGTGATCTCTCCCCTTTCATTCATAATTTTATTAATTTGGGTCCTTTCTCTTTTCTTTTGGATAAGTCTGGCCAGTGGTTTATCAATCTTATTAATTCTTTCAAAGAACCAGCTTCTAGTTTCATTGATCTGATCTACTGTGTTTTTGGTTTCTAATTCATTGATTTCTGCTCTAATTTTAATTATTTCTCTTCTAATGCGTGGCTTAGGCGTCGTTTGTTGCTTTTTCTCTAGTTCTTTAAGGTGTAGAGTTAGTTGGTGAATTTGGGATTTTTCTATTTTTTTGAGTGAGGCTTGGATGGCTATGTATTTCCCCCTTAGGACCGCCTTTGCAGTATCCCATAGGTTTTGGACCGATGTGTTTTCGTTCTCATTGATTTCCATGAATTGTTTAAGTTCTTCTTTGATTTCTTGGTTGACCCAAACATTCTTAAGCAGAGTGGTCTTTAGCTTCCAAGTGTTTGAATTTCTGCCAAATTTTTTCTTGTGGTTGAGTTCCAGTTTTAGAGCATTGTGGTCTGAGAATATGCAGGGAATAATCTCAATCTTTTGGTATCAGTTGAGACCTGATTTGTGACCCAGTATATGGTCTATTCTGGAGAAAGTTCCATGTGCGCTCGAGAAGAATGAGTATTCTGTTGTTTTAGGGTGGAATGTTCTGTAAATATCTATGAGGTCCATCTGGTCCAATGTATCATTCAAAGCTCTTGTTTCCTTGTTGATTTTCTGCTTAGATGATCTGTCCATTGCTGAGAGTGGAGTATTGAGGTCTCCTACAATTAACGTATTGTTATCAATATGACTGTTTATTTTGGTTAACAGTTGGCTTATGTAGATGGCTGCTCCCATGTTGGGGGCATAGATATTTACAATTGTTAGATCTTCTTGTTGGATAGACCTTTTAAGAATGATGTAGTGTCCTTCTGTGTCTCTTATTACAGACTTTAGTTTAAAATCTAATTTGTCTGATATAAGAATTGCTACCCCAGCTTTCTTTTGAGGTCCGCTGGCAGGGAAGATAGATCTCCATCCCTTCACTTTCAGTCTGGATGTATCTTTAGGTTCAAAATGAGTCTCTTGTAGACAGCATATGGATGGGTCCTGTCTTTTTATCTAATCTGCAACCCTGTGCCGTTTTATGGGAGCGTTTAGGCCATTCACGTTGAGAGTGATTATTGAAAGATATGAATTAATTGTCATCATGTTGCCTATGAAGACGTTGTTTTTATAGATTGTCCCTGTAAATTTCTGTTGTAGATCACTCTTGGGGTCTTTCTCCTTTTATAGAACCCCCCGTAATATTTCTTTCAGGACCGGCTTAGTGGTCACATATTCTTTCAACTTCTGCCGGTCATGGAAGCTCTGCATCTCTCCATCCATTCTAAATGAAAGCCTTGCCGGATAAAGTATTCTTGGCTGCGTGTTCTTCTCATTTAGTACCCTGAATATGTCTTGCCAGACCTTTCTGGCTTGCCAGGTCTCTGTGGATAGGTCTGACGTTATTCTGACGTTCCTCCCTCTGTACGTAAGGAATCTCTTCCCCCTAACTGCCCTTAAGATGGTTTCCTTGGTTCTAAGATTTGCAAGTTTTACTATTACATGCCGGGGTGTTGGCCTGTTTTCCTTGATCTTAGGAGGGGTCCTCTCTGCCTCTAGGACTCGAATGTTTGTTTCATTCCCCAGATTAGGGAAGTTCTCAGCTATGATTTGCTCAAATACATCTTCTAGCCCTCTCTCTCTCTCCACTCCCTCCGGGATTCTAATTATTCTGACATTGGAACGCCTCATGGTGTCACTTATTTCTCTGATTCTATTTTCATGGATTCTGAGTTGTTTTTCCCTGGCCTCCTCTTTTCCCTTTTTATCTATTATATTGTCTTCCAGGTTGCTTATTCTCTCTTCTGTCTCAGTTACCCTAGCTGTTAGATTATCTAGATTGGATTGGATCTCACTGATAGCATTTTTAAATTCTGCCAATTCCCCTTTTATTTTTGCCTTTAGAGACTCTATGTTGCCATTAATTGATTTCTCCATTCTAGCCATTGTCTTCACAATTGCTAGCCTGAATTCCATCTCCGACATCTTGGTTATATCTGCATCCATTTGTAAATCTGCAGCATAAGTCATAATCTCTGAGTCTTTTCTGTTTTGGGGGCTCCTCCTCCTAGTCATTCTGTTGATGGCTGTTTGAGGGAAGGTATAGAGTCCAAATTATTGACCAGAACCCAAGCAAGATGCACCTGTTTTCTTGGGACCTTAGGGTTGCTGGCCTCTTGTTTTCCCAGCCTGTCTTCTGCGGGAGGGGCCTGTCGCGCTGTTACTCAGGCAACCCTGTTTGGGCGGAGTTGCCCTGCGCCCCTGTGGCGGGGGATGGGCTCAGCGGGAATCAGTCTTTGAGGCTTTTGTTCTCTGGCGCCTTTCCCTGGCGGCTTTCCGTGTCTCTTCTGTGAGTCAGAGCAGAAGAGACCGTTTCCAACCCTCTGCCTCAGAGCAGAGAGACCTCAGTCTGTTCTTCAGTGAGCTCTCCAGGCCACACTGTCTCCGTTTCTGTCCGTGCTGCTATAAACTGCAGTGTCCTGGGTTGTGCGCCCCTCCGCAGCGCCCCCAGTCCTGCCTCCAGGTCGGAGCTCGTCTCTGCCCTTTGTGCTTCTAAAACCGCCAGCCGCTCCCAATTCGCACGCGTGCGACTCCGCCGCTTGGGGTTTCCACCCCCGGGGGTTGCAGTTCACCGGCAGGACCCCGGCGCACCGGGTTTCCGTCTCGGAGGCTGCGGTTCGCCTGCCCGCAACCGTCGCTCCAGTTTCTGTCCGGGGGGCTGCAGTTCGCGTGCACCCCACCGGTCTGGTTTTCCACCCCGGGGGCTGCCCTAAAGTCCTTTCCCGACGCTACCGGTCTGCGAGTCTGTGCCTGTCCGCAGCGCGCGAGGCTGTCACTCACCGGCGGTGTAGGATCCCCACGTCCAGGCACCCTCCCACTGCCGTTTATCCTCCGATATCTGCCCGCAGGATCACGGCTCTCCGCTTCCTACCTCAAAACCAACTGCCTGCGATATTCTGTTTGTAGAGATCCAGATCTTCTTACATCTCAGGCTGGTCTCGTGGGTGCTCAGAGTGGTCTGGTAGATATCCAGCTCAATTCCGGGGACCAGCTGAAATAGGGTCCCCTACTCCTCCGCCATCTTTCCCCCCTCGGTCTGGGTGCAGACATTATTTAAATAAACAAAACTAAAAAAAAAAGTTCCTGCCATTGAGAATGGGAGCTGTACACTCAGCGCAGTGGGCGGCGGGCATGGGAGGTTGCCACAGAGGACAAGAAATCCTCGGCTGCCACTTGCTGGGTGGCTAGGACAGGTCTCCCGCGCCGAGGGCTCCGCTGTTCGTCACCCTTGCTCCAGCAGCAGGGAGCGGGGCTGGGAAGGGAGACGCATCCTTCTATCTGTGACCACTTCCCCTGGCGTACTCTTTGACTGCCTCCTAGTGGCCACTTCGCTCCCTTCTCCTGCAGCTCTAAAGTGGTGGCCCCAAGAATCCCGGGGGCTGGCAGCCAAGTCCTTGCTTTGTGTGACAGCCGAGGCATGGCCAAACATCACTGGCTTTGGGTGTGGTCTCCTGGAGCATCCATTTCGAGGGTCCCGTGGTGACATTGCTGATGCACCAGTACTGGGCGCGGCCTGTGGAACCCTGGAGCTTGAGGTCCTCAGAGGAGAGCTCTGTCCTGCACTTACCATGTGCTGCACACCATTCTATGTGCTCTGGGTGCAGGGAGGTTAACTGACTTGTCCAAGGGGGCCGGGTCCCAAATGCAGGAATGGCAGAGATCCAAATGCCCTGTCTTCAGAGTCTGCTCTCTTAAGCCCTTCTCGATGGCTCCTTTTCTGCCCCGAAGGACCTGACAGATGCATACATATTCGCAGCCAGTCAAATACTTCGGGGTGCCTGCCGGGGTGGCAGGGGAGGTCCTGAAGGCAGTCACTATGACTTCAGGAGACCTGAGGCTTTGGAGGAGTTGGTGACCGCCCCTTGGAGGACCTAGCGCTTTCCCTGGAGCTTTGAGGAGGAGCGGAATTCGGCGGGGCAGGGGCAGAGCGCAGGGTGCAGCATTTTGACTGAGTGATGCTGTGAGCAACAGGGTGGGGGGCGTTGAGGAGGCAGTGGGAGGTGAGGCTGGAAGGATACAGAGGGAGGGAAGCATCTCGAAGGGCCTTGGATACATGTGATAATGTAATGAGGTGATCTTTTTTTTTTTTTTTTAAGAAAAAGTCAGCCTCTCTGGAGAGTGAGTGATCAGCCACTCATTATAATTTTTCTACCGAAAGGCAGTCACAAACCAACACAAATGACTAGATATGCATTTATTCCTTTGTTCACGGATTCAGTCAAAAAATATTGATTGAATGAATACCTACTCTGTGTCGATCATGATCCATCCTCAGGTGCCCCAGCCTCCCTTGTCCAGCAAGGGAGAGACAAACAGCTATCTAGAGGGCATGATATGCGAATACCTCGGAGGTGCATGGGTTAGACAGCATCACGGTGGAATTCTATAGCAGGTGGCATTTACAGCTGAGCCCTGAGGGGTAAATTGGAAGTAGGGGGACAAAATGGGGAGGAAGCGAAAGAGCAAAAACCCAGAGGCAAAGACAAACAGCAGCTCTGAGGAAAAATAAACGGTTTGACATGGCCGGGGCCTTAGACCGGAGAGGGGAAGGTGTTGGGAAAGGGTGCTAGAAAGGCACACATCCCCATATCTCACAGGACTTGCAATCCGAGTGTAGACTATTCGAGAAGCAATGGGAGTCATGGAGGATTTTAAGCAGGGAAGCAAGATAATTGTGGTGGCTGTTGTTGGAGCGTGGATTGGAGGGGCAAGAGTGAAAGCGAGACCCATCAAGAAAGTGTTGCAATAATCCAAGGAAAGAGGGAGGCCTGGGAGAGGGCGGGGCAGTGCTGGATTCCAGAGCTACTTAGACGTCAAGCCAACAGGACTGGTGGTAGACGGGGTGTGGACAGTAGGGAGACCTGCAAGGCTCCCCCTCACGGAGGATGTGAAAGACAGAAGGGAAGGAACGTGACAAGAGCATGGTGCAGAGAAAAAGAGAAGGATCTGGGTGGGGAGGAGGTGTGGGAGAGAGAGAGGACTTCTGGGTGCAGAGCTGAGGAAGTGAGGGTGAACAGAAGGAGGGGAGTGTCTGCTTTCCCGGTCCGGTCTTGTCTGGTCCGGGAGCTCCTGCAGTGCCCAGCTCTGTGCATCTGGGTTTGTGGCCAGGTGAGAGCCGACGGTTGATGACTGGAGGCACCTGTGTCCCAAGGGGGCTGATGTTACCACTAGATTTGTCTCCTCTCGTTACTAACATAAAGAGGAGTGATAACTGTTGGTACCTGGAAGCCAATCTCTCCCTTCAGACACTCCAACGGAAGGAGAGAAGATACGGATTGGCCTTTATTGATGGTACAGGTCTCCAGCCTGCAGCTTAGCTTGGTGACTAGAAACTAAATGTAGGACTTTAAAGTTGGCAGCAAAAACTCCAGAAGGCCCCTTACATTCACTTGCTTACATAATAAGCTGATTTATTCTACTTAAAAAATGCCAAATCAGCAGTATCTGCACAATGTAATTCCTCCCCCCATGGTAATATCAAGTAATATCTTTGAGCCTCCAGAAACTTCTATGCCAATCAATTTATATTTTGCTTAATTAAGCATCTGAGCTGGGTTTTTTGTTACCATCTTTCAAGGTAAAGAGCCAGGCGCTGTGGTATGTACTTCATACACACTTTATTTAATCCCCGTAAGACTCAAAAACGTTGAAACATTTTTTTCCTATTTTATAGGTGGGGAAAGTGAGGCTCAAAGAGATGAAAGCGTTTGTTTCTACCATTACGGAGAAACTCAGTATTTAACTCTCTGTATGACTCTAGATTCATCCCTATAGTAATACTCAGGTCCACGCAAAAACCCCACAGCCTCTGTTCTTCTCTCCTGATTCCTGCCAAAGGGTCCTATGGAACTGAAATCAACCCGAGTTACAAATTTAACTCACAAATGTAAAACAAAACAAACATTGTTTCTGATCTTCTAGTGACAAATGTGGGGCCTTATAATTACTAGAGAAATATAAGTTCAGGGGCACCTGGGTGGCTCAGTCGGCTAAGCATCTGCCTTTGGCTCAGGTCATGATCCAAGGGTCCTGAGATTGAGTCCTGAGTCAGGCTCCCTGCTCAGCGGAGAGCCTGCTTCTCCCTCTGCCTACTTGTGCTCTCTATCTCTCTGTCAAATAAATAAATAAAATCTTTAAAAAAAATAACTGCTCTCATTCTTCTAAAAAAAAAAAAAGAAATGTAAGTTCATTTCTTGGGGGCCACTCCCTCCCCATCTGAACAAATAGCAATGATGCATAAAGCATTTTTTTTTTTTAAAGATTTTTTTTTATTTATTTATTTGACAGAGAGAGAGACAGCGAGAGAGGGAACACAAGCAAGGGGAGTGTGAGAGGGAGAAGCAGGCTTCCCGCGGGGCGAGGAGCCCGATGCGGGGCTCGATCCCAGTACCCTGGGATCATGACCTGAGCCGAAGGCAGACGCTTAACGACTGAGCCACCCAGGCGCCCCGATGCATAAAGCATTTAAGAAGGAAAATAAAAAGGCAAAGCCAAGCTGAAGAGTGAGATCATTCCTTCCCTGCAAGACGATGACCTGGGCACATATGAAAACCTCATTGGGTCGATGCCTGGAAGAAGTGCAGAGCTCGCTCCTCGTTTAGGAGAGCGTACATGTGCCCCTCTTGAAGCACGATACAGGGGCCAGGCTCCCTTCTTAAATCCAGGGACCGTGGTAGAGCTTTCTTGACTCATGAAGGACAGCTAACATGAAGCTATTGCCAAACACTGCCCGAGATGTTGGATTACGTGAAGCCATGGGCCTAAGGAGCTGGGAAGACCTACACAGGACCTCATGACAACTGGCTGAGCCAAGTCGCCCCCAGGTTCATGACTGAAATTGCAGTAGCCCCAATGCCATCCAGGGGTGTGGTTCCCCAAACAGCTCTATAAATCCTGGTCCAGCCCCGGGGACTCTGAAAGGCCTGGTGAAAGAAGCCACAAAACCACTAGACAGGGAGAGGTGAATGCAGAGAAATAGAGGGGGGAAATTCTGCCATTCAAGATGAACCTACAAAGTTCAAAAATCATACGGGAAAAGCCAAACTACAAGACCAGCATGGATGATATCAGCACAGTTAAAGTGGAGATAACAAAGCTGTCCTACAAAGGACTTTAAAATGACAATGTGTAAGATCTCCAAGGACATAAACGGTGCGATAAGATCTGTTAAATTATAATAAATTGTCCATGAAGCAAAGCAGAAATGAACAAGTACAATGGGAAATGTGAAAAGATCAGAAATATTCAGAATGAAAAACAGACAAGAAAATACATACTTCAGTGGGTAGAATACTCTAATCTTAGTACAAAAAAAAAAAAGTTAACTGGGAAAGAGTAGTGAGGAATTCCCCAAAATGCAACCTAGAGAGACAATTATATTAAGAAGTAAAAATAAAAATGGAGAGACGTGAAGAATAATTCAAGAAACTTCACCAGATAATGCTAAGAGTTTCAGAAGAGACCCTTCTGAAGGAGAAAAGAGCTGGGAATTTTCTAGAAATGATGAAACATTTCAGACTTCTCTTTCTCATGGAAAATTTCCTTACGTGAGGATAAGTCCACACTGAAGCTCATCATGGTGAAACCGCAGAACGCCAAGGACAAGGCCAGGGGAAGCTTTGAAAGTTCTCAGAGTTAAAAAGTAAAGATTGCCTATGAAGGAGTGGTATTTAGTGCCATCACTAGACCACAACAGACATCTCTTCAGCAGCCATACATATAGGAAGACGGTAGATTAGTATTTTCAAAGTGCTGAGGGAAAACTGCAAGTCCCCTGGTACAAAATTCTATAACCAGATAAATCGCCACTCGGGAGTGAGGGTGGAAAATTCTCCAGATTGCATTGATTATATGCCTTATCCAGATGGTTGTACAGAAACGTGATGGTTCAACAGTGAAAAAGCGTCTGATGCAGTCAGACGTTCGAGAACTCCATGTGTATGCCAGATCATTACCGAGTAAGCAAGGCTCGCCCTACGGTCTGACCTCTCCTTCTACAAAACCTGCAGCGCGTGACTGACACTCCTACCCAGGATGCCCACCACAGAGAGGACCAGACCAGGTTCGCCAGAATGAGGGTGATTTGGAACCCAGGGATCACCTCAGACTCAGAAACATGGCTCAGGTGATTGTGGACGTGTGAGCAGTCATGCTCGGGTGAAACCCTGGGGGAAAGAGCCCTCACACCAACACCAAAGACCTTTCCAGCTTCCCCCTCTCTCACAAAGGAACCTAGAGTTCTTGGCTGGGACTCACTGAGTGGGCACGCGATGTTCTCTAACTGGACTTCACCTTGCAAAGTAAAGCTTCTACTTCTGGCCATGAAGGATAATGAGGACCAGACTTGCCCTTCTGCTCTCTGTCTACAACTAGAAAACTGGACAACAGGGGGCCCAGACTGTGATCTCTCAGGGGAGAGAAACCAATGAGGTGAGCCCTGTAAGCCCCCAGACTTCCCGCCCAGGGGCACTTTCCAGCCCAGGAGGATACCCTAAGCCGAGCACAGTCATCTCCTCGAGCTGAGGAGCAGAGACTGGAGCTCAGGAGGCTGAGGCTCCAGGCTTTGCAGTACAGAGTGCTAGGAAGGAAGGAGCTACTCAGAAACAAGAGCTCCAGAGATCTGTACAGCGGTTCTCTGGAGTCTTGGGCTAATCACTGTGTGCTCACGTGGGGCTAGGTCTCCAAGAGCCAGGCAAAGACCAACTACCGGGCGCTGTAAACAGCATAATTCCTAAAACTGACATAGGGATGGAAGATGTGGACGTCCCAACCAATCAGAATGAAGAGACCTCGATGAGCAGACCCAGGAAGTAGCCCGGCTAAACCAGCCATGGGGTCAAGGGCTTTTCGACCTGCCCTCACAAAGATATGACCTGAGCTATCTGATACAGTGGCGCTAGCCATATTGAACCTCGGAACGTTGACTAGTCCAAACTGAGATGTGCTTTTAAGTATAAATAAGATACACACCAGATATGGAAGGTTTTCGTATGAAAAAAATGAATGTAAACTATCTCAGTAGTTTTTATATTGATTACATCTTCAAATGAGAAAACTTTGGGAATAATTGGTTAAATAGAATATATTATTAACATTTAATTTGGGGTGCCTGGGTGGCTCAGTTAAGCGTCTGACTTTGGCTCAGGTCATGATCTCGGGGTCCTGGGATTGAGCCCCAGGATAGGCTTCTCACTACTCCCCACTCAGCTCCCCCTCCACCCTTGCTTCTCCCTCTCCCTCTGCCCCTCCTCCTGCTCATGCTCTCTGTCTCTCTCAAATAAATAAACTCTTAAAAAAATTAAATTAAAAAAAAGAGAGAGAGATAGTCCAGTAGTCTATCTCTGTAGCCCGAATGGAAAGTATGCAGGAAGGAACATTTTTCAAAATCCCCATTTAGCTTTCTTACCAATAAAACCTACCCTTTGAAATATTTACTTTCTTATCCACATTCAGTGCCTGACATATAATCCTGTTGTAATATATCCTCCCATGACAAATAATTAGGTGCTGTTTGGGAGGGGTGTTCTTGGCAGTAACAGCCTATGGAGGGAATTATGGAACTACTAAGAGGGCTTTAGAAAGGAAGTACTTTCTGAGAGACCCAAGAGAGAATTAGAGATTCATAAACAGGTTACATTTAGCAGTAGTTAGAGGACAGGGAAACAAAAACAAAAAGCAAGGCCCCGCCAGAAAAGACATAACCAGAAACGCCCCCAAAACGTGACTTTAATTAAATATTTTATATTTCCAAACATAAGGAAAAGAGATCTTCCATCAGTGGAAGCTCTTTAGGTGGTTCTAAATATCTGCCTCAGTTTGTACCCGTCTTCAATTTACATCTATATAAATATAAATAGTATTTACTAAGACTCATATTTAATACAAACTTCCAGAAGTGTTTAAATGGAAAAAGTGAGGAAGGAGCAGTGGGGAGAGGGGCTTGTTTGTCTCAGAAGCGACAGGGAAGCGGCAATCCCTAAAACCTGAAGATGATTTCACCCTTGCTGTGTACGAGCTGCATTTGTAGTACGAGAGGACACATGGGGAGTGACTGAGCATTTTGCGAGGAACAGGACAAAATAAGAATCTATGTTATCAACTTTGGTGTGTTCATGGGTTCCTGATATGCCACAAAGCCACCTTCTGGAAGAGCAGTTAGTTTATCCAAAACAGGCTAGAAGTTTCTACGGGCAGCCCTGGTTTTTAGGGGATCATTACATGTTTCTTAGACAGCGCTTCCGGGTGTGAGGATGTACAATCAAGACACGTATCAGAGAGACGGAGAAGCAACAATGCCCCATTAATATTTTCCCGATGAAAGTGTCTGGACAACTGAGAAATAAGTGGATTATCTCAATCCAGTAAAATGGCATTCAAGTAGAAAATACCCAAGCATTATAAGTCAGTCTGCATTTCCTGCGTGAATTCAAAATTGAAATATTTCACACCAAAATGCCAAGAATCTGTGCAAAGATTAGACCCTTATCAAATTCTGCATTCAGATGTACATGCAAGCTTGCCTTGGATCCTCTCCTCTCAGAGTTGCAAAATTTACAAATATGGTACAATCTCTAGAGTCATCATGGAGCTGGAGAGGTAATGCAGAAACCAAGCTGCCTTTCCAGTAATTGTGGCATTGCAACAAAAGTCACAGCTTCTATTGATTCATTGAACGGAGTCAACCTGCGGGTAGACATTTGTATTCACGTACACCAATTCCGTTCATACCCACACCCTCCCATTAGATACTAGAGCGTGTTCCTAATCTTTTGTCCTTTGCACACAATTTGCACACATAACATGACAATCCTTTTAACTGGGTCTGTCTTCCCAACATCCTTGAGATCCGAATCCTGAGAACTTTAGAACCGTAAACATATTAAAATCTAACAAATGAAACATATTAGCTCTACAAATCTAACAAATGAAACATATTAGCTCTACAAATCTAACACATGAAATGCACACCCTCTAAAAAGCCAAGCAATGTTTACAGTCCACAGCTAGTAAGAACTTATTCAAACACTAATTTTTCTTTCTGTTGACTCGTATATACTCAGGACTGAGTTAGTTGTTTTCCGCTTTTGGCCAAGCTCTGTCTTTTACTTTCATGTTTGAAGTTTCCATTTTCAAGTTAGCTAGTAATGTCCCTCTGGATCATTTCTTGAATTCTCTCTGCTAGTGCACAAAGATTAGCTTTTCTGAGGCCTCTAATTAAATTGCAATATGCATCTCTCCTCCCGTGGAGTTGGTACCAATTACGGAGGAGTTGGACTTTCTGTTCCGCTGTGTCTTGGAGATTGTCATTCTTGATCTCATCTATCTTGGCTTCGTTGATACCATTCTTCCGGACAAATTCTCTGACTTGAGTTATTGTCATTTGTTCAACAATACTAGTGATATATTTACTTAGGTCGATGTCTGAAAAATAGAGGACAGTCTCTGAAAATTTGTTTTGCTAAACGAAATTCTCATTATTGAAAACCATGTTTATTTCTCTTCTATACTGGTTAAGTCCTAGAGATTGGAAGAACTGGTTGGGGAAAAATGAAAACAGAACCCCCCCCAAGTTCTAATCCCAACCCCTCCTGGACCCCCAGTAATTTGCTCTATGACGTGGGCAAGATATATGACATCTCTCTATCTTCTTCTCTTGGCTATAAAATAAGAGGGTTGGAAAAGATCATCTCTAATGTTCTTTATGCATCTGATGATCAGTGACCCACAAACCTAAAAGGCAGGCAAAGACTTTATGATTTTCTCTCTGACTCACAGGTAGAGAGAAGCAGACCTGAATAGAATCGTGGAATACACCAGAGCCAGGAATACACCAGTAATAACCAAGTCTACAATTCAGTTTATTTAGTCCCTAAATCAATTTAAGCAGGAATTCTATAATACACCTGTTTGTGAAGGAAAATGCTCTTAAGCCTCAGAATATGGCATTTTATTGCTCCCCGGCTTATTTTTAACCATGAGTATTAGTTATGCAGTCAAACACACTGTCTGATAAAACCCTTGATGGTGAGCAGAATGAGCTATAAGCTCAAGGAAGAGACCCCCACAATATATCACTGAAATTAGCAATATTGTTTTACTCTGAAATTGGCCTGTTAACTCCCTAGGAAGCCGTCTCCATGAAATACAGTGATAGAAGCCTTACCTGCATAATTTATCGGCATCATTTCCTGGGGGAGACAGAAAATGGAGGGAAGGAGCAAGATAAATAAACATATATTTATAATATTCTAAATGTAATTGTCTAATTCTTCCTTAATACTGAAGGAAGTACAATCAGTAGCTTGATGTATAAAATTAGCTAGATGACGTGATTAAGGATTCTTTTCCCATTCAAATTTTTATTGTGCAAAGTTCCAGCCTTGCTGGAATATCAACTTAGCACTCTCATATTCTTTGTTAATTAATTCTCATGCTATTTGTGTAGGAGCTTCCTATAAGCTGGGCACCAAATCTTCGTCCGTTCTTGATGCCCCTCTAACCCATGCACACGCACTCACAATAAATGTTTGTTTTAAAACAAGGAGCAAATAAAACACTGAATTGCTACTTTCTCCATTTCCTTAAGAAAGCGGATGCATGTTTCAACACCTACAGTAGTTGAGGCTATGGATCCAGGGTCTTCATTCTTTTTATTCCTGCGCCATCTTAACATCCCTGGAAGATCAAAGACATTTCTGTCAGACTCAGGTCTCAGCCTTGTAGGAAGCCTGTGAGAACAGACTCTCTCACTATGAGAAGTGGGAGAAGGAAGGAGAAATTCACTGAAACTTAAAGTGACCAACACTGCAAAAGGCAGCATTGTCCTGATTTTGGAAATCCCACCCCGTGAGGTCAAATGTTCTAGAGATGTGTCACATTTTAATTGGCCATCCCATGATCACACACTGGCCTAGCCTGAAGCTGGCTTCTGACTTATCATATGGCCACCACTACTCCCTGTCACCAGAATGGAATTGGGGGGCATGCCTGCGGCAGGACTCAGAAGCCACAGGATATGGAAAGTTGGCATTCAAGGCCCAGAAATTCAAGTACATACACTCACAAATCCCTACAGTATACACACTCAGTGCGTGTATGCCTTGAAGTCAGTATAAATGAAAGAAAGGACACGTCTCCAAGCATGATGATCGTGTTTAAGCACTGAGTGTGTATTTGTAGCCTCTAAAGGCAAGGTGACCTCTTATCTTCACCTGATCTGGAGAAGCAGTGATGGGTTCCAACGGAAAAGGAAAAACTGGATGCCTCCGAGTTTTTCTATGGTCATCATGATTATGCCCAATTTGGGCTTACCTGTTGACTTTGCTAAGTAACCCTAGCATAAGTTCTATTGCCACAGTATTTTAAGTTAAGATGGAGAAATAATAGTAAAAACACAAAAATCATGGAGTCTGAACAAGGGAGAGGAGGCACAGAGAGGATAAACTTATCAAGTGTTCCCCGCACTCTTTCCCAGGAAGATCCTTTCTTCTCGTGTTCTTTATGGGGCCATCTCAATGAGCAGTCAAGGATTCCTTCTGATTCCTGACCCACTCAGCTGCTGCCGGGGTGAAAACCTACCCTTGTTCATACGGAGGATGGGAATATCCATTCCAAGCTCCAGAATGACTGCTCAAAAACAGTAGCCGAGGGATGATATCATCTAGTTCTTATCAGCTCTCAGGGGTGCACTCAGCGGCAGGAATTTAACAATATAATAGACCTACCTACCTGGCAGGAGCTTTCTTACGGGTAGGAGACAAAGGGGAATTCTTGTGAATAACTACTTTCCAAGTTATTTCAATCAGCAGTGGTTTGAACAAAGGAAGAACTTACACCAACATATTAGTGCAGACATTAGAATCGGGATTAGGACACAAAACCACAGAAATTTGGAGCTGGATCCTGTAGGTAGAAACATTGAACATTCAATGTGAAAATAAGCAATCTTTAAGATTAAACAGAGTACTCTCAAAGAATCAAAAGACATTGGCTTTTCTTCATATTTTACAGTAGGGATGAGAGAAAGGAGGATATAATCATAAAAAGAAATAATAACCTTCTCTACATTTGGTGTTGCTGGTTGGTGTGCAATTCTCAAGGATTCCATGTTCACACCTAAAAAAATCAAAAAACAAAAACTAACAGGGGCAACTGGGCGGCTCAGTCGTTTAAGCATTCAACTCTTGATTTCGGCTCAGGTCATGATCTCAGGGTCATAAGATCAAGTCCCGCATCGGGTTTCCGAGCTCAGCGTGGAGTCTGCTTGGGATTCTCTCTCCCCTGCCCCCGCCCCTCCCCCCACCACTTGCATGCATGCGTGTGTGTGTGTGTGTGTGTGTGTGTCTCAAAATAAACAAATAAAATCTTTAAAAAAATACAGAGGAAATTCAAAAAGCCTGGTGGACTGACTCCTTGATCATCTACAATGACACACTCTAAATCCAGCACCATTTTATTCATCTTTGCATCTCCGGGAAACATCATCCCTCAAATATTGCTAGAATAAGCGTCTAAAGCTGGTACAAATTCATAACATAATTTGGATGTTTGGATGAGAAATATCCTAAAGAGTAACTACGTTTGTTATAAAATACCAAGGGTTGGGGTGCCTAGGTGGCTCAGTCAGTTAAGCGTCTGCCTTCAGCTCAGGTCATGATCTCAGGGTCCTGGGATCAAGTCCTGCATTGGGCTCTATGCTCAGCACCGAGTCTGCTTGTCCATCTCCCTCAGCTCCTCCCCACCCGCCCCCGCTTGTGCTTTCTCTCTCTCACTCTCAAATAAATAAATAAAATCTTAAAAAAAATGCCAAGAGTTAAAAGAAATTAATAAAATACTGACAAATAGGAAAAAGGATGAAATAGACAAAGATTTAAAATTGGTAGTAAGCTGTGCTCTTAGAATCATAAACTGCCAAAAGCTATTTCAAAACAGTCCCACTGAACAATAAAATGGCTGGATAATAGCCCCTGCCCATGATACTGCTTAGAAAGCTACCCACCCAGCCCTCAGAGGCTTCCCCTCTCAGCATCAGGTGGTGATCACGACACTCAAGAGGAAAATCCTTGGGATTTCCTTCGGACCATCAGATTGTCAGATTGTCTGAATGATAGCCTGGTTCAGCCCATTTCCTAACTCTGTGAGCTTGGGTATGTCACTTAACCACCGTGAGCCTATTTTCTCATCAATAACAAGGAGATTACATTATAATAACAAGGAGGGTTATGGTGAGAAGAAAATTAAATTGAGATTAGGAGCTATTTAGAACTATTATTACAGTGGACCTTTGAACGATGTGGGGGTTGGGGCACTGACCCCCCCCCCACCGCATAGTTGAATATCCTCATATAACTTTTGATGCCCTCAAAACTTAACTACTAATAGCCTACTGTTGACCAGAAGTCTTACTGATAACATAAACGGTCGATTAACACATTTTGTATATTACATGCATTCTATACTGTGTTCTTTCAATGAACTAAGCTAAAGAAAAGAAAATGTTACTTCAAAATCACGAGAAAGGGGCACCTGGGTGGCTCAGTCAGTTAAGCATCTGACTCTTGATTTCAGCTTAGGTCATGGTCTCAGGGTCGGGAGATCGAGCCCTGTGTCAGGCTCTGTGCTGTGTGTGGAGCCTGCTTGGGATTCTCTCTCCCTTTCCCTCTGCCCCTACCTCCCCACCCTGCTCATGCTCTCTCTCTCTCTTTAAAAAAAAATAAATAAAGTCATAAGGAAGAGAAAATACATTTACGGTGCTGTACTCTACTTATTGAAAGAAACCCACATATAAGTGGACACTCACAGTTCAAACCCATGTTGTTGATGGGTCAATGTATTATTATTATTATTATTTTAGCACGTTAGTCCCTCCCGCACAGTCCCTACTTATGCCATCATCAGGCACTCTCAGCCATGGGGGGGCTAGAAGGGAAAGACTAGGTTAAGTGCACGTAATTTTAAATTTCTAGTCAATAAGAGACATAGGCATCATGTCCCTACTTCTCAAGTCAACTAGGTGAACTCCCAAACATTTCCCAAGGTGAAATACAAGTTTAAGGAGAGGCACATGAATATAATCCTAAATGTTTATGTTGGTACCATACAATATCTTATGGAGCAAAAGTTACTTTATAACACATATCACCCAGTCTACACTTCACAGAAATGAGGCTGATAGGAGATGTGAATACTGTTTGCATCCCATGAGTGAGGGAGTGGATGCTCAGAGAGGTTCAGTAACCTGCTCAAAATCACCCAATCAATCAGAAGAAAAGTGAGATGCACAATCAGGTTTTCTAACTTTGGGTCCAAACCAAGCTCCTTGGCATGAAAGGCAAGGTCCTTCATAATCTGGCCCTGGTTCCTTCTCACTACACTCTGGCCGGGTACTCTGCTCTCTGGAATGGCCGTCTGTATTTCTGCAGGTGCTATCCCCCTGCCTGAGATGTCCTGTCCATGTGTGCACACCTGGGGATGTTCTTTCTTTCCTCTCTCAAGACTCCCGTCATGTGTCCTACCTTCACCCGCCCCCTCAGGCAAAGCTGGAAGCTTCTCCGTAGAACTCGTAACAGCCTGAGCACATGTCTCTTCTGGTGCTTGACCCCATAACCATTGCTTTTCTTGTCTCTCTCTGCCTCTCGCCTGAGACCTTTGATGCCAGGAATGTGGCTTGCCTGTGACACTTGTTAGCGTAAGCAGCATGCAGAATACAAGCATGTAGGAGGTATTCAAGAAACGTTTGGAGCCTGGATGTTTGAATGAACGAACAGTTATCTAGTGGCTTAGAGGCAAAGCAAGACTAGAGCGCAAATTCTTGACTCTCGGCCAGTGTTGCTTCCCCCTAGGAAGACACAGTCTGTCCAGGTATATCTAGCATCTTGATCAAAGAAAGATGAAAACTTACCTGGTGCATGGGGTACAATGTTCGCATTCAGAGACGTTACAAAAAAAGTTTGGTTTACATCTGCACTTGGTATTCTGGGTCGGGGTACAGTTTCTCTCCACTTCCAAGCCTAGAAAACCAGTTTGCAGACTATTAATTACAGCAGCTGCTGAGCAGGGGCTGTCAGAGCTTTTGAGATCTACCGCTTAAATCAGCACACGTTTTGCAACACGGGTAGCGTTTATGAGCAAAACAGGCGACCCCAGCAGAGTTTTAAGTGGACAGACAGTCCAGCAGCCAACACAACCCCACTTTTGCTTTAAAGAGTTCCCCTGTTCCTCTAGAGCCTGGCTGCTTAGGGCGTGGCTTGTGGACCAACAGCATCGGCCTCAGTTGGAAGCCTGTTAGAAATGCAGAATATCAGGGGCGCCAAGTTGAAGCGTCTGACTTCAGCTGGGGTCGTGATCTCAGGGTTCTGGGATCGAGCCCCGCATTGGCCTCCCTGCTCAGCAGGGAGTCTGCTTTTCTTTCTCCCTCTGCCTCCTGCCCCTCGCTCATGCTTGCTCTCTCTGTCAAATAAATGAATAAAATCTTAAAAAAAAAAAAGAAAGAAAGAAATGCAGAATATCAGGCCCAACTCCAGACTTAGTCAGACCGATGCCAAAGCCCTCACTTAGAGATTCTGATTTAATGGCTCTGAGGTGGGAACTAAATGTTGACATTTTCAACAGCTCCCTGTGTGATCCTAATGGACCGCCACAATTGAGAAACATTCCTTTAGAGCCTGAATGAGGACAAGAAAAGTTTTATGTCCAGGCATTTCTTGATATCAAATGAAACTGGGAATATTTCTGTTACATTTGAATCTGGGCTCTCACGATAGATTGGGACGTTCATAAAACTTCAAGTCCCCAGCTGGAATTATCAGGACAAAATCGATCTCTGAAGGAGGGAGAGGGGGAGCATCCCACACACCTCTTGGATTCCTCTGCCCTTGTATCAGAAGGCTTCTGAGCTCTTGCTGGCTATAACAAGAGCATCAATCAAGGCAAGAAAAAAAAATCCCTGCCAATTTTGATTGCAGCTGATGAACCTGTTCACCAGGTTCATATTTAGTCATCTTGGGAGAAATGCCTAGATTTGACCCACAAATGTCTAGACTGGTGATTAGCTCGGTACCTGGTCCTGCTTCACACCAGCCAGCTCCATCTTGTCCTTTCCTCTATGACTCATAGCATCAGAGTACGTCCCAATTTCAAATTGTATATGTATTATGCTCCAAATCATGGAGTACCATGATTGGTCTTTCTGATTGCTTTTTAAGGCACTTACCTTGCTCTGCATCACAAATTCCACATCTTCTGCATTTATCAGAAAAATTCTCCTTGTCTGTGAACTCCTCCCCTTCCTGGCAGTGCGCACAATCTGGTTTACCCTCCTGAGATTTGCAGTCACCCTCTTTCCGTGTGCCTGCCCGAGAGAAAAATGCAGCAAGTGTTGGAGCACGAGGAATGCAAGGGACATGCAACTGTGTGGGAGATATACAGGGATGACAAGGAAATGGGAGTCAGGACTGTCAGACTAATGATACATAAATACAACGGGAGAGAAGGTTATTGTAAAAATCCTGTCACCAGGCAGAAGGTCTCCCAAGACAAAAGCTCAAAGAATATGCCTGGAGACATAGGATGATTAGCAATAGGAATATATATATATTTTAAAAGGTTAGAACGACCTGGAAGAAATGCCTCTAGCAACTTTCTTTGCAAGGGAGGGCAGAGGTTCGTATTCATTCCTCTTTCTATTCCTTTGCCATTAAGGGTGCGTTTTGATGGGAAGGCATGAACATATTAATGACAAAATTTATTATCAGGTGGTTTACCTTCATCTACACGATTGTAAATAATATTTGCATTTGCTTCCCTTGTCAAATAAGGCGAGTTCCTGTATTGGTGTTCATAAGCAGTTGACAACAATGATTTCTCTTGAAAATTCATTTATTTAACAAGTGTTTATTAAATGCCTATTGTATGTCAGGCACTTTCTAGGAGCCAGAGATCCTGCAGGAAGGAAGACAAAGCCTAGGTATGCAAGGGCTTCATGTTTCCAGGGAAGAAGCAGGTCATGCCCAGATCAATGTCTGATGTCAAGTGGTGGTAAGTGCCTTGGGGAAGAGGAAAGCCTGGCTTGTGGCTTTCATTATTCATGGTGTAACTAATTAAAAAGAATAGGCCGAGTCTAATCTGCCTCACACATGTGTGCGGCAAAAATAATTTATGCTCTTCCCTGGGTACATGACTTTCTTAACAACCTGCTAGCATTCTTTCTGAGAACACATAATACTATATAAGCAAATGATGAACCTGAAACAGGTATGATATTGTAGTCAACAAAGAAGGTGATAGTGGGTCAGGAACACAAAGTAAGTTGTGAAAACCCGGAACCAAATTCAAATACCGAGCATCATCGAGCATCGGGGCTGTACAATATCGTAGCAGTGTTTAAGAACACCGAGCCAAAGTACAATTTTGTTGGCTTGCCAAGCGTATTATACTGGTTTCTACACAAACTGGCCCCTCTAACGAATTACCTTGCAGAATAAGCTTAGAGCTATGCGTACGGCATGACAGTAAACACAAGGCTATCTCTCCTCCAACGTACATAACCTCAATTTATCAAAATATTTATCAAAATATGTGGTTGTTTTCTTTTCTTTTTTAATTAATTTTTTTTATTTAAAGAGAGAGTGGGCGGGGGGGGAGAGGCAGGGAGAGAGAGAGAATCTCAAGCAGATTCCCCACTGAGTGCAAAGCCCGAGGCGGGGCTCGATCCCACGACCCTGAGATCATGACCTGAGCCAAAATCACAAGTCGCTGCTTAACCGACTGAGCCGCCCAGGCGTCCCTGAGTGTTTGTTTTCTTGAAAATAAAATTTTACAATACATTTGTTTCTGAGTGTAATAGTACACATGCTCAATGTGGAGAATTTGGAAAAGTTCGGGAAGTATAAAAAGCACCTGTATGTCAACCACGCTGAGAGAGCCACGGTTATTGTTTTGGCGCATTCCTATGCGTGTACCCCCATGCATACATGTGAGCATATGTGCATGTAATATGCATGTGTGTGTGTGTGTGTACTGTATGCGGTGTACCACAGAATTCTTCCGATTAGATAAGGTGATGTGATGAGGCCTTTTTGATCCATTAATCAAAAATGTCATTTCACGTAGGCCATCATTGAAAAAAAATACTGTAAGTATTTTAATTTGCGAAGTGTAACTGTAATTATTGGCCAGTCTTGTGGCGTAGGAAAAAGTAATAAAAATTCCAGATTCTTCCTCACGTAGGTGACATTCAAAATGCCTCCCTTCTTGTTTTTCTTTCTCTTCCTCCCTCCCTGCTCCCTTCCCTTTCTCCCTCCCTCTCTTCTTTCCTTTCTTCCTTTATTTTTTTTATTTTTATTTTTTAAAGATTTTATTTATTTATTTGACAGAGAGAGACACAGTGAGAGAGGGAACACAAGCAGGGGGAGTGGGAGAGGGAGAAGCAGGCTCCCCGCAGAGCAGGGAGCCCGATGCGGGGCTGGATCCCAGGACCCCGGGACCATGACCTGAGCCGAAGGCAGACGCTTAACGACTGAGCCACCCAGGCGCCCCTCTTCCTTTCTTTTTGATGGAAACAAACCCTTACAGATACCAATAATTTGTATGACAGGCTTTCAAGGGTTTTGTGTTTTTTTTCCATTTATTTTGACCTCATCTCATTCATCAACAATTCTTTTAGCAGCTCACCTGGACTGAAATCCTCCAAGCATCCAAACGAGTTTTCATAGAAGTAAAATCTGTCTTTTTCTCTGTATTCATACAGCATTGGTTTATGTACTAATTAATTAAATTACATATTAATATCACAACACCAATGAGCATGAAGACTCGGAAGCAATTTGAATAGTGATAAGCCTACAATTCAACAAGAGAGAATAGGGGCAGAAAGAGCAGTAGCGTGCGTTGGACACCACCCAGGATTCTTCGAGATGGAACAGAGAGAGTCAGTTAATCCAGCAGGCAGATCAGTTAGAAATCCCTTCGTGGGCGGGAGGCACCTGGGGTGTCTCAGGCGATTAAGCATCCCACTCTTGTTTTTGGCTCAGGTCATGATCTCAGGGTTGTAAGATCGAGCCCTGCATTGGGCTCCTCAGCGTGGAGCCTGCTTGAAATTCTCTCCCTATTCCCACCCCCCACCCCCGCTCTCTCTCTCAAAAAAAATAAAATTCCTTCAGGGAATTTATACATTGAGGTTTTTGTCAGAAATACATGAGAAAACATGATAGAATTGATGGAGACATTCAACTTTTGCACACTCCAAAATGTACTTAATCAATCCCACATCACTGAGTATCACAGTGGAACGTCATGCATACAATATTTTCCTTTGACTATTTTTAAAGACATCCTCCCCATAAATTTATTACTACATCAATAGGCATGAACATTTTCAAGTTTTTGACCCACGTATCCAAATTTCTTTCTTAAACGGTTGTAACAATTTACCTTCCAATTATGGTTAATGAGAGTTCTTATCTCAAAAGCAAACCCACCAGAGTTGAAAGCACTTCTTCAGTGAAAATAAAACAAAGCAAAGAGAAAAGAGAAAAGCAAACAGACAAAAATCCTTGACAGTTTGAAGGGCAAAGCATATTATCTTTGTTTGAATTTGCATTTTAAGTTTTACAAATATGAGGAAGGACCTTAAGTCCTCAGGCAAATAGATGATGTTTGGCAAGTTATTAAAAGGCCAGGAAGCCATTCTCTGTTTCCTTTTGGAGAAGAGTAAATATAAATAGGCTTAAGTATAAATGGGTTGGATTATAAGGGAGATTTTCCGTGAGGGTTATTCAAAACTGCACAGGAGCCCAAGGGAGACTGATAGAATCTTTATAAACAGGACCTAAGCCTGTTTAGCTGATTGAGGGCTGGAAGCCTGGGATGCTCACCACGAAACCTACTGTGTACAGTCCTTTACGGTTCTATTCATCTACAGCTGCACCCCACGTGCTTTCCCTTTATCTCGTACTTCACCAGGCAGCTCAGAGGGAGTCCTATCTGTATGAGATGGTAAGTCAGCTCTACTCCATGTTGAAAAAAGACGTTTGCACCACTGCCTTTTGCGAAGCTTCTAATTTGCCAGTGTTTGAAGGATTTCTGATCTGAAATTGGTTTACATTTCAAGATACTGGTGTTAAAAATTTGTTGGGTTTTGTCCATTGCTTTTCTAGCTCATCTAGTTTCAGCTGCAAAAATGCAAATGTATTTTGCAGCCCTCAGAGACCTTCTGACTGAAGGGAATTGCTAGACACATCTCTTAAGGGGGGGGCAGGTCCCTCGCTTTCAGAGCTCCATGATTATGCAGATACATTTTAATCAGTTCTGTTGTGATAAGCTTTAATATCCACAAAGGAGTCTTCTTTGGCTCCTGAAAAATGGAGCTGAAGAGAGAAAGCCTCTCACTTCAGGGGCACATGTCATTTGTGAATTCCGTTTCTTCATCTCTACTATAAGCAGGATAAAGCTGAACTCAACTAGTCTTGGGAAAGTAATTTCCTGCCTGTTTTTCTTCCCAGTAAAGCTATAATGCAGAACCAAGCACTGAACTCTTCTCTCCATTATTACTGTATGCTGTTCCTCACCCGGATCATCAAGCTAATTGCTGGATGTTGATGGAACATACCAGGAGGACATGGCTGACAGCAGAATGTGCTCCCACGATGCAGGCCTTCCGAGCACCCAGCCTCCCTTATGGTGATGTTCTTGTGCAATCTCAACACTTTGGAGTTGATAGCAGTTGCTTGAGCATTAACACCTCTAGGCCACGGTCCAGCGATGGAGGTAAGTATCTGTTAAAGCAAAGCATGAGGAGAATTGTATTGACTTCCCAACTAGACAATGTGGACCACAGGTGTAAGCTGCCCCAGATGGCTATGTTTGCGGTTGCATAGGCTAAAAGCATGGGGCTCTGTCCTTCTGCTCACACATCTCCGGAAAAGGAGGATGCTGATTACGTGATAGTCCAAACTACTCCAGAAACAGCATCGTGGATAGTAGGAGCCAGGGCTCTGGGCTCAAAAGCGAACCCTGACTCTCACTTACCAGCCCTGTTGCTGAGGTGAAGTCACTTAAATTCTCCGAGTCTCTGTTGTTTTATCTATAAAGTGGAAATCATCTCCTCTTCATGGGTTTGTTGTGACCATTAAATGCACGTAAAGCTCTTAGCGCGATTTCTGGCACATAATAAATAGGTGCCCCATGAATGGTATTATTAATTTACTAATTATTATTATTGTTATCGTCATAAAGTTCTAGCGAGGAACAACATAGTCAAGTAGGCAAAACCATGAAATTTCAAAATGACTGCAGTGTGAATCCCAGTTCTGTTGCCAACACGGTGACTTGAGGCAAATTATAGAACCAACTGACCCTCAGTTGCCTGACCGGTAAGTGCCAATAGCACTTTCGGTCTTGAAGGGTTATTATGAAGATAAAAAGTGATAATTTCTCCCAAACCTGGTACTTAGCTTATAGCATGTTCTATTTCTTCTCTTTTTATAGGTAGCCGCAGAATAAACAATTTCGGTGAAATCCTGTCTGGTTAACCAAGCATACAATGAGTCTCATGGGATTTTCTTCACCTTTGCTCAGAAAAAAAAAAAAGAACTTCTTTTAGTGGAGAACCAATCTTTAATCTATTTGGGGTTCTTTTCTTCTGGAGGTAAAAGTGATATCGGTCTAAGTGATATCATGTCAGAATTATCTCATGAGTTATAGACTAGAATTACTTAGAAAAATGAGCCCTCTAAAATGTATGGAAGCATTTGGGGATGATCTCTGATTGATTCTTTTCTCTGGTTTCCTATTTTTTGTCTCTCTGACCATAAGTATAAATAATCTCTCATTTTAGGTGGAATATGTAAATTCTATTGCTAAGCATCAGAGGAATCTAAACTATTAGTACTGAGGATTTTTCTTAAGGTCATTGTTCACAGTTTTCACTGCATACGTTACTTTTTTCTACTTTATGGTATAGTAATAATACTGGCATCTTCTGAGTCAAGGGAACTAAGTGTTCTTCATGTAGAAACCACTACCACGGAAGTCCCTCCCCCTGCCCTTCCAGCCCTTCCCCCGTTGTCCCCCTAACTTGTATCCCTGTCAGGTCACAGGATACCATAGGACCCCCATGAAGGGAGGGCTGAGGGAGATGTGGCTGCCCACTTTTCCTCCTGGGACGGACATCTTTAAAAATGCATCCCTAAAATTCAGCCTTCCAAGAGGGAAAATGACACCAAAGCATCAAGAAAATATCCCACTTAACCAGGGACACACACCGGCAAAATGTAGAGCTAGCACTCATCCGAGGCTCCAGACAACCTTCACAGTGTTCTTTCCCTACAGCCAAGAGACAGGTGAACTTACCACGGGCTATATGCTCTCTCTCTCAACATGAATAATTGTACATATAGAACACCTGAAACTGGTACCCAGATCAGAGGAATAATGGCTAAATATGCTGGCTTCAGTGCCTCTTCGACCCAACAGACATTTCTTGAGCACCTACTATGTGCCAGGTTCTGAGACTACAAAAGACAAGTAACATTGATTGTAATAGGAAAGGAATATTAAGTTTCTTTGAACTTTAGAACTTTGAACAAAAGTCTTTATTAGCATCAATCTCTCTTTTCATGGTGACAGTGCCCCACTTCTTACTTTATCTGCAAGGAATTCTCTCATCCTGTTAATATCAGCTCCTCTTCTAGATCAGAGAATAATAGCTAATGCGTAGTAACTGAATTGGGCATGCTAGGAAGTAATAATGTGATGGAAAGCATACCAAAGTGTGAACTACTAAGACGGGAAGGGCTTTCAAATGAAAATCCTTCAAATCGTTAGGATCCTCATTCCATAACTATCTCGTTGTTCTATCAGGGATTACACATACCAGCCAGCTAGCATTCCAGATATGGCCAGCATATGAAAAGTATTAAAAAATCTCTCCAGGGGCGCCTGGTTAAGCGTCCGACTCTTGGTTTCAGCTCAGGTCATGATCTCAGGGTCCTGGGATCAAGTCCCGCCTCGGGCTTCACACTCAGCAGGGAGTCTGCTTGAGATTCTCTCTCTCTCTCTCTCTGCCCCTCCCCACCATGTTGTCTCTCTCTCCCAAATAAAATAAATCTTAAAAAAAAAATATCTCTCCATAGTTGGAAGAGACCAGTGAGTCCTGTTTGCAACGGATAATGGAAAACTGAACCTAAGCAACCTGACTGAGTAGAAGCAATTCTTTTCCTTTTTTTTCTTTTTTAAAGATTTATTTATTTATTTATTTGAGAGAGAGAGAATGAGAGAGCAAGCACATGAGAGGGGGGAGGGTCAGAGGGAGAAGCAGACTCCCTGCCGAGCAGGGAGCCCGATGCGGGACTCGATCCAGGGACTCCAGGATCATGACCTGAGCCGAAGGCAGTCGCTTAACCAACTGAGCCACCCAGGCGCCCCAAGCAATTCTTTTCTATTGTCACCACTCCCACTGCTGTGAAGAGGGGGTTAACAGGGAGATATTACTTGTTCTCCTCTTTCAATTCTGGTGTCTCACTAGAAACTGAAGAAAATGCAACAGGTTTAAACTCCGAAGAGATTGATAGGGATCGAGCAGGCCAAAATTGACCAGTGAAAAAAAAGCACAGAAAGTTGCCACCGAATCCTGTGTGTGTGTGTGTGTGTTTGTGCGCGCGCACGCGCACGTATCTCCTATGGCCCGGGGGGCCTTATTCTCCCTGGTGTTCTAATTCCATCCAGGATTCCTGAGACAATATTATGAGCAGGTCCACAGTTTCTGGCTTAGGTGACGAGTGCTCAAGACAGTAGCACATTTTATATTTGCGGATTGTGACACTGATGCTATTTCTGGAAAACTCTGCATCCAGTCGACCTTCTCAAGCTGTCTAAGACAAATGTATACTCTCCCTCGTTTTATTTTAGTTTTGAAGTTTTTCAGAGGGAATCAAAATCCTCTGTCCAAAATCCATCCAGAATTTGAGGAATTTCCAGAATTTCAGCAGCATGCTGAAAGACAGGAGCATCACTGGCCACAAAGGGCAGACACCCGCACCAAGCTTGTCTCATGTCTGATCACATCTGCTTCATGGAGCTGAATTTCTGGAAACATTTCTTACTTAGTTCAGCATCAAAAACTCACTTCAAGTATGAAAAAGAAAGCTGGTCCGAAGAGCACGTGATGGCTGTTACATAAGGTGAGGCAGGCAGTGCTCCATAGAGCTTGTATTTGTTTTGTAATTGTTGCATTAACTCAAGTTTGCAATATGCAAAGATTTAACCCAAACCGTCCAGGCAGGAACTGGGGCAATTTGACTGTGACAAGGCAGGAAACCCACAAAGGATGAAATGATCTGAATGCTCAGAAAACTTGTTTTCAGAAAAGCTGAAAAGGCCAGAAAATTGATTAAATTAAAGGTCTGAAAAATGTGAATAAACTAAGTCAGATGATCACCAAATGGGAAAAAATGAGGAATAAATAGTTTTACATCTCCATCATCCTAAGGATGAAAAAGTCAGAGAAACCTCAATTGTATATTCTGCTGGGAATATTCACTAATCCATTAATCAAATTAATTAATTGAGTGAATACTTTGTTGGGCACCTACTATGTGCCAGACAGGTGCCTGGGAACAGCCCAGTGAACAGATATAGACTCTGCTCTCATAGAGTTTATATGTAAGTGAGATATGTGAGGGTTCTCTAGAGAAACAGGACCAAAAGGGTGTGTGTCTGTGTGAGAGAGAGAGAGAGAGAGTTGGGGGAGAGACTTGGCAAGTCCAAAATCTTATAGGATAGGCCACCAGGCTGGAGAGTCAGGAAGAATTTCAGTTCAAGTCCAAAGACAGTCTGGAAGCAGAATTTCCTTTTCCTCAGGGGAGCCCAGTCTCTAGGCTGTTAAGGCCTTCAACTGATTAGATGAAGCCCACCCACATTAGGGAGGGTAATCTGCTTTACTCTAAGTCTACCACTTTAAATGCTGATCTCATCAAAAAACAACAGCACCAAAAAACAAAAACAGAAACAAAAAACGCCTTCACAAAAACATCCAGGATAACGTTTGAGCCGATGTCTGAGCTCACGTCTGAGTTCACGATGACACATGAAATGAAGCATCACGTGCAGGGAGATGAATAACCAGAGAAATAGGCACCCTGTCCTGGAGGGACACGAACTGGGTAAAGCAATAAAGCAAGCTTAGGGGGCATGGAGAGTTTGAAGGGTGGGGCAGGGCTGTGTTAGAAAGCGTGGTCCGGGAAGGCCACCGAATGAGAGGATGTTTGCGCACCGCGGTGAAGGGAATGTGTGGGTAAGAGCTGGCTTTCGGGAAAGGGCTTTCCAGGAGGGTCATACCCAGAAGAACTTGGCCTGACCAAAATGGGGAAGGACCTCAGGTCCTCAGCAAAACCATCATTAGCAACTAGCTGTGAGGATAAATAAAGATCTCTGTCTCCTGAGCCGCACAAGTCATTCCTATCTTGCCGATGGAAGGCATGGCGGGATTACATGGCCAACCTTAACCCTAGATGCCACAGTCTCGTGGACTCCTGGAATGTCAGAGCAGGGGAGGGAACAGACGCACCTGTTCAGCTGCAAGATAGATTTTTAAAAAATGGACCATCTTGGGTCTTTCGTTATCTACAGGATGTTAATATTTTCTCCAAGTCAGAAAATGTGCTTCTCTCTCTCCTGACTCACCCATGAAAATGTGAAGTGAGAGCGCCAGGCCCCGGAGGCGGTTTTCCCTTTCCCCCAGGACCTGTGCCTGGCCTGTTACAAAGTTCCTTAATGTGTATTTCTCCTTGTGATAGTTACAAGAAGGCTTTGCATGAGGAATTCTTACTGTCTTATTTTACAGTTGAGGAAGGTGAGCACAGAGTACGGGAAATGACTTGTCCAATAATCCACAATGAGGAAAGGCCAGGGGAGAAGTCGGCACCTCTGACCCGGACCTGGGCTCTGTTTTAGGTTTGTAAATTAGTTTCCTAATTATTTCTATTCCATTTAGGCACACAAACAACTCAATTTGTTTTCAGACAGTTAGTTGTTGGCAAGAAGCCTGAGTGTTAATTATACAAAGAACCTTTCATGGGGAGCCTGGGTGGCTCAGTCGGTTAAGCGTCTGCCTTTGGTTCAGGTCATGATTCCGGGGTCCTGGGATTGAGTCCCACATTGGGCTCTTTGCTCAGTGGGGAGTCTGCTTCTCCCTCTCCCACTCCCCCTGGTTGTGTTCCCTCTCTTGCTATCTCTCTCTCTCTGTCAAATAAATAAATAAAATCTTAAAAAAAAAAAAAAAAAAGAACCTTCAAAGCAAATGCATATTTTGGGTCTGGCAGGTACTCTCTGAGAACCAGCAGTCAGTCCCAAGTATAAGAAGGCTGCAGCAGGGCCCCAAGGCTGGGGTTCTGGCTGGCACGGAAGGGATGCGGAAACTTTGCACCCCTGGTCTGCAGCTCGGAACTAAGTGGGGTTTACACTTCCCTTCCTCCAATTCAGGTGCTGAGTTTCTGAGAACAGCCACGATGCCCGTTGGGACTGCAGTCTCTTGCAGGGGTAGGGGTCTGAAACGTACAAATAGAAACCCAAGTCTTCCTAGACTAAAATCTCGGCACTGGCTCCCTTTGAAACTCGGTGACAAGGCTACAAGAGAGTTTGTCCCTTCTATCAGTTGATGAGGAATTGAGAGAATAACTGGATATTCATTAGTTATCTGCATCGGGGATGGGTCACTTTTCAAAGCCAACCAGCTCACTCAATACAAGAAATGAAGCAGGCAGAGCCAGACCCAGAAATTGAAGACCGCCCCCCACCACGTACCTCACCCTGGGTTGACAAGTTGTCCGCCCGGTCCTAGGACTCAAAAGCACTGGAGATCTCACGTGGCAGTTACAAAGAGAGTAACATCTCAGTGCCTGAATTAAGCAAACTATTGGAAGAAGTTGAGACTACCTTTGGATTACACCGAAGAATCAATTGCCTTGAGAGAGATGAGCTAGGATTTGAAAAGGAAGTAAAAAAAAAAAAAAAAATCACTTTTTTTTTCTGTTCTTATTGAAGCTCGAAGCAAACAGGAAAATAATTTGTAAAAGCAGCAAATTTAAAAAAAAATAGAAAACCAGACACGAGGCAGTGAAAAATGCAAGAATGGTAAGAATGACTAACAGGTGCCTGAAGAGTCCGTGAATTTTTTCAAGACTGAGCCCTGTCCTCTGCTGCTGAGGACATAAATGAAGAAATGAAGCTCAGCTAATTCTTCTTGCTTGCTTGCTGTTTGGACTCTTAGCTATTTAGAACATGTAAGAAGAAAGAAATTCTAAAAAGGCCATTTCCAACTATGAAAGGCATCTCTACTGTATGTGTGTCAAATATAAGGAAATAGTAGTGACATTTCGTAGTAGGTGCATTATTGAAACACTGAAATACAGAGAAATAAAAGAAATTTTTCTACATGAAAGAGATGAGTGAAGATTCCATTCCCTCTTATTTTTTTCAAAATGTGTAAATAAAAATACGCATGGTAATCTTATGCCTGGAATGTCTTCTTTCTTTCTTAAGGCCAGTTTCTGGGGAGACCAGGAGAGACAGAGTTGAGGAGGTGGGCATAAGGGACTGGCTAGACCTCTGAGTTATCAAGCAATACATAAAAGAAAATGAGGGAATCTAGAAAATTCTACCTGGGATTAGATTTTGAGTTTGGTGCTAGAGTTAGAAAAATAGTCTTCAAAACTGTGACAGACCTCAGAATCATGTAGTGATGCATTAAAGAAAAAAAAAATAGTGCAGGTCCCACCACAGACATAGAATCAGGGTCTCTGAGATCATCTTCAGCAAGTCCTCAGTTCTGCGGATGCTCACCACAGTTGCAGACAGCCCAGCTGGAGGATGATCTGAGGGCAGCAGGCCACTATATTTACATGTGAGGAGTTGAAGAGGTTTACAGACCAACAGCCTCTGTGGTCCGCACTTGCAAATCAGAAGTTGACTTCTCGTGGAGAAGTAATGACCCTTCCCAAAAATAGGCCTGAAGGAAGAGAAGTCATCTTTGGTGGAGAAAACAGATAGTGGGAGCCTAGAGTCCTTCACTGCCCCAGGGGGTGGGGGGCAAAGAAGTAGCACAGGACCGAGGTGTCCATGTGTCATAAGCAATAGGGGAGGAGAGGCTCGTCGAAATGGAGAGGGCCACCTGGACCAAAGGGCAGGCGAGTGGGGGCCATGTGGCATGTGGGCCCAGGTCTCCCATTTTTCAAGAGAAACCAAAATCCTACAATATTTAGATGGCAACTAATATTAAAAATAGGTACTTACATATATATTTACTGTATGTGTCAATACCATGAGGGCTAAAAAAAACCAAAACAAAACATAGTTTGGGGCACTGTCTGCTCAATGTTTGAAATCAGGCCTAAATCTATTAAGACACCCATATGAAAAAAGTCTACTTTGACCAAGGATTCTCTTGTGAGGATGGCTAAAAACCAAAGCTCAGTCATCAGCAAGGGGCAAGAGCATAACCTACGTGCTCTCTCTCTCTCTCCCAAGATCTCTGGCCTCTGAAATCAAAAAGTATCGATGTTTCTCACATCTTATATTTTTATGGCCTCCCGGAACACAGAAGTGAGTAAATTTAGAATCTTGCATGACTTGACCAAAGGACAGTCTGTCATTAATGACTCCGTGGCCAAGTTTATTCTAATTTTGCAAGTTTATCCCAGTTTGCAGCTTAACCAAACCTACAGTAGGCTTGCTTGCCTCACTGGGCTGAGGATATCTGCCCAGTGAGCTGCAGTCAGATTTGCTAATTTATTAGGCTGGCCTTGCTCAAAATGCCTAAATCCACAGTAAATTCACTATCATCCTTACACTTAGTGGAACTTGGGCCACTCGCCCACATAGACCGCTGTTTCTAAATGCCCAAGATGGGAATGGCTTGGTTGCACAAAAGTCCATACCAAAACAAGAAGAGAGAAGAGATCAAAGGGGAGAACTAGCTCATTTCCTTCTGGCGAAGGTGGAGCTACCAAACCTACAATGATCAGTTTTTCTAATTAGAGCTTTACTACTTTCATCTCACTTCAAAGAAAATAGAGGTTGGCAAGTAGATTGAATTATTTGTTCCTGCTTAAGACTGAATTCAAGAGACTTACTTAAGAAGCTAAAGGCGCTTCATTTCTCTTTTTAAAGCAAGGGTCTTCCAGAAAATGAAAAGGACTTTCTAGGTAGTTAAATGCTGTTTTCCCACTTTTGTGAACAGATCCACATAGATAGCAAAAAGAATACAAGACTATGCACTAAGATACTGACAATGGTTCTACAAATAATTTTTTTTTGGTAATAAGATATATATAGACAGATTCCAGTACAATTAGAAATGGGTTTCTTTAAAATAATAGATTATTTAAAAAAGGAATAAATAAAATAATAAATGATAAGAATTCTAGAAATTCAAGTTCATTAAATAAATGCCCTCTCTGTAAATGCATCCAATAAAAATTATAAAATAAAAATTGTGTCCCCGAGAAATGACAGAAAGCAGACTATAAACAGCACTGAACAAACATGCAACTATGTACCGGTGTAGACAAAACTAAGAGGCCATAAGTAAAATACAAAATGCTTGTTTTAGGTGATAAAATAAGGAATGACTTTATTTTTTCAAGAATTACTTTTTATTTCACATCATCTGGTCAATTTTTCTCTTTATATCTATTTAAAGAGAAGAAAGAGATTCACTGTCCTAAATTTGGTTTTGACTTGCTTTTTATTTCTGGATCCACTTTTTCTGTGTGCCCTTTTATTATTTTTCATCATAAGGTAATAGTCTTCAGTACCTATTACAAAACATGTGCTCATTTAGGGACTTTTGGGACCCAAGATAATTTACCAAAAGGCACTTAGCTCACTAGGGGTTTTTAAGTGGGGGATTTCCTTATTCAGGTTTTTAAACATCTCTTAAATGTTGGCTATTTTCTCCAACTGCCGTTTGTATTATAGTCATCTGATTTCCCTTTAGCATTCTGGAAGCCTTCGGAGAGATTCCTTTGAGATACTGACAGGTCCACTGTAAGAGCTATTTAGAAGTAAATTACTTGCCTAGCGTCCCAGAGAGACTTACTTCCAAATCCTGGGTCCCCTTTGCCTCTCACTATTTCACCTTTCCCCCTCTAAACTTAGGGCGAGAAATGAAACCTCTTTTTCTAAATTAAACTCTCATTTACCACTAGGGGTGGTAACCGTATGTCAGAGATGGACACGAGGAGACTCTCTTCATCTCCCTGTGGCCCTGCTGGGCTCCGCGTGTCAATTTCATTTCTGCCTCCCCATCTTGCCATCACTTACAAATTGGTGTTCTTCCCTCCAGGTTGTTCTTGTTTTAAATTACATTTCATAATTTTGTTTCAGTTTAAAAACTTTTCAAGTCCTTTGTGATAGAAGTAAAACCCATTAAAAAAACCCATTTCATGTTTCTGAGGCCGGTTTAAGGAAAATGATTAAATCAGACATTAAACAACCGTTCTTTATTTGTCCACTGAAAATCTTCCATAGGATTCGTTATAAATACACTGGTTTCTTTTCAAATTCCCTCTCCTTTCCCTTGACCATAAATTGAAGACAACTGCTTTAAGAAATGTAGAAGAAATTGAGTTTGTAGTAACTGCCTGACCATAGACCTCAACAGTATAAATAAAAACCTATCAGAGCCATGCGCTGAAAGAAAGTAAGAAAAGAAAGAAAGAAAGAAAGAAAGAAAGAAAGAAAGAAAGAAAGAAAGAGAAAGAAAGAAAGAAAGAAAGAGAAAGAAAGAAAGAAAGGAAAGAAAGAAGAAAGAAAAGAAGGAAGGAAGCATTGCTCACAGCTACTTCTCACACAAATTTCTATATTAGGTCTGACTCTTTTTCAAAGTCTCCTTTAGACATTTGTGAGTTGTTTGAGGATTTCAAACATTTCTTGTAGGTATCATAGACACAACAGCTAGAAACTAGAGAGAAAAAGGAAGGCCAAGGGGGTAGAAAGAAGAGAAGCACAGAGGTAAGAGACAACAGGCGGCAACAAAGACAAGGGCACCAGAACAACAAGGACGACAAGAGAATGAGGTGCCCCCCCATCTACTTGCAGCCCACTCACGTGGTCAAACAAAACCTGCATCTGTGTTCCCTGTAATTAGCACTCCCGCCCCCATTTGATTATTCTTGCTACTACTAAGTAAGCACTGCTAAGTGCAAAGGCACACAAGCAAGTGTTTGTGGGAGACACACCAGATGACACGACAGACATCGTGGAAACTTCTTTAAGAGTACAGGTGTGCTATCGGGCAAGTGGTGGGTGCAAGGCAGGATTCTGTGTAACTAAATTTAAGAGTCATGTTAAAGGGGCAAAATGGAATATACCTTACAAAATGTAGACAGTGATTATCTAAGTGATAGGGTTATGTCAGATTTGTTTTCAGAAGAAAGAATTTTGTCTGCATTTATAAATTTTGTTTAATAAACCTTAAATTTATTAATCTCCTAGGCCATATATTATATATAAACATAATAAACAAATATTTAACTTATTACAGCTATTATAATAATAAGTATATACAAATAATAACATATACACACGTGTGTGTGTGTGTGCGTGCATTCTTTCAGAAAAAACAAAGTGTCCTTGGTGCTTTAAATATGCGTCTCTGGCAAAGATGCTAAGTTAAACAAGTGTAACTCCCTCTGGGCTTTGATAATTTTCCTACACTGACTAGTACTTCAGTCCCAAGAACTAAGAGAGATTTTTCAAAGCAACCAACACTGTAATAATGCAATGGTTAAGGACAGGACGAAAAGAGCGTGGTCTGAGTTGTACAAATAGTTCGACTGTGAATCTTAAATTTTCTCTTAGCGTTTCTAAAGGAACCCAGATTATTGCACATTACTTCCAAAAGAGTCAGTGAGATTTTTTTTTCTCCCCTCCCCCCCATCATAAGACGGTTCCTGACACCACTGCCTCTTTCCTTTCAACTTTTGGTGTAGTCTGGAGGCCAGGTGCCATCAACAAACTTGCCTGGACTTTGGAAATAGGTCTAAGTCAAGTCCCAGCTCTGCCGCTTAACACTAGCTGTGTGATCTCAGCTGAAGGACTTGAGCTTTCTGGCCTCCATTTCGCCAACTGTGAAATGGAGATGAAGAAGGCATCTCCCTCACCCCGCGGCTGCTGTGACATTTGCCTGAGGTGGCCTTGATGCACGGTCCCATCACGCTGCTCGGAACTTGGGGTCGGTCCCCATAAAATGAAAATCCACGGACTCTCGGGGGCTTCGGCACTGAAATGAACCGAGTCTCTTGGATTGGCCACCAAGCTGACAGTTGTGCGCTAGGGACTGTCCCCACGGGGGCTGCGGCCCAGGCTTCCCGGCCAAGTGCAGGTGCGCGGGGGCGTGCGCGCCGGGAGCAGGTACCACCGCCCGAGCCGCGAGGCCCGGATTCCCCCGCGTCCTGGGAACAGAAGCCACCGCAGGGGTGCGAGCGAGGAAGACGGCGAGAAGAAAAGGAAGGGCGAGAAGAGAAGGCAAAACAAGACGAGACAAACCTGAGGCAGTGACTTACAGTCTTAAGGAGAAGTATTCCCGGAAGGGAAACAAGAACAGTTTCTTTTTCTGAGTGGTGATAAGAAGGTAAACAAGCCTCCAGAGGCGCATTCAGCCCCAAGATAACTTTTTCGAGAAAGAAACGGTTTGGTCTGAAGCCTCAACTTTCCCCACTGCCCGGGGGCCGCTTTCTTCCCCAGATCTGAGAGCGAGTGGAACATGTGCGCTAGGGAGCGGCCGGAGGTGCCCCCGGGCTCCGTCCCCAACACCCCCGCCCCCCAACTCCCGGGCGCGCACACGCACCCGCCCCGGCGCCGACGTGCGGCCGGACACGCAGCGCTGCCCGCGAAGCCCCCCTCCTCTCCCACCCCGGCCCGCGCCCCGCACAGCCGTCCCCGGGGAGGGGCGCCGGGAGGGAGCGGCTCCCACACCCCGCGGGCAGGGAGAGCCCCAGCAGCCCGCGGCCGGCCCGCCACCCGCCCGCCGGCGCCGGGCAGGAGCCGACTCACCAGACACGGGATGGCCCAGGTCCCCCACATGGCTGCGGAGCGCCCCGCCGGAGGGCCAGCGCCTCTGCGCCTGCGAGCGCGACCGGCCACCAGCCCCGGGAGGAGTGCCAGCCGCGTGGCCCCTCCCCGAGCCCCGCGGGCCCGGGAGTCAGCTCCCCCGCCCGGCCCGCCCCGGCCGCTCTCCCCTCTCCCCGGAAGTCTCGGAGCACCTGCGGGGGCTCCGCCGGTGGGCCCCGGGGACGGGACGCAGGGGGAAGCCCGGCCGGGGAGCGCCCGGGAAGGCGGGGTTGGGGGGGGCGGAAGGGGCGCCCTCGGACGGCGCAGCCCGGCGCGGGGCCGGGGGTGGGGGGGTGGGGGCGGCGGTCAGGCTTTGTTGCACAAACTGGCATTCCCCGTGCGGAGGCGTTTCCGCGGGCGGCTGGCGGGCGGGGTTCAGGTGAGGACCCCGGGAGCGGGCTCGCTGTCCTTCGGACACTGGTGGCACGCACCCTGGGAAGCTGCGGGGCGCCCCCCGCGTCCTTCCGTGCGCCCGAGTCTGGGCCGCTCGCTGGGACCGTGCGGGGAAGACCCGGCCCCGCTCAGCTCGCGAGTCGTGGCTGCCCCTGGAGGCTCCCCGAGAGCCCCGGACTCCTGTACCAAGTGACAGTCATCCAAAGAAAGGTCCAGATACGGCGCTCTGGGGATTCTGGGGAGGGGGGATCCCTTCACCTGTATCACTCAAGAGGAGGACAAAGCTAGCGAGTTAGGGCCCATCACGCAGCTCCAGCCGCATTAAATGTTCACGATGACTCCCCCCCCCCCCCCCCCCCCCCCCCCCGCCTTTGTTACTCATTATTTCCTGGCCAATTTTCGTTTTTTAAAATGTTGTAATTCTTTAGTACTTGGGTTAACGCAGCTCAAAGCCACTATTGTTTTGGAAAAATAGACCTGTCTGTTCAGATGGTTTTGCAAGAATTCTGCAGAAGGGAAGTTTGTGTAATGACACCGCTAAAGTGTGATTCTGAAAGCAGTTCCCAGGCTGGGGCAGGAGTGAAGTACTCAGTATTTCTTTACAACCTTGGTCAAGGTCTGAGCCTCCATCAGCTGCCTCTCTTCCTTCTTCCTTCCAGTTGGGTTCATCCCATCAGGAACACTCCATGCCTCTTCCCTTTGGCCCGCTCACTCCTCTCTAGCTTCTTTTGGAAGATTTTTTCAGGCCCCCAAAGCCTGGGGTAAGTCACCCTCTTGGGGGCCTTCACTCACCTTAGGGTTTGCACTGCACTTAAGGCCCAGACTTGTAGGGGTGGATTTGCTTGTTTCTGCCTCACCTTGCAGTTTATTGTTGGTAAGTCCTGCGCAGACCCTGGTGGGCCAGGCCCCTTCCTGCCACTGTTCTGACACAGAATAGACACAAAAGAAGTGAATGGGGGTGGGAGGTGGCATATAGGGGACTCTTAGCAAAAACTTTAAATAAAAAGTTCATTGAAATAAAAAAAATACCATAAGAAGAAAGAGGGAGGGAGGAAAGAAGGAGAGAGAAAGAGAGAGAGAGAGGACAATTGACAAAATCAACATCTCCCAAGTGTGAATTATGAGCCAGCAACTTTCATATATGGTTCTCCCTTACTTAATATTGATCATTTTAGTCCAGGGAGGTGGGTGCTTATTAAACTAACTTTACAAATAAAGAACTGCGGCCAAAAAAGTTTACGCAACATTGGCAAAGTTGGTTAGTTAATCAATAGCAGAGCCAGGAATTAAACTTAGGTATTTTTGGTCCTGGGCCTTGCTCTTCCTATCCACCCCACCCTTAACCCCTGCCCCAGCAATTACCCTCAGCTTCAATGAGATAGTAACAGGTGCTTTGTGGGGAGATGTGTGTTTCATGGCCAAATGATTTTAGCATATTCTAGATTTTAAAAATTTAAACAGGTCTCTTAACCAAGACTTCTCAGAGCCTTTACTCTGCTAGTGTGTATCGCCTCGAGGGGGTTTTGGTACGGACTGTTGCTTGTTTGTCTTCTTGAGGGGATCCTTTCAAGAACACCTGCTGGATGAACACCTCACGAATGCTGGTGTTCTAGGGAAAACCGTTTGGACATTTCTGAAGGTTATTTTTATTTTAACAACACATTCCTAAGGGCCTCCAAGCCTTCAGGGGCAAAGAAATACAATTTTAATAATAGAATTTCAGGCCCTCTACCAGATGTGGGAGATGTTTTGGACAATCATCCCGGTTTCACTAAAACCATACCATATAGGTTAAAGCTTGTTTCTTCTCCTCTAAAGATAGCCTTGCTACTCAACAGCTCATGCTGAATAACACTTAAACACATATCTGACAATATAAAACCTGGGGGGAAAGAAAACCTTCAATACCTCTTCACCACCAAAACTACTTTTATTCTTTCTCTCCATGGGCTTGATGTTTTAAAAATTGTTGGCAACCAAATTGCTCTCACTAAATAGCAATAAGCCGGTTGTAATAATTCCCAACTGTAGTGAGCATCCCTGATTCTTTATCTACGTGTTTTCTCCTTCTTCCTAGTAATAGCACTTCCAAGTTGCCTTTAGAAAAATTGCCGCTCTTTCTTCTTTTCAACTATTTGATGTGGGTGACTGTATTAGTCAGAGTTCTCAAGAACAACAGAAGCAATAGGAGATAGCTATCTATCTAGTGAGAGAGAGATGTATTTTAAGGAACAGGTTTATGTGATTATAAAGCCTGGCAAATCCAAAGTCTGCAAGGTAAGCTGGCAGGCTGGGGCCCCAGGGAAGAAGGGCGGTTTGAATGGAAAGGCAGTCTGCTGGCCGAATTCCCTCTCTTTCTCAGGGGAAGGCCTTCAACTGATTGGATGAGGCCCACCCACGTTATGGAGAGCGTGGCTTTACTCACAGTCTACGGATTTAAGTGTTCATGGGATCTAAAAATACCTTTCCAGAAACATCTAGAATGGTACCAAATAGTTGGGTCCTGTAGCCTCCCCATGTTGACACATAAAATTAACCATCCTTGGGCCTGTGTGTGTGTATGTAGGTGGGAGGAGGGAGGGGGAAGGGAACTCCATTTGGTTAAGGCAACCAGCCCATCACATTCTGTTGGCATGAACCCTGTGACCTTTGCTGAAAACAGGAGGACACAAACCCTTTTTCCTCTCCACTGGATTTGAAATGGGAATATGTGACAGAAGGAACTGATGTGGTCGTGAAGAGAGCTTGTGGACCTGCCAGGGCTGAAGGCAGAGTCAACTCCTGCCAAGCAGAAACCACACTGAGAGGCGGAGCCTGGTTGGGTCGCCTGAATCCTGGATTGATTTTGGAGCACCCAGTTATCCAACCCCGTACATTCTCGATGTTTGCTTAAGCCAGATTCTTGCAACTAAAAGGATCCTGAATGACGTATCATCAGAGCTTATGATCAGCACAAGAAGTCCTCTGGCACCCAAATTAGTTGTTACAAATTAACTGTTACATTTTCAGCTGCAAATCAGGATAATGGCCTAAAGCAGCCTTTGGAGGATGGCTCAAGATCTAGACGTTCCATGCCACCAAAGCACTTTGACCAGTAGAGGGCCCCAAATACCACATCAGTCAAGTGACAAAACTGCTGTTTCTCTCAATTAATGGAAATATATTTTGGTTCTTGCGCGAGGGAAGAGAGAGGTAATCTGTGAACCGGATCACATAGACATTTTCATCTCCCTGAGAACATATTAGGTCTTACAGGGTTCAAGAAATAACAGATGCACAGCTCCTGGCATGCTCAATGAATACCAGTTAATACTTTCCCATCGCCCTTCCTAAATGAGGTGTGCAGGTTGCTAATTTGGGGTCAAAGTTCAGATGGAAAGAAAGACAAGTTAAATGGCTTGCAGGGCCTGTCCCTCACTACTTCCTGTAGGAATGTGTTCAGGGGCCTGAAAGTGCAGCTCAAGGCAACGTGCTTGGAGCCTGGGGGGACAGAGTCGGAAAGCTTGACCACAGAGGTGGGAAACATGTTGTTCAAGCTCCCAAGTTCTCCCACTGAGAACCGTGGCATCCTAGCCTATCTCTTGAGCAAAAACCTGAGGACTGGATTAAAGAACATTTAGAGAGTACTAGCCACGATGCAGGGACCATGTGGGCAACAAGGGGTTGGAGAAATAGCTCCTCCGTAGGCGTGGGTTTGTGACACGGGGACAGTCCTCTCCTGCTGTTTCTCCATGGGGCACCCTAGAAGCACACTTGAGAAGCCTGATCGCCTCCTGCTGTCCAGAACTAGCCCATGGCAAAATAGGGACCCCAAAACATTATATTGTAATATTACCATAAATGGAAAATCCGCATTCCTTACCACAGATAGAGGGTATCCATAAAAAGAAGTTGACAACTATTGAGATAAAATATTTGCCTGTGTGCCACTAGAAATCATTTCCCAAACCAGCCCGTGGTAAGGCCAAGGTACTTCTGGAGAAGTTGACTGAGGGAGCAGAAGTGCCTTCTGCCTGCCTTGATCTTCCTGCCTGTCCTCGGGTGACTGCTGGGAAAAGACCCGCAGTCTGGGCCTCAGGCCCTGCCCGGGAGACTGGAAGGGAGGGGAGGCGTAGGAGCCCGAGGAGGTGTCACACGGTGTGGGGGGAGGGGCAGTCATTGTAGGGGGGGTGAGGATAGGGGGGACCCTCTACCAGGCACCCACCTCTCCCTGTTAGAACGGCTGAGTCAGCTTAAGGGAGACAGTGGGTGGGGAAAGGGGAAAGTGAGTCCTGCAGAGCCAGAAGGAGAGAGAGTGGGGTGTTGGGGGAGAGAGCTTTGTGGGGGGCGGGGGGGAAGGGCTGGAGGCCAGTCGAGAGCGCACATCACTTGCACAGAAGGAGAAGTAGATGCTTTTCTGCACAAGGCGGTCTTAGTCAACGAATGCAGAATAGTGACAAGGATAGGCCCATGGATTTAAATCCTAACTGGGAGAAGCTTTGCCTAATAATTTAACCTCTCTCGGCCTCAATTTAACATAAACCTTTTGAGTATTGATGATTTGCCTGGGAACTGGTCTTGCGTTTTGTAATTTCATTTTTATTTTTGCAATTTGCAAATGGTCCACTCCAGACTCTGTGGGTCACCAATACATTTGTAGGTGACAAGGTGTGTGGGCCCTGCCCACGGTTACCAGTATCAGTCCTTTTGTTTCCTGATCAGATCTGGTCTGAAGATGCAGAGATGCTTCTCTCTCTCTCTCTCTCCCTATACATAATGTGACCATTCAGACAAGCCCAAAGTTTTCAGGAGAAGCTAAATGCAAGCCGCACACCCAGTTTGTGTTCTCTGGGTCATCTACTGGTTCAGTTCCACCAAATGGGTATCGATGAAGAAAAGAACAAATATCTTAATAATCTGCTTTGTGAGGTGCCCAAATGATTATTATAAGATAGTTCAAAATGATAAGGAGAAACGCCCCCCCCAAAAGGGAGAGAGGCATGGATATAAGATTTAAAATTGTTTTTAAATTTCTGAGCACCCCCTCCCCCCATATACACAGTGCCTTCTAGGAAGGATGGTTCTCTGGAAACTCTCATGACCGTCCTGTGGTAGGAGTCTGCTGGTTCAGAGGGGCTAGCCTTACATGAGAAGATACTGGGAGATTGACAGAGAGGGTGAGGACCTTTGGAGGGGAGAGATGGGTCAAGGTAGCAGTCAGGGAGGTGAAATCAATGTGGGGTCAGGAGGAATGACTTAGGAAAAGACTTGTCCAATGAGGTTTTTTTTTTTCCCCAAAGAAAGACTCTACATCCAGCCCTGTTTGAAGGATCCTCTCTTTGTGGACAATCACAATATGCTTGGTCGGATTGGATTTCTTATAAAAGAGTGAAGGGGCCGAACAGAAGCATGGATCAAGGGGACAGAGGACCCCAGAGATTTATGTACACATATCAAGAGAGGTCTGGCTCAGAGAACTTGGGCCCTATCTGCCTTTAGAAGTTCTGCTAGTGCAAAGCCAAGTGAAAATCAACACAAATATCAAAGCGGGTTGGCAAAAACTGTGGGGGTATATTGAAACTTCAATGCAGAATCTCATCTGGAGCTAGTGTCAAGAATCTAGGTTTGAGGTCCTTCATAGGTGTTCTGACCCATTCCCAGCCTCAGACCGGCAGTCACAGAATCTCGGGCGGGAGAACCCAATGGGACTCCAGACTGGTCCTTCCCATTTGAACCCAGCCCCTGCTCTGGAGCCCCGGGCTTGGCTTGAATCCTTCCAGCAGCGCTGGCTCTCACTGCCTCCCGAGGTGGCTCATTCCATTTTAGAACACTTTCCAATGGTTAGAAATTTCTCCCTGACGTTACAGCTTCCTGGAGCTTGACAAGTGTTTGCTCAACATCATTATCCAAAGAGCACTACTTAGAGACAGAGAAGGACCAGCTCCATGAAACACGACTGATAGTAACCCTCCTTCAACGAGAGGTTGGAAGAGGCGTTTTTATCATCCCAAACCTCCTCCTTCGCGAATCTGTGTTCTTGAGACTTTTTTTTTATCCAGGCAACAAGGACAATGAGTCAGCCTGACTCCCTGATCATAGCACACTGCGGGAGACAGATGTTTACAGCAGCTTTCCCATGGAGGAACGATACGAGGCAGGTATTCCCCAACCCACCCCACCCCCGGCTTTGAAATTCCCTTGGAAACTCCAAGCCATCCAAGGGGTTTATCAAAATTCTTTAAAATTTTTCTTCGAATTTATTTTTACTTAAACCCTGAAAAGGGGAGGTTGGGAGGAATTGTTTAGGGAGACAGGAATTGTGAAATGAAACAAAAATGAGGTATCACCAGAAGTAACATTTAATAGTCACATAGTGCTGGGGACCTTGGCGTGTTCTTTGCATACCTGTTAACTCATCCAAACCTCCCAGCTACCCCATGAACTAGGTCCTGTGACCATCCCAGTTCACACGAGCAATTTGTAACAACTTGCCCAGAGTCACCTGGTTACTAGGTGCCCAAGAAAAATCCCTTAAAGTCCCTGCTGAATCCACTTCCTCTTCAAAAAAGTTACATCAGTGCCCTTATGATTGAGACATAAATTCCCTGAGGAAGTGTCAAACTTGTTTTGCTGTTCTCTTGAACACATGGTTTCCTGTTGATAAATGTCACACATTTATCATTTTATTTGCTTAAATTTCAGGCTTTATTTACTAAGACTGTAATTTCGTGAGCTAAGGGAACTCTTTATTGTGCTGAATAAATCAATCAAGTAAGAAATTTTGCTGTGTTTATATCTATTTTCCCTTCTAAAAACCACAGCACTTGCTTGTGCAAATTGTACTGAAATAAAGACTCAACTAAGATTGTGTGGCCCTAA